>NW_022589706.1:8931969-9579353 GCF_004348235.1 Phoca vitulina | reverse complement strand
AAAAAAGAAGATGATAGCAGGAAGGGAAGAATGAAGGGGGGGAAATCGGAGGGGGAGACGAACCATGAGAGACTATGGACTCTGAGAAACAAACTCAGGGTTCTAAAGGGAAGGGGGGTGGGGGGATGGGTTAGCCTGGTGATGGGTATTAAAGAGGGCACATACTACATGGAGCACTGGGTGTTATACGCAAACAATGAATCATGGAACACTACATCAAAAACTAATGATGTAATGTATGGTGATTAACATAACATAATAATAAAAAAAAATTCTTCTAAAAAAATAGGTGATGGGGATGTAGGAGTCCACTAGTGATGAGCACCAGGTGTTGTACTGGAAGTGTTGAATTACTAAATTGTACACCTGAAACTAATATTACATTGTATGTCAACTAACTGGAATTTAAATAAAACCTTAAAAAAAAAAAAACCCTCCCAATAGCCGACTGAAAAGGGAAAGGCTTTTAAAAGAAGCTCCTGGATAAAGACATTGGGATTCACACTCAGTGAACAAAAGCTGGCAAGGAAAACATCTCAGAATGGTGGTGAGAAAACAACTAACTATATATTTAATTAAATGTCTTATTTTAGAACAGTTTTAGAATTACTAAAAAGTTGTGAAAATAGTACAGAGAGTTCCCTACCCCCATAATCAGTTTCCCCTGTTATTAATATCTATCACTATGGTATATTTGTTACAATTAACCAATATTTATACATTATTACTAACTAAAGTTTATACTTTTTTTTAGATTGACTTAGCTTTTTACTTAATGTTCTTTTTCTGTTCCAGGATCTCATCCAGGATACCACATTAAATTTAATTGTCATGTCTCCTTAGGATCTTCTTGGTTGTGACAGTTTCTTAGTCTTTCCTTGTTTTTGATAAACTTGACAGTTCTGAGGAGTATTGACCAGCTACATTGTAGATGTCCCTCAAACGGAATTTATCTGATGTTTATCCTCATAATTTCACCGGGGTTATGTGTTTGGGGGATTATGATCACAGGAGTAAGGTGCCATTTTCATCATATCAAGGGTATATACTATCAAGAAGAGTTACTGCTTCATCACCTGGCTGATGTTAAACTTCATCACCTGGTTGAGTTAGTATTTCTTAGGTTTCTCCACTCAAAATTACTCTTGTTTTCTTCCCTTATACTCTTGGAAGGAAGTGACTATGCAAGCCACACTTAAGAAATGGAGAGCTAGGCTCCACCTCTAGGAGGGTAAAGTATTTACATAAACTATTTGGAACTCCTCTCCATAGATTTGTCTCTCCCCACTCATTTGTTTATTTATTCGATCACTTATTTATATTGCTATGGACTCAGAGCTATTTATTTTATACCTATATTATAATCCAATGTCTTTTATTTCTTGTTGCTCAAATTGTTTTCAGCTTTGGACATTAGGAACTCTTTCAGTTGGCTCTTGATCCTTTTGACAAACCCCAATGATTGTGACTTGTTTTTGGTTTTGTTTTTGTTTTGAGCTCTTCCTAAGTTTCTGATACTAGAAGATATTCCAGGTTCAACTTGTGTATATCCTTCCTCAGTACTAAAATCAACCACCTCTATAATGAATCCTGGTTCCTCTTGTTGGAGGATGGTATTAGAAACCAAAATCTGGGTGCTAGATGTGCCATTGCTCCTGGGGTGTTGTTGCCCCTAGACTTTCTCAGTGCACAAAGCTAAGAAATATATGTATGTATACTAACTGGTATATATACATTATCTGTTTTCTATATGTAGCCACTGGTATCAATACTAAGCCAAACATAACTTAACACTGATGTCTCCAATTCTAATCCATTATCATATGTATCATTCTAGGCTCTTACCCATGCTTCTATGTAAATTCACATTCCAATAGTGAGAAACCTGGCCACAGTCATGCACCATTTCCTTAATTTTTCTACTCCAATATAAATGTATTGCTGTACCTCTGGGTTTTTTTCATATTATAGACTGCACTCAATTCTAAAATTACTTAGGTCAGGACCTTTCTTCCTTACCCCTTCAGTGAGGTTGTTTCATAATTTGGAATACAGTTATACCATTTTGCCCCATTTTGCGTCTACTATGAGATCTCCCAACATCTTAAATGATTTCTAAATTTGCATACACTAAGGTTTCACTAATGCTCAGTAAAGTTCTATGGGTTTTGACAAATGCATAGTGTCATGTATCCACTACAACATCATACAGAATAGTTTCACCACCTTAAAAAAAATCCCCTTTCATCCATTCCTTATATTCTCCCCAGCCAAACTCCTGGCAATCACTGATCTTTTGTACCACCGTTATATAGTTTTGCCCTCTCCAGATTATCGTGTAATTGAAATCATACAGGATGTAGCCTTTTCAGACTATTTTCTTTCATTTAGCAATATGTGCTTAAGATTCATTCATATCTTATTGTTGCTTGTTCACTCATTTCTTATCATGGAATACTATTCTGTTGTATGAATGTATCACAATCTTCTTATCCATTTACATATGAAAGACATCTTAGTTGTTTCCAGTTTCTGATGATTATGAATAAAGCAGCTATAAACACTCACATGCTGGTTTTCATGTGGACGTAAGTTTTCAAATCATTTGGGTAAATATCTACACACATGACTGCTAATCCTCGATCATATGGTGAGACTGGGTGTTGCTTTATAGAAAACTGCCTATCTCCTAAAGTGACCATACCATTTTGCATTCCCACCAGCAATTAATAGAGTTCCTGTAGCTCTGTATTCTCATTAGCAATTGGTATTTCCAGTTTTCTGGATTTTCACCATTTCAATATATGTGTCCACTACTTAATTTTTTTAAAGAATTTTTTTAAAGATTTTACTTATTTATTTGAGAGAGAGAGAAAGAGGGAGAGCAAGGAGGGAGAGTGAGAGGGAGAAACCGACTTCCTGCTGAGCAAAGAGCCCAATTCAGAACTTGATCCCAGGACCCCGAGATCACAACCTGAGCCGAAGGCAGATGTTTAACCAACTGAGCCACCCAGGTGCCCCACTATCTAATCTTTAATTCAAGTTTTTTGTTGCTATTCCAGTAATGACTGCTTAGGTAACTGGCATAAATTGAATAGCCACAAACTAGTTACCTTTAGGTAGTTCCATCTTAAATATGAGAGGGGTACTGTCCATATGAGGGGGGTTACTGTGCCTGGACAGTTGAGTCTCTGGAGCACTAACAATCCTCATTGTTGCACTTGAAAATATGTTATATGATAGAGAATAGGAAATCAACTTAATTTTTTTCCTAGAGCATAGCCAATTATCTCATCATTTCTCTAAAAATTTGTATATCCATTTCAATTAGTTACCAATTTATTTAAATTTGGGTTTGTTTCTGGGCTGTCTATTCCGATTTTGTGTGTATCTATTTGTCTATCATAGTACTACATTGTTTTAATACAGATTTTGTATTTGTCTTAATATGTGGAACTGGTTTCTCCCTATTTTATCCTTATTTTTCAAAATCTTATCCATTTAGGGAGTTTCTTCTTCTGCATACAATTTTAAAGTAATTTTCTAAGTCACCTTTCCCAAAAAATTTTTGCTAGAATTTTGGTCAGAATTGCTTTGAATTTATTAATTAATGTGAAAGAAATTTATATGTTTACAATGCAAAATTATCTCCTTCATGAACATAATATGTTTCACCATTTGGTTTTTGTTTTAGGTACTTTAAAGTAACTTTGGCATTTTTTTCACAAATATTTTTGTACACTTTCTTAGACAATCCTTAGATACTTCACAATTTTTGTTGCTTGTATAAATGGTATTTACTCTATATTTCCTGGTTTGTAATGGATGAATCCTATTGATTTTTATTGCTGATTTTAGATCTAGCATTTTTTGCATTTTATTATTAGTTTAAGAACTTAATTTTTTAAGTTTTATATATAAATTTTCATACCTTCTTAAATAATAAAAATTCTGTCTCTTTCTTTCCAATCATTATACTTCATGTGTCTTTTTCTTATGTTATTGCTTTGGTCAGGACCAGTAGTGGGTTGACCAACTGTCCCAGTTTACCTGTGTCTGAGAGGGCTTCTAGGATATGGGACTTACTGTTAACTGTCCAAGTCAAACCACCCAGGTTTCCTGGGACTGAGGAGTTTCCCAGGATGCAGTGCTAAATTCAGGAAAGTCCCAGGCAAACCAGAAGGACTTGATCACCCAGCCTGTGGGAACTGGCTGAATGGTAGCAAGAAGAGAGGAAATCATTGTCTTATTCTTTACATTAAAGGTAATGTGGCTAATTATTCCCATTAAATACATTATACCCTATAGAATTCTTTTAATAGCTTTTATTAAGTTAAGAAAGCTAATTTCTATTGCTTGTTTTCTAATCATTTTAAACACAAATAATTGTTAACATTTATCTAGTTCTTTTTCTTTACCTGTCAAGATAATAGATTTTGTTTTGTGTTGAATCATCCCGGCATTTTGGGGGACAGATGCTATTATATCATAATACAGTTGTAATGCACTGCTGTATTTGCTTAGCTAATATTTTCTTTTGGATATTTACATCAATATTCAAAAGTGGAATTGACCTATAAACTTAATTCCTCAAACTTTCCCTTCTTTTTTCTATTGTTGTGTAATTGCGTATATAAGAAAGAAATTATCTAATCCTTGAGAGTTTGACTGAATTCATCTATAAAACTATCTGAGATTGGGGGGCAAGGGAAATTCTGAAAGTCCTTCTCAATTACTTTAGTGGTTACTAATCTATTTTAGTTTTCCCTTAATTTTGTCTTTTTGCCATTTGAGGGGAACTTATCTCTTACATCGAAGTTTTCAAATTTATTCAGTATTATTTGCATAATATTCTTTTATTGTCCAGCTTTATTGAGATATAATTGACATATAACATTGTGTGAAGTATACAATGTATTGATTTAATATACTTTTGTATTGCTATATTATTATCACTGTAGTGTTAACTAACATCTCCACCATGTCACTTAATTACCATTTCATTTTTGTAGTAAGAACATTTAAGATCTGGGCACCTGGGTGGCTCAGTTGGCTAAGCATCTGCCTTCCTGTGGCTCAGGTCATAATCCCAGGGTCCTGGGATAGAGGCCCTCATCAGGCTCCCTGCTCAGCGGGGAGTGTGCTTCTCCCTCTGCCCCTCCCCTCTGCTCAGGCTCTCTCTCTGGCTCTCTCTCTCAAATGAATAAATAAAATCTAAAAAAAAAAAGAAAAAATTTAAGATCTATTCTCTTAGCAACCTTTAAGTATATAATAGAGTATTGTTAATTATAACCACAATGTTGTGCATTAGATCCCCAGAACTTGTTCATCTTCTAACTCTAAGTTTGTATTCTTTGACCAACACTTCCCCAATTCCCCCACCATTTAGCCCCTGGTAACCACCATTCTACTTTGTTTCTACAATTTCAGCTTTTTTAGATTCCCATATAAGTGATATCATAAAGTGTTTGTTTTATCCTCCCCTTTTTTTTTAAGTGGGCTCCACCCAGGGCCTGAACTCATGACGCTGAGGTCAAAACCTGAGCTGAGATCAGGAGGCAGACGCTTAACCCACTGAGCCACCCAGACACCCCTAAAGTGTTTGTTTTATATATGCTTTAGATGTATATTTATTTCCAACTTTTCACTCTGAATTTTGTTTATTTAAATCTTATCATTTTTCCTTATAGGTCCTGCCATTAGTTTGTCTACTTGTTTTTTGAAAGAACAAGTTTTGGGAGTTGTGGATCCTCTCTAACTTTCTTCATGTGATCTCATTTTGTTCAATTTTATATTTACCTTTATTATTCCTTTTCTCTTAGGATTTACTCTGTTACTCTTTACCTCACTTTTTCATTTGAACACTGAGCTAATTTATTTCAATAGCTCTTCTCTGATAAATGTTTCAAATTTATTAATTTCCTTCTAATATGCATCCCACAGGTGTTGACATGTAGTGCTGTTTTCACTGCCATTTGGCCTAATTATTTCACAGTTTCCCTGATTTTCTCTTTGTATCAAGGATATCTTAATAGTATAAGCCGTATTTTGGTATGGTTTCTAAACTTTAGACTTTGTTTCTGATTCCTAATTTTCTTAAATTATGACCATATTTCATGTCCTGAATGGTACTGACTTTTAGGAATTTATTAAGGCTGTCTTATATAATGAACTTAATGGACCTTGATATACTTGATAACAATTTTAAATAACAGTTTCAATAGATAATAGGTTCAATGTTATTTTCCATCAACCATTTGCAGATATTTCATTACTATATTCTTGCATTTAGTGCTACTGCTGAAAAGACTGATGATATCACTTACTCTCTAGGGGCCTGGTTTGTCCTGTCTGGAGCATTTAGAAGATTTTGTTATCTTTTATGTTCTCAACTGTCATTATAATGGGTCTAGGTGTAGTATTTTCTTATCAATTCTATCAGTGCTCTGTGATTCCTTTCCACCTAAGGATTCATATCTTTGCCCATATCTGAGAAGTTCTTATTCATTATTACTCCTGCTAATTTATCTCTTGCATGTATTCTTTTTCTCCTTTGGAAAGTCCTTTCAGTTATCCTTGATACTTCTAATTCTGTCCTCTCTCTTAATCTTTCTTTCATTCTTTCCACTACTTTAGCATTTCCTGGCATCTTTCAGGAGAGTTCTTCAGCTTGATCACACAGCTTACTTGGTTTCTCTTCAGTTATATATATTCTGTTGTTCAATACATCCATGCAGTAATTTAGTTTAACAATATTATTTTTAGATCTCTTTCAATTGTTTCTTCATAATTATCTGATCTACTTTATGTTTCCCATATTCTCCTTTATCTCTCTGATAATAAAGAATATGTTTATTTTAAATTCTTGCTCTATATGTTCCATTAATCCTACATCCCCTTTTATGCATGTTCTGTTTGTGCCTGTCCTTCCTAAGGCCTGTTCTTCTTACATCTCATGATTTCTTCATGATTTTATTTCTTATTCTCCTAGAACTGAGGCATGCATTTTCCTATAGTGTCTCCCTCCAAGTAGGAGTAGGATTCTGGGGCTAGACTGAGAAACTCAGGGTGAGGACCCTCTAGCAGATTAATTATACTACCTTTTTTTCACACATATGATAAAGCCTTGACATCTGTTTTCAGGAACTACAGATTTAGAAGGAGTGTGGGATTTTTAATGTAGCTTATTTTGGCTAAAAAGACCTGCAAGATAAATGAAAACCAGAACAGCCTACCTAAAGAATCTTAGGAAATAAAATGAACTCGTTTTTTTATTCCTATCACTTTCTTTGATAACTTCAGCTTTAAGATTGGTTCCAAATGAATGTATTCTATGAATGCTAACACTAGCATGTGGCAAAGATAATTAATTTTATTTGATTATAAAAAGGCCTGGGGTACCTGGGGCACCAACTCTTGATTTTTGGCTCAGGTCATGATCTCAGGGTCATGAGATCAAGCACTGTGTTGGGCTCCATGCTGGCCATGGAGCCTGCTTAAGATTCTCTCTCTCTCCCTCTTCCTCTGCCCCCTCCCATTTGTACTCTCTCTTTCTCAAAAATAAATAAATAAATAAATAAATATAGGCCTGCCTTACATATGAAATGTATATGTCTTCCTAAACATTTCCCAGACCCATCCCCAATTTTAAAGAGGAAATACAAAACCATTTTTCCCTAATCAACAAGGAGACATTCTAAAGCATGGTCTAACAGGTGGGGAAAAACCCACTAGCCAAAACAAGAAATATAGACTATAATAATCTATAAAAATTGGTTGCCTGCCATGATACTGATTTCATAGAAGGAAGAAATGGAAGGACAGTTATACAATTATCAATATTAGACATCAAACTAGGGCAACTATACTACTCAATTTCCTGTCAGTAAAACAACAGTAATATTTGATCCACCTCTACCCCCATATTAACAGTAAAATAGCCACTTGGAAAGGGAATAAATTTCATGGAGAATTTAACACTTCATGGTTAAGTGCGGAGGCATTCTTATCAGTGAGCTCAAGTTTCAATGCTGATACTTCACAGCTTTATGGCCTTGGCAAGGTGACTTCACTCCCTTTGTTTTTATTTCTTTGTCTGTAAAACAGAATTGACAACAGCACAAACCCCTATAGGGATGTTGGAGGAATTCAAGCAGAGAGTGTACGGAAAATAGTACATGACATATGGTACCACCCCCAAAACATTACTGATTATTATCTTGAGTGAACATGAATATCAAGTGGGATGTACAGACTTTTTAAAAATAGTTGCTACTGGCCAAAGATTATTAGGGTTCAGGTGGCTCAGAGAACATTTCTTTCCTTTAAGCAATTGAGTAAGCATTTTAACTCAGAGTCAGTAGATAGAATGCAATTCAAAGCTGATTTAGAGCCCTGAACAGGAGTGATGTGGTCAAAGTGAACACACACAAACAGGCATGAAATAGTCTGAAAAGCAAAATCTCAACCACTATAAACTTGGAAAAAGAGTTGACAGCATGACCCAGGAAACACCTTTGGAATGTTTACTTTTTAAATACAATTTGACTTAGCACTTAACCTAGAGTTTATTTTTACACCTTCAAAACTATGACACCACAGAGAAAAAATAATCCAGATTTTTTTTACAATAGGATGTAATCTCTGATGTAACTAGTGGCCAGTTCGATAAGAGCTTGTAAAATCACAGTGGTATCAATCCAGAACAATAATCAAAGGAAACTGACACTGGACAAAAAGCAGGAATTCACCGTAACAACTCCTGGCTAAGAGTTTCATCCACATTTTAAATTAAGAATTGGTTTATGAAATTAATAATTTTAATAGTTAAGTGCGAAAGAGGTAAAGAATGTGTGGCAATTGTGTGTGCATGCATACGTGCATGTGCATGCATGCCTCTGTGTGTGTGTGTATGTGTGTTAGGAAAAATAATAGCCCCTAAGCTGTCCACATCCTAATCCTCAAACTTGTGAATATGTTATGTTACACGGCAAAATTATATTACATAACTTCATCTGTTCAATCATACCCATCTTTTCTGTTGCTAATCAGCTGATCATTAAAAAGGTAAGATTTTCCTGGATTACTTGGGTAGGTCCTAACTAATCTCATGAGCCCCCAAGAGTGGAGAACCTTTCCACAGTGGGTCAGAGAGATATGTTGTGACAAGGACTCAACCTACCATTGTTACCTTTTGAAAATGGAGGAAGAAGGCCACCAACCAAGTAATGTGGTGGCCTCTGAAAGCTGGGAACGACACTCAGCTTACAGCCAGTAAGAAAACAGGACCTCAGTCACACCACTGCAAAGAATGGGATTCTTCCCACAACCTGAATGAGCAAGGAAACAAGATTGTCCCCTTTATAAAGCCTCCAACAAGAAAGGCAACCCAGTCAGCTACCTTGATTGTAGCCCTGTGAGATCAGGGATGGAATTCTGACCAACAAAACTATATGATAATAAATTTGTGTTGTTTTAAGCTAATAAATGTGTGTTAAGTTGTTATGGCAGCAGTAGAATACCAATATTAGAGACAGAGTTTTGTTTGTTTGGTTTTTTTTTAAATTTTATTTATTCATTCAACAGAGAGAGAGCACAAGCAGGGGGAGTGGCAGGCAGAGGGAGAGGGAGAAGCAGGCTCCCCGAGGAGCAGGGAGCCTGATGCGGGGCTCGATCCCAGGACCCTGGGAGAATGACCTGAGCCGAGGGCAGATGCTTAACCAACTGAGCCACCCAGGAGTCCTGAGACAGAGATTTTTAAAAGACAACTAACTGCCCAAACAGTGAAACTCTCAAATTTTACTGCAAAAAGCTTATTAGTAAAAATAACACAAAGCTCTGTGCTAGGGTCCCGAACAAACACCTCAGAACACATGCCCCACAAGGCAGGCAGGACCAACCCCTTCATGAATATTATCAGACATTTCTTCGTGTAGAGAAGGAATTAGCTGTAAACGTATGTTCTAGGATATAGATGGTGTCATGGGCACAGGGATAGAACTGAAGAAGAAAGACACTCTGAAAAGCAGGGCTGCTAGGAATATAAGCCTGTTTACCAGTCAGTGCACAGTCCTGTATTTTGGCCAAGCCAAGCCAGATGTAAGATATTTGAATTTCTGTATCATATGTCCTAGGCATCTACTGAACAACCTCCACTTTATTTGCATCCATGTACCAGATCACCCATTCTTATTCTACCCTGTAGTATGCAGGGGATTGTCTCTACCTCCAACAGTTCCAGATGGGGCCTGAATTGGCTAAATTTCAATAACCTATCCCAACTCCTTAGCCACAGTCCTTTCAGCAATGGGCAAGAAATTCAGGCCTAAGCTCATCAGTGCATTGCATTCTCCTGACAATAGAGCTAGTCCATATCATGGGACCTACGCTGATCCAATGAGAATGTCCCAAGGTTTGTTCTGTAAGTACTGAGATCTAGACTTTTCTTCCTATGGTTGTTGTGGTAGAGGGCACAGTGTACAACAACCACAGTCCTTGCTTCTCTTATGGACAGAGCCACACAAGCTAGAGGTCAGAGCCCAGGAGCATGCCAAAAGGCAGAGCCGGAGACCTAGTGAAAAATGAGACCCATAAATGTGTCTGTGGTCAGTCCTACCTCTGCACTGTTCAATTACATGAGCCAGTAAATTTTCCTTTCTTATTTAAGCCATTGGGACAAATGTTCTCTCATTTCCAACTGAAATATTCCTGTCTGGTAGACTACTATACTCTAGTGCACCTAAAAGGCCACACTTCCTGGAGAGATGATAGAGGATCTAATGACTGCCCAGTGAGGATAGACGGGCATCAGCAACAAGACCATATAGCTGGTACAGGAAGTGTTACTTAGAATGGAATACATATAAATATATATTTATTTCTGCATACATTTACATATTGTCCATATGATTATTTATCAATTTATATACAGCCCAATCAAGAGTACGACCAGTTACTTTGAACTAGGGTATTTTATTGTCTTTGTAAAATTTCAAGTTGAAAAGTTCTTTGCTGTACTGGTCACCAGAATTGAGTGGACATTAGCAGCACAGAACATGGGACCTGGGAAGCAGCCCTCCCTCCATGTCAACTCTGCTCTGCAGCACATACCGGGGAGCTAAGCAAGCCCCATGAAGACAGAATTCTCAAAGAAATGTTGCTCACCTATGTGGTATGTCCTGAGCACCATAATTATGGATGCTAAGATCAGGGCAGGGCCTTAAAGCAAAGGCACTTCTCTCTCAGGAGTAGGATTCTAAAATGAACTTGAAAAGTAAAAACTGCATGTAATAAAAACTATGTTTGGGTGCCTGGTGGCTCAGTCGGTTGGGCATCTGACTTCAGCTCAGGTCATAATCTCAGGGTCCTGGGACGGAGCCCCAGGTTGTCTCCACACTCAGCAGGGAGTCTGCTTGTCCCTCTCTCTCTGCCCCTCCCCCAGCCTGTGCTCTGTCTCTCTCCCAAATAAATAAAAAAAATCTTTTAAAAAAATCTCTTTAATTGCCAATAAAGCACAGTATACATTGTTGTGTGTATTTAACTCAACAAAATAAGAAGGATTATGTTACAAAATATCGTCTATGGGATATCTTTATTTTACCAAACACAACTGAATTAGAGTAAATCTAATGCAGCCCCACCATATATACTTATGTATATACATTCTTTCACATAGAATGTATAGTAGTTAGGTGGTTAAGTGAAAAACTATAAATATACAGACAGATGTGGATATAGACAGCCATCCTTGACTTCTCTCTTTCTCTTACAACCCAAAGTGTCAGCAAATTCTTTCAGTTTTACCTTCCATTTTTACCACCTCATGGCTGGTTCAAGCCACCATCATCACTCATCTGAATCATCATTATAGTCTACTTAGTGGTCTCCCTGTTTCACTCTTGACTTCCTCAGTCTATTCTCAACACAGCAGCCAGTGACCCTGGTAAAAGGTGAATCAGACCACTTCACTCTTCTGTTCATGATGTTCCAATGGCTCCCATTTCAGGGAAAACAACAAATCCCTTACAAAGACCTAGAGAACCTGGCTTAACCCAGTGTCCTATTTCCTCTGTCTCTGTATCTCCTTCATGTCTCCTTGGCTTACTCTGATTCAGCCACTCCAAACTCCTTATTGTGCCCCAAAACGCACCAGGCACATTTTCAGTATCACGGCCTTGTACTTGCTTTTTTTCCTGCCTAGAATGCTCATCTCTCAAATGCCCACATGATTTATTCCCTTATTTCTTCAGGCCTTTACTCACATGTTACCTTCTTACGGATACCTTCCCTACCCAAAGTCTCTAAAATATCAACCCACCCGGGGCACCTGGGTGGCTCAGTCGTTAGGCGTCTGCCTTCGGCTCAGGTTGTGATCCCGGCGTCCTGGGATCGAGCCCCGCATTGGGCTCCCTGCTCCGCGGGAAGCCTGCTTCTCCCTCTCCCTCTCCCTCTGCTTGTGTTCCTTCTCTCTCTGTCTCTCTGTCAAATAAATAAAAATTAAAAATAAAATAAAAATAAAATAAATAAAATAAAATATCAACCCACCCGCCCCCTCTCCTTAGCATTTACCACTACCAAACATAATGTATATTTTACTAATCAATCTTGTTTGTTGTCTATCTACTCCCCTAACATATAAAGTTTATAAGTACATGGATTATTTTAAATCTTTTTGTCTGTTATAAAACCCCCAGCACTTAAATGATCATTAAATACTTGTTGAATGAATGAATAAACAAATGCATACAGATGAGCTCCATTAACTTAAGTCTATGTAAAGATGAGAAAGGGTTAATCGGTAATGATCAAGACTATCCTATATGTTGTTTACCAGTTTGTGAAGTGATGTAAGTTAAATAGTCTATTGAATGAAATTATACAAATGTGAAGAGTGTATAGGAATTCTTTTGCCTATCTTTAATTACTCCTAACCAGCAATAAACCTCAACCAATTTGACTGTTGTGGACAGAGCCTATGACAGATTCTATATTTGCTGCCCCCTAGAATTCATGCCTTGTATAATCCCTTCTCCTTGAGAGTAGATGGGACCTGTGACTTGCTTCTAACCAAGGGACTATGGCAAAGGTGATGGGATGTCACTCCTTCGATTAGGTTACCTAATATGGCAAAGATGAAAGGATTTGTGGATGTAATTAAAATCCCATGTAGGCTGATTTTGAGTTTATCAAAAGGGAAATCATTTGGATGGGTCTGACTTAATCAGGTGAGAGTCCTTCCAAGAGACGCTGGGTCCTTCCTCAGGTGAGAGATTCTTCCGGCTGGCTTGAGGAAGTAAGCAGCCATGTTGAGGAATTCCACACAGCTGGGACCTGGAAGCATCCTCCAAGACTTGAGGACAGCCTCCAGGTTATACACAGCAAAAATGGAGCCCTCAGTTATAAGCCACAAGGACGTTAATTTTGCCAACAACCTAAACGACATGAGAAGCAGATCTTTCCCCCAACAAGCCTCCACATGACAATGTAGCCTGACTGATACCTTGATTAGAGCCTTGTGAGACGGAGCAGAAGACCCAGCTAGGCTGTGCCTAGACTTCTGACCCCACAGAAACTTCAAGATAATAAATGTGTGTTGTTTTAAGCAATTAATCTGTGTTAATTTGTTACATGCAAAAGTAAACTAATATGGGGGCTCAGGGAATAATTATAGTCCAGGACTGATCTTGTCCACTCTGTCATTTGCTATGATGCCCACACTTTCCTTTAGTTATTACTGGTTGCATAAAGTCCATGATTTTGATAATGCACTTGTTCAAAGTAGTCTTTGGGATCTGAGTCTACACTAAATTATTTCTGTGGAAGGATCTGCCTTCTTCCAGTATGTACTACTTAATGCTGATTACCTGCTTTACTTGTTAACAAAAATGGCTTTAGGAACCAGGACTCTACCTCATTAATCTTAGCCACCTACATTGTTTCGATCTTTTTTTCTTTCTGGCATTAGCAATATCAGTATACCTGCTATGATCAGAGGAAGGAGGCTTTAATCCCCCTTGACAAGAAGAGTTACTTCTATTGGGAGTCAACACTGAGAATAAATAAACCAGTGAACAGAATCCTGAGCATTATGATGCTTCCTCAGTAAGATTTGTCAGTCTTCCTCGGGGTGCTGAAATAGCTAGGGGGCATCACCATTTAAGAAATCCATTTCCCAGTGTAATTCCAGTCTCATCAAAAGGAGCCTCATTTCACTTTCTCCTCCTCTGTTTTTCTTCTCCTTTCTCTAAATGTGCCCTGAAGATGTCTTGGAGGCACAGAGAGGAATAAAAGAAAAGGGGGAAAGAGGGACCATGGAAGGAAAGGAAGAAGGGAGGGAGGGAAGTTGAATAAAGCTACTTTTTCATCCACTGTGCTTAATATTTTCACATAAGTAATTCCATCTAATCTCTGGAAGATTAGATGGAGAGGCTAGGAGAAGTTGAACGAATTATCCAGAGTTATAATGAAATTAGTAGTTCCATAGATGTTTCCACAAGTTTTCTTCAAAAGTAAGCTGTGTTTTGAATTGTTCTCACTATGTGTGTTGTTCTGTTGTTGGCTATAGTTTATTTTAGACAATTATCATATATGATGAGGTTATGTGTGTTTCAAAAATCCTTATTAAGTTCCAAGAAAGAAAATGTGTTAAAATTATAAAAATTTATATACACAATTAGCTAATTTCTGAGAATAAAAGTATTTACTGCACTGCAACATAATGAATATGCTATATGTGATAACCTAATATTAACCAATTTTAAACGCATAATATTTCTAACATTTTATTCCTATCTCTAGGTTAAAAGTCATTACCAGAGTACCAGACTCTTCTGTTTTGCACATATTATCAGATGTTTACTACAAAATGCAAGCTGTTTAAAGTTGTCTCCTGTGGCTAAAGCTAAAACCCAGGAAACAAGACAACAAAGCAAAAACCAAAGAAGATATCATGTTGCCATTAAAAGTCTGTTCCAGTAAAGCTTCAGTAAGAATTGACTGTTGATATTTTTTCAATGTTGTATCTCTAATGAAATATCAGAGTAAAAGGAAATTCATTATGTTGTAACTTAGGGGAAGGAAGATGTTTTCACTGAAAAAGCTGGCTTTTCAGTTGGACTTTGATTTCTAGTCCAGTAATTGTCAAATATCCGGTGAGTAAAGGAGAGAAAAGTAATCTAGACCAAGAAAGTAGCCAACACTTTTCCTAACTCACCTAGAAGAAGGAAGAAGCAAAGGCAAAAGACCCCTGGTTCTTGGTTTCAAGGACGTTTTCTCACACCCATGGCCAGAAAATCCTGCACCCCAACTACTGAGATGATATGTGTTGTAGTGGCAAAGTACTCAGACTATGGACCAAGCCTGCCTGAATCCCAGCATAGCTTCTGCCTCTCCTGTTACTAAACATCTTCGGGTTCTTTCTCTCTTGTTTCCTCTTTCCTCATCTATACAATGGGAGTAATAGTCGTACCTACTCATAGCATGGCTTTGAGCACTGAAGAGATAATGCGTGAAGTGGATTTAGAACAGCGCCTGGCATATAGTAAGTTCAATAAACGGTAATTGATGCTTGAGCTATTACTGATTAGCAAAAGCAACACAGCATAGCAAAGCAGTGACATATTTGGGATCTAGAACCATACAACCTGGGTTCAAATCCTAGTTCCACCACTTGTTAGTGGGAAATAATGTAATCTTGAACTCTCCATGCCTCAGTTACTCATCTTGAAAATTATAATAATACTAGCAAGTACCTCATATAAGTTATTTATATTTATATTTATAAAGTACTTAGAACAGTGCCTGGAATATTAGGGCTTATTATATTTAAAAAATAAATGAGTAATCCAAACTAGACTCATCCAACTGCTGTAACAGGAGGTCTGCTCTGACCAAATGGCTCCAGTTGCCAGTGCATTTAAGACTGCCCCTTGTGTGTAAACATTCTTAAGGAAAACACGTAAGACCTAGAGCAAATTTGTTTCCAAAACACAGGATTCTGACCCTACACTAACATTACTTCAGTTCCAAAGACTAGACATAATTTCAGAGATGCTCTATCTATAATGCCCTTCCTTCTCAGCTCCTTGTCTCCATGTAATAATTATCACCTAATTTCCTCCCACATGAAAGCAGACTTTCAGACTTCCTGAACTCATTCCTGAAACAAGGCCAAAGATGTTAATTCACACCCAATATTTTCCTAGATTCCTCTTTCTATTTCAATTAGAGAAACTTGGATATGCAAAAGAAAAATCCAAAAGAGAACGGTGAAAATGGAAGGGAATGGAGTCTTTTAAGACACATCTTACACATCTTTTCTTATAGGAAATACCCCATAATTCCCCAGGATAAAAGAGGTACTCTATTTGGTGACAGCATAATATTTGGGAAAAATGTCAATGGTAAGCAATTCCATTGTTTTATAAACATGTGTAATATAGACTATGCTGCAGTAATAAAATAAATCCTAATCCCAGTGGTTTAATACAAAAAAGGCTCTGTTCTCACTCAAGTCACAATCCAATAAAAGTTGGATGAATCTCTTGAGAAGCTCATTTCCAGGCAGGGACTCAGAGACCCAGGTATCTCCTGTCCTGTGAGTTCATCATCACATCAGACATATGAACTGTAGAGAGTGATGTTTTAAGACCAGGCCTAGAATCACTTCTGTCAATATTCCATTGGCAAGAACTAGTCATATGATCCCAACTCAATAGTAGAAAAGAAGCTGAGATGCGTAGTTTTCCTGAGCTCCCAGGAAACAGAAATGGAATTGCTGAACATCCAGCCAGTCTCTGCCACAGTGGCTGTTTTGCTCACTTTACTCTGAACAATCTGGACAGAAGTTTCTTATCAATTCCACCAACATATCATCAATAATTATTGTGGGTGCCAATAAATATTAGTTCAATAAATTAATTAAAAAAAAAAAAAAACCCTATCCATATTCCTGCCTTTCTGGTGAGTTTACCTTTTGGGCTGTTCTTTACCAAAATCTTGGAGAATTTCTTTAATAGAAGAGATAACTCCCTTCTAGTTACAGCTTTCTTAACTGCTCAGCCTGGGACAATGGCTGCCCCCTCCCCCTTGGCTGTCTTTGAAGCAAGGCTGAAGTAAGTTATCAAAGCCAAGTCACAAATAAAGCAAGAGTCAGATGCCATAGGGCAGAATGAAGCTTCAGCAGTTTATGTGAATGTGGGCTAGGAACAAAGAGTGAAGTATTTTTGGATATCAGATGATAGACAACAACATTGTGATTGGATAAACAGAAGTGATGCACCCTATGGAATCGTTCTGATGTCAAAAGAAGAAAGGAATGAAAGGAAAGGTACAGGACATTTATCAGGATGAGAACGTAATGTGGTCAAAATAGTTTACCTTGGTCATGGATGTTGATTTCTTAGGGTGGCACCCTGGTATGCCCCATTTAATCTCTAAACCAAAATGTAACCATATCTGACATGCCTTGACAAAACCAGAAACCTTTCTTGTTTAGCAGTATATTTTTCTAGCCTGACTTGTCATAAAAAAAGAGGACCTGAAGCATTCACTACTATGTATCTTCTATTTGAGTCCATTACTCCATATTACTTATCTAGTGACCATGAGTCCAGTTCTGCACCCAAGAGTATGAAATTGAAACAAAGTCTATGTGTAGTCTCTGTCCTCAAGTATGTTGTCAGCTCATCACGGAGAGGAGGTATTGGGTGATATCACTAACTAGGCCACCTGAGCCAAAATACGTATAATTACCTGTGTGTATAAGTCAAGGTGAATCCCTTAATCTTTTTGAACCTCAATGTCCTAATCAACAAAATGAGAACACTGAATCAGATGATTTCTAAATGCCCTTCTCAGTCCAAGGTTCTAGGATACCATGCTCTGTGATTGATAAAAATGTGACTACGAGTTTCAGAATCCTGTTTAGGCACAGCAGGCCCAAAAGAGCTGATTCCTGGAACAAATGAGAAGAATTTCTATTAAAGATATTGGAGTCTGTTTGACAGAGATGTTTGGTTGCTCATATCTGACCTATTCTTAAAAGGTCAGCAACTCCTTCAAAACAACAAACACAACACCTTTACCAGGACAGACTCTCTGCATTTACAGTCCTAGGTGGTTCACACAGGTGTGAGGTCACTTAAGTGTTCTGGGCAGTTCATGATGTCCCTGAGCTCCAACGAGGTGATTCAGCAGCCTGTGTGACCACTTTTGTGTCCTTTGTGAGATGATCTTATTTATGGGTTTGGCCTTCTCTTCCATTCTGAAAATGTTTCCAAATGTGAGTTGCTTTCATTCCTTACAAAAAGGGGAAATGGAATGTTCAAGAGGGAGAATCAAGCAGACCTGAATTATAAACCCCCAACCTGCTGCTTACTATTTCACCTGGGGCAAATTATTTAACCTGAGATTCAAGCTTTAAAATATGTATATAGGGGCACCTGGGTGGCTCAGTCTGCCTTTGGCTCAGGTCATGATCTCAGGGTCCTGGGATCGAGCCCTGCAGGGGGCTCCCTGGTCAGCGGGGAGTCTGCTTCTCCCTCTCCCTCTGCTTTTGTCCTTCCCCCGCCCTGCTCATTCTCTCTCTAATAAATAAAATCTTTAAAATAAAATATGTATATAAATAATACAAATTTGACAGAATTTCTCTGAAATAATATATGTGGGGTATATCTGAATAGTAGATGCTCAAAGAATGGCTACTGGATTTGCTCATTCGTTTTTGTTTTAAGGGAGAAAACGCTGCACTGAGGTTTGGAGATTAAATAAATTAATGAAGTCTGATTCCATAGAGCTACTACGCGGCATAGATTCTGACAGCATATCTGCCTGATTCTTTTCATTTTTCTATCATCCCCCACCCCTCACTGACACTTCTTTCAATGATTTTATTGGACAATATTCCTTATACTGTATTCTGATCAGAGTTTTGGGAGGATGCTAGGGATAGTTTATCATAGATTATAGCCCTGCAAATTTTATCAGACTGAATGGTAATAATTTGCCCATGATGATCTGGCTACTTGGGATCTGGAGTCTTCTGATTCAGCATTCAGTTCTCTCTGCTTACATAGAGAGTAAATATTTTTAATAGTGAAGTTTTTTCACATTATCAATGAATGATTTGACCAAATATTGCTTTAAAAGTGGTAAATTCTTTCAACCCACACACCTGATCTATTTTATAACAATCTTCATGTTCCCATTTTAAAGAACACAATAACAATCACTTAATAATGATTGTAATAAATAATGATAATAATAAAATTAATTATATGCAAACTTGCAGAAACAAATCTATTTTACAAAGACAGGTCAATTTATAGAGAGATTAGGCCATAAATTCAGGACAAAACAATTTTTTACATGTTTCCCAAAGTTGAAAACATGAGAGTATAGCTCTTTCTTCCAATAATAAATAAATTTCCCAAATGCAGAAGTTGAAGTCTCCCTGAACCTACTTCTCTGTTCAGCTATTTGTATTCCTGACCCTAAGCAATACAACCTGTCAATGAGAATAATTTCTACCAAGTTATTTTTAGTCCGGGAAACTGATTGCCAATTATAAGAAGTTTCTTAGTATTAAAACCTTTACCAAAGACTGGAGCCAAAATCTCGTCCACAGTGGCAGAACATACATCTTAAGAAAGCTTGCGTTCACACTCTTTGCAGAGTCAAGGATGTAGTTTACCATGGTCTATGCTTTGTTCCTGCTGACTTTCCTCTCGGGATATGGGGAACAAGTTTGCCAAATTAGAAAATGCAGTTTGACAATAAAACACAATGTCAAAATCAGGGACAAATGTGTGTAAAATTTATGATTTCTTCAAGACCCTCTTCTCCTTAAGTGGTTAAGAACAATTACTGAGAGCTGCCTAGAGACTGAATGTGGTGTTAGGCACTGAAGGGGGAACACAAATAAAATTAACATTAAAAGCAACCCCAATCATCGAACATCTCACTGTGAATCTAAAGAGAAAGAAGGCAACTGTGGGATAGAGCAAAGATCATGAATGCTTGAGTGTTCCCAGTTCATTTCCAACTTAACTAAATGGGCATCTCCTTCTCCACTAAGGTTCTTACCCTCTTCACCTTCTGAGGATAATCGTTTTTGCCAGGAGGCTTCTCTTGGATTTTGTGTTGCAATGATCATGCAGGAACAGGGGTGTGTAGGGCAGTGGTATGAGTATGTAAGCTAAAGCTGGATAGGAATTCCTCAGGGAAGCTTAGGGGGAAAAGAGGGGCAGGGACAGCTAGGTATGTGTAAGGAGAAATAGATAAAAGAAAGATGAAATGATTTTGAGAATACCACCTAGTCTCTTTATGGAGATTGAAAAATGCAATTAGGAGTCAGAGTTTCTTTGAACTATCTTCCTTAGGTGCTGAATCATGCTTCTTGGATCCCACCCCCACTCTGAGAATGAATGATGTGAATGTGGCCCTTGATGAGTTACCCAGAAAACTGGCTAATGAAGTCTTTTAAGGTAATATGCAGTGTAATTTATTGGTCAGCATCTCTGTGACTAAACCTTTTTGGTGTGCTGTATTTTTAGGGAAAGACAAGTTCCCAAAACAAGTTAATATAGGCAGGAGGGATACATATACTACATCCAGGCTATGTTCTGGGCTCAAGTGGCACTGTGTCTCCTTCTACTGACACAGACAGTAGATCTGGTCTGCAGGTATGAACATACTTAGAGCAACAGCATATCCTCGGATTCTTGATTTGTTGTTTTTTTTTTTAATTTTGTATCGATGTTTGGAAAAAAAGGCATGAAAATCATTTATCATTGGAAATTGCAATTTTTTGGACTTTTGTATGTTTATATCATGGTTTGATATCAGCTTTCTTTTTGAATTCTCTATAGGGAGAAGGTGGCAGCATAATCGGTTTCAAGCTCGAATCTTCTAATGGTTTTAACTTGGTCCTAATCTTTGGTTCTCAGTTAAATGCCTCAAAAAATGAATTACCTACATTAACTTAACTTTCAAACTTAGGCAATCAAATTTAGAAATTTTAGAAAGATTGATAGCAAAGAGAGAGGCAACATGATGTTGTGGAAGGAACATATAACAGGTTTAAAGAAAACTTAGTTACCAGCTCCAATTCTCCTACTTACTCATTTGCTCTGTGACCTTGTACAGTTGCCTGAAGTTCTCTGGGGGCTCTTGTCTCATCTGCAGGCTGAAGGTGTTGGGCTAAAACAGTGCTTTTCAATCTTTTTTTCCAATGCTACACACCTGATACCTACAACACTCTTACCAGAAAAAAATGGCTCATTAGGAGAGCAATCCCAGTAGCGGGTAAAAGAGACACAAAGAGAAGAAAGGAAAATCTCTGAGCTTCCAAATACTCCCTAAGTTATTTTAACTTTTCCTCCCCACAACACCTAATGACAAATCACTGCACCTGAGGACATCTGGAATCCCTTGCATCTCTGGAACTTCTATAACAAAGGCTTACTTTGCATCTTTGAAGCCTTATAATTGCTATTGAAGATATATTCGCACATCATTTGAAGGGTAAGGAAACCTAGGCTTAGAGAGTCTTTGTGCCTTGCCCAGAGCCTAAAGGGAGGAACCATGGTTGCTGAATCCATGTTCCCAATTTTCTACTGCATGAAGCTAAGCTTCTGATGGCAAGTAACAGCACCTAAGTTTATCCCATTGGCACTCAAGGCACCTTTCTTAGAAAGAAATAGTTGTCCTCTTTGGTATCAACCCAGAGACCCTTTATTTAATCAGATTCAATAAACAATGGATGAATGAATGCCATTCAATGCATCAGGCACTGCTGCACATGCTTTACCTCTATAAACCCATTTAATCCTCCCCCAAACACTAAAATGAAGATATTGTTACTTCCATTCTACAGACGAGTTACTTGAGACATAGAGCCCAAAATTACACAGCTAGGAAATGCTGGAGGCAGAATATGAACTCAGGCATTCAGGTTCCCGGGCCCTTGTTCTTTACCACCATGCTATGACGTGATTCTTAAAAGATCTTGATGATTTTATATTTCTTTTATCATTCAGATTGTAAATATAGAACCATGAAATCAGGAGGCCAGTGGAAGAATGGAAGAGAAATACTGCAAAGCATCATGAGAGAAGGTGATAAGAGAAGCATTTGAGATGGAATTCTGGTTCTTCCCCTCACTAGCTGTGTGTGATCTCAATCAGGTTACTTGATATCTCTGTGCCTGAGTCTCCTTAAATATGACATAGCATTGAGAGGGGTACTATTTCAAAGGATTTCTATAGTTGTCAGAATTGAAAGTTAATGTCCAGTGCCCCACACTGAGCATGGCACCTGACATCGCCCACACAGAAACCAGACATTCTTTAGCTCCCTTCTGTAGATGCTGCTGTTTCTGACCACACAACTCTAGTGAGTGTAAAAATAAAGTGTTCAAGGTAAAACAATATGTTCAGCGACATGGATCACCCAATACAAGGCTATGTGCCGTAACCATGGAGATGGTTTTGCATTTTATCTTTAGGAGATATAGTTGTCTAGAAGCCTTTCCATGAGGTCTATATCCTTGACTAGTGCTGACAGCAGCTCTCCCTTTGTTCACTCAATTAAATTCAACACTTTTATTGAGTATCGCCCTCCTCCCTTTCCTCCCAGCTCAAGCTCTCACTGTTTCTAACTTGGATTTTTTTAGCCTCTTCCTCCCTCGTTCCCTGGCCTCCGATCACTAGCCACCATTGCAGAATCCACCTCAGCCTTCCACACTACTACCAGGGATATATTTATGATAGGCAAAATCCAACCAGATCAGATCCTTCCTTAAAGTATTCCAGTAACTCCTCACAGTTCCCAGAGTAAGTTCACATTTCTGACTCTGCCACATAAAATCCTTCATGAACTACGTTTTGCTTTCCACCCTAGCCTCATTTTGTGCTGCTCTCCTTATCTCCAAGGCTTTGACCATACTACATTATGTATCCCTCACTCCCTGCCCTTACTTGCTGCTTCCCATCTCTGTGCTTTGCACATAGAGCTCCATCTTCACATGATGCTCTTCCCTGACACTCCCCCAACACTTCACCATGACCCTTAAACTCAGATATCTTCTTATCCATCAAAACTCAGCATCAACACTGGGGACCCTAGGATGACTTTGTTAACCACCTCCCCAACCTGTTGAATTTGGTTTCCTAAACATGCTCATATCCCTATGTGCTAACCTCAATTACTATGCCTGGCGCTTTTAACCTGTGACATCTTTGAGGACAGAAGCTGTGTTTTTCACCCCTGTGTTTCCAGGTCATGCTTGGCACAAAGAAGGCACTAAATTCTCCTGTGCGGAATAATGCACAAATGAACGAATCTCATTTGAAACAGGTAAGTTCACATGGAAATTCATAAAGAAAGCCACATCACACTCCTCCAAAAGGTAGGAAGCATAGCATTGTATTTTTATGCTACCAAGCAAAATGGTAAACTTTTCTTGTTTATCAAAACATCTGTAAGCTTGCCTCTGGCACATGTCAATGACTGCAGTGGTAGAAAGGATGCTAGTCTCATTCACACAACCAATATAGGAGACTACAAGCCACCCCGTCTCTGTCAGACCGTTATAGCAGGGAAGAACCAGGTGGAAAATTAAATTTTTTCCTATGAAATTTAAATGTCAATATATTTCATTAAAAATAATTAGATTTGAAGCAATAAATTTGTGGATTTATAAGTGTTAATAATTTTTATCCTCTTATGGACCTTTGATTTTTATTACCTTCCCCCCACCCTCACTTCATGTTTGAAGTTCTACACAATGCAGAGACAGATATCATGCCAACAGTAGCATATGTGCTGCTAAATCTAACATATGGGGAGAGGTGAAAGAGGAACTTTAAAAATGATCAATTTATCATTTTTAGAATTTTTGAAGATATGAGTCCTGGCACCTCATTTTTCAACCCTTGCATAAAAACCATGCCTACAAAGCTATATCTGTACGTGCTAAGGGGATACGTGAAGGATTAAACATGGTGGGGTGAATTATCTGCTCAGGAGTTTAACTATTTTTAATTGTAATGTCTTGTCTGAAGGAGAACACATTAAAGCAAGGGAGGGGTAGATGGAGGACAGGCACCAGTGGACGGCTGGGTCTGAGCATCACAAAGCCAGTCCACACAAGACCTCCTCCATGTTCTCACCAGCTTCACTGCCCAAATTCAACTGGGCTTTTGGACGAGCTCCAAGTTCAGTCCCCTTCATGACCACATCCTCCCAGAAACTACTGACCTCACTTCAGGAGCCCCACTGCCACTGTCTTTGAAATCGGAGGCCTTGTTTGCTAATACACAAAATCTGTCAAGGATATTGCTACACACCATGTTAATTTAATTAAGGGTTTTTAATGAAGCAGAAAATTAATCAAAAGTTGTCAGAAGAATATGTCAAAATCAGTCTTTACCAATGTCAACACACTGCTTCAGGAACCTTCCGCTGTATCTGGCAGCTTCCCTTATGAAAATACTAAAACAGACTGAGTGGAACAGAAACAGAAACCATCATGAGAAGTCATAAAGGAAGCCCATTTTCTTTGTTCATGAAAATGGCAGTGTAAGGTCTGTTTCCCTTCAGGCTGATAGTGAAGAGTAAGCCAGGGCATTTTAAAGAACTGAAGGATATGGAAGGATTTCTAACAAATCTTAAGTTGTTATAGTCTTTTGCTCCAGAGAGCCTTTCAGGACACCCACTCATACTTTTCTCTGGAGGGGTAGGACCCATTTTCTGTGCCCCATCTGCTCCTATTTGTCAAATACAACTATTTCAATTGCAGTATTTGTTTGCCCCTTTTGATAAAGAGGGAATTGTTTCATCATTTATACAACCCCCATTTCAAATTTTTTTGAAAATATTTTTAAAATTAAGGTGCAATTTATATACAGTAAATTTACCTTTTTATAGTATAGTTCTGTACATTTTGATGAACATATAGTCATGTAACCACCACCACAAGCAAGATATAAAACATCTTTGTCCTGCCAAAATATTTCCCCATGACCTTGTGCTGTCAAACTCTGCACCCACACATCACCTTCAGTAATCACAGATCTGTTTTGTCTATGGTTTTGCTTTCTTAAAAGACGTCATATAACAGCAATCATGCATTATATAGCCTTTTGAATCCTGTCACTGAGCTTAACACATTTAGGATACATTCATGTTGCATATGTCACTAATGCATTCCTATTTATTGCTCGGTAGAGTTTCATTTGATGGATGTACCACAATTTGTTTATCCATTCTCCAGCTGAGAGATATTTGGGTTATTTCTAGTTTGAGACAATTACAAATACAGAGGCTAGAAACTTTTGTGTACAGGTTTTTGTGTGAACATAGTTTTTCATATCACTTGGGAAACCCCTAAGAATGGGATCTCTGAACTGTATGATACAGGTAAGTTTAACTTTGTAAGAAACTGCTGAGCTATTTTACACAGTGACTGTATTATTTTGCAATCCCACCATCAATGAATCCTCATCAGACTTGGCATTTTCAGTTTTCTTTTTTAAAATCTTATCCATTCTAATAGGTGTATAGTGGTATCTTATTGTGGTTTTAATTTGCATTTCCCTAATGACTAATGGTGTTGAGAAGCTTTTCACATGGTTATTTTCTATCTTTCATGGTGAAGTAACTGTTCAAATCTTTTGTCATTTCTTTATTGGTTTGTTTTCTTACTATTGACATATTTTTATTAAATATATTATTGTTTTAGTGTTCTATAAAGAAATTCTGAAAAGAAGTCCCCTTATCAAATATGATATTTGCAAATATTTACCCCAGTCTGTAGTTTAAGTCATTATCTTAAAACTGTTTTAATGAAAGCAAAAGTTCTTAATTTTTATAAAAGCTGATATATAAATATTTTCTTATTTGGTCATACTTTTGGCGTCTTACCTAAGCAATTTTTGCTCAACCCAAGGCTCAAAAATTTTCTCTTATATTTTCTTCTATAAGTTAAATAATTTACATTTTATATTTTTTACATTTTAGTCTGAGATCCATTTTGAGTTAAATTTTGTATGTGGTGAGAAGTAGAGAGCAAGTTCATTGTTTTTACGTATGTATATTCAGAGGATCCAAATCATTCATTCAAAAGATTATTCTTTATTATTGAATTGTCTTTTCACCTGTGATGAAAATCAACTGACCATATATGCATTGTTGTATTTCGGTAGTCTCTATTCTGTTCCACTAATCAATATCTCTATCCTTTTACCAAAATCCATTTCTTCTGGGCTATTATAGCTTCATACTGTCATTAAATCAGATAGTGTCAGTCTTCCAACTTTGTTCATTTTCAGTATTAGCGTGGCTACTCTAGTTTCTTTGGATTTCCATGTAAATTTTAGAATCAGCTTATCAATTTCTAGAGTGTTCTGGTTTTTTTTTTTTTTTTAAAGATTTTATTTATTTGACAAAGAGAGACACAGCGAGAGAGGGAACACAAGCAGGGAGAGTGGGAGAGGGAGAAGCAGGCTTCCCGTGGAGCAGGGAGCCCAATGCGGGGCTCCATCCCAGGACCCTGGGATCATGACCTGAGCCAAAGGCAGACGCTTAACAACTGAGCCACCCAGGTGCCCCGAGTGTTCTGGTTTTAAACATCAAATGTTGCATATAATTTTTAGATGTGTACCTAAGTATATAATGGTTTGGGGTACTATTGTTAAGTGAAACCGAATTGTAAATTTCTTTTTCCAATTGCCCATCACTGGTATACAGAAACACAACTGACTTTGTATACTGACCTTCTAACTTGTGACCTTGCTAAACTCATTTATTAGATCTCAGAAAGCTTTTATATAGATTCTTTGGGGTTTTCTATGTAGATGATCATGTCATCTGCAAAAAGAGACTGTTTCAATCTTACTATCCAATCTCTAGGCATTATGGTTCTTGCTCTTGTCTTTTTATACTAAAACTTCCAGTACCACGTGGAATAGGAGCAGTGACAGTGTGTATCCTTATTTGTTCTTGATCATAGAGGAAAAGCATTCAGTCTTTCAACATTATTATCTACACGCTATTTGCAGATGTCCTAAGTCAGGTTAAGGAAATTCCCTTCTATTCCTAGTTTGCTGAAAGCATCATTCATAAATGGATGTTGAAGAATGTGTTAAATGACTTTTTTTGCATTTCTATTAAACTAAACGTCTTATCTCTGGTCATTCTGTTTGCTTTGAAATCTACTTAATTGAACATTAATATAAGCACTCCAGCTTTCTTTTGATTAGGTTAGTATGGTATACATGTTTCTATCTTTATTCATTTAACCTATTTGTGTCTACATTTATGGTGTATATGTTGTAGGCAGTATATAGTTGGCTCTCACATTTTATCCAGTCTCAAATCTTTCTCTTTTATTTGGGGTGTCTAGTTCATTTAAATTTAATGTGATTATTGATATGATTGTATTTAAATCTACAATCTTGGTATTTGTTTTTTATTGGTCCCATCTATTCTTTGTTCTTTTCTCTTTTTCCTCATCCTACTGATTGCATACTTTTTATGATTCCATTTTTCTTCTTGTTGGCATATGAGTACAGTTTTTTTAGTAGTACTTCGATATTTTTATTATACAAATTTAACTTACCAAAATATGCCTTCAAATAATATTATGTACTTCACATATAGTATTAGAACCCTACACTACTGGGACGCCTGGGTGGCTCAGTCGGTTAAGCGTCTGCCTTCGGCTCAGGTCATGATCCCAGGGTCCTGGGATCGAGTCCCGCATCGGGCTCCCTGCTCTGCGGGGAGCCTGCTTCTCCCTCTGCCTCTGTCTCTCTCTCTGTCTCTCATGAATAAATAAATAAAATCTTTAAAAAAAAAAAAAAAGAACCCTACACTACTATATTTCCATTTCTCCTTCCATTTTTTCTAATTTTATCAATGTATCATACCTTTTACCTTCACATTTGCTATAAACCCCACGACACATTGTAATGACTTTCCTTCAAATGGTCAATTATCTTTGAGAGTAATTTAAAATATAAGCAGAAAATATTTTATATTTGTTCACATATTTAGCATTTCTATTATTCTTCATTACATTTTATAGGTCCAGATTTCCATTGATATTACTTTACTTCTGCCTTAAAGATTTTCTTAACTATTTCTTATAATAGAGGCGCCTCGGTGGCTCAGTTGGTTAAGCATCTGCTTCAGCTCAGGTCATGATCTCGGGGTCCTGGGATAGAGCCCCATATCAGACTCCCTGCAGGGAGTCTGCTCCTCCCTCTCCCTCTCCCTCTGCCCCCCACTCGTGCTCGCTCACACTCTCGCTCTCTCAAATAAATAAAATCTTTAAAAAAAAAAACCTATTTCTTATAATAAAGGACAGCTAGTGATGAATTCTTTTATTTTTTTGTATATCTTAAAAAGTCTTTTTTTTTTAAGATTTATTTATTTATTTGAGAGAGAACGCATGCACAAGAATGGGGGGAGGGTCAGAGGAAGAGAATCTTCAAGCAGACTTCCCCGAGCACGGAGCCTAACATGGGGCTCTATTCCATGACCCATGAGATCATGACCTGAGCCGAAACCAAGAGTGGGGTGCTTAACTGACTGAGCCAACCAGGCGCCCCTCCCCTTCTTTTTTAAGAGGTACTTTCAGTAGGTAAGAATTCTAGGTTAACAGTTTCTTCTTCCAGTACTTAAAGATTTGTTCCACTGCCTTCATACCTATATTGTTTCTGATGCAAAATCTGCTGCTATCTTCTGCATATAATGTGTCTTTTTTTTCACAGATGGATGCTTTAAGATTTTCTCTTTATCACTGATTTTAAGCAATCTGATTATATAATGTGCACTGATATGGTATCACCTGATGTTCACTAAGATTCTTAGATCTATGAGTTTATATTTTTCATCATATTTAGAAATATTTTAGGCCTTAAAAAATGTTCTTTTTGTTTCTCCTTTCTTCTCTTTCCTCTCCTTTGGGGACTCAAGTTTATATATATTAGGCTACTTGAAATTTTCCCTCAGCTCACCAATGCTCTGTTAATTTTTTTCAGTCTTTTTTCTCTCAGTGTTTCATTGTAAACAGTTTCTATGGCTTTAAGCTCACTAAACATTTATTCTGTAGTTTCTAATCTTCTGTCAATTCCATCCAGTGTATTTTTTCACCTCAGAAATCACTTGTCATGTCTAGAAGTTTTATTTGTCTTTTTAATATCTTCTATGTTGCTCCTTAACATGTCCAGGATTTTTTCTACCTTCTTGAACATAAGGACATAGTTATAACTGTTTCAATGTCCTTATTCACTAATATCATCACTCACATAATTAAGGGGTCAGCTTTGGTTTATTAATTATTTTATTCATTATGGTTTGTATTTCTTACTCCTTTACATGCCATGTAATTTTTTACTGGATGCCAGACTTTGTTAATTTTGCATTGTTGGGTGATGAACACGCTATTACCTTTTTTTATTTTTTTAAATTCTTGAGAGTTCTTTTGAGACACAGTCAAGTTACACTGAAGTTCTTTGATCCTTTCAAGCCTTGTTTGAAATTGTGTTTAGCAATACTAGAGAAGCCTTTAATATAGGGCTGATTTTGCCACAGCTAATCTTCCCAGTCCCTTTCAGTACATTAATATCCAGGAGCTGTCCAGTATTCTGGGTGCTGAGATGTTTCCTCATTCTGTCATAAAAGGCTTGTGGGATAGAATTTGAAGCACAACCACAGAACAGATTAAATTTACACAGAGGACAAGGCACTGATAGTAAAGTCCTTAAACCAAAGCAAGGATCCTACTCCTGTGGTGACCCAAAGTGACCTGTTCCCTAGGTTATGATGCTGGAATGCACTCAAAAATCCAGCTGCTTTTGGAACTTCTCACAACACACTCCCTAGTAACCCTATCCCTGGTTTACTAGCTTCAGCATTTTGGGAGACGTGGCTCTACTGAGTTCAAGTTTCTAAATCTCAGTTCTTCCCTTTACCTTTCCACCTTCCTGTTGCCCTTTCATGTGTCTGCCTCCTCTCTGTTACAGATTCTGCAATACTAAAAGGCTCACATTTCTTCCCAAATGTAGTTTGATGGCTTTTCAGAAAGAGACACAAAAGATCCTGCTTCTCTCTATATATAGGGCTAAGAAGGGATGGAACCTGGGAAAATGTCCATTTATTGTCCCAGGAACTAGAAGGTGGAGGTGTTTTCATTCCCACATAAGTCAACAAAAGTAAAAGGTGGTTTATGGATCTGATACATCTAAAATATATCAGATATATATTCCAAAGGGACAGTCTTCTCTAAATAACCCAGAGAAGTTAACCAACTTGCCCTAGATCATAGAATTAGTACGTGAAAAAGCTGGAATTGAACCTTGACTACCTGACTCCTCTCCTATCCTATGTGGGCATCCATTCTTGGCTACTCTATATCACAATTCATGTAAAAACATTCACCATAAACTTTTAAAGTCCACAGATTCTGTTTTATAATCCATCACTTTTGATGCATATGAACCAATTTGGAGGACTTATATTCTGATATAAATGGTTGTTGTTATAAAATAATTTATTTACAAATAGATTATTTATATACAAGCACCATCTAGAGACCCCGGGAATTAAGCATACAATAGGTATTTCACTTGATTCTCATCAAAATGCTATCAAGTGGTTATAGTTGTTTTTATTCCCATTTTACATATGAGGAAACTGAGGCTTAGAGAAGATTAAGTAACATGCCAAAGATTACACAACTCATAATTAATAGATCTAGGAAGCAAAAACAGATCAGAAAGACTGCAAAGATCCTAATCACTATGTTAAACTGCCTCACACATGGAAATGTATGTTCAAATGTCAAGAAAATCTTTCTGCAGATGACTTTACAGGAATACACCTCTCATGTAACAAAACTTGCATTGACAGCAACCAGGACAGTAACGATCCCCTACATTAGGATTACACTTTCCTGTTCACAAAGCATTTTCTAATAGTGTTTTGTTTCCTCACAACTTGAGGCCGCACTAGGCTCCTGAAATTTTCTCAGATCTGACTTGTCCTTTCAGAGAGAGATAAAGGTAAGAGAGTATATTACAACTTGATTATTTTTTTTAAGATTTATTTAATTGAGAGATGGGGGAAGTGGGGGAGAGAATCTCCAGCAGACTCCCCTGCTGAGCACGGAGCCCCAACACAGGACTCGATCTCACGACCCTGAGATCACGACCTAAGCCAAAATCAAGACTGGGTTGCCTAACCGACTCAGCCACCCAGGCGCCCCTATTACAACTTATTCATAAACCAAACGAGCATGATTCTAGTGGCCCAGATAAATCTTTCTTTAAAAAAGAAAATAAAACCAATGGCATCAGGAGTATTACAGTAAATAGCAAATTAAGGTTTTCATTCTGCTTGGTCCTTATTTTTCTTTAAGATGGTGAGAAATGTAATTTAAGTTGCTCACTTTCACACATCTTAATTGACAGACCTCTTCCTTATGTTTTGTTCCCAAGAATTAATGTTTGTATTTAATATCATACTGTCATTATCTTGTTTCCTCTACACTGAAAGGAGTTGTCTGTTATTTGCAGGTGTGGAGGGCCAGCTGGAAACACAATTCCCTTCTCTCCTTCCCTCCTCCCACTGATCACTGGTTATTACGCATAATTACATGGAAGCATGTATTAGACTTTATTATAATGCATAACAGTGTGTTTTAAGTAAATTAGGAATTTGCATATCAATTCAGGAAAAAAACTAAAATGCCATTCAGGACCATTTATTTACATCCGGAGGATTTCTAGATTTTAGGGAATTGCTTCTTTTTCTCATGTCAGAGTCTAAAATTTGAAAACATAATGAAGCCAGAGGGAAGGGGGAGGGGCCTACATCGTGTGCTGGGTTTTCTTCCTCTCTTTCCTCCTCCCTGTCTTAGTAACCAGGTAGGCAAGTGGTTCCTTAGTAACCAGGCAAGTCAGGTGTTGGCGACCAAGGGCACATAGCATTTACCTTCTCAGGTTTCAGCTCTCGCTAGCTACTTGCTAGCTATAGCTAGCCGGTGGTTTTAGTACTTCTAAACGGCCAAAGAAACCAGGACCCTCCAAAGCAGACACAGCCATGTTCCCTGGAGTGTCAAGAAATAACAAGTCACAATGAGCCCCACAATTACTCTATCCTGGCCTGCCTGTCACTTTTTGTACTGCATCCCTTATCTTCCTGGAGCCTGGAGGGAGTTGGTCTGGGTGAAGAATTGCTCAGGGACTTCTAGACCATGGACAAGGGCACTGGAGGGGGTCATCTCCAAGCAAAGAGGGGGGAAGGAATCTTGTTTCCTCCTAAATCGCTCAGGCTTGACTGCGTGGGTGCTAAATCATTCCTGATGGAAATGTACGTCCCTCAGCTCGTTAAGATAATTTGTAAAAGTATATTTTTGCCTTTGGAGAGTACTGGAGGCTATCAGAGGGTGTCATTTTCCACACTAAAGTTCCTCACAGATTTCATTATGCAAAGGCTTTGTTTCTGCTCCATTGTATTGTGTGTTCATTTATGGACTCAGAAATTCAAAGACCAGAAAAGCTTCCTTTGATTTTGGACTGTTTTTTGTTGTTTTTTTTTTTTAATCTACACAATCTTTTTGAAATAAGATTCAAGCTTTTTGATTTTCATCCTGGAAAATACCAATTATAATATATGAATAGAGTTGGGAAAGAAAAAATAGAGAATAAAATAATTATGTAAGAACAGTGGGATTATGGATGGATTTTTTTTTCAATTACCTTGCTTTCATACCAATAATAAATATCTATTTCCTTGAATTTAAAAATATCACCTAAGAGCCAAATGCTTTTACAATGGAAACATGCAGCTACGATGGTGTTAGTCGTAAGGTCAACGATTCCTACTGTGTTGCCAGAATAGAAACTACTGTTAGGTTGCATCATTAGGCATTGCCCCTCTGACCTACAGAACCAGCACTTTCATGGGTTCAACCTAAACCATCTAACTGGTCAATAATTTTTTTGCTTCAACAACATAGAAAGGTAGTTTCATTCATTTTGTTTATTTGTTTGTACCTTTATTTCATTCCACTTAGGATTTGAGAGGGGTAATGGCATTATATAATGTTGTTCCCCCACTGAGGATTAAGAATTACAAGAGTCAGGGGCACCTGGGTGGCTCAGTCGGTTAGGTGTCAACTCTTATTCTCAGCTCAGGTCTTGATCTCAGGGTCATGAGCTCAAGCCCCATGTTGCGCTCCATGCTGGGTGTGGAGCCTACTTAAAAAAAAAAATACAGGAGCTAGGAAGAAAATGCAAGTAATCTTCTTTTGCAATTGTTGCTTTGGTTGGCTTTTACATTATTTCTCTTTAGAATCACGATAGCCTTCAGAACACATTAGGACGCTAGAAAGGGATAGTTGCGCCGTGTCCTCAGGGAGACACCTTGTGCGGCCTGTGGGGCACCAACCAGCACAAAGCAATGCCCCCTGGAGGAGTTTTACCTGTGGCTGCATGACAGCTGCCCTTAGACAAAGAACCACAGTCAACTAAAACTGAGTAGGAGACAGAAGAAGACAAAAAAGAACATAATTATCCACATTATTATTCCCCAGGAAGACCAGCATTTATGCGCCCAAGCATCCCAACATGTCATAGACTTGGTCACATCATATACGTAAGGACACAAATTCCACTTCCACCAGGTCATGGGCTTCTCCAAAAGGTGATGGGCAAAACACAACAGCAATGGAAACAAACAAAACACACCAAAAAGAAGGGCCTGTTCTTTGGGATGAAAAGTTGAGTTCGGATTTGAAAGAGAAGAATGATGATTTCCTTCACTCTGTCATCATTTTAACGCCAACACAAGGTTTAGTTCTATTAAGAGCAAGGAACACGAAAATTGAAAAATACTGATCAAGCCACTCTCTGCTAATGTGGTCATATATGTTAGAAAAAGACTTTAAACTTATGTATCATGTAATTATGTATGTGTGTATATAAACATACATTACCTACCTTTGTTGTAAAACCTTGGAAACTTGGAGACCAGATAAGGGAATAAGAATGGAATGACTTCCTCGAGGAGCTAAAATACAAATTCCTTATTTTGAGTGAGATACTGAAGCCAAACATCATAGGAAGCTGGAATTAGAATCTAGTATTCCAGTATTCATTCCACTGAGGCACACCACACCTCTTACATCCAATAAAATCAATCAAATTTAAAACAAATCAAATTCTCCATCTTTAAGGAAAAAAATTATTCAAATCAAGCTGAATAAAGTGCTGTGGCAGAAACTGCAAACTACCTTCCGATATCCATTCTTCCTATTTTCTTTAGTAACAGAAAAGTAAGTTTTCGGCTGGGTACAGTGTCACAAAATCTGTATTTCCCAGGATCCCTTTCGGCTGCCTGTCCATTGTGTGACTTATCTCTGGCCAATGGAATATCAAGAGGAGGGGTTCTAGAAAGTCTCCTTAAAAGGGAGGATGCATACCTTTCATCTTCCTTTCCTCATTCCTGTTGCCAGGAATGCTACTATATTGGCTGAAACCCTGATGGCCATTTTGGACCAAGACACAGTCTGCTGTGACTAGCTGAGCAACAAGATAGAAGGAGCCCTGGGTCCCTAGTAAACAGGGAGCCCTGATAACCAGCTAGGGATGTGTCCCTACTGACAGTTAATCATACTTTAGTTGAGAAAGAAACTTCCTTCTTACTTAAGCCCCTGTTATTTAGTGTCTTTCTGTTGTATGCAGCAAAGTCTAATCCTAACGAGCACGAATATACAAAGTATATACCTAAAAGACCTTAGAATATTTTAATTAATGTGAGTTAATAATGGAAAAATATTGATTTAACCTGCGATTTTTTTTTAATCCTAACGGGATTGAAACATTAATCAAACTTTGTATTATGCTTCCATTCCCATTCCTACTTCCTGGGCATATGAAATATCTAAAGTCTGACAAGGTACCAACATGTAGGATAAGCTTTTTCATGGGAGGCAAAGAGGCAAAAGTTCATCATTTTATTTTCTGTGTATTTATTTAAAAGCATCACAATTCCAGTTACGCAATTGGCTATTTATTTGTCAGATGTATGGAGGCAGAAATAAAACAGATGTTTCAAATAATTTGCAGATTGAGGTATTGTGCGCGTGTGTGTGTGTCTGTATGTGCCAATAAATTGGCACCATTCTCAGGATCCTTTCCATATAGGAACCTAAGAAAAATGTTTATACAATATTTTTCAAAGAATACCATTCAAGGGAAAACAAACATCATACAATACTCATCCTTATCTGGTTTCACTGCTCACCCCTAATTTTCATGGTTGTCTAATCTATTCCTTCTTATTTTTATGATCAACAGTTCTGCTCTAAATATTTAGCTCAGAAACTAATGTCTCATATGAGAACAGGAATTAAAAAAAGCTAATAACAATATAAGTAATAATGATTTTACTTTTCCAATGTGCTTCCATACAAAAAGCTCCAAGTGTCTTATAAATTATATACACAGGGATCACTTAAACCTCCTACTAAAAGGCTGCTACTCTGAAAAGAAAATTCTCGGTAGTGTTGTACAGCAGGAAAGAAGTCTGCTGTGTCCGTGTGCAATTGTGGGAGGAGTTTTAGGGAGACAAAGTGTAATTCCCTACTCAGTGGCACTAAAAGCTTTGAACAATCCCTTTTAAAAATCGTCAAGGGAGCTTTTAATCATCAGAAGCAGTCAACTCTTTGTTTTGGGTCTTAGCCAATCGAAGTAGAAACCTCAGCCATAAAATAGCATGCCAAATCATCAGGGGTTATGAAATCAGCTCAACTTCATTAGCAATCATCTTCTTGCCAATGCCTATGTCAAGTAAGGAAAACAGAAAAGATCAGAAGGCAGGCAAAAAATGTTCCTTGAAGCTGATAAGAACTCAACTGTGGAAGAAGTACTTTTGCTCCCTGTTGTCAGTTTTTCTGTCCAGAACCAAGGTTGAGGACTTACCCTCACCTGCAGCTACTTACCACAGAAGAGGACAGCAGAGGATGGTCTTCTTACCACACTGACACCTGTGAACTTTTATCAACTTTTGTAGACCATGACCCCGCTACTACTGTCACCTCTGTGAAGCCTACTGGTTGTAGATACAGGGGCATGATCCTTCCCTTCTCTGAGCTGCCTCAGCTCATTTTTCTTGCTGCCAACAGAGCATGTGTCAATCCTAGAAGGGATGTTTTGGAATCTTTCTCCTCTATGAGAGGATTTGCTTTTTATGTACAGTGATAGTACCTTAGCATATTCCAATCTCTACTAAAAGGCCTGGACAAAGTAGGTGCTGAGTGTTTTATTAATGACTGAATAGTTTAGTCCATTGTCAACTCTGGCCTAGACAATTACAAGAACCTTCTAACTGCCCTCCCTGTTACCATGCTTGCCTTCCACTCATCAGTTTGGAATGCAGCAGCCAGAGCGAGCTTCCAAAACTGAAGATTATTCCACCAACACTTCCCCACTCCATCCCTCTCTTCCATCCACCCTTCCCCATCATGCAGGACATGGGTGGAAAGAAGTGTCAGGCATATATTGTGCAAGTGTTTACATCTCATGATAAAACATTTGGATTCTATCTAATGAACAACAGGGAAATAACTACAAGTATGATCAGATTTGTAGTTTAGAGAAATTGCTCTGATTAATCTGTGAGCAATTTCTTTGCAAGGAAAGGAGAACTGGAGTGTACGAGGTGGCTGACAGGCAACCACAGTGGTCAAAGACAAACATGATGAGGATCTGAACTAGGTCAATAGCAAAAGGAGTAAAAAGATAAGTATGGATTCAGGAATTTTTAAAAAGGTGGGTTCTGTAACACCAGGGGACCTTTTTGTAGGGGTTAGCCAGATAATCAGTTGTTTAAGAGATGAATGTGGGTTTGCAGAAAAGATAAAAATTTTGGCTTGGGACAAATTGAGTTTGAGGTATTGGGAGATATCCAGGTAAAAATGTTAAGTGGATAATTGTAGACTCAGGCCTGAAACTCACAAAAGAGAAGTAGGCTGGAGATGCAGATTGGGAAGCCCCTGGTGGCTATAGCGTTCATCCAAAGATGACTTCGTTGATGGTCCTATATAAAATGAAAACACTAGCGACAATGATTCAGGAATTGATCAGATTCTCTAGAGCAGAGCAATCTAAAATAAACAGCATCCTAACAGTTAAGAAAAATAGTATATACTCTGTAAACAACAGACACTGACTTAATTTCATATGGATTACAAAAACAGAAGACAGAACCATAGTTAATCAAATCCTGCTCATTGTCCAGAATTTCTAACACTTTGTCTCATCTTAAGGTGCCCAAAGAAGGCTCTTTGACTCTAGAGATACAAATATAAAATGCTGGAATTCACTGAAATGTCTTACATACTAATATGCTGATGTGTTCTAGATAGGTGTTTGGCATCTACTTCACTATAATGGGGATGAGTTAGCTTGTATATTATGTTCCTGTTGCTTAAATGCATCCCAGTACAAGTTTCACAAAGCATGCTAATACATTCTTTGCATCCACCTAAGTCCAATAGGGAGGTTTGGCTGTTTATGGTATATTGCAGCACTGTGACTAAGTTCAACTATCTTACCGAAATAGCACAGAAGAGGAAACTAAGACTGCACTAGTGTGAAATCATAGTAAGAACTTACTATGAATAAGGCACTATTCATTCACCCATTTGTCCCTTAAACAACCACAGGAAATATCAACATTATCCCAATTTTACACCCTCCCCCAAAACTAAAGCACAGAGAAGTTAGTAACTGTCAAGGTCACAGAGCTTATAACTGGAGCTTGAAACACAGGCTATCTGGCTCTAGAACCTGTTCTTCAAGTCACTCCGACTCCATACCTTCCCCTCTCTAAACTTTCTCAAGGTCTTCCTTTTGGGGAGACTGAAAAGTTCAATCCTTCCTCCCATCAACAGAAAGTAGGAGCTAAAAAATTAAATGCTGACTTGATGCATTAATAAATAGTGCATGGACATTCTATTATATTGTCTATCACTCCAAAATCCCACTGCACTGACATTTTGCTACTCCTTGCTAAGCCAGACCATCAGCCTTATTCTGACTTCTTTGTAGAGCCCATTCCATTCTAAACATAGTGGTTCATCATTTCAACACTGCCCTCACCCCTCAAACTTCCACTGGATTAATAAATTCATAGTTCGTAGTTCCCGTTTACTGCAGGAGAAACACACAGGGAGGCTTCATAGGTGGGTGACTTAGGCAGCTTAAGGTGACTTAGGTGCACAGGGGCCCATGCCTGAAGGGCCCCATGTTTTGTTTAATGCTCTGCTGTCACTGTGCTGAAATTCTTAATAATTTTTGAACAAGGTGCCTGCGTTTTCATTTTGCACTGGGCCCTACAAATTATACTGCCAGTCCTGAGGTCACATAAATTCATTCTAATTACAAACCAGCCTTCTCTTGATTTATTTGTAAAATGATTTATTTAATCACAACTGGGGGGAAATATGTTAAGGGAAAAAAAGAGAGCTGTGGGAAGGTGTAGTCAGAGGAGTTAGGGAAGCCTTCTTAAGAAGGTCAGATTCCCTCTGGGTTCTGAAGGATGAGTGATACTAATGAGGCCTACGAGCTGGGAGAAGCACATCCCAGGCAGAGCTCTGAGCTGAAGCACAGGGTGGCCTCGTGGGAGTAAACAAAGGGCATTTAGCACAGTGGAGCCCAGAAGAAGGTGAGGCTGCAGCAGAAGACAAGCAGGATGATGAAGGAACGGTGTATCATGTTAAGAGTTTTGATCTTCATCCCCCAGAATAATGGGAGCCCACTGTACCATTTAAGTCAGGAGAGTGACAAGACCTGATTTTTATTTTTCAAGGACACATCAGGCCCTCATGTCTTTAAACTTCAAGTTACCCCTCGTCCTGCGCCGATACTTACCAGATCTGCAATTCCCTTTTTCAGAGTTCTCCAACTCCAAATGCTACCTTTTTCCACTTTGTAGATGACTTCATCTACTGTTTCTAAGAAAGCTGAAGCTTCCCAGCTTCATTATTCCTTCATCTCCTCTGCTCCTATTCCCACACGATCCTCAAAACTTTAATATGGCTCTGTATTTACTCAGGCTTACATCCTGCCCTCTTGTCTTAGAAGATGTATCCTTCATGTCTTCCCAGGCTAATCCTTCCAACTATAGTCTCAATCCCATCCTCTCTCTCATCCCCCATTGGCCTCATATTCCACCCAATAAAACAGGGTAATCAGATTCTCTTTTTCCAGAATGTTAGATCTCACACTATGCAACAGCTGTCTCCCTCAGCCTGTAGCTACAGCTCTATGCTTCCGAGGAAGGTGGAGAAGGCAGAATACCTTTCTCTTGAACTACCAGCCCCTCTTTCTCTCTTCCCTTACTGACCAATTCCTTAAAATAGTAGAGTTGCCATCTTTATTCTAAATGTATGGTTTGGATTTTTATCTTTCTCTTGCATATAGCCCTCCAAGACTCTTCTCGCAAATGTGTACTTGTGTGACTGGTTTTTTGGAACCAAGTAAACTCATCTTAAAATGATAGCTTAGTTTGAACTTATTTCCTCAGCTGATCAAGATCTCTTGGGATCCTTAATCCGATAGGCTACACGTTTCCTTTTCCTTCCAGCTGTGAGTGATCTGTGACTTGACAATGCATGCCTTCCATGTGATCATTGCCTCATGACTGAACGGGAATGGGTAAAGGGTACATTTTACACTGATTTTATCTCATCCACAGAAATGGTATTGTAATTCTTTGCCTATTTTCAAATTCATTCTTCTGGACAGTTACATTTTTCACTGATGAAGTTACATTCCTATTTCTGCTTAAAAAAATGGAAGGTTAAACTGCTGCTATCATTTCTAGTGCCAGGAACATTAGCAAAAATCTAATTAAATACATTTGTTTAAAAGAAATAAATCCACGAATGTACATTTGAACAAGAAATATTTTTATGACTGAAAATCTAACTAGAAACAAAAGCACAAGTGTCTTAAGTCCTATCAGATAGTCCTCATTTTAGGCAACAATGGTTTTCCCAGCATGCCTCAGGGCATTATTACAGGTTCTCCTGCTGCCTGGTCTCATCAAAGCAGCAAGTGTGACCAGGGTAGGCCAGTTTGTGTACAAAGGTTGCCCTAACAGCCAAATGAGAGGGAGATTGAATGGGAGAGTACTGAGATTTCAATGCCTATTCAACCTTTTGCTTTTTGAAAATTCTACAGGCCTAAAACTAGGCAAAGAGAGGATCTAATAGCCTTGCCTCATAATTAGGGTAATCTTTAACAGAGCATTGTATCTGATTTCAATAACTACATAGCAATTAGATGATTATTGGTGCCCAGTAAAAATATACTATTAAGCATTAAGGAAAAAAATACAGATGAACAATAATCACACTGTATTTTACATGGAGCTGTAACCTGAAGCATAATAATTATCATGTGCTTTAATCTCCAGAATATAAATAACAGTGTAAAGACAGACCATTTGAGAGAGGGAGAAAAAGGGAAAAAGAAACAAAACACCCCAATCTGGACCAACTAAGAAGCATATGCCAGCTTTAAAAAAGCATGGACAATTGGGGAAAAGGAAACAGTAAAAATCATAATGATCTACACAATGTGATTCCTACCACCAAATCCATGGACTCTACCTCTTGAGTCCATCCCTGCTGCCACTGCCCTAGCTCAAGCCAGAAACATGTTTTGCTTGGACTGGTGCAGTACTCTTGTATTCTCCTAATGACCTTTGCCATCCCTTCTCCACTTGGCAAATTCTTAGTGTTCCTAATTAGTGACTCTAGTCAAATGGCATTTTTCTTTAAGCCTCACCTCTCCCACTTTATCACCGTTAAGGCATTATAGACCTTTCATTTTCTCTTCTCTCATAGCACCACAGAACTTTGATCATGTAATCGAATGACACGAACTCTGGTTTTATTAAACACCTACTATGAGCTATGCAAATACTAACCACAGATAAATTAGCTAGATATAATGATTACCATTATACAGATAAGGAGACAGAGAATCACAGATGTAAATGAACTTATTCAACCAGCAGGAAGAAGAATTAGAGTTCAAATTCAGCCTGATATGACCCAAACCTATTATCTTTTTTCCACACAATATGCTACCCAATTGCAAGACTCATACTCTACATTAAAGACAGGTGCTTATGCAGCTGTTTCTCTTTACACTATGATCTTCATCTCATTTCTTTTTTTTTTCACCTCATATCTTTTTTAATCACAGCAATTTGCACAAGGCCCAGCACATTGCATGTGCTCAATAAGTGTGTGTGACCTTTCAAAACCACACCCTAAGGGAATGCTGTTAAACAGAAATATAGTGTGAGCCACACGGACAAGTTTAAATTTTCTACTAGCCATCTAAAGAAAGATAAAAAGAAACAGGCAAATTCAATTTTAGTGTTCTATTTACCCAATGTATCTGCAATGTTATCGTTTTAACATGTCATCGATATAAAAAATGTTAATGAGATATTCTGCCTTCTTTTTTCAGACTAAGTCTTCAAAATCCAGCCTACCCTTCATACTTACAAGACACCTTAATACAAAATGACCACATTTCAAGTGTCACTAGCCACTGTGGTTAGTGGCTACTATATTGGATGGTGCAGTTTGAAGGAATATAGACTGTAAACAAAAAGTAAAGGATACCATCTCCTCTGCTCTGTGGAAGTCAACTTAAACAGTCCGAGTAGTCAACACATACTCTCAATCTCAACTGAGTCCCACCACTACATTCAGACAATGGCTCTACTCTCCATCCTAGGTCACTGGGGCCTTTTGCAATCCTTTCAGATTGATGCTTATTTCAGTTCTTCACTGCCTTAGACAAAATCCACATGAGACTATTGAAAAAAGCTCCTTTTTAAATACAAAGTAACTTTACTGGGTTTACCTACAGTATTAATGAACTCCCACAGCCTGCCAGACACATTGTGGATGGGGGAGAATTAAGCACACACCTACAACCCCATAGTACTTAAGTTGAACATTTCTTGAGGAATTTTTGAAGTTCTGTCTTGTGTTGGAGTCAACCGCCTATAGAACATCTCTGCACACAAGATTTTAAGTTAGAAAATGTCATGTGTTTGACTTGACACTTGGCTAAACACCCAATGGTATGCCTTGACTCAGTGTTCAGCACTCAGTAGACTGTTACGAGATGAAGAGTCTCAAGGAGTTACCATGATTTAGAGTACGGCTCAAATGTGGGAGATGTGACTCTGGGCAGTCTTGGTCATCAAAGTCTTCAAGGTTAAAATAGAAATGGAACTAGAAGTCATCCCATAAGTAGAGAACAGGATGAAGAAGAGCATTTCAGGCAGAAGGACTAGGCCAAAAAAATCCAACACAAACAAACAAAAAAATCTCACAGGCAGGAAATATTTTAATATATATTTACGTAACACTTAGTATGAGTAAGGCCCTGTCCAAGGGACTTTTCAAAGGTTAACTCACTTAAGCTTTATACCAACCAACTAAAGTCAGCCCATTTTGGCAGATGAGGAAAAGTGGTTAAATGACCTGAAAGCTTCCTCTGCTGGAAAGCTGCAGCACTGAGATTTGAACAAAGAGCCTCTACTCCCAGGGCCAATCCCCTTAACCACTATGCTATGCTGTTTCTTTGTGGCAATCATCTGCTACGATTATGTTTTGTGAATTATGCTTTACCTTCAATCATTTTGGTTCTTGATGGGCTAGTGAGGTGTTAGGACTATCCTAAGGTAAAAAGAGATGCAGGTTAATTTTGATATGATACGCTAGGATCACCTCTTGCATAGGTACAGCCTGGGGAAGCAGCTTTGCATATCTGAACACTGTGTTTTCATAACAATCCACCCACTTTACATGAAATGTATAAGCAAGGTCTGTCCATAAGTTCCCACCACAAGGAATATGTGGCTCTAGTACAGGAACCATATAACAAGGAAAAGTATTTATTAAAACGTTGGGGACATTCTAGAGACAAACAGTAATACAGGCTTTTTCTTTTTTCTTTCAAAATGTTTTGGGTTGTCATGTAGGCACAACCAAAGTGTTCTGTTTCATTTTCCCCCAGTGACAACTCTGACAAAATCAAAAAGGAGTAAGATAAAAATCACTCTCCTCAAAAAACTTACATTTTGGTTCATTTCAATTCAATCTGACATATAATTGTTTAGCATCTATGTACCAGCTTCTCTGCCAGGCAACTTTAACAAATCCATTTTTTAATTTTTAAATTCTTGACATTACAGAACTAAACTGAAATTGATTAACATTCCACTCTAACATTTCTTATCAACACACAGAAATAAAATTCACGAACTAAAAAACCCAAAACAAAACTAAAAACAGGGAAAAGCTTATCAAACTAAATATGGATCCCAGCCTTAACAGCTGAACAAGAATGTGATTTTTAAATTTTTGGTAAATGACAAAGTTGTGCAGAAATTGAATATTTATAAATTATCTGGAATCAATGACCAGAAATAACACAGTTGGATCATGGGAAAACAACAGAAATGGGTCAGGAGTAAACCTACAAGCAAGATAAATAAAGCACAATCCCCCGCTCCAGGAGCTTAAACTCTCACAGACACGTAAACAAATGACTATTATAGGCTAAGACAAATACTGGCCAGAATTAGAAACAAATGCTAGCAAATACAAAAGAAGCCACAGCTAATTCTAGTAGAGTGGAGGGAATGGGCATCTGTTTGCTTTTCAATAATTTTTCAAAGGATTTTTAAGAAAACATACACTAACTACAGTAAAAGAAAGAATGAAATAATATGCAGGTCCCAACTGAGATCATTCTAAGGAAGAGGTGATTAATTTTACCTGGGGAAGTAAGGAAAAGCTTCAATGAGGCACTGATGTTTGGGCTGAGATTTAAGGAGTACATATGGTTTTTTAGGTGACAGTGTGGCAAGGTCACTTAAAGCAGAGAAAGCATGTGCAAAAGATCAGAGATATAAAATATCGTATCAGGAAGGAGTAACTGTGCTCCGCATCTAAAGAGCTCTCATTAAGTCTTTGCTTGCAGTAGAATCTGAGGGCCAATCAATGTATGTAATTCCAAAACAACTTACTGAGAATTTATCAGGCACCACTACCTTGCAAAGTAATTGGGACACAATAATCTATAAGATATGGTTTCTCTTCTAGAGGAGTTCAAAGCTGGTAGGAGAAACAAACATAGAAATAAGTAGCTGTCAGTCAGCGAACACGTACTATAATAGAGGTCTAGGGTACGGTACAGGTGGCACCATTCAATTCTGCCTAGGGACTCGGGAAGACTGGTCTCAAAGTGTGACATTTGAACGGGGTCTTGAAGACGAATAAGGACAAGCGACAAAAAAAAAGAAAGTTTCTTTCAGACAAAGGGAGCATGTGCAAAGATAAAACTATATGAAACATTATAGCCAATTTATGGAAAAGCAGGAGTTCAGCATTGCTTCAAAGAAAGGAATGGATGAACATGGCCTTGGAGAGCTACACAGGGGTCACACAGCAGAGAGTTTTATGTGAAATGTACAAATGTTGTGCCTTCATTCTATAGGCAGTGGGGGGCCACACAGGCTTATAAGGAGAGATGTAACATGATCAAATTTGCTCTCCAGTCAAAACTACATTGGACAATGGATTGGAGAAGTTAAGATTGGAGGACCTGTTAGGAGGTAGCAAGAGGGACAGGCTTGAGACTATTCCAGAGGCAGAACCAACCTGATGTAATGACCAACTAAAGTAGGAAGGGCGAGGTTAATAAGGATGATTTTTAGTTTCTGGATTGAGCCATTAGATGCACAGTGAGGACATAACCAAGATAGAGCAGCGGCCGTTTGCGAGAGAACGATGATGACATGGAGAAGTGGAAGCTGATGTTGTAAGGCAGGAGTACTATAAGAAGGAACGATCCATTCAGGCCTTTGATGACACCAATCTATCAGACAAATCTGCCATCTGCCCACATCTACTATTTACTCTGTGTTTCTTCTAAAATAAAAGAGCAATCAATCTTCACATTCATCCCACTTCCTGGGCTTGGCTATCCCTCCTACCTGGGATGTTCATTGCAAAAATGGGTCTGATTAAAACAAATCAATCAAGTTGTGTCTGCCAAGTTAACATCTCTGTAGGAAGTTAATTGACCCTGCTTCTGACACAAGCCTGCATGACAGATGAGAGGTAAGGGAAGATGGGACAGAGCTGGCAGCTCATGATACAAACAATAAGGAGATGCCCTCCTCTATAAACAGACTGTCTGAACGGTAGGACACATGGAGCAAATGCGTGGGGAACGTCAGAGGGTAAACAGGTGTCCGAGGTGGAGGAGAGCAGGTTTAAAGCCACAGCTGTCATGCCAACTTCAGGGAAGCAATCAGACTCAGACAATGACAGGAAAAACAGGAGGGAACACCCTCTCCCTGCCTCAAGGAGAATGGGGCACAGAGCAAGAAGGATGTGACTGCACTGGATTTGCAATCATAAGGCCTGGGTTCATGTCTGACTTTGCGGACACGTCGCTTGAAATTTGTTAACTCATAATTAAAAGGAGGTTCCTAATACCGAGCTCAAATCTTACCAACTGGACAATTTGAGGCAAGTTACATAATCTTTCAAAGCATGTTTTCTCATCAGAAAAATGGGCTGACACCTACCTTATTTTATAAGACTGCTTTGAAGAATAAAGATAGTAATTTAATGTAAAGTACTTGATAGAGTGAAAATTGTTCACCAAATTTTGGGGTCAAGGGGATCCTGGATCAGTAATCAAAATATAAAAGTTCTCATCTTCACTATATCCTAAATTTGGGATCTATCACTTTATTTCTCTGGACTTCAAAACAGAGTTGAGACTAGATGGTTTTGCATTCTCTTGTAGCTCAAATTTTTTATTGTCCAAGGATAATGGTTAGTCCACTTGGGGCTAGGGGTCACTAGAGAAGTTCCTGACAACCTAGAAAGAACGCAGGATTCAGTTATAAGATCTGAATACAGGGGCACCTGGGTGGTTCAGCCAGTTAAGCGTCTGCTTTCAGCTCAGGGGATCGAGCCCCACGTCAGGCTGCCTGCCCAGCAAGGAGCCTATTTCTCCCTCACCCTCTCTCCCTCTGCCCCTCCCCTGCTTGTGTTCTCTCTCTTTCGCTCTCTCTCTCTCTCAAATGAATAAATAAAATCTTAAAAAAAAAAAAAAAGATCTGAATTCAATTTCATTTCCAGCTTCTTAGTAGACGTGTGACCCTGGGAAATTTATAAACTTCTCAGAGCCTTGGCTTTCTCTTCTATAAAGTGGATCTTAAATATCCCACCAAAAAAAAAAAAAAAAATGCTTTACTAAGCATAAAGAAGTACATAAATATAAATTATCTATTGCCATCTGGCCTGAGTTGCAATTTGAATCAATCACCACAACCCAACAACCTTCCTGAAGCTCTTCAAATCCAAATTAATAATAAACCAACATCTGACAAAGCAGGTACATCTGCATGGTATTCCAACAAATCTGAAACACTGAATAAGCCACTGTTGTGAACTAAATGTTTATGTTCCCCCCCCCCCCAAATTCACATGTTGAAACCTTAACCCCCAATGTGATGCTATTCGAAGGTGAAGCTTTGGGAAGTAATTAGGGTTAGATGAGGTCATGAGGATAGGGACCCCATGATGGGATACTGCCCTTACAAGAAGAGGAAAAGACACCAGAGCTTCCTCTCTCTGCCTTGTGAGGACAGAGTGAGAAGGTGGCCATCTGCAAACAAAAAAGCGGGCCACCACCAAAAACTGAATCTGCCTGTACCGTAACCTTGGACTTTCCAGCCCTGGGCACTATGTATCTGTCTATCGTATTTTGTTATAGCAGCTGGAGCTAAGACACATGCTGTGACTCTCAGGCAAGGAGATTAATTTTTCTGTGGCTTTTGGAAATCTGTCTTTCCCAAACTATGCTTATTAAAACAGTATGTGTTATAGTGTGACCTTGGCTAAGACAGCCACCATGGCCACAGCCTGTCAGTTACAGAAATACTTTGTTTATAGGGAATTTCAACTGATCTATTATTTTTAAGCATCTACCTCCTCTTGATTCATCTTTTATTTGGTAAAATGCATGCTTCCCTCTTAAAATCTTGGCCCCTTCAAATCTCTCATAAACTCGATCCTTTTTGAAAGCTTAATGCTGCCCAGAAGGGTCACACTCCCTCTCTACCTTCTATGGCTCCCTATTGCCTAACTGAGGGACATAAGAAATCCTTCACAACCTGGCTCCCTCAACTCCCAGGAAGGGAGAGTCAGCATGAAGCAGCAATTAACAGCACAGGCTTCCAGGTCAGAACTACTAACTGACCTCTTCTCATTAGAGTTAGTTCATATGCAGAAGAGATTATTAATATCCACTATGTAGTTCTGACAGAATGGAATACAGTACATAAAGTATAGCACGTTGTCCAAAACAAATTAACTGTTCAATAATTGGTAGTTAGCAATATTATCAAAGCACCTTATGCCCCAGCACAGTTGAAAAGTTTGACATTTCTCAAGCCTACGTTGTCCTTTTAGTCCACAATTCTCACAGGTCATGATGACTCTCCTCCCTTGGCAATGCTGAGAAAGTATGTCCATTGCCTCCCCACTTAGCATCTCTGACTTTACCTGAGAGCTATGTGAGCATACGGCTTACTTCTCTGCTAACCTCTCAGCTCTGTGAGAATGACGCAGGGGTCCAATTTATCCCTGTGTCCCACTTGGTGTCTAGCATAGTGCCTGGACCAAAGCTAGTGATCCGACTGTGTTTCCATGCTCGAATGAACGGAGGGATGCATAAACATAAATGACATCTGTTGAGGGATGGTGTCAATTTCAGCAAAGGTCCTTTTTCCACAATTTAAACCATTCTTGCTATGTTTATTGTCTTAATTGTGATGATAGTTTCATGGGTTCCTGCATATGTTCAAATTACATACTTTAAATGTGTAGTGTTTTGTATATCAATTACACCTCAATAAAGCTGTTTACGAAAAAATAGTAATAAACATACCATACTTGCCAGTAGTGTGAAGGGGAATCAAAGGTCTCCTGGCTTCTGCTTAGTACATTTACCTTGGTCCGCTCCTTGGTGTCCTGATCACAAGAGCACATCTGCCCTTGACCTTTGACCAAGAAAGACACAGTTGGCTCTCTGCTCTGTTAGTGCCTGATTCTGAGGAACTGTCCATAGCCTTTCTGGATACGCTTTCCAGCAACATCAGAGAAAGGGACAGAAAGTTCAGGATAAACACATTTCCCTTTTGAGCATATCTGTCTACAGTAAAGAAAGCATCAGTGATGGCCACAAACCTTTCATCCTATTCATTACTCTAGGACTTAAAAATTCTTAATAATAATTCCCATTTCAGGATGATGCTGGATAAATCAAGTTCCTCGTTTCCTTAGTGTTCCCTACCTATTAAATGGGTATGACATAAAGTTGTGAATAAATGGACAGAAGATCATCACCCTGAAGATAAACTACTTTTAACTTTACCTAGCTATTCCATAAGGCTGCAGGCTCCACTCAGCGCAGACCTCCGACTGCTAAGCCTCCAGGTACTGGTGATAATAACATGTGTAGACATGAATTCACTTCCAGAGGGAGAAAGGAACTAATATTTACTGAATACCTATAATGGGTTTCAGACACTACGCTAAGCACTTAACAGATTACTCTCATTTGAGGTAGCTACAGGTAAAATCTTGTGATGGGGACTGGAGAAGTTAAATAAGCCAAAGTCACATAGCCAGCAAATTATAGTGCTGAGTTCTATTTATTTGATGTTTTTGTTGTTTGTGTTTACTCTGAGTTTAAAGTCTTTGCTGAAGTCCAGGATGATCTGATACTAAGTTTAAGAAATATTTAGTTTTATGTAGTCTATTTTTTCAGGGGAATTCACATTCTTTCTTATCCTCACAGCAAACCCATTACAGAGGCAAAGTACAGAAGAAATACCTTGCAATTTGGGAGAATAGGGCTCAATATTAACTCTGCACTTCTATGAGGCAGGTATGAAGAGAAATATAAAGTGTCATGCTACCATCTGCCATGTTCCCAGAATTATTATTTTTTTTATTTTTTTTATGTTCAGTTAGCCACTGTATAGTACATCATTAGTTTTTGATGTGGTGTTCGATGATTCAGCAGTTGCGTATAACACCCAGTGCTCATCACAACATGTGCCCTCTTTAATACCCATCACCCTGTTACCCCATCCCCCCCACCCTCCTCCCCTCTGAAACCCTCAGTTTGTTTCCTGGGGTCCATAGTCTCTCATGGTTTGTCCCCCTCTCTGATTTCTCGAACCCCTTCAGATTTCCTTCCTTTTCCCTATGGTCCTCCATGCTATTGTTTATGTTCCACATATGAATGAAACCATATGATAATTGTCTTTCTCTGTTTGACTTACCCAGGTCTATGTGACTTCAGTATGCTTGTTTTTATTCCCTAGGCTTTCTTGTCTCCAGATGATAGAAAGACCCAGACTTTGGGCTTCTGGCTTTGTCTTGTAGGGACACAGGAGTGGTGGTGGTGGTGGTGGTGGTGGTTAGGAGGGTTTTTATCATTCTAGAAGTTTATCTTAACAAGAATCCAATATAATCATTGAAAGACTAATTCTGGATGGTCTTCAACCCAGAATAAAAACAAGCATACTGAAGTCACATAGACCTGGGTTCGACCCTGACTTCATTATTTCACACAGGAGGACATTAGGCAGTTTTGCCACTAGAACATTTGTTCCAGGATTATAGGAACTGTTTCTGTCTTGCTTATCACTCCATCCCAGCACCTGGAAGGATGCCTGGTATATAGGAAGGGGCAATTAGTGCTTGTTAGGTGAATATCTTGAAATCGCCTGACAACATAATAAGTACACAAGAAATGAGATTTAGGATTTATTCACAATTCGGAATTTAGAAGTTGCATATAGTTGAAGTTTTCCAATGGTAGTGGTAGAAAGACTTTGGAGACCCTGTCTCATTAAGCTAAAGGAACTGTAGCCCAGTGAATGACTTGCCTTAAGTCACCCAGCTAGGATTGGAACCTGCAATGCCTGATGTATTTTTCGTTACCCCTAGTTATTTTGTATATAAGCCCACAGAATCTTAGACATAACTGTACAATAATAAAACAATAAAGGCAGCAAAAGTCTTTCCCATGACATCAACATTATCTCTTGTGTGTTCAATTGCTAGAGAGAAACTAAAACCAAAGTTCTGAGGATCCCCAAGTTGTTGAGAACTCCCTAGAAACAATAATGGAGTTGGACCCACAGGCCAGAGGCAAAAGGTCATCAAACCCTATTGGGTAATAATGAACTACAGACAGCCCCTTGGGTACTTCTTCCATGAGCTGCCTAGAAAGAAGAGGCTCTGGCACTCAGCAGGGGCTGTGCTGTCCTCATGGTCTGACTTGTAAGGAGACAGAAACCCTGGGATGCCAAACAGAGAACATGTACATGGCACCTGTGTTTGATGCCAATTGCAAAGAAAAAGAAATGTCATAGAAGAAATCAAAGTATTCTTTGCACAAAGGGAAGAACAAAAAGGAAGAAAAACACAGGCAGCTGAACACCTAAGCCATGTGGTTCAAATTCCATTTCATTAGTATCTCTTTGGTTGCTGTGTTCTCAGGGTAAGGTGTAAGCTGTGGTCTAGTTAATGCAAATTGTGGCCATAGTTGTAAACCTTTGAAAGTGCTCATGAGGGTTCATTCGCATTACCTGCCCACAACCAAAACCCCGACCTAGGGAGGTTATTAAGCTCATCACACCTAGCATATTTCCCAGATTAAATGTGTATCTGTTTTTCTTTTTCATAATACTTCTTAAGCATTAATAAACACACAAAGTCCCCACAGATCTATAAGAAGCATTTCTTATTTAAACCATGTTTTTAAATGCCCCAGGAAATATGGGAGCTTTGCTAAATGCTATTCTTGAAAGGGTTCCACCCTCAAAAGGTCAGCATGAAGTAGAAGCTGATGGGCTCAGAGCTTCAACATCAGCTCCCGCCTGACTGACTGATTACCGGGAGCAATGTCATAGCTCAGCCTCCTGGAGTGAGCCTGCCTCCTCCAGTTAAGTCACTGTACCCACCAAAGAACAATCCAAATTAGCACTGTTCCCAGCCAACTTGTTACTTGACTGGAAAACTAAATCCTTTGCCTTTCCCCCATCATCTAAATAACCCCCAAGTCACTAAGTTCCTCTGCTTCCTTATTTGGGCTTCTTAGTTGCAAACAGCTCCACTGCAAAGTATACTCAATTTCAAAAGAACACCTGAGCTCTGCTCCATAAAGTCTTTCAAACTATAGTAGGCCCTTGAATTCCCAGAAGGTTATCCTGGGCTTGTTCTCATGGTGATAGCAGAAAGGCAAGAGAGAGAATTGTCAAAGGCCTCTTGAGACACAGATATAGAATAGCCACATTGTTACTTCTATCATAATGTTGTGGAAATAAATGAAGACCCCCAAATGACAGCAAGAAAGGCTTATTCAGAGACGGATATAGCAAGGGAGTGAGGCACCGTCACTTGCATTTGGCAGAGATTCAAAGACAGGCAGAAGAGGAAGAAAGCATTATATGGGAAAAAATAGAAGGTTTCAGGTACGCCCTGATTGGAGGCTATTGGCATAGGAAAGCTGTAGGTGAGATATCTAGAAGGGCGACAGCCTACAGGATTGGTTAGGGGTACCTATTTAGATCTCTGATTGGTTCTAATTTGGAAGTAGGAGCAAAAGTTAGGAAATCTGTCAGTTATTAATCAAGTCTTGTCATTTTGGGCCAATTGTTACAGAGGTTATTGTTTGGGCTTCCAGGACTCTTTGTTCCAGATAGTGGTTTGAATTTCTGGTTACTACAGATAGTAGGTTGGCTTCTTGGGCTGGTTGCTGTCAGTTGTGGGTCAGAATTCTGTTTTTATACATAATCTGGCCGTTGTCCATTTGTATATTCAGTCCCTCATTTCTGCTGACAAAACAAGTCACAAAATTAGCCCATAATCAAGGGTGGGGAAATAGACTATATTTTTATGGGAGAAGCTGCAAGGCTACATTGCAAAGGATGTGGATACAGGAACATCATTAACTGAGTTCATTAAGGCAGTCAAGCTACAACAAGCTTCCAGAATGTGCTAAGGGACTGAATGTGAATTATGAGAAAAGAGTCAAGAATGATTCCAAGTGCTTTTCCTCTAAGTAACTGTAAGAAGAGCATCATAAAATATACAAGACAAGAAGTAGAATTAACAATTCCATTTTGGATCTGATACCTTGCAAGACTATTAGATATTCAAGTCAAGATATCAACTGTATATATAAGTCAGCAGGGGGAGTCAGATTGGAAACAGTAATTTGAAAGTAAGCAACTGAAAGGAGACGGCACAGTCGCTTCAGGCTGCTATAACAAAGCGCCACAGACTGCGTGACTTACAAACAGAAATTTCTCTCTCACAGCCCTGGATACTGGAAGTCTGAGACCAAGGTGCCAAAATGGTTAGGTTCCGGTGAGAGCCCTTTTCCTGGCTTGTAGACTTCTCAATATATCCTCAAATGGCAGAAAGAAGGTGAGAGAGTGCTCTGGGGTACCTTTTATTAGATAATTAATCCCATTCATGAGGGCTCCACCCTCATGACCTAATCACCTCCCAAAGGCCCCACCTCCTAAGACCATCACATTGGGAGTTAGGATTGCAAAACATGAATTTGGAAGGAGGGACATAAATATTAAGTCCACTGCATAAGAGAAAATAATTTATAAGCCTTGAAGATTAGAAGGATACAACAAAACAGATTAAAAAGTGACCAGTACATTAGGGAGATCCAAGAGAGGATGGCATTCCTGAAACAGAGAAGAGGTGATTTAAGAAGGACATGACCAGTATGATCGATTTGTGTCAAATTAAGAGCAAAATGAGGACAGAACAGAGAATTGACCACTAAATTTGGCAACATGGAATCATTAGTGACCTTGACATTGGTGACCGAAGATTGTTTCTAGACTGTTTTTTTCTTCATTTCTTCTCCCACCACTAGGAGGCTGACACCACTTCTCTCCTGGGAGATTACAGGAGACTTACAACTGACCTCCTCACACCCACTCCCCACAGTGAAGCATCTCTAATCATAACCACCATCACCACCACCCCATTTAAATCCCTGTAAGAGGGGCCCCTGGGTGGCTCAGTTGGTTAAGCGACTGCCTTCGGCTCAGGTCATGATCCTGGAGTCCCTGGATCGAGTCCCGCGTCGGGCTCCCTGCTCGGCAGGGAGTCTGCTTTGTCCTCTGACCCTATCCCCTCTCATGTGTTCTCTCTCTCTCATTCTCTCTCTCTCTCAAATAAGTAAATAATAAAAATCTAAAAAATAAATAAATAAATAAATCCCTATGAGAGCTTCACATTGCTCTCAGAACAAAGTCCAAACCCTTAACAAGATCTCAACACACATGGCCTCTGTCTCTTCAACCCTCCCACTCCACTCCCACATGCTGGCCTTCTCTTACTTCCTGGGGTGCTACTCTCTCTCCCACCAAAAAGTCTTTTCATATGTACTTCCCTCTGAAACATTCTGCTTCCTGAAACCCAACACATGAGCTATGTGTGTGCATGCATGCACACATGCTTGTTCCTTGCTATGTCACAAGCATCCTTCCTCCTTCCACTTAAAAAGGAAACAGACCATGACTGTCTAGCTTGACTTAAGTCCCCTAAACACCCCACACCTTATACCCTACTCCTCCATTACCCCATAGCTCATATATCCTGAATTTGATTTTGGCAACAGTTTTCAAAATTATTGCACTATTTAATAGCTGCCTCCCCTGTACATCTCCTCTTGGCTCCTCGAAGGCTGCCAAATCCCCTGACTCCAAAAGAAGACTTAATGTTTTTTAAATAAATAAATGGATATCAATTGAATTCTATGAAATATACATTATTGTCCCATTTTTGCGGATGAGGAAACTAAGACTCAGCAAGATCAAGACCTTGTTAAGACTCTAATCCAGCTTTGCCTGACTCCCAAGCCCTAGCTGCTACCCTCTAATGTTTTGTACATGGGTGTGTGTGTTCACCACTCGCTGGAATTTTTTTAAGGGCAGAGTCTATATTTTATTCATCTCTGAGTTAGAGCTTATCCCTGGATTGTTGGCATTATAGTGTCTAGAAATATTGATTGGATGGAGTTGCAGAGAATCGAATTTCATAGATTTGAGCTGAACTGAGCAAACACGTAAACCTGATAAAAAACATGTTTAGATTTATCTTAGGAATTTTATATTTAGTTTATAATAGCAACTTCTGCCTCCCCCTGCTCCTTTCATTGCTATGGTTTCCTTCTTCAGGGAAATGTTATTTTGCATCCACACTTACAGCTAGTTGGTTCTGGCAGAGGTTACCTCCTGCCCTTTCTTACTTACCTCAAGCACTATTTGTGTTTGTCTGATGGAGAGAGAATTCAGCCCATTATGAAGCAATAGAAATTGTGTGAATGCTTTCAGCTCAAGAATCAGTGCACTTATGGGAAGTAAGGCTCTCAAGCTCCTGCAGACTGCAGACCACTTTGGCAAAACAGAGGATGCCCACGAACCACCAACCATCCTCATTCCCACTTGGGGCTGCCCCAGATGAAAACCACACCCCAGGAAATGAGAGGCTGTACTGCCTCTCATGGGCTGCAGACGAGACAGTGCTTGCTTTGATTAAATATCATAAACAAATGACTTAATAATACCAGAAACCAAGCCATGGATACAATAATAAAATAAATAAGCCCTAATGCCACAGCCCACAGACCACCTGGTTCTCCAACTGTGGATCGCTGGGTGGTCCCCAAAAAAACTTCAAGAATACTCTAATTAAGGTGGTAATCATATTGACAAAAATAATAAATAACAATGTTATTAACAATGATATGAGCATATAACAATATGTTAATAATAATGTTAATAATTAACTTCGAATACTGCAGTAAAGTTTATAAAGAAGTTCACATTTGCTCCCTGAGATCTAAATAAGTCTAAAAGGAATATGGAACAGGGAATATAATGAGGGCTCAGAAGGGTTGAACAACAGGCCAAATGCTTCATGGGCAGAGGGTAACAAAGCCAGGACTTCAAACTCTAAATACCACAAAGGATAGACCACTGACACAACCTGCTTGGCCATCTTGCTGCTTTGGGGATGTGGTAGACTGCATTTTTGTTCCAAATTTTTCACCTGCCCTCTGTTATAGAATTATACATCTGAACACTTTGTTGTAGAACTTTACAGTTCCTCTCACTATGAGAGGGCTAAAATTCCCTGCCTCCTTGATGGTTGGCTGACCATGTAACATAGTTTGGCCAATGAATGTTAATGAACATAATGTGAGCAATAGCTTTAGAGTGTTTGCATGGCTTGAATGATCACTTGCACTCCTATCATTTATGATGAGAAGATACCCAGGGCTCTAGTAGAAGGAGTTTGAGAAGACATTTGGAGTAGACCTGCATCCAAACTCTCCATGGGGAAGCCAAATATAGATGAATCCGTCCAGATTCAGCTGAGATCAGCCAAAGGCTAGCCAGCTTGCAGATCCATGTGTGAAAAAACTAAATGCTTGTTGCCGTAAGCCAATGAGTTTGGGGGTTATTTGTTATGCAGCAATATTCTGACAACAGTTCAACAGTACAGGGACTGTGTCTGATTTGCTGAGAGGGAATTTGGCCCGAAGGGTGATGGAACTGTCACAATGTGCAGAGATATGAGCCCAGGCTTTGCAGTCACAACTCGAAAAACAAGGATTCAAATCCTACTTCTGTGGTGCCTTAGCTGCATGACTTTGAGAAAATTACTTGACAGTCTGAGTTCTATTTTCTTTATCTACTAATAGGGATAAGAATATCTAGTTTATAGAATAGCTGTATAGATTAAATGTGATCTTTCATGTCAACATCTATAACAATATAGGAACCATAATTGTCTACAATTGTTAATTTCCTTCTTAGATCTAAGTAAAACCTTTTTTTTTTTTTCACAAGCTATGTTAGATTGTGGGCAACTTGAGGTTAGCAAAGTGTTCAGTTCTGCATGCCACTTTTTGAACACCAGGACTCAATCGGTATTTGTTCAAAGGGCAAAAACAGAAAAGAAGGAAAAGAAGGAAGAGAGGAAGGAAGGAAGGAAGGGAAGGGAGGGAGGGAAGGGAAATGACGAAAATGCAACTAACTTTTAGAATGCAACTAACTTTTAGAACTCACATTAAGGAAAAGTGGTCCCACGTGCCACTCCTCCCAACGCATTCCTCTTAGCTCAGCTGCTGGAATACAGAGACTCAGCCTAGATGTGCACGCAGAAGGTTATAACGTATGAGAAATAAGAACAGGGAAATGAATGTGTTCCTTGCAAATAGGATCATGTTAATCACAGACTGACCAGAGCTGGAAGCACCTGGCTCCTGGCTGCTTGCACCTTCTGTGTGCATAGGAGTCTGGCTAGAGCTCAGTAACTATGTGCTGACTGAGGGGAGGATGATGAGTGATTTAGTGAATGGGGGTTCAGACAAGCCAGTGAGGACCTTCCACAAAGGAAGAACATGTGGGGCTAAGGCAAGAGGTATCCACACTGTGCAACAGGCTTTCTAGACCAGAGGGTCTCAGGTCCCCTACAGTTCTAGAATTCTACGATTACGGCAAGGAAGAAAAGCACAGTCATAAACACCACAAGCAGGCAGTTAATGAGCTGGTTGCCTGAAAAACACATTTATTCCATGATAACATTAATGATTTTATTTCTGGTACAAATTATTACTTTCTTATAATATTATGTAGGCACCACATTATCAGGTATTGATACACTTAAAACCAGCAGAATTTAGCCACTGTCTTTTCAATATCAACAGCCGATATTTTATTCTGGACAATTCTTTTGATGCCCAGTCTCTCTCTAAAAAAAAAAATACTGCCTTTCTATGTACCATCCTTTGCTAGGCACTAAGGACATAGACATGAAAAACAGGTCCTGCCCACTCAGTCAAGTTCTTCATGGGTTTGACTAATCACTCTTTGACTCTTTATGAACAAGTCATTTCCCCAATGCTGATTCACAGCTAATATCAGTGGGAGTCTAAAAGCCCTTCCTTTTTCAGGAATTTGATGAAACTCTGAGAATATTTATAAATAGTCCAGGAGTTTTTGACTCTCTATCTTTATCCCAGTCCCTCCCCCATGTTATACATATATAATTGATATTACCAATTGTGCTGTTTTTATAGCTCACAGTGTTTCTCCTTTCAGCCATACCACCTGCCCCCTGGTCACAGCTAAGTGATTCAGGGTACAACACAAGAACCAAGCTGAATCCACCAGATCCTCATATTCAAGAAATTAAAACGTGAATCAGGAGACACATTGGTGGTGTATCAATTAGCTGTTGCCGTGTAATAAATACCCACAAAATTTACCAAAAGCAACAATTTATCCTTTCTCCTTTGTTTTGTCAGGTGGACAGTTCTGCTCATCTATGCTGGGTTTATGCATGTGTCTCAGTCGGCTGCAGGTGAGATAGGCAGTTCTCAAATGAGCTTTCTCTCATGGCTGGGGGCTCAGCTCGGACAGCTGGGATCACTCAGCTCTTCTCCATCTGCCATGTTATCCAGTAGGCTAGCCTGGGCACAACCTCACGGCAAAGACCAGGAACAAGCAAGGAAGCAGAAATCTGCAAGTGCTTACTCAAGTTTCTGATCACGTCACATTTGCTACTCTTCCAGGGCCAATTTCGGAATTAGAATAAGAGGGGCCTATGAAGTCACAGAGCAAAGGGCAGGGATGCAATGAGGTCTTTAATTAGGACTATTAATGCCACTAACCAACCACAGGTTGGAAGTCAATAACACTACGGTACCACACCAGAAAGAAGATATATGGAGGCTCAATGCTGATGTGCCCAGAGATTCCCTGATTTATGCCTTCCCAAGATTTGATCAATTATGTGGGCTACCTTTCTTCAATTATGTAAGCTACCCCACAAGCTTACCAATAAATCACCATTTCAGCTTAAGTTCGCCAGCCAGTTACTATTATCTGCCACCAAAAATCATCATCATCATCATCATCATCATCACCATCATCTTCATCTATAATGACTTTTAAATAACCACATTTCGTCAATTCTAGGTACAAACATTTCTCATATTCATCCCCTCCTTGCTACAGTTGGAGTTACTGCTTCAACTTGGACTTCCATCCTTCCTAGCCTGAACGACTGGAATAGGATTTCTGAACCAGAGTACTGAGCCACCAGACCTGAGCCCCATGACAAACTGGTTTTGAGTCTTTAGTATTTCTGAGTTACATGATTTGGTTTACTTATTGTGTTAGGTGATTTCCAACTATTAGGTGTCCCGCAACTTTTAACAGTAGAACAAGTTGGTGATTGTCTATGGAAGTTAGTGAGAGTTGAAAGGCTGTTCTTTTCACCTTTTTCAAATACTTATGTCGGTATTTGTATAGAAATACTTTTTTACCATTTTGTACTTAGAATCCTGTTTTGGGCCTCCTAGCCTCTGTTTAGCATGTAAAAATAAACAAATGACAAAGAAGATTTTCTTAAGAAATGTGCCATTCATGCTATCTTCAGTAGAGAAAATAACATTATAGTTTTACCTGAAAAGTACATTTTACCTGTCTGGCTTTATGACACTGGAATTGTTCCAACAACATGATGATCTGTTTGTATGTGGGAATCTAAGAACTGCAAGAAAATTTAGTCAATGACATGAGAAGGAGCCAGCCACCCAACTGAGAGACAGGGACTGTAACAGTTTGTGTGTACTGGGGAATGTTCGGACCTAGTCTGTTGTGGTTAACTCAGATGTAATACTTGAAACACTAGTCATGTGTATATATATTAAAGATTTTATTTTTATTTGAGAGAAAGAGCGTGCGTGAGCGGGCGGGGAGGGGCAGAGGGAGAAGGAGAAGCAGACTCCCCGCTGAACAGAGAGCCTGATGCCAGGACCCCAAGGTCATGACCTGAGTCAAAGGCAGATGCTTAACTGACTGAACCACCCAGGCGCCCCTAATCCTGTATATATTTAAAGAACAGTTTTGTTGCTTTCCAGGGACTGACACAGTCATAAGTGTGAAGCTGTAAAGTGTATATGAAATGGCCTTTGCTCTCACTAGATGAGGAAAACTATATGTAAATTTTATGATGCCCTTTACAAAACAGGGTCATCCTCCAAACCCTACCTTCATTTAACTATTTTCTGTTCTTTTCATTTTGGGGGTTGTTGCTTTGGTTTTTACTCTGGGGCTTTAAAGGTTTGGCAAACTAGTCTTGCAGACCAAATCCCACTCTGCCCATTTTTGTAAATTAAGCTTTATTGTAACACAGCAGTGCTCATATATGTTTTCATACTCTTGATGGCTGGTTTTGCACCACCTGAGCACACTGAGCAATAGGCAACAGAGACCTTCTGGCCCACAAACCCTATTTACTAAAGCTCTTTTCCAAAAATGCTTGCTGACCCTAGTCTAAAGAAAAGGGAATTGCCTTGGGGTCTGCAGACATGGGTTAAACCCAAACTCTACCAGTACGAACAAATCGTCTTTTCTGAACCTGGCTTTTCCCATTGTTACCTAGAAACAATAGCCACGGCCTCCTGGAGATACTACGAGGATTAAACACGTGTGCAAAGAATTCAGAACAGAGTAGACCTCAAAATATGAATGTTTCCATCCTTCCTCCCTCACTCACTGTACACAACCCATTCCCCTTCTCTTGAGCAGTACAATTGCAATCTACAAAAAATTTATTTCAAGTAAATTCACTGGCCTGGAAAGGATAAAAACCAAAGCTTCTTATGATTCTCAAATGGGTATAATTTCTCATTTTTTTTCTCCCTTTTCTTTTTCCTGATGCACTTCCAAGGGAATGGAGCAAACCGCACATCTACCAGTCTGGGTAAGACATGGCCTTATAATGTGAGGGCAAATCAGCGTGTTAAAAATGTAGGTGTGGCACTAAGTTATTCAAAACCAACACAGTTTGGGGTCCACAAAATGCTTCCCCTTCAGGTAACAATGGAGTTTGGTTGCACCTATGGCTCAGTATTCATAAATTTATATTAATGTTGATAATTCCATTATAAATTGTGCCTCCTACAGATACTCTCTAAAGAAGTGCCAATTTTTCTCGTCACACAGTTCTCCAGATCCTTGAACTCTTTTTGTCACCACTTTCAGAGGCCTTTTTGTGCTTCTCTGACTGTGAAACAGATGTTCAAGAAGATCACCGCAATTTTCAAATTCATGTTCCAACAGTCTGAAGCCACCACCCTCACCTACAAAAGCAGGTTCTCTGTCTCATAAACCCAGCTCCATGGTCTTTGATTCTTCCTCCCAGACAAACAGAAAAGCTATGCTCTAGCTCCAGGATGAGGAAGAGAATCCCAAGACTCCAGGGCATAATTTGCCTACAGTCTCTGGTTTCCAAAATGGGAGCGGGTTACTGAAGAAGCAATGTCCAGCTGAAGTGAAAACAAACTAAAGTTTGCTTGCTCAACTGAACCAATAATCCAAAAAGAAGACATCAAGAGTGAGCACCAGGTATAAAAATTCCGGGGTATGAAAATCCATGGGAGGAGTAATAAGAATGATAATGATTGCCTTTCAGTACAGTGACTATGGTTGTTCACAGCACAGTACTGGCCACATGCGAATGGTGCTCCCTAGAGTCATTCAGTGCCCAGTCTACACAGTCATTCGTGGCAGGCCTGTATAAATATATCATAACTGCATTGTTGCCCTGAGTATTTTCCACAATTCTATGTCATTTAATTCCAGCAACAAGCCTCTGAGGTAGATTTTGTTGCCCTCTTCTATTCAGATCTGGAAGCTGACTAACCGTGAGGTTAAATAACTTATCCATATCTCTATGGTTACTAAGCAGAGGAGCCAAGATTCAAACCCAGGTCTGCCTGGCTCCATGCTTTTTCCATGATTCCACTGTGCCTCCTCTTAATTTATTGATTGTTAGTGAATACCTTTCAGAGCAGAGGAATTTGAGAAGCTTTGACAGTTTGCAGTATTCCACCAAGACTTAAGCAATTTCCCAGAATGAAATAAGAACTCACAGAAGAAGACTGAGCTCGTTGAGGCCATGGGGGCACCATTTAAAAACTGCTGGAGGAGCTTTCAAAATGGAAAAAGACGATTATCAACTTCAAGATGAAAACAAAGTGAACAGGTCTTACATCCTCACAGAGGGTCAGCTTCTTCACAAAGAGAGGCATTCATCCAGGGACAACCTGGTCAATTGTTAAGTTAGTTGCTAATAAGAATTTATTTCTCAGAGTCCATAGTCTCTCATGGTTCGTCTCCCCCTCTAATTTCCCCCCCTTCATTCTTCCCTTCCTACTATCTTTTTTTTTCTTAACATATAATGTATTATTTGTTTCAGAGGTACAGGTCTGTGATTCATCAGTCTTACACAATTCACAGCACTCACCATAGCACATACCCTCCCCAATGTCTATCACCCAGCCACCTCATCCCTCCCACCCCCCACCATTCCAGCAACCCTCAGTTTATTTCCTGAGATTAAGAATTCCTCATATCAGGGAGATCATATGATACTTGTCTTTCTCTGATTGACTTATTTCACTTAGCATAATACCCTCTAGTTCCATCCACGTCGTTGCAAATGGCAAGATTTCATTCCTTTTGATGGCTGCATAATATTCCATTGTGTGTGTGTGTGTGTGTGTGTGTGTGTGTGTGTGTGTGTGTATATATACATATATATATATATATACCACATCTTCTTTATCCATTCATCTATTGATGGACATCTTGGCTCTTTTCATAGTTTGGCTATTGTGAACATTGCTGCTATAAACACTGGGTTGCATGTACCCCTTCAGATCCCTACATTTGTATCTTTGGGGTAAATACCCAGTAGTGCAATTGCTGGATCGTATGGTAGCTCTATTTTCAACTTTTTGAGGAATCTCCATACTGTTTTCCAGAGTGGCTGCACCAGCTTGCATTCCCACCAACAGTGTAGGAGCGGGGAGGGGGGTGGGGGGATGGGTTAGCTCGGTGATGGGTATTAAGGAGGGCACGTATTGAATGGAGCACGTATTGAATGGAGCACTGGGGTGCTATACGCAAACAATGAATCATGGAACACTACATCAAAAACTAATGATGTAATGTATGGTGACTAAACATAACATAATAAAATAAAATTTAAAAAAAAAATTTATTTCCCACCACAACAGTGTCAGAAACCATCACTTCCAGCTTTCATGATCAACTCATACTTGTTCAACCTCTTCATCTTATCATTAAGCTTCGCTTGGATTTGAAAATAGATATAATAATTGACAAGGAACTTAAATCAAAACCACCCACTTATTTACACACTATGAGAAGCAAGTTTTCTCATGAAGTGATTTAGAAGAGTGATTTAGGTAGTGCTATAAGACAGAAAGAGAATGAACAGAGTCTTTGACCTACCCAATTTAGTCAACTCTGGCTGGTATCACCACCTCATTCCTAGAGGCAGCTTGACTTGGAAAGAAAAACAGCCTTTGGAATCTAAAAACCTAAGTTTAAATCTTGCTTCTCTTAAATTGGAATGATGATGTCAATCACTGTTGGTGTAATGTAAGGATTTATGAGAAATTATTCATAGAGGGTCCAGCATATGGTGCAGGGCATATAGTGGATATTCTGTAGAAGTCAGTTCATGTCCCTCCATCCACAAATGGTTGTGATCTGTTAGTCTTGGAAATCCTGACCTTAAAATCGTGATTCACATAAACCTGTCAGTACTTGATTGCATGCAATTTGAGGGCAGCTCCTTTTGGTTACATCTAACACAAAGCACAACTTCTACCTAATAGGCACTCAATAATCATTTAACTAATTAATTAGTTAACTAGTTGACAAGAATATGTGGAGTGGTTAGGGGAGAGAACATTACATGTAACTGAGATTTAAATCTTAATATTTAAGAGGTAAAATTAAAAGGTAGGATATTTCAAAAGTCAGCTGGAAAAGACAAGACGAAAGAACACTGGGGTTTTCCTAATGTTCCACACAATCTGGAAAGATGATGTCTAAACTCCTTTTCTCAGGAACTGTATGATTGGTCATTTAAGCTAGTACTAGGAAACGTTAATGTGATAAAGATTCCTATCAATTCGTCTTCTGTGCTCCCCAGAGGCAAGACGACTTACTACCACCTGACATCATCTTTGTCCTGCCAATAATACTTATTAATTGAACGATGGAAGGATACCAACCCAAGGATAAGAGAGTCTGGGTTAGCAAGCTGTAGGTCCTGAAATTATCAAGTCAAACAGACTCAAGAATTAAGCCTCCCATTTTGAGATGGTCAATTTTAGGGTCACATGTGCTAAGAAATAAACAGGGAAGGCTAGTTTGCAGGAAAAAAAGAGAGAGAATGGATCAAATGTGCAAGGAAACAGAGATGAGAGGCCACTTGTTTCTAAAGACAAAGAGAGCAATGGAATTCCTAGTCTTTGGAAGCCTTCCAGTTCTCAATATCCATAGTTTATGAGAGCAATGAAGATCCATAGTTTATGTACTTCATAGTTTATGAAGTACAGAATTACTGTACTTCAACTCTTAGATTCCATTAAAATCCTTTGATTATAAATTTTTATTTTAAATTCCAAATGAAACACACTGAGTAGGTTTCTATTTAATATAATCAAATTATCTCTAAGACAAATCTTAGTCTTATGGACTAAGTTACCAAATATAAACCAAATGTTTCTCAGTTCCCCAATATCTGCACATATGGCACAACTGTCCTCTCTGGCCCCCTTGTCACTGGGTGGGCCACATGACTAGTGTCATTTCCAGGCTAAGCATTCAGTTGTTGGTAAGAGACATCAGAGCTTTACCTTTTTCATTTTTTCTGTCACAACTACAGGTCATGTTCAAGATGGTGGTTGCTCTATTAGCTTGGGTCTCTGAGGCACTGTGATCAATAGCCTGCTTATTAACCTACTAAAGATATTTAGCATGAATTAAAAATAAACCTTTGCTATGTAAGCCACTACTATTTAGGTGTTGTTTGTTATAGCAGCATAATATAAGTAACCTGACAGAGAGGTTATTTTAGAATGCTCCCCAGGGATCCATGGGGTAGATGCTGCAGATATGAATGAAATTGCATCAAGAAGAATCAATGTCACTACAAGAGCAATGTTAGGTACTATAGAAGGGAGAAAGGAAGGACAGGGCTGAGGACATTTGGGTGAAGCCAGAGATCAAGTACTGAGAAAAACAGGAATAGATGGCGAAATGGAGTAAAAAATGTCTTAGGGTTAAAAACACTTGTCATTGCCATCATCAAGGTTCAAGGTGCTGGATGCACCATACAGGGACAGATATCTAGTTATACATGCAGCCCTATATGGTTGTCCATTAGATGAATGCAGAGAGGGATCAAGATCACCAAGACTAAGGAAGTATGGACAAATGCATTTTGTAGCACTCAAAACATTCAAAAGAGTATAAAGGTCAAAAAGTAAGCGAACAGCCATATGTTAATTTCTACGGAGTCCTTCACATTTGTTGAATATATTATCTATATTAGTTCCCTGGGCATACAAAAATCTGGAATACACAAATTATGGTTCCTGGTTTCAAATCCAGGTTCTGCCACTTACTGACTCCATGCTCTCAGGTAACTGTTTAAACTCCTTCAGCCTCAGTATTCTCTTCTGTAAAATGGGGATATTAATACAACCCACTGAAAATTATGTTGACAAATAAATGAGATAATGTTGATAAAGTGTGTATATCAAACAGTGGGTATTTCAGTAAAAAATCCTTGGCAGTTACAGTCATTATTTTCAAATATATAAAATACTGCCAAATAAATAGTAAATTTGGGTTGTTTTGTAAAAACCCAAGGGGCTGGACATAAAATCAACAGATAAAGAGTTATGGGATGACATATTTTAGTTTAATGGAAATGGAAACATGAAAATTTTACAACTGTTAGAAAGATGAAATTGACAGCCTCAAGAAGAATAAGTTCCTAGTTGGGGGAAGTGTTCAAGTAGAAGCAATCAGCTACCTGGAGACTAGGAGAGCTGCTGTAGAGACCATACGATGGGAACTGGTTTTACAATCTATTCCAGTTCTGAGCATCTATGTCTCTGCAAAGTTTTATTCATTCATTCATTCATTCATTTATTCATTCAACAAATGGCAACTGATAACCTACTCTGTGCCAAACACTATAGGCCAGGGCTGGGGAAACAAGGTGTACTAACCCTCAAGGAACTAAGAGACTGGAAAGGAAAACACACATGAAACAACAAAAAAAAAACCATGCAATGATTCATTTAGTCACTAGAAATGTGAGAAGTTCTAGGAAGAAAGATGGAGAATTCTAGCACAGGTGACAGATTGGGTAATCACAACTGTGAGGTCAGGACAGCCTCTCAAATAAATTAGGATTTAACTGAGTCCCAAAGGACATGCAGTAATTTAGGTAGGTGACAGATAGATGGCTGGAGAAAGAACATTCCAGGCAGATGGAATGGGTGGTACAAAGATCTGAGGCATGAAGTAACCTGGTATTTAAGAAAGGAAGAAAAAGTTTGTTCGGTAAGAATGTTATCAGAAAGGGACAAAATGCAAAGAATGAAGAGTCCAGATTACACATGGCTTTGGAGACCGGTTAATATTGATTTAAGTGGCATGTTATAACCCCTCCCAAGAAGGAGGTCAAAAAGTTTCAGGTTTCTACCTTGGAAGGGTAGAATTTTGCAGAACAAAAATAAGAGTTTTATTCATACAGTCCATCAGGGTCATGTGTGAAAACCCGTCCTGTGCGATAATCAGGATTCATGCCCAAGTACAGGAGTTGATTTCAATTTCACAGCCCCTCTATTACCCAATCAGCATTATTTCTTGCTTAAAACTCTACCATTATCAAACAAAAGGTATTGTGTCTTGCAAAGTTTCAGTAAAATACAAATAATACCAGGAAAATTGTTACAGAGGTATAATACCAGTTAAATACAAGAATACCAGATTATAGTGTGAATGTACACACTTATGTTGTCCCTACTTACTGAAGGAAATAGAGACTTTTAAGGAAGATGTTTGAGAAAAAACCTGTTACTTCACAAATGTGCCCTACTTGGTGATGCAAGGTTGAAGATACTCCAGAGCTTATAATTTCACAGGGGAGAGGAAGCAGAGTAAGAAACTGAAAAAAGCAACACTCAGAGCCAACCCCCTCCAAGGAGACATCTGATTCCCATGGTTGTTGGGACTCAGAAGGGAGCTAACCCTTCCTTAAGTCAGAGTCAGATAGAGGAAGAGAAACCAACAGGCAACAGTAGGCTGCAAAATGACTGCTTGGTTGACACATCTCTGTGATAAATCACATCAATGGTCACAATTCCCTGCTCCTCCCTAATTCCATATTCTTTGCATATACTTTTGTACTGTCCTCCACTGTAGGTGAGGGCAACCCTACTTCCTGACTTTGGGCTCAACCATGTGATTTTCTTTGACCCACAGAACAGGATGGCTTTAAGAAGTCTTGTGTGCTGGGTCGCCTGAGTGGCTCAGTTGGTTAAGCATCCCACTCATGATTTCAGCTCAGGTCATGATCTTAGGATCATGAGATCGATCCCTGTATCAGGCACTGTGCTCAGCAGAGAGTCTGCTTAGGATTCTCTCCCTCTTCCCTTCCACCCACTCAGCTCTCTCTCTTTCTCTCTCTCCCAAATAAATAAATAAATAAAAAGAAGCCTCGTGTGCTTCCACTTGCTCTCTTGAACCTCTGTTATTGCCATTGCCAAGAACATACTGGGGCTGGCCTGATGATCCTAGCCAGAGGATGGAGCACAGCCACCTGCAGCCAAGCCCAGCCTCCATCAATCAACCCCCAGCCAACTCATAGACAGTGAGAAATAATAAATGGGTGCCATTTGAGGTTGAGTTGTTACATACAATATCCAACCAGTAGAGTCTCTACTTCAAAATATTTTGTTTATAATAAAATCAGAGGTACAATAAGATCCAACAACAACAGGAAATAAAACAGGAGCCATGAAATTAAAGAGAGATGAGAAGAAAAAGATAAAGGGGAGGAACAGACTTCTGAATCTTTCCCTGGGGCCAAAAATGCTAGCCATTACAAAATAGAAGGGAAAAAAGTAGAAAGGAGACCAAAACCCACAGATATTTCCAATGGCCCAGAGAGCATTCACATCAAGTGTGGGGGCAATGGAAGGACTACAGACCTTGGAATGAGAACTTGGGTTCTCAATCGCTCTGTAAGTATTCTGAACTCTTTTTTTCCTCCCTAGTTAAAACAAGAAAATGATGCTCTCTTTTTCACAGAGTAGATATGAGGATTAGAAACAATAGTATAAGGGCGCCTGGGTGGCTCAGTTGGTTAAGCGACTGCCTTCGGCTCAGGTCATGATCCTGGAGTCCCGGGATCGAGTCCCACATCGGGCTCCCTGCTCGGCAGGGAGTCTGCTTCTCCCCCTGACCTTCCCCCCTCTCATGTGCTCTCTCTCTCTCTCACTCTCTCAAATAAATGAATAAATAAAATCTAAAAAAAAAAAAACAATAGTATAATAGAAGAGTAGCACTTGGCAGAGAAACAGTAAATGATGGATACTAGTAACGGTAATATACTGTTAGGTGTTAGCTTAGGTTTCTAGTCTCCATACTCTGCCTATTTTCTTCTCAAGACCTGGTTGCTTTCTCCCCTTGTACACATCCCTGGTTCCCAGATCCCTTGACTTGCTCCTTATGTGGTGAACCAATACTCCAATCTTCTCCTTACCATCCTGCCTCTGATGACAATAGAAAGGATGATAACATAAATGTAACTGTAAAATGAATGAGTTAAAATCTATGGAAATACTTACTGAGCATGATGCTAAGCATTTTATTTACACTACATTTTTTTCTCCATGTATTGGCCCCACTGTTTCTCATCATCTACATTTTAGAGATGAGAACACTGAGAAGCAGAGACATTCATTACCTTTTCCAAGATTCTTTCCATTAAGAGTCAGTGAAAGTGGAACTGGGGGGTATTATGCTGAGCAAAATAAGTCAATCAGAGAAAGACATGTATTATATGACCTCACTGATATGAGGAATTCTTAATCTCAGAAAACAAACTGAGAGTTGCTGGAGTGGTGGGGGGTGGGAGGGATGGGGTGGCTGGGTGATAGACATTGGGGAGGGTTATGTGCTACGGTGAGCGCTGTGAATTGTGTAAGACTGTTGAATCACAGACCTGTACCTCTGAAACAAATAATACATTATATGTTAAAAAAAAAAAAAGAAGAAGAAGATAGCAGGAAGGAAAGAATGAAGGGAGGGGTAATTGGAGGGGGAGATGAACCATGAGAGACTATGGACTCTGAGAAACAAACTGAGGGTTCTAGAGGGGAGGGGGTGGGGGGTGGGTTAGCCTGGTGATGGGTATTAAAGAGGGCACGTACTGCATGGAGCACTGGGTGTTATACGCAAACAATGAATCATGGAACACTACCTCAAAAACTAATGATGTAATGTATGGTGATTAACATAACATAATAAAAAAATAAATAAAAATAAAAATAAAATAAAAACCTCAAAAAAAAAAAAAGTCAGTGAAAGGATTTAAATCCAGGGTTTTAGGATGCCAAATACTGCCCTTTTCACAGCTAGTACCACGGCACCTCACAGACTCTCAGAACTTGTCCATACCTTGACAGATTCGACTACTACCCTCTGCTTTTAGGTCAACAATTTCTCAGTGTTCATGGGGAGGAGGGGGTGACTGGGGGTAGGTGCTTTTGACCTCTACACAGAGAATCCGGTGACAATTTCCACCCTGCTAACAGGGACTGGCAGGAAGACCATATATTTTTTCTCAGAAAGGACAGTGTAGAACAATTCCCAACCTTCTATTGGACTCTTCAACCACCCCCCGCCCCCGGAGCCAGGCTTGCAGAGGGGGACCCTGCTGCCGTCCATGGACATTCACTTTCTACTCTCATGCACTCCCATCCTCTCTCTTCAATTACTCAAATGGCAGCATAGCAAGTCAATCAGTGTGATCCAAGAGGTCACACTTTGGGAAGACTCTTACCAATGAATTAAAATTTCATTTTAGACCCTTAATAGCCCAATCAATAATTTAGGGAACAAAGAAAACATTTTCTGGGAAAGCATTAGCTTAAAACTGAAGAGTAGCTGCTCATCCCTTGGAAATGACACCATTTTAACAAGGGTGGGGTCAAGGGAGCAGAGCCTGACAACTGCCTTTCATATATTCTTACTTGTTCTTCTTTCTTCTCTCTTTTCCTCTCTCTCCTTTTTCTCTCCTTACTCCTTCGTTTCTTCTCTTTCCTGTCTCCTACCTCATCTTCTCTCTTGTTCTCCCTGCGCTACTGTTATTACCATTCTGCATTTTTTCCTCATCTTTCTGAATATTGTCCTTGCTGGTACAGTAACTAGTTAGTGCTGTAACAAATCTGCAGCTAGGAAGTATTCTTTTTTCTTGGAAACAGATCAAAACCATTACCCACTAATGTTGTTTAATTTCATTCTGAAATATTAGTTGCACTTAAAACGAAAGATTTGCCTTAAAGAAATGGCTACAATTCAAATGAAAATTTTATTTTTTTCAATGTGCTTGGCTGACTAAAAATATTTAATTAAAAAATGTCAAAATAGGGGTGCCTGGGTGGCTCAGTCAGTTAAGCATCCGACCCTTGGTTTCGGACTGGGTCATGGTCTCAGGGTCATGGGGTCAAGACCCGTGTCGGGCTCCATGCTCTGCACAGAGTCTACTTGAGATTCTCTGCCTCTCCCTCTGCCCCTCCCCCACTCAAATAAATAAATAAATAAAATCTTTTTTTTTTTTTTTTTTAATGTCAAAATAGACAAGATTCTAAGAGTTCCAAAGCTGTTTCTGAGAACTCACATGGTGGTTAATAATACATCCAACTCGCTAAAACCTTTGAACTGATTTCCAAGAAACTACTTCAAAATGCATTTTTCCTCTCTCTTTCTTTTGTTGTTACTGATTGCAGGTGCACTAAAAAAGATATCCATTTGGTTTTGGAACAAGCAGCTCTTCAAAGAAAGTAACCCGACAAAGACTTTTGCCCCAGAAATGGTTAATCTGGGCTGAATTTTAGTACAAAGTCAAAGCCTAAGAACCCAAATGCCCCATGCTTCTCCAGCCACCTCAATGATGATTCACCAAAGCAATGCAAAATTATAACAGAAATTATGCTTGTAAAAGAAAGCTAGCACTGGAGTGGTCCCTGAAAAACAGAGAACAGAGAAATAGTAAATATCAAAAGACAGATAAGCTGCCTTCTCTTGTCCTAAGGAAAAATAAGAAATTTGGACAGATCGGTGATGTCAACTGTAAAAGTATCCTCACATCGCATCTGTCACCATGGCTGACACCTACAAATCCCTCTAAAACCTGTGGATCAGGGGATTAGAATTGTCACATGAGAAAATCCCTATCTGGAATCCTAGGACTAGGTGATCTTCAAAGTCTTTTTCAGCTTAAAAAAAGTCCTTAAAACTAGATTATTTGTTTAGGTTTACATGGAAAAGGTAATGGTAGGAACCCAGTATCCTGATTTCTAGATCGATTCACACTTATTGATATTGTCTCTTTAGGTCCTACCCCCATCCTTTTCCACCTTGTGCATTACCATAACGAGGAGCCCCAGGCACATCCGGGTCTGTCTCTGCAGGCACTGCGCTAGGAGACAGCCCCACTGATTCGCCATCCACTTCTACCCAAATTCCCCAATCAGTCCTCAGTACAATCCAAAGACCACCATGATCTCCAACTTCAGTTGCATCAAAGTCACTGGATGCCTATTAAAACACAAATGTTCAGCTCCACCCCCAGAGTTTCAGATTCAGTAGGTCTACAAGTGTGCAAGATTTTGCATTTCCGTCAATTGTTGTGAGATAATTCTCCACGAATCTAGCATTTCCTCACATCTTGCAAGCAGAGTCACTGGCCTCCTTTTTTTCTGGACTACTTTTCAAGGATTTTGTATAATGAACAGCCTTAGGAGACAGAGAAAGTAAAAGGCAGATTTATTTATATCCTGCTTAATAAAGATAACAACGTTGCTCTCCAGGGCAAAGTTCAGGCAGACTTACTGTCCATTATAAAAGCTCAGGATTCCTTAAGCTCATGAATCTTCTCCTGTAATACCAGGCACTTTGTGTGTAGGCATTATCTGGCCCTCCTGACATTGCCCTGTGAGAATTAAGGCTCAGGGACTGATACAAGCCCTTTACATTTTACAGATTTTAATTTATTTTTAAGGTTTTTGTCTACATCTCTTTCCTAGTACATTCCTTGAGTTCCAGGATTCCTATCGTGTTCATTCCTCGTTTATTCCCAGGACTTAAAACAGAGTCAGGTACATAATAGGTGCTCAATAAACATTTGTTAAATGAATGAATAAATATATAAGAAGTAAATGAACAATAACCCAATAAAGTTAGAACAACTCAACTCTATTTTATAGATGAAAAAACAGAGGTTGAGAGAGTTTGGGTAACTTGGTCAAAATCACAGAGCTAGTTGGTATTTGACTCTCCCACCTAAACTTGTAACCACTACATTCTATTATGTCTGTGAAGAGAATCAGAGCAAAGAGCAGACAGCTGTAGGTGGGTAGTGGCTACTTGGTAATCCCAATGATTGTGTTCTTCTTTCTGCAGAGCTACACTTTCTAAATTTTCTACCAAAAAATACACATATTTTACCTATGTCTATATATACATGTATCTATATGCATGTACATACATACATACGTATCTCTGTGTGTGTGTATATATATATGTATACATATATATAAATTTTATAATGAGAAAAAAATCTATTTTTAAAAAAATCTAAGGAGTGGAATTATTTCAATAATGCTTCTACCACCAAAAATATTTTAAGAACATCTACTCTGGAATTTCCCTCAGAGACAGCGAGCGAGGCACACAAGAAAAAGATTCTTCATACTTTGTCACACATTCTCACCCAAAATGGCCTTGCCCCCACTCATCCCTTCATTTAATTCTCCAGACCTGCTCTGATTCCAAACATTATTACTTTTTTTTTCCCAAAATCAAATTCTCTTGTGGACAAAGATTTGCAACTGCTGAGGAAGTTAAAGGGAGTTGATGTAAATTCTAAGGACAACCCACAGTATAGGTTCCAAAAATCATTGTGAGCATCTTTAGAACTGGTGGCTGAGTCTCTGGAGACTATTCATTTAAACATGAGCTACACTTATTTCTAATATACGAGTTTCAAAAGCCAATATCCTTAAATCAAGGTCATAGCTCAGGTTTTCCTTTATTATAATTCTTTGAAAAGTGACTGTCCTCTTGTCCGCAACTCTATCATGATGACAGCTAGCAAGAACCCTGCCCGTCCCACATTCCCTTGCCATGACAGCCCAGAGCTTATTGGAAACACAAAAAAGGAGCTATGCCTCCCACAGCAGCATTTGGACCCATGTAATTTAGATTCACTAAGATAATCAGTGTGTGATCATTAAAAGAACACTGTACTGTTTACAGTTCTCAAGCATTGGGGACATTCTCCTTTGTTCATTATACTCAATTAGAAATTTGAATTAAGGTTTCCATTAAGCAAACACTGATCTCTTTTCCCATGTTTATTGTGGAACAGAAGCCAACAAGCCTCTTTAATTCCTTTCCAAGTTTTGTATATGAGTTGCATTGTTGAGAACAGGGTTTGGTAATATAATTGCGCTCCCTCTGTGTGTTTGGGCCACTTGGTAGGGAAGAGCACAACTCAATCAAAATTCTATCTTCTGAAAAAGATCAGAACTCTCCAATCTTCTTTCCTTACCATTTGGAGATACATTTGCAGAATTTTGAGAAAATCGAAATATACTTTCTATACATTGACTTTATAAGTAATCTTATGGTATGGTGAAAAGAACTTCACTTTGAAAATCAAAAACCGGGATTCATGTTTCAGTTCCACTTACTAGCTGGAGGACCTAGGGGAAGCTATTTAAGTTCTCTGAGTTGAGAGACTGGCAAAAAAGACGGATTTATAATACCAGTGCTAACTACCTCAAAAAATTATTATCAATATCAAATGAGATAATATATATATATATGAAAATGCTGACAGTGTTTATTATTTAGAATTAACAGTCACATAATCAAATCTCATTGAAGGTAATCTTCAAAGACATACCTAATTTTTAATTTGACGCTCCAAGAAATGCTTCATTATAATACAGTCTAATGTCTCATTGGAACATTTAATCTATCAACAAAGAGCATAACAGGAGGACAGTTTCTATTTAATCATGCAAGAATAATTGTAATAGGAAGGTTACACTTGAAACATCCACTCCTGGGGGTGGGGGAAGCTTATGTATTACGCTTCAGCTTTCAAATTCACAGAAATGGATCCTTCGTTTCTTGTGTGGCATCTCACAATGTTTTTGTCCTGGGAAAGGGGTGGGGCAGGGGCTGCAGAAAGAGGGACAAATTGGAAAGGTCTCATTTCTTTTCAATTACTATAGCCAGACTCCAAGGACATCATTCACAATGGATAGTACAAGGAGACGCTCCCTCTAGAAAACACTTTAATTATGGGTTGCTGGCATGTGTCCAGGAGGGAGCTGGCTTAGCGGAGGCTGGGAGGATGGAGCAAGGCTTTCAACTGGCCAGATTCAGAAAAGGGAATACCCAGGGAGGGACACACAGTAATTACCATCATCAAGAACAATTGCAACAATACTGGAGTTGGGCTCCAGTTGTTCACAAACAGGCAATTCCTTTTGTGCAGACATTTGTGTTGACCCCTCGGAGAGTTGCTCCAGAAGGAAAAAAGCAGGGTATAACCTTTTCCTTCTTAATCATCAACATTTAGCAGGGTAAATGTCATCTGCTGACTGACTTTCCATTAACCATATAAAATCCTGGGAAACGGTCCCTGCACTTAAGAGATACGCTTTAAAAAAAAAAAAAATGATTTCCTCTACTTCTTTCTGTTGTGTTTTAAAAACCAAAGATTTCATTTGCACACCCCCGCCCCCACCCCCGCTCCCACCCTCCCCACAGGGATTGCCGGAGGTGGCACTTGCACAACCTCCTCATCAGAAGTTTCTTAAGGCAGAATTATTGAAAGCAAATTGGGTAACTACACTAACGAGACTCAATTTAACTGTCATCAGGAAATTATAAAATAGCTTATCAGAGATTGAATGTGAAGGAAAGACCCCAAGGATTGTCATTTAAGAAGCGGTAGGTTAAACTGTGTGGGGAAGATTTCCTTTAGCTCGTTAGTACTTGAAGTCACAAGCGTTTAAAGATCTAAGACCCGCCAAGGGAACAAGCCTGCCTTCCGTTCTCCTGCTGGAGAGGGTGATTAGCTGGAATTAACAAGAACACCACTACGGATTTCTTCCCGGATCAATTCAAACAACAGAGTTACCCCGACACAGAAATCTTAGGAAACAGTTAACCTGGTTTTGCCACGTTCCGTGCATGCCATGGGAGGAGTGTGTACGTCTGGCATTTTCTCTCTGCAGAGCAGAATGTCACTGGGAAATTATTGAGATAAAAACACATCCACCCTGCACCTGTCAGAGTCATGTCGTGATGAGAAAAATTACCCCGTGGTGCCTGGTTCTGTGGATGTCTCCATTCTATTCCCCAGTCTGCCAGTCACTTACTTGTAGCTCCAGGAGCAAATTCCCCTAGGCAGGGTTAATGGTTGGGGGAGGAGGGTGTAAAGCCATCAGTCAACTATTAGCTTTAGCAAGCATTTCACCAGTCTGATTCATTTTGTCTAAGCTGACAGACTCACACAGTGTAGGACAAGTACCACTTCCAAACTGCAATCTTGGAGGGTCCCCCATCTAGGCCTGGGCCACATCTCTATAATGCATTAGACACACTCCTCAGTAGATGGTATTGCAAAAAAAAAACAGGGCCCTCTATGAACCAGCTCACTGAGGGGAACAGACAGTCCTGATTAAATAAAATTTCAGGTTTATTGTTTCAACTTGTCATTAAAAATATTCCTAGATGAGTTGGGGCTTGCTATCAGGAAACCGAGTTCAAATCTCAGCTCCACCACAAGCTGCATGACTCTGGGCCAGTCACCAAAGCTTGGGAATCTCATCTCCAAACACAGAGATAATCAGGGGAGGACCTGCCACACAGGAGTAGAACAGGTTTGAGCATCCACTCAGTCAAATATCAGTTTGCTTGGTGTCGTCCAACATGTTTGAAATACTAAGCAGTGTATTTCAAACATGTTGGACGACACCAAGCAAACTGATATTTGACTGAGTGGATGCTCAAACCAAGATTACCCTGATGGTAGCTCATTACGAAAATAAGAATGATGATTAAGTAAAATCATGGAATATTTGTATCCTAAATAAATCCTGTCTTCAAAATAAATCAGACTACAGAGTGGAGAAAATACATTTTGATTCATTAAATATCCCCATTACTAGGTCTGCAGTTTACTTTATATAATACTATTAGAGAATAGAGTGTATCTATCTGTATTCTTGGCAGAAAGAAACTGGCTATCCTCAAAACAAAAAGATGTACTAGAAGTTTATAAGGAAACACAAAATTTAAGAGAGGCATAAAAATCAGACTTCAGATGTGACACGTGACAGACTCTCTCCTTGAACAAACTTTAATAAGGCTCCTCCAAGTCCTGTTCTCAACGAGGCCTCAACCGTGGTCCCTGTCCTGTCTTTGGACTGCCTCGTCCATAAAGCAAGAGTCCTCCCAAGTCAGTTTGTAAGGAGCCCCCAGCCTTGATACCTGGTCAAGTTCCTCACCGCTCACCTTTGATACGCAAGTCCTTGGCCTGCCTTTAGCAAGAATCCTGTTGGGTTAGTTTAGTAAGAAACTCCCTATCCTTGATGTCTCCTCTTTGTAACTTTCCATCCGCTGACCCCATCTGATCCTGCTCCTTGGCGACAAACCCCCAGCTGTCCTTGTATTCAGAGTTCAGCCCCATCTCTCTCCTCCATGCCAATAGCCATGACCCCTAGTGCAATGATCTTAGGATCTTAAATAGAGTCTTCCTTATCCTTTTAACAAGTATCAGAGAACAACTTTAACACATGAAAGAAGGAGGCAGCGCAGGATCAAGAACACAAACACCGGTGAGCAGGAACCCTCTGTTCTCCCACCGTGAGCTCTCCCACAGTGAGCAGCACCGTGACACCCCGGATGTCTCCCAACTTCTGGCCTTAGCAGCACTTGCTTCTAATGCAAAGTCCTATGTGGAAGCATCAGATTGGCTCAGACTAGGTTCCCTCCCCAAGCCCTGGCTACCAGGTGGGGGAAAGAGAGACCTTATTCTCTCTAGATTCTGTGGACAGAGATGAAGCAGGTGAGGTGTTTCTCAAAATAGAAAGGATCAGATGCTGAGCAGCCAGAAATGTTAATTCTATTCTATTCTGGTCTATTCTAGCCACTGGGTGTGGCCCATATGCCAGAGACTTCTTATATCTTGTTTCACTTAATCCTCACAACCACCTGGGAAGATGAAGAGTTATGATGCCCATGTTACAGGTAAGGAAACTGGGACTCAGATAAATTCAGTGCCTTTCTCAAGGATTATACATCTCCTAAGTGGTAAGACCCAGGTCTGTCTGGCTTGATCTTTCCACACCATTCAGCAGGCTCTCATGCAAACTGGCTTAACCATCGGGCCCAGGGCTGAAGGGAATAATGAATGACAAAAGAAACTGTGAATCAACACTAGAAGAAGAGACCGATGAGAAATAAAATCAGGGTCTCCTTTTTCCTCTGTAAATACAAGGCCAGGTGTCCCCTCTGCCTGTCTCTGCCTCCCACAGAGGAAAAGGAGGGAAACAGCACTGCCTCACATGGGCACGCAGGCTCACTGCCCCCTGTGCAGAAGCTGTACCCCACCCTCGAAGGAGGAGGCGGCGCATTCTTGTCTCTGTGCTGTGTGAACCTCACTGCCCCAAGACGCTGAAGCTCCCTGTGCCACGAATATTTATGATTCCTATCAGCCAAGCACCAATGGAGACCAGCTTGACCAGAGGAGGATGCTGATCAGAAAAGGCTTTGTGCCCTCCCTGAAGATTTTTCTTCCCTGCAAGCCAATGACATTCAAAACAATAACAGAAAAATCTCATTGTGTAATTTATTTCTTAATATTTCAACCATTTTTATTCATGTGGGGCTGGACAATGGAGTGAATAATAGTAAGTTGAATTTCACATCTAAAAACCTTTCATGGGGCACGCCTGGGTGGCTCAATCAGTTAAGTGTCTGACTTCGGCTCATGATCTCAGGGTCTGGGATCAAGCCCCATGTAGCACTGGGCTCCCTGCTCAGCGGGGTGTCTGCTCATCCCTCTCCCTCTACCCCTCCCCCCACTCATTTTCGCTCTCTCTCTCTCCTTCAAATAAATCTTTAAAAAATAAAAAATTTAAAAAATTTAAAAATAAAAACCATGATTTCATACAATTATACAATTATAAATATTTTTTTCAACAATCCTCCAGGCAGGGTAGTATAGTAAAGTATAAAGATTAAAAATAAAAGCCGGGCTAGAATCTTTGCTCTGCTACCTATTAAGAGAGTATCTTGGAGAAAGTTACTTAATCTCTCTAAGCCTCATTTTCTCCATCCGTAAAATGGGGATAATAATGGTATCGACCTCATAGGCTATTATGGAAACTCAGCATAGTACCTGCCATGTAGTAAACATTAAATAAAGGAGAAGTATTATTATCTTCATTTTTCAAAGGACAACCTGGAGAGATTAAGTAACTGCCAAGATCATATGCAGCAACAAAGATTTAAACCCAATCTTTTGATTCCATTATATCTCTGTGCCTTGTATTTCCTACCCAACTTCCTGCTGGCTCTCACACATTCGCTCCCTTGCTGTTTCATATTGATTCTTGAATCCACGATGATCACTGAGGAAGGTAAGAGATTCTGCTCTGGGCCTAATAGGTTTGTAATCAGAACACAGGTCATAAGTGTTTATCCTCTGTTGAGAGCCACCCTCAGCTGGACACATCTCCAGCACCTTCCTTTTCCTTAGTGTTCTGCTAGGGACATGTTTCCCACGTCTATATTCAAGAACTTCTCAAACTTTTCTTTTTCTGTGACCTTGTTCATGAATTCTTCACATTTACTCCTTGCGGGGTGAGGGAGGACTTCTCTGCCTGCGGGGTACTTTCACTCAACATGGGATTCTTTATCTAAGTACAGAACATACCCATGGCCCATAGATTCATGAAAGTAACTTCGGGAAAGAAGCTCAGCCAAGAGACACAAATGCAACGCATGAGAAATGGAGACCGCTTATGTCTCAATGTGGGAGAAAAATCCAATTACTGCAAAAGCCCAGAAGACGGGCAAAATCCAGACAGCATTAGGGTTTTGAAATAAAGGAGAATAAAATATTCTCCCTTTTTATACCACACCAGAATCCAGCCATGAGAAAACTAGAAGGTGACTTTATTAAAATTGCCAAGAATTATTAATTCTAATGCTTTTTAAAAATGTATATATAAATGTGGGAGATAAATGTATAAGAATGAGATGAATGTATGTGCCCTGCAGAGTGTGGCAGTGATGCCCACCCACCCACGCACAGGACTGGGACTCTGATACAGAGGTGACACCCCAACCAGCGCCGCTGTTTCATTCTACGAGGCTGAATGATGTTGTGCGAAGTGCATGGACCTTGAGGTCAGACAGACCGACACTTAAATCCTGACTCAGCCCTTTAGGAGCTATGGCAGGTTGCTGCTTCTGCCTGAGCCTCAGTTTTGCCACCGGTAAAAGGGAGATAATTATCCCTATCTCACAGGATTGTATCGAGATTAAATGAGCATAAATCAACTCTGAAATCAATAAACGGTAGTTTTATTCCAAATACGAGAACTTACAGTAGATGTATTTTGTATCGATGAAGCGCATTACCTTTTCCCAAACCCTTTCATTATTATTATTTTACTTTATCATCACAACCCCATGAAGTCGATAGATAAAATTAAGCCTATTTAACATGGGAAAACCAGGCAGAGAAGTTATTTAGAGTCGCCCGAGGGCACAAGCCAGCTGGTGACAAAGCTGAGCCAGATTCTGGTCCTTTGATATCCTGTCTATTCTCCTCTCAGCGTCCTATAGGGCTTCCTGACATTGCACCTGAATACGTTTCCACCTCTTAGGTACCTGGGTTCCATGCGTTTTCTCTTCCATTTTCTTTTATTCATTCACAACTTGATTCTTCTTTGTGCATATATTACTTCCTCTCCATAATTTATTTAGAAATGATTAATACAAGTGCTAATATAAATTTCTACTTCCCTTCAAAATATCCGCCATCTCACGATCCCTTCCAAGGACTGTCTCTAGTATTAAAATATATATATATATATATATATATGTACAACTAGACAACCATATGTTAAAAGGTATTTATCATTATCTTGGCATGGGTCTGATCTCAGAGATTTATTTCAAGCTGAAAAATTTTAGGTGTTAAAAAAAAACTTTGATGAAGCCAATTAGTAAACACATCTATCTAGCATCTTTAATATGCTTTTGATTTAATCAAAGTAGAAATCAAATTAAATAACTATACTCAAACTAAAGTAAAATTTTTTATGGTTTAAGGTAATATTAAAAAGGTAAAATTAAAATATTATGGTTTAAGGTAATTTTCTAGTCATGTTTCTAAGCCCCCAGAGGGACATTTAGCAAAATTATGTATTATACATGAACTATTTACAAAGTTGAACAAGACATCGTCAAGGCTAAAAATTATAGGGAGATGAAATAACTTAATACTACTTACCATAGAGATTAACACTTACTAAAGATTTACTATTTGCCAGGTATAGGACTAAGCACTTTACAGTACACTGTTCCTTTTTAAAAGCACAACTGCATTATTCTTGTGCCCATTTTAAATACAGGAACCTGACTGGCAGAGAGATTAAGTTATTGGCTAAGGTTGAGAATCTCACCTTAAGAAAGGGGTAGAATAGAGGACTTGAACCCATTATCTCCATGACTGTTTTTAAAACTACCTACTCCATGGGACGCCTGGGTGGCACAGTCAGTTAAGCATCTGAGTCTTGGTTTTGGCTCAGGTCCTGATCACAGGATCCTGGAATTGAGCCCCGCATTGGGCTCCACACTGAGCATGGAGTCTGCTTAAGATTCTCTCTCCCTCTCCCTCTGCCCCTCCTGCTCATGTTTTCTCTCTCTCTAATAAATAAACAAAATCTTAAAAAAATAAATAAAACTACATACTCCTAACTGTATTTATTCAATAATTTCATCCACAAGTATTTATTGAAACCTCTGAAATGCTGGGTGGAGCTCAAGATTCTGGTGATACAGGACTAAGCAAGTAAAGGCAAAACCTCTGCCCTCCTCAAACATATTCTTTTGGGAGCAGACGGAAAATCAATACGTGAACTAATGAACAAGATCGCTGCAAATGGTGATGAGTGTTATCAAGAACAGGAGGGGAGCCAAGGAGTAAGAGCTAAAGGCAGCTGACAATTCCCCATGCATAGTTCTTGAAAGCCGCACTGGGGAGGTGACATTGAAACCAGGTCCTGAGCAGGAAGTCACCTGGCAAGAGGGGCCTGGAGGCCAAGTCTTCTGAAAAGCCCTGCCTAGGAGACCACCTGGGAGGTGGGAGGCATAAAAACAAAGCCAGGGCAGCCGGAGCACACCATGGGGAGGGGAGTATGAGAGAAGCTGAGGTTGGAGACAGGCAGGACCCAATCCCATGACAACACACTGTCATGTAAAAAGCAAAACATATGGACATAACCCACTACCCTAATGCAAACGCCGCCAAAAGTTACATATTAAAAGATATTTATGTCAAACACCTTATAAGAGAAAGACTTAGCCTGCATATCAGTATATTATGATCATTATTTTTTTATATTTAGATATGAAACAAATTTCATTTTTAGCACTGTAAATCAGTTTGAGCTTGAGCTATTAGCTATGTGGGGACTATTAAAAACTTTAAGACTCTGCTTGCTTTCCCCCCAACTTTACCGAGATAAAATTGTTATGTGACATTATATATAACTTTAAGGTGTACAACATGTTCATCTGATACACTTACACAGTGCAATATGATTACCAGCATGTCAGCTAACACCTGCAATCATCTTGCTTTAATTACAAATTCACTGAATGGACTTTTTTTTGGGGGGGGGGCCAGAGCAGACAGAGAATCTCAAGCAGACTCCCTGCTGAGCACAGAGCCCCACAAGGGGCTTGATCTCACAACCCCGAGATCATGACCTGAGCTGAAACCAAGATTTGGACGCTTAACCGACTGAACCACCCAGGCGCCCCAGAATGGACTTTTTGATATTTATTGAACATAAATGCTGATGCATCCTTTTTTCAAGTTCTTTGATGAAAGTTCACAAAAGGCACGATTTTTCCTTGTTTTGATCTCTGTAATTTCCAAGCACACAATAAAAGCATTCATTGGCCCTTAAAAAACATTCACCCTTCAAAGTGTACAGTTCAGTGGATTTGAGTATTTGAGTATTTTCACAAAATCGTGAGGCCAACCCTGGTAGGCAGAGTAAGGAGTTTGGATTTTATTCTACGGGTAATGAGAAGTCACTGGAGGATCTTAAGCAGAATTTTTTCATGTTTTTATAATAACCGCCTGACTGTACTATCCTTCCTTTTACTTACTGCACCACTTACTACCTGAGTGAGCCAACCAATGACCAGGTCACTTAATTTTCCACCTCACCTAGCCGGCACCTCTCTCTCACACACCGCCACAACTATACATGATGATGTGCAGTTCTCAGATATACGGTGGTCCTTCTCAAGTCTAGGCCTTTCTTTGCACCTGCTGTTCACTCTGCCTGGAAAACCCACTCTACCTCCTACCTCTCTTTGTCCTGTTAGGCAAGTCCTATCATCTAAGATTCTGACCAGTGTCACCTCTGCCCCTGATACTCCAAGGCCCAGTGGCTCCATTCTGCACTTTGGAGATTTCTTTTTATCTCAACTATGTACATTTTTATTATAAAAGTTTTATAACCCCCCCAATAAAATATTGAAAAAATAAAAAAATATATAAACATAAACCTCCTACTACTCTTATGCAAATACTGCTTTAAGTTAAAATGAAGCTAACATTTGTTGCAGAGTACTCTTTTCCCACATGACAAAGCATTCTATTGGATAGATTGTCAGGAGAGGCATATTGTGCCAACACGTAGACACAAATAGTTTCCCAAAGTGCACAATGCTTATTAATCTACAGCCTGCAGGGTATGAGCAACTCTACGCTGCTCCTGCCTCTCCTCCCCTTCCCTCCCCTTCCCTCCCCTTCCCTTCCCTTCCTTCCCCTCCCCTTCCCTCCCTTCTCTTCCCTTCCCTTTCCCCCTCCCTTATTTCTTCTTTCTTATTCTTCCTTCCTTCCTTCCTTTTTTTTAAAATTTTATTACATTATGTTAATCACCATACATTACATCATTAGTTTTTGATGCAGTGTTCCATGATTCATTGTTTGTGTATAACACCCAGTGCTCCATTCAATACATGCCCTCTTTAATACCCATCACTGGGCTAACCCATCCCCCCAAACCCCTCCCCTCTAAAACCCTCAGTTTGTTTCTCAGAGTCCATAGTCTCTCATGGTTTGTCTCCCCCTCCGATTTCCCCCCCTTCATTTTTCCCTTCCTGCTATCTTTTTTTTTTTTTTTTACATATAATGCATTATTTGTTTCAGAGGTACAGGTCTGTGATTCATCAGTCTTACACAATTCACAGCGCTCACCATAGCACATACCCTCCCCAATGTCCATCACCCAGCCACCCCATCCCTCCCATCCCCCACCACTCCAGCAACCCTTGATTTGTTTCCTGAAATTAAGAATTCCTCATATCAGTGAAATCATATGATACATGTCTTTTTCTGATTGACTTATTTCACTTAGCATAATACCCTCTAGTTCTGGGCGCCTAGTGGCTCAGTTCATTACGCGACTGCCTTCAGCTCAGGTCATGATCCTGGAGTCCCAGGATCGAGTCCCGCGTCAGGCTCCCTGCTTAGCAGGGAGTCTACTTCTCCCTCTGACCCTCCCCCATCTTGTGTTCTCTCTCTCTCTCATTCTCTCTCTCAAATAAATAAATAAAATCTTTAAAAAAAAAAAAAAAAACCCTCTAGTTCCATCCACGTCATTGCAAATGGCAAGATTTCAGGGGGTTTTTTGATGGCTGCATAATATTCCATTGTATATATACACTACATCTTCTTTATCCATTCATCTGTTGATGTAGTGATCTTCCTTCCTTCCTTTACTTCTTCCTTTTCTTTCAACCTGAGGTGTAATATACATATAAAAATTCACATTTTTAAAGTGTATAACTTAGTGGTTTTTAATATTTTCACAAATTCTGCAACTGTTTGCAAACTGGTCCCTGTACATGAAGAGCAAGGAGAGACCAAAAAAAGACAGAGGCCACTCCAGATTGGTAGGCAGCAGTTTTAATAACCCCGGGAACTTACCTACTAGGCTTGTCTTGGGCAGCCGCAAAACAAGTAAAGATTCTTCACCTGCTAGAGTCCTTAATGAGATTTAATCAGGTGTATCATCCAGATGGTCTCAACAACACCTTACTTTCTCAAGACTACATTCTTGAAAATGACTCCCACTGTGAGAACGGTGCACAGAGCACATATTCTAAGCGTAGGGGTGGTGGTGAGGGGCCCATGATTTGCCTGGGTCCGAGGTGGTCATGTCCTCTCAATGATCTCCTCAAACAGCAACCACCACCACCACTATCTAATTCCAAAACCTTTTTTCATCCCCCCAGAAAGAACCTTGCACCCATTAGCAATCACTCCCTATTCCTACCTAACCCTAGCTCCTGGTAATCACTAATCTATCTTCTGTTTCTAAGGATTTTTCTTTTCTGGACATTTCATACTAGTGGGATCCTACAATATATACCTTTTTGGGTCTGATTTCTTGTACTTGGCATTCAGTTTTCAAGGTTCACCCACATTGTAGAATATATCAGTACTTCATCTCTTTTTATGGCTGAAGAGCGTTCCATTGTATGGATATGCCACATTTTGCTTTTCCATTCATCAGCTGGTAGACCCTTGGCCTATTTCCACTTTTTGGCAACAATGAATATTGGATATATACCTCAGAGTGGAATTGGGGGATCATATGGTAACTATGTTTACCATTTTGAGGACCTGCCAAACTGTTGGCTAAATTAGCTGCACCATTTTACATCTCCACAAGCAGTAATGAGAGTTCCAATTTCTCCATATTCTTGTCAACACTTGTTATAGTCCATTGTTTTTATTATAGCCATGCTAGTGGGTATGAAGTGATATCTCGCTGTGATTCTGATTGCCATTTTCCTAATGACTAATGATATCGAGTATTTGGGATGTGTTTATGCTTACCACTTCTTTTGCCAGGTTGTCAAAAGATTTGTGTTTATGCCCATCTCTCCCCCAGATTATAAGTTCCTTAAGAGTACATGTGGTGTCAGGGTGCCTGGGTGGCTCAGATGGTTAAGCGTCTGCCTTCGGCTCAGGTCATGATCTCAGGGTACTGGGATCAAGTCCCACATTGGGCTCCCTGCTTAGCGGGGAGTCTGCTTCTCCCTCTACCTCTGCTCCTCTCTCTCTCTCTCTGTCTCTTTCTCTCAAATGAATAAATAAAATCTTTAAAAAAAAAAAAAAGAGTACATACGGTGTCATTTGTCTTTGCATTCCCAGAAACTGAACTGAATAAATGAGGGAACAAGCTAACAAAAGGACATAAGACTCAAGGAATTCCAAAAGGCCCCATCGCTAAAATAAATAAATCCATACTTAAATACATAAATAAGTTAATTCGTTAATTAATTAAAAGGAAAGAAAACAAAAATAGGTAACACTGGCAAAATTTTAGACAAAGGAAAGAAAGCTCTGTTAAGACTGGATCATCTGAAGATGAACATATTGACTGATTTTTTTTTTTTTAGATTTTATTTATTTATTTGAGAGAGAGAGAATGAGAGACAGAGAGCACGAGAGGGAAGAGGGTCAGAGGGAGAAGCAGACCCCCCGCTGAGCAGGGAGCCCGATGTGGGACTCGATGCCGGGACTCCAGGATCATGACCTGAGCCGAAGGCAATCGCTTAACCAACTGAGCCACCCAGGCGCCCATATTGACTGATATTTTAATGAGCAGTAAGAGACAGCCAAGCACACAACTGAGGAGAAGGGTATCCAAGCAGAGGAAATAGCTGTGCAAATGCCTCAACACACAGCAAGAACACAGATGATGAACAGAGAGAAATGACAGCCAAGAAGTGAAGAGCATCAAGTCAAACAGAACCTTAGCAATATCGATAAAGGTTGATATCGGTGGTGGTTATTGGGACTGCTCGCAATGTTTGGTTCTCTCATTTAGTGGAATGTGATCCGAGAGCTGTTCTCTGCCCAGTTGAATGCAAGTTAGGCTAATATTACTTGCTCTGACCAGTGAAAGTTGAGAGGCCAAAGAAATGGGTCCCTTCCCCACAGACACTCAAAGAACCAGCCTAGGATTCAACGGATCTGTTTGCCTTGCCTCGGTGACTATGGAAGCCTAGGATAAAACAGAGCCTCCATCGGCCTAGGTCCCTGAGGGCCTCCGATGACCAGAGCCCCTAAGCAGACTATATTAATCGGTTGGGCTGCCATAACAAAATACCACACACTGGGTGAATACACTGAGTGACTTAAACAACAGGTATTTATTTCTCATCATTCTGAAGGCTGCGAAGTCTACGATCAAGGTTTCCACTGATTTGATTCCTGATGAGAGCCTTCCGTCTTCCTGGCTTGTAGATGGCCACTTTCTCACTGTATTTCAGGGGGTGGGGTAAGAGAGAGAGAAGAAGCAAGCCCTCTGGTGTCTCTTCTTACAATGCTATTAATTTTATCAGGGAGTCTCATTTTCATGACCTTCATCTAAACCTAATTACCTCTCAAAGGCCCCATCTTTAGGGCCTCAACATATGAATTTGGGAGGGCACAGTTCAGTCCATAGTACAGACTCACAATGGATGTGCAACATGCAAGGAAAATAAATATTATTTTTGGTATCACACGAGAAATTAACCCCTATTGACTGATGCAATATTTTATTCTAAGTTATTTGAAAAGACATTGTGGAGATTTAATCTGGGGCATGACGTGATACAATGTATGTTTTTAAAAATACGTAAATGTTTTGAAAGAGCAAAGAATAGCAGCAGAGGAAGAGAGAACTATTGGGAAGAGTAGTTACAGATGTCCAGACAAGAGTTAATGGTGGCTTGGCCTATAATGGTGAACGTAGAAATGTACAGAAATCATTAAAACTTGCAATGGATGAGTGTGGGGAGTATGAAAAAGAGAGTTAGTTACTATCTCTGTCTTTATAATAGTACTACCAGCTCACAGAATTGAAGGGGAAGATAAAGCTTTTCTGTGAAAGAATCTAACACATCACCCTCTCAGGGTTCAAAGTCCGCTCCCATTTTCCTTTCCCCTCTACCTTTCCCATCATCGCTGCCACACTGTCCTAGGGCTGAAATCAACAATTACATTTTCTTCAAATTATGCCACTGTCTCGTCCTTGTGGGGGACCAGAGTAGGAGAGCCTGAGTCACTAATCACAAAACTTGGCTCACCACATATTTTACCCAGGGCTGGCTTACAAATTCAATTTCTGTTTACCTCTCCTCAACAATGAGTTCGGCCTATGGCTAACAACAAATGATGTACTACTCATAGTGAGGCAGCCTGATGGGGAAGAAAAATCAAATGAAAGTGGCTCGCAGTGCTATTGAGGCAACTCTCTTACTTATAATTATTCTTGACAACCAGAAATTTGTGGAAAGAGGAGATGTTTGGATTAGGTTGTTTCCAGTATGCTTGTGACCACTTGACTTCAGTGAAGGGAATTGGCTGTCCCTTCTCTTTATAATAACCACAAATATTTCTTTAGGAGAACAATCAGTTTTTCCTGTAAATACTGTTCAGTTTGGAATTCTATTTGCCTAATTGTCTACTGCAGCAACAAGGTGGAAAATCATATCATTGTTTTAGCCATGACATATCCAGTGATTTAGAGCAGGCTTCGTACAAGACTAAAATTGTGGACTGCAGATCTCAAACTCCATCTGGATGGGAGTGGGCAAGGGAAATATTTCTGCCACAAAATATTTCTGCGTTTAACGCCTTGCTGCTAAGAACACATTATTTTTGGGAGCACTTTTTTAGAAGTTGATGCTCAACATCAAGCAGTTGTAAGAACTACTTGATGTTGAACATCAACTTCTAAAAAAGTTGAAAATGCTGCTCCGTTGTAATAAGTCTAGGCAGCCTCAGCAGAGTAAAGATAGGAGTGCTGACTATTTGTCCACAGACAGGGTGGGAGAGAGTGTTCCCCATCCTCCTCTGGCACTGCCTCTCAAATGCCCACACCAGCATCATGAAGTCACCTAACCTCTTAAATGCCCAGATACCAACTTGCTAGGGAGATGGGAAAGGAGTGAATCTTTGGAGGGAGACAAATGGCCCTGGATGTGAATTAAACTGAGTATTTATCAAAAGAGGCTGAGAAAACCTAAAACAGATAGTTAGAATTGCCTCCTTTTGCTAACAGTGGAAAGGATATTCAGGAACAAGATATAGACATTTATGGGATAGAAAGAAAGCAAAACTTCTTCTGTACCACAGCATTACTGAATAATATCCCCCTCTCAAAGATGTCTCCACATATCTTTGGAGCCCCAGAACATGTGAATATGTTACATAGCAAAGAGAAATTAAGGGGAGGGATGGTTTAAGGTTGATAACCAACTGTCCTTAAAATACTAAGATTACCCTAGATTATCCAGATGGGCCCAGTGTAATCACGACAGTTCTTATAGGGGGAAGACCCATGAAATGAAGAAACGAAGGTTTACATTCTTTAATTTGCCCAAGGACAAACAGCTAGCGAGGGGCAAAGCCAGAACTTTTTGAATCAACCTGGGACCTCTCTTCTGTGACTCCACTCCAGCTCTCAAATAGAACCTGGGATTTCCTGGTATTGTCTCCTTCAATTATTCCTTGTTTTTATTCCTATAGCCAAAGCTGTGTGAAATTTTCCTAGCAGATGCTCTTGTGGTGTTTCACAATATATGCAGTAGAGATTCTTATTTCCAAATAAATATCAAGAGAGGAGTAATCTATTTAGATTTAAAGAAGCAGAATGAAAGGTAAAAATGGTGTGTGCCGAGGTTACTACTTATACTGAAAACACAGTGAAGGGCACAGGGCATTCTGTTTTCCTTCTCAGTATTTAGATCCTTCTCTGCTAAAGCAAACCCAAGATATTCCTGTGCTAAGAGATCCAAGCTGATTATGAATACAATGCATGGCAACATCTGTGGTTTGCACATTGTTGAACTAAAAAGGCTCTAATGTGTTAGAGCAGAGGGCAAGCAACCAGTATCCATGGCAACTCCATGTTTAGTTTCAACCGACAGTTGTTGAGAGTATTCAATCAGATTCTTACATTTGTCTAAAATGGCACCCAATAAATATTTCCCATAGCCAACATTTTTGTCTTGGCTTGGAAACAAAGGAAAAGGAGACCTGGGTAGGGGAGGAGGACGGCGGGAAGAATTTACCACAAACTTCAGGAAAGCTAAAACTGATGTTCCACTTGTCAAGTGAAAAAAAGCTGAGGAAATTGTAATAGGTATGCATATAGATGTGAGTGGAGAGGGCAAAAAACAGTATCAAAACACCTGACCTGCATTGTATCATTAAAAAGTGACTTTAAAACACTCAAGAAGCCTGGTTGTGTTTACAAACTAACAGTCCACTACTGTTTACTGTTTACTGAGTGTTCATTCAAGCATTTATGCTAGGCGCTTTACAAACATTATCTCTAATCCTCATGCACACACACACACACACACACACACACACACACACACACAATAAAACCTACAAGAAAGCCATTATTACCTCCATTTTCCACTGAAGGAAGCTACAGTCTAGAAAATTTAAACCACTTACCCACCATTACAAATTTCAACTACAAAAGATTTGAACTTCAGTCTGATTTAAAAGTCTCTGCCTTTCCCAATGTTTCACATACTGAAGGGACCAAGGAATATTAATTAAAAAAAGAAGTTCCATCCTTGTTTCAATGAATGCTTCAATAATAAGACATTATTCTGGCAAATAATAAATTCCAAATTCGAGTCTGAGAATTTGTCACTACAATAAACAGTCTTATCAAAAATTAAACAACCCCATATTTCACTGGAAAATAATCAAATGTGTGAATATTCTTCATTTGCATGTGATTTGCATGTGTTCATTCCAGGTCAACAAAGGGTAGAGACTGGGAAGTGAGACCCAGCCGGCTTGGGGCCAGGAACATGAATGTGAGGACCCAGAGTCCTAGATAGAGATGTGAGCAGAAAACTGGACAAGAGAAGCTACCTCTCCCCATATGAGCATCTAAAATCAAACTTTCCCACACTTCTTGGAACTTGCGGCCTTCCTTAATTGAATTACTGATTTTCCACTTGTGTCACGTAAACCATCTCACTGCCTGCGACTTTCAATATGACACCAACTCTAACTCCAGAAGAGTTAAGATGGAATGAAAGCAGAAAGACCCCATCTGCAGTATCAATTGGTTAAGCAACTAGGATAAGAAAGCAAACAGCTTCACTGAGGTATAATTAACATACAGTAAACCGTGTTAACAGTGTACAAACTGATGAGTTTTGATATACGTATACATCTGTGAAACCATCACCACCATCAAAATAATGAATATATCCATCGCCCCCAAAATTTTCCTCATGCCCTTCTGAATTCCCTCCCTCTGATCTTTTCCTGCCACCCACTAGCATCCCCAGGCAACCACCAATTTCCTTTCTATCACCATAAGTTAATTTGCATTTTCTAGAATTGAAGGTGAACTTCTCAATTCTTCTGGCACTGAGCTGAACCACAGGAACCAAATAGAGTGTCACCATAGTTACCTACTCCTCCAAATAGGAGTCCTGCCAAGTTTCATATTTGAAGTCCATTTTGAATCCATATTTTTATCAGCTGCCCTTTACCTTAGTCTTGTGAGATTTTTAGCGACTTCATTTCTGACAAGCTAGCCAGATCTGGGCTTCATCAGCTCACCACTTCTCACTGTCCTCTCTCATCCTGATGACCACCTCTGCGCCTGCCAGAGATAGGGTGCCATCATTCCTCCTAGCCACCACTTGTCCGGAAAGTGGGGCTGGAAAGTACTAGATGCCAGATTTTTGATGAGGAGCCCAATCAAGATATGGACGTGATGGCTGTTTTGTGGTGATGCCAATAACCAAAAGTTCTAGGAAACACAGGATCTAATTTTCCTCACACACAACTCATAGAGCAATTTTATACTTACTGAGCTTGAACCATCTCAACCAAGGGAGCTAGCTGGACCACCTTCCCCTGCTGATATGTATTAGCAGCATAGTCTTAAGTGGCTTGAGTTTGTAGTTGGCTAGAGTTTTGTTTCTGGTTTGTTTTGTTTTTACGCTTTTGCCTTAACAATTATTTTTTATTGTTATATTTAAAAAAAATTTTAGGGACACCTGGATGGCTCAGTTGGTTAAGCATCTGCCTTCGCCTCAGGTCATGATCCCAGCATCCTGGGATTGAGCCCCACATCAGGCACCCTGCTCAGTGGGGAGTCTGCTTCTTCCTCTCCCTCTGCTCCTCCCCCTGCTCATGCTCTCTCTCTCTCAAATAAATAAAATCTTTTTTTAAAAAGTTTTAAATGATGGTAAAATATACATAATGTAAAGTTTACTGTTTTAATCACCGTAAGTATACAAATACACTGCCATCAGGTACATTCACCATGATGTGCAACCATCACCACTATCTATTTCCAGAACTTTTCATTTATTTACTTTTAACAGACTTTGAGTAGTTTCAGGTTTACGGAAAGTTGAGCAAAAGGTACAGAGATTTCCCAAACATCCCCTGTACCCACACATGTACAGCTTCCCTCATTATCAGCATCCCCTACCAGAGTGGTATATTTGATAAACTGACGAACCTACATTAACACATCACAGTGACCCAAAGTCCATAGTTTATTTTAGGGTTCATTCTTAGTATTGTACGTTCTGTGGATTTGGACAAATTTCTAACGACATGTATCCACCACTATAGTATGGTATACAATAGTTTCACTGTCCTAAAATCAATTACCTTTCTAAAAGATTAAGTGATTTTAAAAGACCTTTAATATTTACTCATATATTGGCTATTTCTAGCACTTCATTCCTTTCTGTAGATCCAAATATCCATTTGTCTTCATTTTCCTTCTGCCTGAACAACTTCAACATTTTTTTGTAGGACAGACCTGCTGGTAATAAATTTTCTCAGATTTTGATGGTCTGACAGTCATTCATTTGCCTTTATTCTTTAAAGATGCTATCACTGGGTATAGAATTCTGTTGACAGTTTTTCCCTTCAGCACTGCAGGGTTTTGACAGGAAGTCTTCTGTCATTCTTATCTTTGTACCTCTGTATATAATATGTCCTTTTCTTTGCTTCATAAATTCTTCTCTTTCTCACTGGTTTTCTTTAATTTGATTATGATGTAGCTTGGTGTAGTTCTCAATGTTTCTTCTACTTGGGATTTTTTGAGCTCTTTGGATCTGTAGGTTTATAGTTTTCATCAAATTTGGAAAATATTTTGCCATCCTTTCCAACAATAGTTTTTCTGATCTCCCATCCTTCTGAGACTTCAATAACAGGTATGTTAATTAATCTCAGAATTGTCCTACTACTCACTGAGACTTTTTCCCCTAGTCATTTTTCTTATTATGCTTTAGTTTAGATCATTTTTTTTTTTTTTGCTATGTCTTCAGATTCACTGACACTTTCTCTTCTGTAATATCTAATCTAATCTGTTTATCCCATCTAGTGATATTTTATTTTAGATGCTGCATTTTCATCTCTAAATATTCCATTTGTGTCTCTTCTATTCCTTTCATTTCTCCACTCATGTTATTCAGGCTTATCCTTGAACATATTTAGAAGATTTATAATAGCTGTTTTAAGGCCTTTTTCTAACTCCACTAACCCTCTCATTTTAGGAATTGTTTCTATTGATTGATTTTTTTTTTCCTTTTCATATATCTGTGTTCCTTCACATGTCTAGTAATTTTTTTTTGGATGGCAGACTTTGCAAATTTTATATTATTGGGTGCTTGACTGTGCTGTATTCCTTAAAGACTATCGAATTTTGGGACGCCTGGGTGGCTCAGTTGGTTAAGCGGCTGCCTTCGGCCCAGGTCATGATCCCAGGGTCCTGGGATCGAGTCCCACATCGGGCTCCTTGCTCAGTAGGGAGCCTGCTTCTCCCTCTCTCTCCCTCGCTTGTGCTCTCTCTGTCAAATAAATAAAATCTTTAAAAAAAAAAAAAGACTATTGAATTTTGTTTTAGCCCCTGTATTAGTTTCCTACTGATTCTATAACAAACCATCACAAACTTAGTGGCTAAACCAACCAAACTTTATTCTTGCAGAGTTCTGGAAGACTTACGAGGCTAACGTCAAGGCACTGGCAAGTCTATCCAGCTCCTCCTACAGAATCCATCTCTTGCCTCTTCTAGCTTCTGGTAGCTGCCAGAATTCCCTGACTTGTGGCTGTATCACTCCAATATCTGTTTCCATCAGTACTTTGCCTTCTCCTCTTCTAAAGTGAAATCTCCCGCTTAGGCATCATCCAGATAATCCAGGATAATGTTCCCATGTCAAGAGCCTTAATATAATTATATCTTCAAAGTCCCTTTGTTCATCTAAGGTAATACTTACAGTTTCTAAGGATCAAGGCCTATATATCTTTGGGAACCATTATTCAGCCTACCACAGTGCCCATTTAAGTACTTAAGAGTAAATTTAATCCTTACAATGCTTGCCTTTAAGTTTTATTATGGCAGGTCCAGAGTCACCTGGGGCTAATTTAACCCCACTGCTAAGGTACAACCCTTCTAAGGACTCTACCAAATGCCCTAGAATAACAAGCTAAGGGTTGTGGGAATACAAACTATTCTCAGTCCTGTGTGAGCATCAGAAATTTTTCAGACTATTGCTTTCCAGTAGTTCTTTCTAAGCCCCAAGTATTTTGCTCTCATACCTGCACCTTTTATACTTAGTAAAAAATTAGATCTGTAGCTCTCAGGCTCTCATTCTCCCTTTAACTCTCTCTTTCTGCCTCTCTCACTTGCTTGCTCCCTCAATTCTATTCCTCAGATTTTAGCTGCCCCAACTACCCTGAATTTCAATCTCTGTCTCTTCAACTCAGTGAGGCCACTAATCCTGTTTCCATTCCCCTTTCAAAGAGTGAACTGGGACAATCATTGGGCCTCCCATGTCTATTTCCTTTCTCTTAGGCATCACAGCCCTGCACTGCCTGTTGTCCAATGTCTGGAAATCATTAGTTCATATAATTTCCCAATTATAGTTGTTTATGGTAGGAGAGACATTCCTGCTGCAGTTCATCTTTCAGGATAGGAAACAGAAGACTTTAGGAATTGGGCCTTCAACAGTCAATAAGAAAAAGAAAGGCTCGTTGTGTGACAGCACCTTCCAACCTTACAAATGGCAGATGCACTATGACCGATAGCCACAGGTACAAAGTTCGCAGGTAATCATTTACCTTTAGCCCAGTATTATTTCAGCTTAATACCTTGAAGCTGAAAACATGCCCTTTTGCCCGTGATATAAAGTACTAGCAAAACTGATACTGTTATTTTCTTTTGAACTAACTAATCTTAGGAAGCAGATCTGAGAAGATAATCTAGAGGAATTTTTAAAAAATTTTAACAACTATAATGTGCATACAAAAAAGTACATGTCCTAACTATATACAGCTTAGTACATTTTCACGAACTGAACACATATATGTTACCAGCACCAGGTTAAGAATGTCCACTCTGGGCATCCCAGAAGTCCTACCCATGATCCCTTCCCACTTCCTCCCCCTGCCAACGACAGCCATAATCCCGACTTCTAACAACATAGATTAGTTTTGCCTATTTTTGTGTCTTATACATGAACTCATAATTATGTGTTCTTTTGTGCTTGTGGGATTCATCTATGCTGTGTATAGTTGTAGATCCATCATTCTCACTGCTGAGTCATTTTCCATGACGCCAGTGCAACACAAATTTATTTTCCTTTCCATTGTTGATGAACATTTGAGTCTCCAATTTAGAGGTATTACAAATAGTGCTGCTATGTACATTCTTGTGCACGTCTGTTGGGGAAAATACATATACATTTCTAAGGGTGTTGATCTAGGAATGACATTTCTGGTCAGAATGATATTTCTGGTCTATATATAAATATGTATATTTAGCCATAAGAGATACTGCCATCCAGATTTTCCAAGGTGCTTATAATGTAGGTCACTTTTAAAACCCAGCAGTCTGTTTCAAACACCAGAGAAGCAACTCTAGGCTCATGTTCCCTCGGAAGTAAGAGATCAGTGTCAACAGGTAAAACCAAATTTCCATTTCCTCAGCCCAGATCCAAGTATTATTTCCTCTAGGTCATTAAGAGCCATAACAACACATGATCATTGCTCACTAAGTTAAATAACTGAAAATGAAACAAACTTAACAATTTAAAACACCAGAGTTGAGATTTGTTAGCCCTTTGTTTTATAGCAGCAGAATCCTTTTCATCTAAGGCACTTTTCTACAAAATCTTCATATATAATTCCTGCAAAAGCCAGGGAGCTCTGGAGACAGCTTTTTGGAACCACAGGGCTTTAAGAGCCCAATTTGAAAATACTGCTGTGGTCTATCCCCTTCTGTTTTAGAATAAGGAAATTTCCAAGAGGTGAAAAATGCCTTCATGGGGTTACATAGCTAGGTGGTGAGAAAGCCAAGAATTAGAACCCAACTTCCTCCTAACCTCCAGTTCAGCACGCTAGCCTCACCCTGCTCAATGGAATTGTTACCTGGACTCAAACACTGTGATAATCAGATTCCTGCCCAATCCAAAGCAAGTGTAAACAGATTCAGGGAGAATCAGATCCCTTTGACAATCCTCATTTGGTTATTTACCCTCAAAGTTGCTTGACTCACAGAGAGCAATGCATTCTTGTACAAAGGAAAAGAACCCTCTCCACCAGTAAAAGAGGGGAATCCCAAAACTACTACACCCAGATGCTAGTTCAAAGAAAAATATGTTTACTGAATGTGAATGTGGACAACTGAATACTGAATGTGAACAAAATTTATGACCTCCTAAAGTCTACTGGAAAATAAGCAACGTGTAAATGTGCCCTTCCAGTGTGTGTATCTACTTCTAAGTAGCAGAAGATTGGGCTTTTGAATCTGACCCAAATATTTCTTTAGAGTGTTGGAAAAAAAAATTCGATTTGATTTTTTTCCAAGCAATTGACTTTAGATCTGATTTCTAAAGACCTAGAAATCTTGTACATCAAATGGCTCCTTTAAAATTTTGCAAAGACTCAAAGCTGAATTCAATTTTCTCTTGAAGAACATATGGACTTTCAAATAGACAAGGGAGGAGGTGGCTGGCAAAACATGTTTTCAGTTTTAACACATTGAAAAAAACAAAAACAAAAAAAACAAAATAAAACAAAAATCATGGCTGGATTTGCCCTGGCCCATAATAATGACCATTTTTCCTGTAACTGATGACTATAAAAGTTTTTCCTATTATTTTATATGAAATAATCATTCTTTGTACTAATTATACTTGAGCAGTTGCAGGAAATGGGCTGATTTTACAAGGCAAGGCAAGCCTCAGATACAATAAACAGTTCCTTATATGTCATCTGGAATAAAGACTATTTCCAGAAACTGACAAAGGTAATTCCAGATTAGCACCAAGACGCTGATTCTAAATCTCAACAAAGAATCTGGGTTTAACTAAGAAGGAAGAGCAGGGAGGAGGAAAAGGAAGAGGAAGGTAGGAAAGAAAAGAAGAAATTCTAGAACTATTATACCAAATCAATGAATTGATGAGTCCAAAACTGGCTCTCTGGACTCTGACATCAGAAAGATTGTTTTGTTACTGAATTTGCAGTTTTTGCCAAAATGCATTTTTTTGGTTTGGGGGGTTTTTTTTCCCCCTAAGGAATAAATGCATGAGGGCATTTACCAGAACCCAAGTGATCCAACCTCTTAGTTACCAGAGTTTTTCAAGCATGTATTTATCCAAGAGTGTTAAAAATAATTCTTCCTATCCCTGCTATAGCCTTGGCACACATTTAGCCCCATCTCCTCAACGTTTCAGAGAGACAAACTTGATCAAATGATCAAATTAGGATCCTGCCCCCTAGGTAGCTAACTGGGATGCACATGGCATGAAATTGGAGGTGACTAAGTGAATTCATGTTGTGAAAGGAGGAAGGGGTAAGTCCTTCCAACTGAACTGGGATGAAGGGGCTGAGACCAGGGCTGCCTCATTATGAAAAGGGCCTATAATTTGTTGCATGATCCAGCCCCTACCTGACTCTCCCAGTCCCACTGCTTATCCTAGCATTATCCATTCAACAGTCCCCACCCTACCCTAGGGGATTTAGTCATACAGAAGCCCCCTCTGGCTTCCTGAACGTGTTATGCTCTTTTATGCATCTGATTCTGGGGATGTCGCTCCCTTTCCCTCTTCCTTTCTCCCAGACCTGCTATTCCTTGTTTGAAGACATCAGCTCTAGTGCTATCCTAGACAGAACTAATCAGTCCCTCCTAATACTAACAAAAATGCTAACTACTGTTTACTATTAAGCACATGTATGGATCAAGTACTATTCTAGGCATTTAACTCAAAACAACCCGCCTGTGAGTTATGGCTAGGATTCTCAATTTATAAATGAGGAAACTGGCATATGTCTAAGAAGGGAACTGTAAGAAAGAAGAAAAAGGCAACTAAATGTATAGGGAGAAAGAATGAGTGACCCCCAACGTGATTTATGAATTAGATCCCCCAAGTGATTTCAGTGCTAGTCACTCTACCATTATAGCATCCTTCTTCTGATGCTTCTCCATCTGCTGTAGTCTGAATGTTTGGATCCCCCAAAACTCATATGTTGAATTCTAATCCCCAAGGTCATGATATTGTGAAGTGGGGCCTTTGGGAGGTAAATAGGTAATAAGGACAGAGCCCTCATGAATGAGATTAATGCCCGTAAAAAAGGATTCAAGAGAACTCCCTTGCCACCTCCACCGTGCGAGGACACAGCAAGAAGGCAGTAATCTAGGAAGAGGGCCCTTACCAGACAGGGAAACTGCCAGTGTCATGATCTTGGACAACCTCCAGAACTGTGAGAAATAAACTGTTGTTGTTTACAAGCCACCCAGTCTGGGGTATTGTGCTATTGCAGCCCAAGTGGACTAAGGCATCATCATGAAGTATTCAATGAAATGTAAATACATCAGATATGTTGATCAGAATTCTTACTTAAAGACAAGAGAATCCACTCCAGTTGGGTTAAGCATAAAGTAATTTTGTAAAAGATACTATGTGGTTCATTGAATCTCTACAAAATTCAAATCACCACATTATGTATGCTACATAATCCAGTACAGATGCAGCTAGGTAAAATGCATCTAGAAAAACCATTCTAGCCCACCATGAGACTATCCTAGAGGAACCATTACTGCTCTGAATGCATGTATAATACCCTGGATTGGGTGCTAGAAATGCCACACCAGCTGCCCTAGACACCTCCCCACCAAACTTTTAGAAATGCTGGTCTCTTCATGGCATATTGCCCCTTCCCTTTGCTTACTTTCACCCCCAAATCTGAGAGTCTTTTGATTGGCAGATCCTAGATCACGTGCCTACACCCTAGCTACAAAGTAGTTAGAGCAATGTTGGTTTTGGTTCTCCGGGCTCTATAATACAAGAAACTAATTCCAAGTGGGTTGGAATGAGTTTTGAAGCAACAAACAGCTTTCCATCTTTAGTAGTTACCAAGTAAACAGAAATTCAGGAGATGTGGGGTAGGGGCTTGACTGTCTTCTAAAGCAGGGAAAGTCCTCAAAAAGAGGACAGAGGGCTCCAAAGACGGTAAATACTCAAGGGATAATAACAAGGTCATTCTCCTGGTGGTGGTGGCCTGGGAGAGGAGGGGATAAACCGACTTGAAGAAGAGGCTAAAGTGACAGCAGCCATTTCTAGACAGTGTATCTACTCCAATTAATTTATATTCATTTTTACACTGGAGCTGCCCAGCTTGTCTCTTCAAGCCATTCATAGACAAACTGAGGCCTAACAGGAAAATGAAATAATCCAAGCAGAGATGAAACTGAGAGAAGCAAAAAGCTGTATCCTAGATAGAAAACGCTTTGAAAACAGAAACCCACACTGTTTGTAACATTCTCGACATCAGTGGCACACACAACAGCTAAAATACACAATACTCAGGAAACTCATTCTAAAAACACACTGGACATTAAGTGACCTTGGAGAAACATGAAATGATATCAAATTGATAGGTAATTGATGAAAACAACTTTTTGGCAAACTAACATTTCAACATATTGGTCCTTTAAAGAATTGATGTGTCCACTTGTTTTTAGGAAATTGCTATTGAAGCCAATTAACCTAGAACTATTAGCCCAAACATCTCCTCCTCAGACCAGCCAATCCCTTGCAATTACATAATTGTTGCGTTTAATTCATGACACTTAGCCTTCTCTGAAACTATTTTAGTCATTTTAGTTTGGGGTTGTATTGTCTGTCTCATCTCACCAGAAAGTAAATTCCGTAACATGTCTTATCCCACACCTCTGTATCCCCACCATCTAGAACAGTTCCTGGTACATAGTTGGTGCCTGATAAAGGCTGTTCCCTAACAGTAGTAAGAATGATGCTTACCTTACAGAACTGTTAGTAAGATTAAATTTATCAGTATGTGTCAAGCATTTAGGAGATTATTTGGCACATAATAGGAAGGACCTCAATAAATGCTAGCTATTGTGATTTATTTTGGAACAATGCTCATATTCTTTATATTATCACATTGGTAATAAATATTCCTTCTAAAAACTTGTGCCTAATTTACCTGATTCTAAATCTGGGTTTTAGTCAGAGGACCAATGGTGGTCCCCCAGGAGCTCCACGTGGTCCACAGGCTGGTCTTTGCAACATTCATGTTTAATGTAGTGTAATAATATACATTTACATCTGCTACAGATTAATAATTTACATGTGATATTTAATATGAACCAGAATTCAAATCCTTAGTGCATCTTCAAAAATGTTGCCATCTGGCCCTCAAGTCCTGGGGAATATTTTGCTGTGAGAAACAAGAAGTGGGAGGCTTGTGGTCCAAGGGGTTTCTCTGCTTCTCTGCCCCTCCCACCAACAGAGGTGGCCTTGAGAAACAAGTAATTAATAAAGGTTTAAGACTTCAGGAGCAGATGGAGCTGGCCCCCTAGATGCCTTTGCAAACTTATAATTAAAGACTGCTTTGTGTGTTTGTCTACTGAATTTGCAAACCTAGAATACTGGTGCTGCAAAGAACTCCCAACATCACCTGGTTCCCCCCCCACTTCATTTTACAGATGAAGGAACAGAGAAGTAAAGTGAATTAATCAAAGATACACAGACTGTTTTAAGAAGAGCCAGTTCTAGAGACAAGTTATTTCTGTAATAACATAATTTCTAGTTTTCCTGATTTTCTTTTTGGATAGGTGTGCCTGAATTTTTAAGACACAGAATTCAAGAATTTTGTGTGCTGACTTTTGTGTTTTAGAGAGGCTCCCCCCGCAACATTGGATTTTTTTGTTTGTTTGGCCATAACATTATTCAAACCCAAAGGCATGTTCAGAGAACAGGAAATATATCTCTATCCACACAATGCTGAGTCCATCATAAGGGTTTATTAAATGTTTGTGGTCTTCAACCAAACTGTATCTTTTGTGGTCAGAATTTAAGAACTTACTGAGGAATATAGTCACAATTATTTCTTAAAATAGGAAGGCCTATGTTTTAATTATCCATTCCTTTCACATAGGTGAGGAAGACAAGATAAAGTAGTTAAAAGTGCTACTTGCTTCAAAGTTAGCTAGAGCTGAGTCTGAATTCCCACTCCACCATGGGTACCAATGAAGTCGCTAGAAGTTTTGAGTGACCTGTTTTCAGACAGCAACTGGCAACTGTGTAGGGAAGGAACCAGACAAATCCACATGGGAGGCAAGGAAACAGGGAAAGAGACCATGGCAACCGAAAGGACCAAAGACGGTAAGTGATCATGTCATTCCCATTATCCAGGATCACCAACAATTGGCAACAATCACCCTGCCAAATCAATCCTACCAGAGGAAGGTTGAAATACATACATGAGAGAGAGAGAGTGCAAAAGCAGGTCGAGGGGTGAGAGAAGGAAGGGAGGAAAGGGAGGAGGGAAGAAAAGAAAGAAAGAGAATGAAAGGAGGGAGAGAGGCACGGAGGAAGAATCCTTTATTTTTTCCTATCACCCCCAGTGTGTCTTTTGCTCAATAGATTTTATAAACCACATACTGATGCTCTCAGTGTGGCTCCCTACTAGCAGCATAAGCATCACTGGAAGCTTCTTAGAAAGATAAATTTTTGGGTCGCACCCCAGGTCAACTAAATCAGAATCTCTTGGATGGGACCCAGCAATCTCTGTCCTAACAAGCCATCTAGGTAATTCTGGTGCACACTCAAGTTTGAGAACTAATGAGATGTGCGTGTGTGTGTGTGTGTGTGTGTGTCGTATAAGTACAAGGTGTACATAAAGTCCTGGTTCAGTTCAAATAATAAATAAATCATGTCTGTGTAACATATAAAGCAATTTGCAAAATACAACAGAAGAGAATTATTCAAGACTTAAACTCTTAATTTGTTTTAATACCTTTATTCCATTTTCTAGGTAATAAACCCTATGTATAATAATGGCTACATCCAAATGTATCCAATATGATGGCAGACTTGTTGAATGTTAACATTCGAAATTTTAAATCTGAATAAACCCTCTGCCACATTTTGCAGATTGCTCACATCCTATGTAGAAGCAAATTTATTACAAATTAAACTGCACAAGAATTTTATGAACACTTTCATATATAAAATAAATTTATGTGTATTTATGTATATTTACATAATTTATGTGTATTTATAGATTTATAATTAGGTAACATATAAGGATTTTTCAAAGTAGCTGTTCCTCATGATGTATTTTGTAGAACAGATGGTCTGTGATTTTATGAATATAGGGGCCTTGGTTATAGCCAGATTTATTCCGTATTCCCAGGACTTCTTTGATTTTTTTCTACCTTTGCTCATGTATTTTCCTAGCCTGAAATGTCCTTCCCACTCTATAGGTCCTGGACCCAATTCTAATGTGGGAAGGGGGTTCCCCCACACCAACGAGCAATTCTCTGGACACCAGCTGGGTGTCCTAAAATTCAACTCAATTCTGACACTGTCTATCCAGAGGTGGCATCAGATCCCACAGTTTAAGGGCTCAGTCCTACAAGATCTCCCCCAGTCCTGGCCCCCTCCAACCTCAGATGCCAGTCCCAAGCCCAGGTGGTCATCTGTGCTTCTGACAAACCAACTATAGAGTGGAGGTTCCAACAGCCCCCTCCTTGGACACAGACACCAGTCCGAAGTCCAGGCTGTTACCGACTGGCTATAAACCAGAGGTTCCTAGATGCCCTCCTTGGGTGTGATTAATCTGCTAGAGCGGCTCACAGAACTCAGAGAAACATTTACCTTACTAGATCACCAGGTTTTCTGTAAAGGGAGGTAACTCAGGAACAGCCAAATGGAAGAGATGTGTATAGCAAGGTAGGTGGGAAGGGACACAAGCTTTCTTGCCCCCTCCGAGGGCTCCACTCTCCCAGCACCTCCATGTGTTCACCAACCTGGAAGCTCTGAACCCCGTCCTTCTGGGTTTTTATGGAGGCTTCACCACATAGTCATGAATGATTAAATCATCGGCCACTGACAACTGATTCAACCTCCAGCCCTTCTTCCCTCCTTGGAGGTCAGGGGGTGGGAATGAAGGTGCCAACCCTCCTCTGTTGGAGGTCATTAAGAGGACCTGACTGCCAGTTGGCCTGAGACCTGGACCTGGGCAATGAGAGCCTCCTCACCCCCTCCCCTGTCCTTGGAATGTATGTGCAGCCTCCTATCCCCTCACTCTTTTCAAGGACATAGCACTGAGATAGTGATGTGGGGTTGAGAACACCTACATGTTACAAGTGGCTGAATCCAGTTAAGGCCTCCTTATAAACTAAAATACTCTAAAGATTATAAAATAAAAGATTCTGGTAGACAGGTGTAGAGATCTACTCATCTTAGTGCCACTCAAGACAAGCCTCCTATGTAAGTTCCCTTGTTTATTACACCTGCCACCTACCACTCTGGAGTGGCCTGCCTCTTCCTTCAGTCTCTCTGTGCCCTCCACATACAGGGGCCAATTTCAGATTTCACCCAGGTAAGTTCCCAAGTTTGAGAACCTACACCCTCCAATCACAAGATTGGTTCTCCTGGCAACCAGTCCCTTCTGGGTCCAAAAATCACCTCATTAACACAACAAAAGATACCTTTATCACTCTCATGCTCTTGTTAGGAAATTCTAAGGATTTTAGGAGCTTGGTGCCAGAAATGGAGACAAAGACCAAATCTATCTTTCTTATTATAAATATCCACACTCCTTTCAAACAAGTATCTGTCCTGCCCTGCAAAGCCTCACATGATCACCTAGGTTGAAATTCCAAGTACTGCACCTAATGTTCCGACCTCACCAGCTACTAGAGCTGAGGGGTTCTTAAGCAAGCAGTATCTCAGCTCTGCTAAGGTCCACAAGGAGAGAGTTGGATTATAAGGGGAATTTATGTGCTGGGTCAAATGAAAGGCTGGGCACCAGATTTGAGGTGAAGAACCTAAGGGGTAAAATTCTGGGAAGAGCCTGGCCTGGGAGATCTACTGATCCATAGGCAAAGAGGCTAGGCACAACCAAATGAGTTGACCTTAGGAACCAACTGATCCCTCTGATTCCTTTGACCTGCAGGAGCCACAGCGGAGCTAACCTTTTGGGACACTGGGTTCTCTCTGGCTACACAGCTGGGTGAGTGAGATTTATAGCTCTTGTACATGAAGAACTCGGGAAGAGAGAAGCTTCCTTCTGATTATTGACAGGGGTCCTAGACTGCCACCTAGGTCTAAGTCCACTACGCCTCCCAGAACGGTGGGGCTGCTACCACTTAACATCCCCAACAGCTGGACCTCAGTCCCAAAAGCAGGTGGGGGGAAAATGACACTGCCCCCAAATCTAGAGAAGAATGAACAGAACATGGAACATGAGTAGAAACTAACAAAATAGAACAGCTAGAGGAACAAAAATATTTTAAGGAAGCAATTATATCTGTAAAATATGTATTCATGGAGAGTACTAGTGATGTGGAGAACAAAGGCAAAAGAAATATAGAAAAAAATTGAATTTCCTTTACAGCCCTTTGAGAAGTACTTAAAGACAGGAAGGGTGACCTTCCTCCAGGAGCTCAACTACCTTACTAGAGGCAAAAGGCAACCTTGGCATGACATTAGCCTGACCTCCAGGAACCTGTAAGTCTTCTGTAACATATGAAAATACCTTTGGAAATTTCCTTTATCTCTACACCACCCCCACCAAGATATATGTTAGCAATCATCCTTGAAACATATAGCCCCCTGAAGGGTCTCATGAATAAGGTTTTACTAGACAGAAGTAAATGACCCTTCAAGGTCCTGGAAACCTTGCTTCCAAATTCCTTAGAGACTTAACGCTACCCCTAGTCCCCTCCCCCAACTTGGAAGTATATAATCAGTCAATATATACAATACCAGTGCAGCTCTTTCTGCTCACGGGTCCTGTCCCCGTGATGTGGGAAACAGAGGCAGAAGAGAAATTATTAAATGTCCTTACTACCTACAGCCCACTGACAAGTCCTTGCAACAGGCAGGGTGATCTTTCCCTAGGGACTCAACTGCCTCCACGTTGACACTTTGCTAAGGGCAAAGGGCAATCCTAGCCACACCCCCACCCCCCAGGATTCTGTAAGTCTACTTTAACATATAAAAATTCTTTTGGAAACTTCCTTTATCTCTACCCCCAAGATACACGTTGGCTATCATCTCCCAAGCATATGGCCCACCGATATCCATCTGAAGGGTCTCATGACTAAGGTTTTATTAGATGGTAATAAATGACCTTTTCCCCACAACAGCTAGCCCCCTCAAGGTCCTGGAAACCTTGCTTGAAAGTATATAATGGGCCGCCCCTCATGACCCCAGTGCAGCTCTTTCTGCCCACGGGTCCTGTCCCCGTGCTTTAAGAAAATCACCTTTCTGCTCCAAAGACATCTCAAGAATTCTTTCTTGGCCGTCAGCTTCGAACCCTAACATCTTTCATACATCACCCATGCATTGATAAAACCACCTTTTTTGCACCAAAGACATCTCAAGAATTCTTTCTTGACCATTTGCTCCCGGACCCCAACTTTTCACATCACTAGAAGGGAATGTGCAAAGAGGAAACATTGTGCCACAGTGATGGGTTTATGAGTGATTTTTTTCTCTTTAATCAAATTTTCATTTAAAAAAATGTGATAAAGAAAATGTTTTCTTTTTTTTTTTTAAAGAAAATGTTTTCTGTATTAGTTTGCTAGGAAACTAATTCTGTGGGAAAAAGTCCCACAGAATAGGTGGTTTCATCAATAGAAATTTATTTCTCACAGTTCCAGAGGCTGGAAGTCCGAGATCAGGGTGTTGGCAGGCTTGGTTTCTCCTGAGGGCTCTCCTCTTGGCTTGCAAACTTCTTGCCTTCTTGCTGTGTCCTCACTTGGTCTTTTCTAGGTGTGCATGTCCCTAATGTCTCTTTCTCTTTTATAAGAACATAAGTCTTATTGGATTAGGGCCCCACCATTATGACTGCATTTGACCTTATTTACCTCTTTAAAAGCCCTATCTTCAAATATAGTCACATTGGGGGTTAGGGCTTCAATACATGAATTCTGAAGAAGCACAATTCAGTCCATTACAGTTTCTAAAAGTGAAAAACTAGTTTATATTAAATAATGAAATAACTGAGCCATAGAATGCAAGTACCAGATTTCTATGAGAGTGGGGTAGAGGGAAAGCATGAACAGGGGACTGGGAGGCCTGAGCTGTAGTCTTGCCTTTGCTCTTCACTATGTGACCTCGAGCAAGTCATGTTTCTCGGCACTGAAGGAAAGTCTTTGCATATGAGAATTTCTCAAATTCCTTATGTTTTAAAATTCTAATGACTTCAAAAGAAATTGGTTGCAAAAAACCACTGAGAAAAATTATAAAGTTATTTTTTTATTTATTTAAATTCAATTAGCCAACATAGAGTACATCGTTAGTTTTTGATGTAACGTTCAATGATTCATTAGTTGTGTATAATACCCAGTGCTCATCACAACATGTGCCCTCCTTAATGCCCATCACCTAGCTATATATAATGGAATGGTTTGCTCCATACACTGAGATACAAAGCACAGCCCATTACTTATTCTGAATTATTGCTATCCTGCTTAACCTGAGGTTCATTCACCAGGATAACAAGCAATCGCAATCATTTTTCCTATTTCACTACCTTCTTCCCTCCTGAGATTCAACAAAAATCGTAGGATTTAAATGGCATCTAGAAAATGAAAACAAGCCTCTGGTTTTCAATCCATCCTGATTGCATTGAGATGCTCAGTGTCCATGTTCTTGCACTCCATTAGAAGGGTGATGGTCTATCCTCTCAGGGTTTACCAGAGGTGTGTAAGCCTTGACACCTTGTTTCTAGCCCACACAACCTTCTGCTCCAGCACCGCATCTGACCACCTCCAGGAGCTTCACGGGAGTGAGGCATAGACTCTTGCCACATTGAGAAACTTCCTATGTCTTCAAATCCTCAGTCTTGGGGAACTGGATGCTCTGCTTCTGAACTCAGGTAACTTTTCAATTCTCCATCTTTAGACTCTACCTCTGCTCCCCAACAAAAAATCAATCTCCATTTCTTGATGAAAACAAAGTCCTATGAATTCTTCCTTGGGCCCTTAGAATACAAGTCTGAGGTTGGAGGAAGGGTACAAAAGGAAATTATTATCATCTTTTCATGAGTCTGCTTCTGATAGTTAATTTTCTGTTTCAACGTAGTGGGGCCACAGTGCCCAGACATTTAGTCAATATTATTCTGGACAATTCTGTGAAGGTTATTTTGGATGAGATTAACATTTAAGTCAGTGGACTCTGAGTAAAGTAGATTATCCTCCATACTGTGGTGGGCCTCATCCAATCAGTTGAATGCCTTAACAGAATAAAGACAGACTTCCCTTGAGCAAGAAGGAATTCTGTCAGCAGACTGCCTCTGGACTCAGACTACAACTCTATCATGGTTCCCCAGCCTGCCAGCCTGCCCTGCAGATTTTGGACATAGTATGAGCCAATTCCTTAATCTCTTAGATAGATACATAGATAGACAGATAGATAGATAGATAGATAGACAGATATAGATAGAAAGACAGATATAACCATATACATAAGCATTCCTCAAAAATATTGCAGGTTTGGTTTCAGACCACTGCAATAAAGCAAGTATCTCAATAATCTCAATAAAGTGAGTCAAATACATTTTTTCGTTTCCGAAAGCATATAGAAGTTGTGTTTACACTATACTGTAGTCTATTATGTGTGCAATAGCATTGTATCTAAAAAAATCTATATACCTTAAAGTATACTCCATTGCTAAAAAAATGCTAACCATCATTTCAGTTTTTAGTGAATAGTAATCATTGATTACAGATCACTATAACAGATGTAATAATAATAAAAAAGTTTGAAATATTGCAAGAATTACCAGAATGTGACGCATAAACACAAAGTGAGCAAATGCTATTAGAAAAATGGTGCCAACAGACTTGCTCAACACAGAGTTGCCACAGCCTTAACTTGCAAAAAAAAAAAAAAAAAATCTATAGAGCACAATGAAGCCAAGTGCAGTAAAACAAGGTATGCCTACACACACACACACACAGACAGATAGAAGTCAATATATAGAGATAGAGAAAGAGGTGGTAAAAATGGCCCTTTACTTCTGTGATCTTACTTTAAAAGTCACAAAACCCCAATCTAATCATGCGAAAAACATCACACAAATTCCAATTGAGAGACATTATACAAAATACCCAACCAGTACCCCTCAAAACTGTCAAGGTCATTAAAAACAAAAAAAGGTTGAGAAACTGCCACAGCTAAGAGGAGCCTAAGGAGACATGACAACTAAATGTAATGTGGGATCCTGGATGAGATACTGGAACAGAAGAAGATATGAGGTAAAATCTACGGGAATATGAATCAAGTATGAATTTCAGTTAATAAAAGGTCTCAATATTGGTTCATCAAATGTAACAAACATGCCATACTAACCTAAGCTGTTACTATTAGGAGAGCCAGGGTACAGGGTATATGAGAAGTCTCTATACTATCCTTGAAATTCTTCTATAAATCTAAAACTGCTCTAAAATTACATTTATTAAAAAAATCACCTGGCTACAGTAAGAACAAAAATAGTAGTTTATTTTTTTTATTTAAAGATTATTTATTTATTTATTTGAGAGAGAGAGCGAGCACAAGCAGGGGGAGCGGCAGGCAGAGGGAGAGGGAGAAGTAGGCTCCCCACTGAGCAGGGAGCCCGACGTGGGGCTCGACCTCAGGACCCTGGGACCATGACCCAAGCTGAAGCCACTTAACCGACTGAGTCACCCAGGCACCCCAAAAATGGTACTTTAAATAAAACTGTGATATCCAGTCACTCTAAGGAGGAATAAGGAGCATCAAAAATCTACTTGGAGCCTCTCTGCTGTTTCCCTTGATGGAATTTATACACTTAATTTTGACACTTCATTTGTCCATTGGGAATGGAAACAATACAGATATGCTCTATTCTGGTGGGATCTGGTTTGTTTTCTTGTTTTGTTTTCTTTTGTTTTGCCTGTTTCTTTAATTTATGAACAGAGTTGAAGCAATCCAACTTCTCAGTTCAAGGCATATTGTTGTCATTGGTGCTTGATTCACCCCTTATTATTATTTACACCTGTTTATTCACAAAACTACTCTCTTCTCCTACCCACATAAGCAATCACTGTAACATGCTTTATGAGAATCTGACAAAAGCTCACCATCCCATACCCCCCAAAAAGGCTAAAAAGTGATAATATTGCCAGTGCCTTCTTTTCTAATAGTAAAAACCTTATCTGAGATTAAAATCACTTAAATGGGAGCTTCTGAGTGACAAGTGGTATTGAAAGGCTCAGTTTTGTCGAAAGCTGTGGGTTTAATAGGACATTATTAAAACATTTAATCTCTCCTGCAGAGACATTTCACGCTGTCCCTTCAGGGAACTTTTCCCGCAGGAGGTCCTGGAGTCAGCCTATGGCCAAGTTGGTGACAGTTCAAGAAGTTCATCCTGCTCTAATTTCAACTGAACAGCAAGAGCACTCACAGCAGGAAATTCAAATTTGAAAATATCAATGAAAAATACACACTGCCTTTCATTTCCCACCACCCAGGATATTAAACCCTGACGACCATGGGGAAGGCAAGGGAAAGACAAATTGCAGAAATAAGCACTGCTATTCTAAGTTGCCAGGTCATTTCAAGTGACAAATATGCCCATTTTATTTCTGGGATTCACCATCCTCCCTAAAGGGAAGAGAAAACATGCCCTTGGAAGCTAGTCCATCAAGGGAATGGCGTTATCTACGGAAACTAATTGGTTTTACAGAGATTAAAATTCAGAGTTTTTACGTGAACCATGTTGGTTTTGAATCCAGCTTTGTTAGGTCATTCCAGCACCTTGCTGCAATCAGATCTCGGGAAAACCTGTGCATTGTTTCTCCCTTCTCTGGCAGCCAGAGTACACCTGTCAACCTTTGTTCTATCATCTGCATGAGGCAGCAATTAAGAACCAGAGCAGAGCTTTGGAGGAAGGGAAACAGGGCTCAAATCCCAACTTGGCCCAACTGAACCCTTAGCTCCTCGTGTGATTTCGGGGAAGTGAATCTCTTCCCTTTCCAGGCATCAGTTCCAGCAATTTAGGATTACAGAAAACAATACTAATGGGTACATTCAGCAGTTTGACTCTAGTCAGACTGTAAGGCAAGAGTCGTGTCAATTTTTTTAAATCTCTGGGAAGGCTGCTACCATGTGCCACTGTATATTTCATTTAGACCAGCAGAGCCAGTTTCTTTTCCAGTGTTGAGAGAGATGGCTGCTTCTTCATTTGAAGACCAAATGAAGCCCTTGGCTTGCATGTAAGGGCTGTGTTGAACAGGAACCGTTTAAACATTAGAATTGCACTCAGCACAGCTGATGCTCCCCAAACGAGAAGCATTCAAACCAGCGGCCATTTCAGAGAATAATGGTTTTATGGGCCCATCTTGGGTTACTCTAAGCCAAACACTAATTAGTAGAAAGCTAACCAAACCTGAATGCACTATTGAGCTATATCCTGTGCAAACTCCTTCCTTTCTCCTTACCTACCCCCATTTTCCTCCTTCTCTTTCTTTTCCTCTTCTGCTACTTCTCCATCTTCCTCTCCTTCTCCCCCGCAAGTTGAAATGCACCCAAGTTAAATGCATGTAGGGCTGTATGCTGCAATTCTGCTATACCTACCTTGCATCGTGTTATTAAACATGACCAAGTATGTAAAGCAGGTATTCCCATGCCTGGTGCTTCATAGCTCTTCAATAATGGCGGCTGGTGCTGACGACCGAAGGCATGGCTCTCTCAGCCACTCACACTTAGCTCCACTTTCTCCTCACCAAAAGTGACAAATGTAATTTCAAGACCTGGGTTTTACCTTGGCCTCCCCCCAGAACTTCATTATTACAACACCTTTATTCCAGCTCTGCTGAAAGACTGAAAATTCATACAGACTTGCATGACAATTCTTCAGAGTTTAAGAAAAGGAATTCAGAATCAAATTAATATCTAGAATACTCGAGTTTCACAGTGAAAAGGAAAACAAGACTGGAAGGGAGAAGCAGCATATATTGTATTTAAGAAAGACAGCATGAGACAATAAAGAGAAGATGGAATCTGGAATGATATGTATTGGAGTTAAAAGTGTTTCTCTATAATTCTACTTTGGGCAGTTTGCTTAATTTCCCTGAGCCTGTTTCTCCAAATGTAAAACTTGGGTTTCTGATCAGTTACTGAAGCAATGAGGGTTACGCTCCATTCGGCATCCTAGAGAAAGAAAACCCAGGTGCTTTGTATTGGCAAGGGTCCAGACAGGAAAATAAATAGCACCCTAGCTATTTCAACAAAGAGAATTTAATATAAGGAATTTCAGTTAAACAGGTTGTGGGACTTAAGATGCAAGAGGAAAACACTAGGGTAGAGCACGTAGGTAATAACCACAGGGCTGGGGATAAAAGGAAAGAAGTTTCAATGTTCAGAACTTCAGGAGGAGCCCTGCTAGGGTGGGACACAGACCTCTAAGGAGACACTGTCTGCCAGGAACTCAGATGAGGGACACAGAGAGTTGGGCTCAGTCTCTGATGAGGGGGGGTGCCCACTGGCACCGGGAGCTCTGAGAGGTATGACTGAGGCTGCTTCTGGGATTGCTGAAAAAAGCACTGGAGCCAAAGTGCCTTTTGGGGGCAACACTAACAGGAAGAGCATCCTTCCTTCCTTCCAACCACACAATACAGTTCACACAGCATCTAGCATTGACTCTTTAACCTTCTATTCCAAAGTGAGTAACTAACCTTTATTAAAGAACGGAGCTAAAAACATTCATGGTCATTTACTCGAGAAACAGTATTGTGGTTGGTAGCACAGATGTGGTATGGGCGTGAAAAGCTCTGAATTTACATTTAAGGCCCCCTCATTTCCTAGCTGTGTGACCATGAGCAAATTATTTAAATATTATTATGTATTCATTATTTCTCCTCCTATTGAAATTCTGGTTCATGCCTTCTTGCCCTCCAAGTCTTCTATCTCTTTGCCCTCTCTTGCACTTCCCAAACTGAATATCTCAAAAAGACTAATAAAGATTTCTTTTTAGATGCGTATTTCCTATATATCTACTTATCTAAAAGGCAATCAGTATTTACTGAGTTCCAACTTCATGAACGGCAGATACTAAAATAAGACTAATTTATTAAATAAAATGTTTATTCAATGCCTATATATGCCAGGCACCATGCTTGGAAATACAGAAGTAAATAAAACATAGTTAATATCCTCAAGTGAAAGTCGTGAATGTAGCATACAATTATAAAATAAAGCAACAATGAAGTAGTATGTCCACAGGTTCTGATAGGAGCACATATGAGGGAACACCTTCTGGGGTCTTTCTGGAGAAGTTGACAACTGACCCAAATCTTAAAGAATGAGTAGAAAGTATCCAAGTAAAGATATAAAGGATGTGGAAGAATTTAAAACAAAATCATCATTTATCCCTTTCCTAGTACATCTTTAATGTATCATTCTTCAAGAGATTGTTTCCCTATTCTCAAATAAGAATAATCTTTATTCAACTCAGTCACTTTCTTGACCTATCATTGCTCCAGCCTTCTGAAAAGTAATATATCTTCTCCTCACCTATATCACTTAAAAATTATGCCATACTTGCTTGGTATTTTTTTTAGAGAACAAAACATTACAGATGAAGTTAATGCTCCCTTTATACACTTGCCCAGCCACATTACCTCCTGCCCTCCCCAGTGGTAATCACCGTCTTGACTTTGCATTTATCTTTCCTTTGCATATCTTACATTATTGTTATATGTGCATGCATCCATTAAAAATAGAATTTTGTAGGTTTTCAAACTTCATATAAATGATGTCTGCCATATGGTATATTTTTCATTTTGCAGGCTGCTTTCTTAAACTACACTACTTTGTGTTTTTGGCTATATCCACAAAGAAGCATATGCTCTCATTCATCTAAGTGCTATAAAGGATCTCTAGTACTTGCAAATCACAATTTATTTAAGTATTATCCTATTCATCCTAATTACTTCTGGTGTTTTGCTATTATCAACAACACTGCTATGAATGTTCCTATGTGTGTCTCCTGGTGCACAATGAGCAAGGACAGAGAGGATTTGCTGGACTGTGGGGCAGTCATGTACTGCACTGTTGATGTTCAACCCAAATCTTTCCCCCCACTTATTATGCTGCCTCCCCACCCCAGGTGCTAGAAGTGAAATCTAACACCAGGCACCTGAAACTGACCCTGAACCATCAACCATCACTTCCCCACCCCAAAATTAAGGCACATTTCAAACTGACCAACTATTGCCAAATTATTCTCCAAACTGGTTGAACTGGTGTATACTCTCACCAGCAGGGGTGAGTTGCTAAGTCTCCATTATCACCCTCAAACCTCGAAGTTAGCCAACTTTAATTTTTTTTTCCAATTTGATAACTGTGAAAGGAGATATATCTCACTGTTTTATTTTATATTCCTCTGATTATTAGTGAGGTTAACCTCACTTTTGTAAGCTGGTTAGCCATTCACATTTCCTCCTCTGCAGATTGCCCATTCATTGCCTTTATCCATTATCCTATCAAAATGTTTGCATTTCACATTGATAGGCAGTTTTTAAATTCTAGAAGCTAAACATCTGTAATTTACGTGAGTTGTGAATATCTTCACCTAGCCTATGACTTATTTAATAAGTCTATGACTTATGTCAAATTTACGTCATCTTACATTAAAACATTTTCATTTTAATATACTCAAATTTATTTTTTTCCTTTATAGTTTGTGGGTTTTGTTTCTTTTTCTAACCCCAAGTCAAAAAGTTTTTCTCCTGTATTTTCCTCTAAATATTGAACATTTGCTTATCACGTCCTGTCTCTAGCCATTTTGTGTATGGTATGTGGCAGGGATGTGATTTTAATTATTTTTTTCCAAATAGTTTTTTGCCAAATAACTTTTTTACACTAGTTTTTAATGCCACTGTGTCATATACCAAGTTTCCACATATGCACGGACCTTTCTTGTGATCTTGGTCCATTCATTTATCCCTTAACCACTGCCACGTGTCTTAATTACTATGGTTTTAAAAATTAAGAAGTTCTTACTATCTATAAGGCAATTTACCATCTTTCTTCTTTCTTTCTTTCTTTCCTTCCTTCCTTTTTTTTTTAAGATTTATCCATTCATCCTAGAGAGCAAGAGCAGGAGGGGCAGAGGAAGAGGGAGAAAGACCCCTAAGCAGACTCCCCACTGAGCATGGAGTCTAACACCGGGCTTGATCTCATGACCATGAGATTGTGACCTGAGCAGAAACCAAGAATCAGATGCATAACCAACTGTACCACCCAGGCACCCCTACCATCTTTTTTTCTAAAATTTTAACTATTCTGTCCCTTTCTTCTTCCATATTATTTTTAGGATGAGCTTGTCAAATTCCATAAAAAATTAGGATTTTAATTAAAATTTCATTGAATGTTTAGAATAACTTTGGAAGATTAATATCTTCATTAGATGATCTTTTTATCCATGAATATATCAACTTCCTCACATCCATTTTGTGACCTTCAAAAATATTTTGCAATTTTCTCCAAAAAGATATTAAATATTTTTTGTCAAATTTATCCTTTGGTACCTTATAATGTGCTAGGTTATTATATTCCACTCTTCTATTTCTGGTGTTTAAGATGGTTATTAATGTTTTTAAATTGATCTCACATCTAATAAATTTACTGAACTCTAGTATTTCTAGTAGTTTATAGATTCTATTAAAATTTTCTATGGAAGCAATCACATTGCAGTTAAAAATATTTGTTCTACTTTCAAACCCTAATCTCTCTCTAATTTATTGCACTGGATATGGTTCCTAATGTAATGACAATATAAATGATTCCATTTTCCTTCTTTAGTTCTTCCTGGAATTAATAAGAATGCTTGTAAAGTATGACCATTAAGTATTACGTTCACTATGAAGTTTAAATAAAAATAACCAATTTAAGAAAGTTTCCCTTCATTTCCAATTCACTAAGACTTTTTAAAATATATATTTATACATATGATTAATATAGAATATTATTTAATATAAATTGTGGCTGAGTATTGAATTTTATTAGTTTTTTCCTCAATCTGTTGAGTTGATCATATGGTCATGTGGTATGCCCTCTTAATCTGTTAATATGATGAATTACATGATTAGATTTTCTCATATAGAGCTATCCTTAACATTGCTGAAATAATTCCTACTTGACATTTATATACCTGAGAATATATATGTAGCCCACACATTAGCTGACTTCAATTTCTTTATATTTTATTTAGAGTTTCTGCATCTGTATTCCTAAGTGAAACTGATCTATAACTTTTTCTTTCTTGATCTAGTTTGAATATCAAGATTATGATATTTTCACAAAAAAGCTGAATAGCTTTCTATTTTAATTCTTTGAAACAGTTTTATAAGATGAAGATCTGTTCCTCAAAGGACTGGTAAAACTTACTTGTTAAAATTATCTGGGCTGTAAGACAGGTGCCTTTAATGCTTATGTGGGCTGGGGTTAATAGGTAGAGGGAGAATTTTAATTATTATCACAACTTCTTTGATGATTATTCTTTGATTTACATTCTGTACATCTTCCTGACTCAAATTAGTATTTTAAACATATTTTTCTAGAAAATTATTTATTTTATCTAAGTATTGAAATCAATTTTTTTGTAGTATAAATACGTTTGTAATATTCTTTCTGATGTTTTTACAGCCTACTGGATACAAGTTACATATACTTTTTTAGTCCTATGCACCTTTTTGTTCTTACCAGTTTTGCTAAGGGTTAATCTATTACTAGTTTTTTTATCAAAAAACAATATTTAGATTTTCTCAGTTCTTTGTATAGTTCCTTTATTGTCTGTTTAGTTTTTTTTTTTTTTTGGCTTTTTGTTTTGTTTTGTTTTGGGTTTGTTTTTTTTTTTAGCTTTTTGAACCAAATGTGTAACTTATGTTTAATCATAACAATCATAACAAATTTATTTATTGTTGATGCATTCTTCCAGCATTTTGTAATTTCATTGGGCTTTATACTTTAATTCATTAATCATCTTAAGAATAATTTCATTTTTGAAACATTATGGCTTTTTATTTTTTTTTTTTTAAAGATTTCATTTATTTATTTGACAGAGAGAGAGAGAGAGAGGGAACACAAGCAGCGGGAGTGGGAGAGGGAGAAGCAGGCTTCCCGCTGAACAAGGAGCCCGATGCGGGGCTCGATCCTAGGACCCTGGGATCATGACCTGAGCTGAAGGCAGACGCTTAACAACTGAGCCACCCAGGCGCCCCATATTGGGGCTTTTTAAATATTTTCTTATTGATTTCTAATTAAATTGCCTTTTGGTTAGAGAACATGGAATGAACTGAGTCTTTGAAATTTATTGAGACTTCTGGGTCCAAATGTGATCATTGTGTAAATACTTCACATGTACTTGAAAGACATGTCATATTCCCTCTTTGTTCAACTCAGAGTTCTATCTTGTCTGTTAGAGTAAGCTTCTTAATTGTGTTGCTTAAATATTCTCTATTCTTACTAATATCCCCTCAGCTTGTTCTATAAGTATCTGACAGGGGTTAGATCTCCCACTAAAATTGTTGATTTGACCATCTTTCCTTACATTTTGTTCCATATTTACTTCATGTTTTCCAAGGATATGCCTTTAGGTACAAATGGAGTGTGATTGCTAAATCTTCTCAGAGGATTGTTCTTTACACAATTGTCCTCTTTTTCTACTAATTCTTTAAATCTATGTTGTATGATATTAATATTGCTACACTAATTATTTTCTCATTTCTTTGTTTTTAACCTCTCCATGTAATTTTGTTTTTGTGGTGAGTTTTGTCAGCAACATATGGCTGGATTTTGTTTTTATATCCATCTAAAAATCTCTGTCTTATGAAGACTTAATCTACTTATACAATTTGTAATACCGGATTTATTTTAAATTATTTCTGCATCTTATTTTGTGTTTGAAATTTACCTATATTTTCTTTGCTTCTTTATCTTTTTTCTTTTTCTTGTCTCCATTAGGTAATATTTTTTACATGCCTTTTTATCCACCTGTAGATTTTATTACCATGGCTTTAGTTAACTTTTTAGCATACATAATTAGCTACACATTATTCTAATACTCTAAAGATTACAGTATTTTATCTCCCTCTTAGATACAAGGATTTTAGCACTCTATATCCATCAAATGTCCCCTCCTTAGTTTTATCTTAAAGAAAAATATGACATTGGGGTTTTTTATTTTGTTTCTTTTACATCAACTCTTAGAGACATTTTCCAACACAATGTGCCCTCTGTTTTATCTTGTATCCCAGGGCTTACCTCTGCATTCATTTTTCTACACTCTCTAACTTTAATGATTCTTACATTGATAATATTTGTCTAGTAAACTCTTGTACTTTTATATATCTGAAAAGATATTTATTTATTGTCAATCTTAAATAATTCACCTTGGTCATTGTTCTTGGTTGACATTTTACAATGGTAATTAAGAGTCTTCTGGCATCTGTTTTGCTGACTGAAAAGTCTAGTATAAGTCTAACTGCTGTTTCTTTGTAAGTTGTCAGCCTTTTCTCTGTCATGGCTTCAAAGTTTCCCTTTCTCTCTGATATTTTGCAGCTTCCCTACAACGAGAAGACAGTGTTGAACACAAAGCGAATTCGTCACTATTATCTTTAATGCACAAATTCTCACTTTGTGTCCAGTCAACCTAGAGCTGATTTTGTTAGAAAGTAAGACTTATAGGGCACCTGGCTGGCTCAGTCAGAGGAACATGCAGCTAGCTCTTGATCTCGGGGTCCTAAGTTCAAGCCCCACATTGGGTGTAGAGGTTACATAAATAAATACAAACTTAAAAAAAAACAAAAAAGGACTTATCCCTCACTCTTCGTCTATATGAAGGGATGTGCCCTAGAAAGTGACATTCCTTATTCTTGCACCATTCCTTACACACTCCTTGCACCTGATTGCTGGGTGGCAGGCATTACTTCACACTCTTTGATTGGATAGAGCTAATCCATCATAAAGGCTATAAGCACTGGAAGCTCAGTCTTTCCCTCTTTCTGCATTCTGAACTAACATGAGACAGCAATTCTGGGTGCGTGTGTGCCACCCCAAAAATACCCATGGGTATGATCCCACTGGAGACGGGGATAAGCTGGAAGCAGAGTAAGAAACATCAGCAAATTTATGTGGCACTTGGTTGCATAGTTTGGCCTTGTCCTCCAACACAGCTGTTATATCAGTGGCAAAACTCACTTTTTGCTTTTTACTTTTTTTGAATTGACATATAATTCACATACTGTTACATTCACCCCTTTAAATTCTACTACTCATTCATTTTCCTGGATAGCCACAAAGCTGTACAACCATACTATCTAATTCCAGAACATGTTCAGCATGCCAAAAACAAACCTTGTATCTATTAGCAGTCACACTCCACCCTACCCCACACTCCCAGCCCCTGGAAACCACAATCTACTTTCTGTCTCTGTAGATTTGTCTATTCTGGTCATTTCATATAAATGGAATCATACAATATATGGCTTATTGGTCTGGATTCTTCTACTTAATAAAGCTCATTTTCTCTCTCTCTCTCTCTCTCTGTCTTCAGAATCTATCCCTCAACTGGCTTCAAATATAGTAGTGTAGAGAGAGGTGTTATTGATGGAACTCAGAAACCCCCACATAATTTTTAACTACTTAGTTCCAATGCCTATACTTCTAATTCCCAAGATTTACTTATAAAGCCATTTGTTCTTCTTTCTGCCTAGCTTATTTTCCCATTTTTAAAAAAGATTTATTTATTTGAGAGAGAGAGCACTGTGGAGCGGGGCAGAGGGAAAGGATCTCAAGCAGTCTCTCTGCTGAGCATGGAGTCTGACAGAGGGCTCGATCTCACGACCCTGAGATCATGACCTGAGCCAAAATCAAGAGTCAAACGTTCAACCAACTGAACCACCCGGGTGCCCTCTTTTCCCATTTTCAAATAAACTCTTGGTATTACAATATAGATACAGAAAAAAGTATAAATAGTAAGTATATGTAACTTAATGAATTATTACAACCTAGTAAACAAAATATTACTGTTAATCCAAAAGTCCCTCATGCCCCCTTTTACCTTTTCTCTTTATACTACAAAATAACATTATCCTTATCCTAACTTCTAAAACCACATGAGATTTTCCAGTTTTTAAACTTCAGGAGATGGAAATCATATGGTATAGTATTTTGTGTGTGTTGTATTGTTTGACTATAATACTTGTCTGTAATACTTCCATTTTTAATAGAACACATCTCTGTTTTTGTTTTTTTTTTTTTGCTTGATGTCTTAAACACACACAAAAGACTTTGTCAGACTGGTTCCTAAAATAATTTCATCCGGAGTGAATTCATGTTCTGATTTTTTTTTTTATTCTGTTCATTGTCCTTTTCAAAAGCATTAATTTTTTTTTAATGCATCAAGTCAGCATTTAATTTTTTAGCTCCTACTTTCTTTTTATTAAATTTTATTTTATTATGTTATGTTAGTCACCATACATTACATCATTAGTTTTTGGTGTAGTGTTCTTAATGATTCATTGTTTGCATATAACACCCAGTGCTCCATTCAACACAAGCCCTCCTTAATACCCATAACTGGGCTAACCCATCCCCCCACCCCTCTCCCCTCTAAAACCCTCGGTTTGTTTCTCAGACTCCATAGTCTCTCATGGTTCGTCTCCCCCTCCGATTTCCCCCCCTTCATTTTTCCCTTCCTACTATCTTCTTTTTTTTTTTTTAACATATAATGTATTATTTGTTTCAGAGGTACAGGTCTGTGATTCAACAGTCTTACACAATTCACAGCGCTCACCATAGTACATACCCTCCCCAATGTCCATCACCCAGCCACCCCATCCTTCCCATCCCCCACAACTCCAGTCTCCCTCCCTGGTTTCATCTTGTTTCACTCGTTCCCTCCCTTCCCCTATGATCCTCTGTCTTGTTTCTCAAATTCCTCATTTCAGTGAGATCATATGATACTTGTCTTTCTCTGATTGACTTATTTTGCTTAGCATAATACCCTCTAGTTCCATCTCTGTCGTTGTAAATGGCAAGATTTTGGCGTTTTTTTGATGACTGCATAATATTCCATTGTATATATATATACATACCACATCTTCTTTATCCATTCATTCGTTGATGGACATCTGGGCTCTCTCCATGGACATCTGGGCTCTTTCCATAGTTTGGCTATTGTGGACATTGCTGCTATAAACATTGGGGTGCACGTACCCCTTCGGATCACTACATTTGTATCTTTGGGGCAAATACCCAATAGTGCAATTGCTGGGTCATACGATAGCTCTATTTTCAACTTTTTGAGGAATCTCCATACTGATTTCCAGAGTGGCTGCATCAGCTTGCATTCCCACCAACAGTGTAGGAGGGTTCCCCTTTCTCCACATCCCCGCCAACATCTGTCATTTCCCGACTTGTTAATTTTAGCCATTCTGACTGGTGTGAGGTGATATCTCATTGAGGTTTTGATTTGGATTTCCCTAATGCCGAGCGATGTTGAGCACTTTTTCATGTGTCTGTTGGCCATTTGGATGTCTTCTTTGGAAAAATGTCTGTTCATGTCTTCTGCCCATTTCTTGATTGGATCATTTGTTCTTTGGGTGTTGAGTTTGATAAGTTCTTTATAGATTTTGGATACTAGCCCTTTATCTGATATGTCATTTGCAAATATCTTCTCCCATTCTGTCAGTTGTCCTTTGGTTTTGTTGACTGTTTCGTTTGCTGTGCAAAAGCTTTTTATCTTGATGAAGTCCCAATAGTTCATTTTTGCCCTTGCTTCCCTTGCCTTTGGTGATGTTTCTAGGAAAATGTTGCTGCGGTTGAGGTTGAAGAGGTTCCTGCCTGTGTTCTCCTCAAGGATTTTGATGGATTCCTGTATCACATTTAGGTCTTTCAACCATTTTGAGTCTATTTTTGTGTGTGGTGTAAGGAAATGGTCCAGTTTCCTTCTTCTGCATGTGGCTGTCCAATTTTCCCAACACCATTTGTTGAAGAGACTGTCTTTTTTCCATTGGACATTCTTTCCTGCTTTGTCGAAGATGAGTTGACCATAGAGTTGAGGGTCCATTTCTGGGCTCTCTATTCTGTTCCATTGATCTATGTGTCTGTTTTTGTGCCAGTTCCATACTGTCTTGATGATGACAGCTTTGTAATAGAGCTGGAAGTCCAGAATTGTGATGCCACCAACTTTGCTTTTCTTTTTCAACATTCCTCTGGCTATTCGGGGTCTTCTCTGGTTCCATACATATTTTAGGATTATTTGTTCCATTTCTTTGAAAAAAGTTGAGGGTATTTTGATAGGGATTGCATTAAATGTGTAGATTGCTCTAGGTAGCATTCACATCTTCACAATATTTGTTCTTCCAATCCATGAGCATGGAACGTTTTTCCCTTTCTTTGTGTCTTCCTCAATTTCTTTCATGAGTATTTTATAGTTTTCTGAGTACAGATTCTTTGCCTCTTTGGTTAGATTTATTCCTAGGTATCTTATGGTTTTGGGTGCAATTGTAAATGGGATCAACTCCTTTATTTCTCTTTCTTCCATCTTGTTGTTGGTGTATATAAATGCAACTGATTTCTGTGCATTGATTTTATATCCTGCCACTTTACTGAATTCCTGTATGAGTTTTAGCAGTTTTGGGGTGGAGTCTTTTGGGTTTTCCACATAAAGTATCATATCATCTGCAAACAGTGAGAGCTTGACCTCCTCTTTGCCGATTCGGATGCCTTTTATTTCTTTTTGTTGTCTGATTGCTGTGGCTAGGACTTCTAGTACTATGTTGAATAGCAGTGGTGAGAGTGGATATCCCTGCCGTGTTCCTGACCTTAGGGGGAACCATTGAGAATTGAGAATGATATTTGCTGTGGGTTTTTCATAGATGGCTTTTATGATATTGAGGTATGTACCCTCTATCCCTTCACTCTGAAGAGTTTTAATCAAGAAAGGATGCTGTACTTTATCAAATGCTTTTTCTGCATCTATTGAGAGGATCATATGGTTCTTGTTCTTTTATTAATGTACTGTATCACACTGGTTGATTTGTGCATGTTGAACCAATCTTGCAGCCCAGGAATAAATCTCACTTGGTTGTGGTGAATAATCCTTTTAATGTACTGTTGGATCCTATTGGCTGGTATTTTGGTGAGAATTTTTGCATCTATGTTCATCAAGGATATTGGTCTGTAGTTCTCCTTTTTGATGGGGTCTTTGTCTGGTTTGGGGATCAAGGTAATGCTGGCCTCATAAAATGACTTTGGAAATTTTCCTTCCATTTCTATTTTTTGGAACAGTTTCAGAAGAATAGGTATTAATTCTTCTTTAAATGTTTGGTAGAATTCCCCTGGGAAGCCATCTGGCCCTGGGCTTTTGTTTGTTGGGAGATTTTTGATTACTGCTTCAATTTACCTACTGGTTATGGGTCTGTTCAGGTTTTCTATTTCTTCCTGGTTCAGTTTTGGTAGTTTATACATCTCTAGGAATGTACCCATTTCTTCCAGATTATCTAATTTGATGGCGTATAGTTGCTCATAATATGTTCTTATAATATTTGTATTTCTTTGGTGTTGGTTGTGATCTCTCCTCTTTGATTCATGATTTTATTTATTTGGGTCCTTTCTCTTTTCTTTTTGATAAGTCTGGCCAGGGGTTTATCAATCTTATTAATTCTTTCAAAGAACCAGCTACTAGTTTCATTGATTTGTTCTACTGTTCTTTTGGTTTCTATTTCATTGATATTTGCTATGATCTTTATTATTTCTCTTCTCTTGCTGGGTTTAGGCTTTATTTGCTGTTCTTTCTCCAGTCAAAAGCATTAATTTTTTTATGTGTTCTAAATTCTGCTTACAAGCTTGTTTAAAGTAGATATTGTTTTAAAAATTCATTTGTTTTCATGCTATCTTTGTGTGTGATTTGTTTTAGTATTTCACACTCATACCCTTCTTATGTAGATGTTTTGCAATTATCTCCACCCATCATCCCAAGTCCAAATCCAGGCCAGCACCTTCGCAGTGGGACTGTCAGAGATCCAGGTACAAAGCCAGGGGGCACTGGAACCCAGTTCCTACTCATGAGGCTGTGCTTATGTCCCTCCTGAATCCTTGTTCCCACCTCTCTCCTAAATTCTTCCTCACTCCACAGCTCACAGCTTTTTAGAGCCAGTCACTAATTATACATCATGAGGCATATTTTTTTTATAGCAGTCTCTTTTCACAAGTGGTAGAAACTGTGCAGCTTTAATCAATGGCATGGCTGTGTTCCCCCACCTCATGAGGAGCATCTTTGCAGAAACCAAGCTCCCTGCTTCAAAATAGAAAGCCCAGAAGGTCTGTACTGCAGCTGTCATCAACACTGTGTTTTTATTGGCCTTGCGTTTAGAACCTTCCACTAAGTCTTTTATTACCTTTTTTACTTGTTAAAATCTATTATTATATGCTTGGGACAAAAAAGATATTTACGCAGCATAAACACATTGCCCATCTTGAGCACATGTCTCAACTCTTTTCTGAAGCCCTTACCAGCTAAATTACGGCAAAAATGCTCTACAAAAAGGGTTCTCTTAAATGATCATCTAGCTACTTCACCTAAGAGATACTGACTTTCCCTCAACCTTTACCCTTATTCATCTTCTTGGCACATTGCATACTGAGCACATTCCTGAGCTAAGAAGCTCTTACCTCCTTTCTTGTCCATTACCTTGTATCTTCCTGATCATCTTCCTCTGTAACTGTTTCTTCTCTAGTTCATACTCACTTTTTGAACTCCCACTTTCTTAATGTATGAATTCTTGAAAATAAATCTCTGGCTTTGTCCCTCTCTCTCTCCTCTCTACACTCTTTCCTTGGGTGACCTGTACTTTTATGACATCAAATATCATTTCTATTCCCAAGTCTCTGCTTATACTACTGGTGCTTCTTCCTAGTTCCACTCCCACATTTCCCGTTGTTTTTTGGACATCTCCAATTTGATAAACTGCTTGCTTCTGATGCATACTCATCCTAACTCCCGCTGTTACCTCCCCACCAGACCTGCTCTTCCTCCTCAGCATCACAACTTCCCCAGGTACTTGAATAAAAACTGCTAAGGTAACTTCTATGTCTTCCTTTCTCTTGCTATCCACAATTAGTCCTGAAATCCCACAGGTTAAACCCCTATCCCCTTCTCATGGTTATTCTAGCTACTTCTCTAGGTAGAGCTCTAATTACCTCCTACCTGAACCATATACCAGACCCCAACTCATTGCATTGACTCTAGTCTCTGTTTCCCAGTGTACCTGACATTCAGCCCTGACAGTCATCTTCCAATAGTACAGTTTGATCGTGTCACTTCCTTGCTTCAAAATGGCCATGCTTCCACAGGTCCTGCAGCGTAGCACACAACATATTTTGGCTGCCTTTCTAAAGATGCAGTGACCTGGAGGCACCTGGGTGGCTCAGTCGTTTGAGCGTCTGACTCTTGGTTTCGACTCAGGTCATGATCTCAGTGTGGTGAGACCTAAACCCCATATCTGGCTCCCCATTCAGCGGGGAGTCTGCTTGGGATTCTCGCTCCCTCTCCCTCTGCCCCTCCCCTGTGCTTGCGCTCTCTCTCTAAAATAAATAAATCTTCAAAAAAAGAAAGAAGACTCAGTGACCTGCAGAAATCTGCTTTTCCTCATGTATCCTCTATGTTTCCAACCAGTTATCCTGCTAAGCATGTCCAATGATACAGCCACACCTAACTTCTCCATGTCCCCTTTATAAAACTCCTTCCTTGTCTCACATTGTCCTTCTCACTGGAATTTCTTGCCTTCCCATCCCTGTGAGTTCAAACCTTTACCCTTCTTTATGCCTCTGCTGAGAAGCCACTTCCTCCAATATTTTTTATTCCATCAGCAAAAATTAGTCTCCCCTACCCTGAAACTCCTCTAGCATTCTATCTCCACTTCTATTAAGTGACCTATCCCTGCCCATCAGCTAGTATATGTATAAACATGTAGCATAATTGCTGTGAGACTACAATCCCCTGAGAACAGAGCATATTTTACTAATTTCTGAGTCTTTCACAAAGCCTGACACAATCACTGGCTCAGTGTAGGCATTTAGTAAGTGTTTCCCTGCTGAGTGAATGCATTAAAGACATGGCAGAAGAGCTTTGTGCCTTGAGTTGGAGACTGAATGAGTTAAAAAAATTTCTGCTCCCAGATTCAATAATCCTCTGATTCTCAAAGTTAGGACAAGTCAAAATATATTACCATAGAAACTTGTGGAATTTTAGTTAATAGTAGACAAAATTAATAGCATAACCAGCAACCTTTTGGGAATATTTAGGCATAGTTTATATCTAACCCTATGTGACCAGTAGTCTTCCATAATCTCAAGACTCTGAAAGAAGGAATGGAAACTGAAAAATACCAACTTAACTCTGCATCTGGCCACAATATAGGTCAGTGAAGTAAAGATCTCACTTGCCATCCACAGCCCAGACTTCACACTTCTAACAAGCATTTATTAAACTCTTTCTATAACAGCATTGAGAGGGTCACTCTGGGCCAGTATGAGGCATACTCTTTGGAGGTGAGACTAGAATATTAATGCTAGGCTGAAATGTTTACATTTGTATCCTACAGGCAACATTAAAGGAACTTTTTCAGAGGTAAAGTCAGCATATAAAATTTAAAATTTTAGTAGAAAATTTGGTCTAGTACCATGGAAAGGCAGAATGATTAGGAACACTTCCTCATATTCTAACATGTCCGAGAGCCAGATAAGGAATTCTAACCATCACCACTACCCCCCTCACACCAAACTCAATTTACAGTTAATATCTTGGCACTGATTTCAGAGCACAATGACACATTTTCAGAAAAAAATCTGAGCAAAAATTGTAAATTTGCCTCCAGGCATGTAAATGTTATTGCATAATTAACTGAGACATGGATTAATGTGACTAAATTCACAAAAACAATCCCAATTATGGAGCTGTATCTTGAGAGGTTTTTTTAACCCAAGCACCCACAGAATTTACTGTTTCAACTCTGTTTTGATTTCTAAGTTTTCCTTTCCAGTAAAGGCTCGAGATTTCAGAAAACCATGGGCTTGAATGAAGAAGGAGCTTGAGGCACTTTAAAGGATCCTTAAGGAGCACATTGCCAAGCTTTCTGTCAACTCTGAGGAACATTTGTAACTATGCTCCCAGTGGGATGCTTACCTATCTCTCAGGAAGATGTTTTCTCTGTAAAATCTCTCATCACTCTGATAGCATTTAAAGTAAAACTAACCACAGACATTCAGAAATCACTACATCTTTATGGAATGTCATAAAGGTAATATATAATTTTTCCTGCCACCAGTATCAGCTCTTCAACCTCCCAGGCCTAGACAAATTCCTATTACAGTAAAATGAGAGGCATTTCAATTTTTTATTATGTTTTGCCTTTGTATTATCTACATATGAATCCTACATATCATTCTACATTTTCTATTTCTCCCCCTCTTAGACTGGTTTTAAGTGCTATTAAGTTATATTTAGCAAAAGACAAACATACCTATTTAGTTACGCACATCACACATAACATCTAAGAAAGTGCTCTCAGGCATTACTTTTCATTTTCCCATCAATTCAGTATTTATCCCAGACAGATAACATCAGTGCCTACTGAATCTTTTCTTCTAGATCTGAGCTCTTGGTTTCTGCTCTGGGAGAATAAAAATCTATTGAACTATTCACACAATGTTACCAGGAAACTTCTCTAAGAAAATTCTGTGAACAAATGATGGATGGCATGGGATCTATGAAGGGCCATTACACACACTACAACCCATAAGGATAAAAAGTCTCATTTTGTGCTTATCTCTTGCACTATTCCAAATACCAAGTCTCTTACTATAATTCTTAAACTCTTCAAAAATAATTTTAGTTCAAGGAGAGTTCTTCAAATTCCAAAAATTTACTTTTGCCTTATTTCTAAAGTAATTGATGGCTAATGAAGTTTATCTCTAATAATACTACTATTACTACTAATAGTAGTAGTCCTTTTCATTAGATGTTACTGAAACAAACTCAGTTCAAGTTATCATAAGCAAATCAAAAGAGAATTTACTGGCTTCTATGGCTAAGAGGAGTATTTTTTAGTAACTCACAGGGTTAAGGAAAGCTATAAAAATGAAGGCCTCCCTAACTCAGTGCTGCCAGGACTCTCTTGATCTCTTTTCTCCCCACTTGTCTCTGTTTTTTGGCCTCATTCTCTCCCACAATTGGATTTCTACCGAGTGACTAAGGAACGTGGTCATTGGCATCTCTATGCCTACACAGAGCAGTTGAGCAAGACAAGGAAGGATAGACTAATTTCCCTAGCATCCAAATATTGATCCCTAGAAAGAACCTAATTAGGCCTACCTAGGTCCAATACCAACCCCTTAGATGGAAAACTATGATCAGTCAGACCTGGGTCAAGTGGGGAAGGTACGTTACAGAAAGTAAGGCAAGCTCACAGGAAAGGCTAAAAAAACAATAGCTTTCAAAGCCCATTAAAAATAATAATAATTGGTATCTGTGTAATTAAAGGGCATACAAGGAAGCCCACAAATGAAAGTATGTGTTTTGATCAGCTTTTAAAAGTGAAATTAATATCGATCTTTTTAAAATCCTGAGATTCCTCTCCAAAAATCTTTATTTCCAGGTTTTCTTGAAAAATCAAAAGATCTGGTCACATCCCCCAAATGTTAACAAGCAGAGTAAGTTGAGGATGCCCCTGTTCATTGGGACATGCCCTTTCCCATTCACAATGGCCTATTTCTTTCATTTCTGTCACTCGCCTGGCCCTGCAGGCACTTGAGAATATAACCCTGACTGGTATCGCCTTTCAAATTTATGGGCATTATTTCTTTCCATCTTTTCAGAAATGCTTTGCCATTGGTATTATCATACCCCCGAGGAAGCTGAATTCAGAGTTTTCATGACATGCCCAAGGTCACATGGCTAATAAGTGGAGGAGCTGAAGCTTATAAGGCACATCTCAAATCTGGGGTTTTAAAGGAGCAGCTCTCAACCTTCTTTTTAAGCAGTGAAACACTTCCTGTCAAATGAGATCCTGAGTGGATCACTCATATGTCAATTAATGGAAGCGGAGCTCTACAGATGAAGAATGCAGGGCTGGGAACTCGGACTGGAGCCCCACCAAGCTGGGAGCTTCTCCACTTCAGTCTCTGACTCTGTCCCCATCCCTACTCCCACCCCACCCAGCCCTGGCCCCAAAGGCATTTTTACCAAGCACAGTGAGAGACCTTCTTGTCGTAACGTAATTAAAGCAAGAGGTATAAGGTAGTCTCTAGTACTCTGGGAAATCAATCCTTTGGAGAGATGAGAGAAATACATTTATAATATACTATAAAATGTAATATAAACTGTAATACACAATTATACAAGATGTAATTGCACTATGTATTTTAATATTCATATACGTAATCTCAAAGGATGTTTGCAATGTAAAATAACATTACCTGCTTGGCCACATAAATAGTAGTCTAGGAAAAGAGCCTCCAAAATTTTTGTAACCAAATAACTCAGGTGAACGAGGATTTATCAGTCAGGGTTCATTCAGGAAGAGAGATGCACTATTATTTCATTAGGAAGCAGTGAATATAGGAATGAGGATCTCTACAGCCACTGGGAGACCTACGGGAACAGAGGTAAGGGGAGCTGCCTGTAAAATCAGAGGCAGAGGCAGCTTAGTCAGCAGCTTGCGCTACACTTGAAACACCAAAGAGCTGAGGGCACAAAACTCCCTAGGAAGCAACTTTGAGTTTGCAATGGCCTCCAGAGAACACTGGCTTCCCCCACTCTTCTGCCCTGCAAGTCTTAGGTAAATTCTTCTTATTAGCAAATTCAAGACAGGAGCAATACAGAGATGGGAACAGGGATAAGTGCAGTTCCTGGCTTCTCTTCTATAATTTGGAGAAAACCTTAGAGAGGGGCCATAGGGATGCAAAGTTGACGACAAACAATCCAAACAGGGGCACTCTGGGAACAAGTAAATTTGGGCAAAGAAAATTATATATTCCTCATCTAGACAGGTATGGACTGAGGCGGGTCTGTTCAAACACATCTGGGGCTTCTTCCCTCAGTTTGTGCAGTATCTCCTGGTTCCTCTCTCCCTTGTTAAGGTTAAAGATGAAATCTGACTGGGGCGCCTGGGTGGCTCAATTGGTTAAGCATCTACCTTTGGCCCAGGTCATGATCTCAGGGTCCTGGGATCAAGCTCCTGGCAGGCTCTCTGCTCAGCAGGGAGTCTGCTTCTCCAATTCCCTCTATGCTCTCTCGCGCGCTCATTCTCTCTCTCTCTCACTCAAATAAATAAATAGAAATCTTAAAAAAAAAAAAAAAAAAAAAAAAGGATGAAATCTGACCAAGGATTGTCAAATTCAGGACAAGTAGATGTGCACTGGGGCACAGAGTGTAGATAATACATAAATGAAATGGACATTTAAAAACCAGAAGACAGATAGATACTAGTAGGCTTGGTAGGATTGAACTTTTGGCAAGTATGTACTAATGGAAGCACAAAGTCTTCAAAAAACAGATGTATTATAATGAGGGTTGGAGTTACATACCATAGCAGAGGCTCCTGTTTTCCTACTCTCACAAGTCTCTTATTTAAAAAAAAAAAACAAAAACAAAAACCCCACACACAATTTTTTTTTTTTTAGCCAGGCATATAGCCTCTTAGAATAAAAGTCTACATTCCCCACCCCTTGGTAGCCCTGTGACTAAATGTGTGCCAATAATTATAAGCAGACGCATTACATAGAACTCTGAGAAATAATGCATTCTTTCCCACTTCTTCCCTCCTACTGCCTGAAATGGGGATGTGATGGCAGGAGCTCCAACAGCCATTGTGCACCAGGTAATCTTGGGAATGGAAGCCACAGGGTCAAGGATGGCAGAGGAAACAAGCAGAAAAACCTGTACAAGCTACCTGCAGACTTCTTTTACATGAGAGAGAAATAAGCCACTATCTTATTGAAGTCACTATTGAGAGAAGGGTCCTTGTTATAAACGGCCAAATGCAATTCCTTATTGATAGATGACTAAAGCTATCAGAGGATACTTGCTTGGAGTACAGACCTAAGACAGGGGCTGAAAATGCAAACATCTTCAGGGGCCAGGTAGGTAACTGGAATATAAGGAGAGGCAATGGGAAGACCAAATCATGATCAGAAAACAGACAACACGGGGTGCGTGGGTAGCTCAGTCGTTAAGCGTCTGCCTTTGGCTCAGATCATGATACCAGGGTCCTGGGATCGAGCCCCACATCGGGCTCCCTGCTCGGTGGGGAGCCTGCTTCTCCCTCTTCCACTCCCCCTGCTTGTGTTCCTGCTCTCGCTGTCTCTCTGTCAAATAGATAAATAAAATCTTTAAAAAAGAAAAAAAGAAAACAGACAACTCTAACTGGCTTAACACAGAAAATTGGAGATCAATTATTAAATATTTAATATCTCTATTAAATATCAATTATTAAATATCATACTCTCATCCTCAATAAACTGGTTTTTCTAGGTCACAAAATTGATCATGTCACTTCCCTGCTCAAAGTTATCTCCATTGGCTTAAGATAAAATTCAACCTTCTTAACCATGACAATGCCATTAACCTCTCCTATCTGCCTATCTCTCCAGCCTTGTCTCTGACTTCTTTTTCCATCCTCCCTGCACTTGAGCCATCTGGAGATGTGGAGGCCCACCCTGGTCAACCTGGAATGTCCTACCTGTCTCCTGCTCTCCACTTTGCCTTCCCAGTATAAATCCCCTGGTCATTACTTTCCCAGAGGAATCCCAAATCACAGCCTTCTGTGTGAAGTCTTCTCTGAATACTATGAATGTTCAAAGAATGGAGATGTTGCTTTCAGGTTCAGGAATTAGAAAAATAATAGTTGTAGAGGTGCCACTTTAGGTGGGGCTTAAGTGATGAGCAAACTTTTGCAAGGCTAAGGTACAGGAAGGAAAAAGTTTCTATCAGAAACAGAAACATCATGAGCAAAGGTCCAGAGGTGAGGAACATGCTGTTATTTTAAGAAACAGCAAGTGGTATGGCTTGGTTATAACACCAGGTACACACGTAAGGCAACCTTGCTAGGGAGAGCTCACAATCCTTAACGAATGATGTGCAGTTAAAACAACATTTAATAAGAATCTTCTACCTGCAGAGCCTTATGCTAGGCTCAGTAATTGTAAAGTCAAAGTCCTGAAGGAATTCAAGTCTACTAGGAGAAACACATGCAATAGGTCATCTCAATATGTTTTGGATAAATATTATGATACAGATACGCATAGTGTGCTCTAAGAGCTCATGACAGGGATTATGCTCTTATTTACTAAATGTCTAATACACTATGCACTCTATACACATTATTTTACTTAAGATTCATAGCAGCCCTTGAAGGTGGGTATTTTTATCTCCAAATTAAATGATGAGAAAACTGTGATTCAGAGAATTTAAGCAACACTGTTCAAGGTCACACATAAATTAGTAGCATTCTTTCCACTACATCATGCTAAAAGGAGTTTACTCAACTTGGTGGACAATGAGGTGTCATTGAAGGGTTTTGAGCAGAGAAATGAAATATTCAGAGCAATGCCTTAAGAGATTTAATATGGTAGTGATGTAAAAAAAGAAAGGACAACAGGGAGACCAATTAGAAAGCTATGGCAAGTCCAGGCTTGAAATGATGATCTTTAGAACTGGCTGTTTAAAAAACAAACAAACAAAAAGCTGTAATTATGCTTATGTGTGGCAGTCATTAGCACTGTTCACCATATATGTTCACCAGATATTCTGTTTCTCCCCCTTCTGGGCATTTGATAAGCTTGCACTTCCTTGTCCCCTTAGAGTTAGGTGCAGTCACGTGACATGCTTTGGTCAATGAAATGTGAGTAGAAAGTAGAGGTTTCACCACACTGTCTGGTTTCCCTTATGTCACAGCAATGACAAATGATCCAGAGAGCACTGGCCCATTAGCCTGGAACTTGGAGTAAGAACGATGTGGAACAGAGCCCCCTCTGGCCCACCACGGACAAGAAGCATTCATGAGAAGTAAAATTTGTTTATTTTAAGCCACTGGATCTGGGGCTTGTTTGCTACTGCAGCATAACCCAGCTGACTCTGATTGACACTGCATCTCTTCCTGAGACTTACTCATTTCCAGCCCTGCTTCTCAAACTTTAATGTACACCCTAATACCTGAAGATATTGTTAAAATGTAGATTCTGGTTCGGTAAATCTGGAGTGAGGCCCAAGATACCACATGTCTAAAACAATCTCCCAATCCCGGGTGATGTGGATGCCGCTGGTTCACACTTCCGGCATTGCAAGAATCTAAAACTTCACTGCACAAGAGGACAGCAAATAGCTATATATGGCCTTCCCGCACTACCCAGGGAGGAGTCCATAATGGTGTTGTTCTGTGTTCCCATTATAACTTAAAGGGAAACTTTCACAATGTCCGGAGCCCTTGATGTCCAGCAAATGAAGGAGGATATCCTCAAATTCCTTGCAGCAGGAACCCACTTAGGTGGCACCAACCCTGACTTCCAAATGGAACAGTACATCTGCAAAAGGAAAAGGGATGGTATCTACATCATAAAACTGAAAAGAACCTTGGAGAAGCTTCTGCTCACAGCTCGTGCCATTGTTGCCACTGAAAACCCAGCTGATGTCAGTGTCATACCATCCGGGAATATTGGCCAGCGAGCTGTACTGAAGTTTGCTGCAGCTACTGGAGCCACTCCTAAAGCTGGCTGCTTCACTCCTGGAACCTTCACTAACCAGATCCAGGCAGCCTTCTGAGAGCCGAGACTTCTGGTGGTTACCGACTCCAGGGCTGACCACCAGCCTCTCATGGAGACATGTTAACCTGCCTACCGTTACTCTGTGTAACAGACTCTCCTCTGAGCTCTGGGGACACCACCATCCCTTGCAACAACAAGGGAGCTCAGTCAGTGGGTCTGATGTGGTGGATGCTGGCCTGGGAAGTTCTGCGCATGCGTGGCACCATTTCCCGTGAACACCCATGGGAGATCAACCCTGATCTCTACTTCCACAGAGATCCTCAAGAGACTGAAAAGGAAGAGCAGGATGCTGCTGGAAAGGCCGTGACGAAGGAGGAATTTCATGGTGAGGGAACTGCTCCAGCTCCTGAGTTCACTGCTACCCCATCTGAAGTCGCAGACTGGTCTGAGGGCAAGCTGTGTCTGGTCAGCAGTTCCCTGCTGAAGACTGGAGTGTGCGGCCACTGCTCAGGCCACTGACTGGGTAGGAACAACCACTGAGTGGTCTTAAGCTGCTCTTCCAGAGTTTCTTTAAAAAAAAGAGCTACAAATGGCTATTTCCATTTAAATTAACTAAAATTAAATATTCAGTTTCACAGTCATACCCGCTACCTTTTAAGTGCTCAAAAGCTCCATGAGGCCAGTGGGCTACTGTATTTAATGGCAGAGAACTGTTTAAACATTTACATCATCACAAAAAGTTTTATCAGACAGTGCTGTTCTAGAGCAGCACCCAGAAACATAGTGACAGTTGGCCCTGGCATTTTGGGGGGGCGGGCATAGTCAAGACACAGGCAAGCGGAGCTGCTGGGATCAAACAGCAATCTGGTGGAAAGCAGAGTGGTTTGAGTCCCAGGACATGAAGCTGAGACGGAAACAAAATGTGACATTCAATCTGAGTACAGGATAAATCCCTGCCCTGCCTAATCATTTTATTTCCCCTGTGGATCATTTTAAGAGATTCCATTTCAGAGAAGGCTGTTCCAGGGAGCCTCTTCTCTCTTTGCCCTGATCTTGTCTGTCCAATTTGGCTAATCTATTTACTTCCCCCAGAAAACACACGACACCAAGTATAACACTTGTTTTTCATCTCCTTTCCCCAAGAAATCAATAGCACTCAGAGAGAGCATGCCTGTAAGCACTGCCAAAAGAGCTACAGAATTACACAGTACAGTAGGCATGTGGCTGTGATTGGATGCTAGCTGCCGCCTGCTGCCGGTGATGCTCTACACACTGGGGCCCACTCACCTCTCTCCCCGCCTTCCCCTTCCCCAGCAATTCCAAACAACAGGAAGAACCTCCTGGTTCACCTTATTCCCTCTTCCTTACCTCTGTTCACCCTGAAAATAAATAGACCTCCTTTTTTAGACTCAGACTTGGGCAGGGCTTATTAATCTGAGATCCACAGGCACAGCGGAACTGTATGAAAAAGCTCGGTGTATGTTACATGGTCCCCAATGCCTCCCAGCTAACAGGGAAGTGGGGATGGACTGTAGCTGGCTCCATCCAGGTTCTGGTGGCCCAGTGCATCTGGGGAGGAGCAAAAAGAATCTAAAAGGAACAAAAGGATTGGCATAGACAGGGAGAAGAAAAGACAGGAGTGAGAGACTGCCTGTGAGGGACAGGTTAGGAGTGACCCGCTGGAAAAACCACTGAAGACCAGAAGGAATCGAGAAAAATGTCATCTAGGATACCAATTCAGACCATATGCCCCACCAAACAGTAACTCGCTTTTCACCCTTCCCCATATTACCAAAGCCTTAGTCACATTCCCAAAGAATAATCCTAACTGTTATAATTCACCACACCTAGCAGCAATGAGGACACAATAAACATTAAGCTGAAGTTACAATCTACTACAGCCAAATTGGTAGACGGTGCAAGTTCACAGAGTCTACATGTTTTAGCAGATTCTCAAAGGATCTCTTGAACTAAAGGTCCACACTGCTGTCTGAAATCTCTGACAAAAGATATGATGCATCTGTAAGTACTGGCAGAACTGGCCATGTCCTTTCAAAGGCCTCTCTCTTCCACCTTCCTGCCTCCCACTGTTAATAATGCCACGTTGAGGGGCACCTGACTGGCTCAGTTGGTGAGTGTATGACTCTTATCTCGGGGTTGTGGTTTGAGCCCCATGTTGAGTGTAGAGATTACTTAAAAATAAAATCTTTAAAAAATAATAATAATAATACCACATTGAGGACTTGTGGAAGCAGTACTTTAGTCCGTCTCTGACAATTTCACCCCAAAGATTTCTAACTGCAGGAGAGAATGAATTTATCCCTGACACCCCTCTCTCCCCACCCCAGGGACCTGAGGCAGACCCCCAATGACCACCATAAGCTGGTCAGGTTCTTTGAAGTCTGAGCTCCATCTTTAAACATTCTGAGTTTTTACTCCATAATCTAGCCACACTTGTTTAAATATAAAAATCGTGCCCTCGGGCGCCTGGGTGGCTCAGTTGGTTAAGCGACTGCCTTCGGCTCAGGTCATGATCCTGGAGTCCCTGGATCGAGTCCCGCATCGGGCTCCCTGCTCGGCAGGGAGCCTGCTTCTCCGTCTGACCCTCCCCCCTCTCATGTGCTCTCTCTCTCTCATTCTCTCTGTCTCAAATAAATAAATAAAATCTTTAAAAATAAAAAAAAAATAAAAAAAAAAAAAATCGTGCCCTCTACCATAGATCGTCAAGTACTACCAATACCCAGAAAGTTTGGCCATGCTAATCTGTGGATGCAGGTACTTGCTGTCACACCACCATGGGCTCTCCAGACTTGTAACTCTGTGTGAGAAGCATGACAGACTTTGTTGATTCCTTGGCTATTTTGCATGCATCTACCATGTGCCTAGCTCTTTCCAGATGCTCATAACACAGGGATATTAAACAACCCTGCCCACTAGGAACTCACGGTCTAGAAGACACAAAAGCAAACAATCATAATTCTGCGCATGGGTATATACTACTGCAGAGGAAAGAACAGGGCGCAGGTGACCAGAGGCAGACAACAAGACCAACTAAGGGACATTGAGATAATCTAGACAAGTATCTTTGCTTAATAATTTCTCCCACAGGTGTGAATCCCTTTAGAGAAGGAAAAAGAGAACTCCTTGGTTTTTCTTGAGTAACCAAGACCCCAGAAGGCCTCACTAGACCTGTAGGCAGCACATCTGCACATGAGTTCTATCTTCTTGGCTGAATCTTGATGTAGTTCCTGCTCACTCGGTTCTGGGTTGCAATTATCACACCCATTCCCATAACATGAAGGTAGGTAGAAAAGGGTAGCAAACAGAGCCATCTCTGGTGGCACATCTTCCCTCAGAGGCTGAATAGAAGCTCAGCCTACTGGAAACACAATATGGGCCCTTGAGTAAGTCTCTGGTACATTCAGGATGAGTCAATTAAAAAAATCCATATCCCTCCAATACAGTGGTCAGCAAAAGGCAAGACAATAAATATTTTAGGCTTTGCCAACTATGCCTAGTCTTTGTCACAACTATTCAATTCTGCTCTTACAGCAGGAAAGTGGCCCTAACCAAGCCCTCAACAAATGAGCATGGCTGTGTTCCAATAAAACTTTATTAATGGACACTCTAATTTCATCTACTTTTCCCTTTCTAAAAATACCATTCTTCTTTGACTTTTTTGGCAACCATTTAAAAATGTAAAAACTATTCTTAACTTGAGGGCTTATACAAAAGCAGGCAGTGTTTGCCCACCCTGTTGTATTAGTAAAGCTACTGCTTTTCATCACATGACGACAAATTAGTTTTAAGAAAACCCTGCCATCATGTGACTCATTATGCATGAGTCCACATGGCCCTATAGCCATGATGACTGAAAACTTATTGAGGACATGGGGATGAATTTGTGCGTACAAAATACTCCTTTTTATTCTGAGCAGTCTTTTCAAATTGTTGGAGAGATTTTGCAGGACATCTGGTTCTAGCAGGTAGAAATTTTCATATTTTTATTGTTTGCAGCAAACAAAGAGGAGAAGGAACTGAATGATTCCATCCACCAAGAAGAGAGCACAGCAACCACCTCTCAACAGTAAGACAAAAGGACAGTGGCAGAGGAGGCAGGGCCCCCGGCCAGGCACAGCACCAGTGGAACACACAGCCTTCTGCGTGGCCTCCCACCACCTCGCCTGCCAGGATTAGCGGGATTCACAGGCCATGCTGCACTGCTGGGGGTTGTCATTCCTGGGAATAAGACAAGGTCCCTGAGCCCTACACGCAGCAGATACACATCAATGCCAGGAAATGTTATTGCCAAACACTGCCTGAGTCATGAGCCATGAGCAAGGCCAGCTGCTCATGAGTGGAATTTTCTAGCTATCAGAGAGTTCTCGACAATGCAGAGTACTGCTAAGCTCCTTGGAGACCCAAACTGGATTTCTCTTGTTTTCTTTTTTTCAAACTTCAGGGATCAACCTGGGACAGCAACGTGGGTATCTTATTTGAGGACCTAGGAAGTGAACTGATGCATTTTCTGCAAACCCTGTTCCTGCCTCCATGCCTAGTGTCTCATACACATAACAGATCTTCAGCGATTCAATTCCATCCCATTCGCTAAACTAAGCCAGTTACTGGAGCTAAGGAAGTAAACCAGACAGATTTGGTTTGGACTAGTTGGCTAGCAGAGAAAACACTTAACTAATAATTCAAGTATGACACATATTACTGTAAGAGACACATCAAGTGCTAGAAATGCATCTAGGAAGGGAATCCAGCCTACTCTTGGATGCAGAGAAAGCCTCCTTGGGAAAGGACCCAAGGTTGGGGGCTTGGTAAAGAGGAAGAGAATATTTCCAGCAAAGGAAATAAAGTGTGTGAAGAACGCAGAGCAGAGACTGGGATGTGATCACAGATGTGAAGTACTAAACTCCAAAAAGCTGGAAAGAAAGGACAAGGGCAGGGACTGTGTCCTTGTTCAACTCGGTCCTTGCACAGGGCCTCTCCCAAGTGTTCAGTGACCGTCTGCAGCAATACAGAGAGCTAAACTCTCCCGTTTTTTTCTTCCTTCTATATACAACTTTATTACAGGGCATCTTGCGTGCAGATCCATTACTTGTTTACAGTTCGTTTCCCCCATTTAAACCAAAAGACGGATTTTGTTTTGTATTCCTCATGCCCAGCAGAATGTAAGGGCTCAATAGTGAAAGAAGCTAGACAAGAATGAAGGAAGAAAGGAAGATAAAGACAAATAATGCAAACTAAAAAAAAGAACACCAGTGCATTAAAATCATTATTATTGTGGTAGATTAATTCCTTCCCTTGGCAACCAGAAGGGTGGCAGAATATGGCATTCTAGGCATGGAAGGAAGAGGAGCCAATGTCCTCTCTACCTTTCGTCTCTTGTATCTCTTTCATGACACTTTTTAAGTGCCAGCTAATATTAGTCAGCTATTACTGCAATAATGCTGGATGACAACCACCCCAAAATTACTGAGCTTGATTTCTTGTTAAATTGAACTTGTGGGATGCAGGCTCCATGCTGAGGGTTGGAGTCAGGTCCTCTCCACACTGTTGGCTCAGTTTGGCTTGGCTCTTTGATTCCTGCGAGCTCCATGGAAGCTCTCCCCATTCTGGCTGGTACCACTTTCATACCTTGGTTGAAAGTCAGTCACCTAATCAGATCTAGGTCTGTCTCACAGCTCACTCTAGTATTTCACATGTCTTGGGTTGTTTCTGACATCCTGTGGCAAGAGAAACAGAATTGGTATTTCAGGGTAGAAGATATTTGTATCTTATTTTATGCAGAAGGGAAACAGCCAATAGAGAGGGAGGAGTTAATGAGTCAGGAAAGAAACTGATTAATTGATGGAGCAAGGGCCTGAAAAAGCAAGAAGGGAGAGGATCAAGGGCATAGGTAGAGGAACGGGAAAAGAGAGAAGAGGCAAGGAGTGACTTCCTTTCAAAGAAAAGAGAAACTGAGGATGAGAGGTGTTAGGAGTGACTTCCTTTCAAAGAAATTAGAGAGACTGAGGCTGAGAGTTGCTAGAGATAAAGGAGGCAGGGAGGTGAGGAATGTGTTCTAAGGCCTCTATTCTCTCTGGACAGTTTATCACCAGAGAGAATGGGATGAAAGGGTGAGGAAGAGGCCCTCAGGAAAGAGCTATAGAGTTGGAAGAGCTTCCCCACAAACAGGAAGAAGCACTGATGAATTCTCATAAGAGAAGTATGTGCCAAGCAGAGTTAGGGCCCAGCTAAAGATAGAGGTCAGGAGTTTGTTAGGGTCCTCATCTTTACCATTCTGTGATTTTTCTCCAAAGTGCTCAGCCACCATGGTGTGAGAGCTGAAAAAGCTGGTGGTTAATTACATCCAGGATTGGATGTAGGCCTTGCAAGTCAAGGAGCCAAAAGAGCAGAAGGTGCTGAAAGAGAGTGGTCAAATCGATGGGTCCTGGAATGTAGGCTAAGTGGAAAGGGAAGTGAGATGTGCACAGCAATAAAGGACAAGTCAAATCATTTAGCATCTGAGCCAACTCTCAAAGCCAATCCATCTCTTATTTACAGAAATCAATAAATCAACACAGTATATGTTTCTCAAGTGTGTTTCAGAGAACACAAATAACATTTTTTTCCCTCAAGGAGCTTACAGCCTAGCTGGGGAAACAAGATTAATGCATAAATCAATGCATGTCACACACAAAAAAACATAGCTATATTTCAAAAATTTCAGGTATTTTAGAAATATAATGTGAGCTAGAGCATGGTAGCTAGGGTAGCTTATCCTCCTACCCTGACACAGAGCCAGAACTGGCTGCCTGACTCCTTCCACTGAGGAAGTAACTATTTTTTTTTTTTTCAGATTTACTTATTTATCTTAGAGACAGAAAGGGGGGGGTGGGTAGGGGCAGAAGGAGACAGAGAAAAAGAATCTCCAGCAGACTTCCCACTGAGCACGGAGCCCAATGCAGGGCTCAATGTGGGGCTCAATCTCATGACCCTGAGATCATGACCTGAGCCAAAATCAAGAGTGGGATGCTTAACTGACTGAGCCACCCAGGTGCCCCTGAGGAAGGAACTCTTAGCCAGACCTACCATCAAATGACAAGATCCTTGCTGGCAGATAGGACAGGATATTAGCCTTTATGTCCTAAGTATCTGGCATAGATATGGGGAATCAATAAATGTTTGAACAAATGAATGAATCTCTAGAAACCCTGAAACCAAGGGAACTGAGCTCAGTTGACTAAAGAAAAGTGTTGAATGGACGAGTCAGGGTGTGCCCGGGTGAACATCTGAGAGTGGAGCTATTTTTCACCACTTGCTTCACAATACGAGTAGGTGAGCTGGCCCCATTTAAAGGGCCAGGAATGGAAAAGGCCATATTAGATATGGTAGTACATTTCAGACCCCACCTTGTGGTCAGCCCTGGCCATATTACCACATGGTAGTACATTTCAGACCCCACCTTGCAGTCAGCCCTGTACTGAGTACTCTGGGGATGGAGAGGAAACATAAACCTTGTCTTCAATTGTGTAGTTTATTCTATAGTTGAGGAGCTATGAGGCACATAAACCCACGAGGCTGACAAGGAACCACGTAAAACAGTCTGTGACATCATTCTAGAGCTGACCGTGTCCACTGCAGTTAGAATTACACAAAAATTAAATTAAGTGTGTGTGTGTGTGTGTGTGTGTGTGCATAAACATTAGCTAGAGAAGATAACTGTTCTGGAGCTGATGTTAGCTGTTTCCACACAGAATACACTTCTTCCTCCATCAAATTCAGCTAATGAGCTTTTTGAAATTTACAAGCTGGCATCCCTACAGTCTATTCAGTAAACCCGTCAGAGAACAAAATAACCTCTTTATCTTAAACATTTCCAGAAGTGATTTAGGTGTCCATCAAATGGGGAGAAACATTTATTTAAACAACCTGAAAATGGAGAGACTGGAAATGAATAAAGAGAAGCTAACTTTTACATCCAGATGATGTGAATTCAACTGACCTAAAATAGAATGATAAAGCAAATTATGAAAAGAAAAAAAAAACCAGTATAGAACAACAAAAAGAAAAGGTATGTAAACCTTGCTTCATGAAAATTTACACGAGTGAAAAAAGAGCCTTTGAAACTCTATAAAATAATAACTATGTAAAAAATAAAATGCATTGATATGGATCCAAGGAAAATATAAGGTCTACAAAGTTATAAAGTCTACAATTAAGATTTTAACTACAAAATATTTTTAAATAAAATGTAATACTTGTGTTATGCTATGCATATGCAGTTTTTTTTAACAAAATGCTTATAAGCTACTAAATAATATCAGAATGGTGAATGATTAAGTCCCTCAATGATGTGATCATTATTTATTCATCATTGTATAGTGGGGGTGTGACTCTTTTCTCCAGGGAGCATCTGCATCAGAAGGATGAAGGCAAATTCCAGGAGTCTTTCCCATTTAAAATACAACTGAAGTAGTAGGGTTATTTTGGCCTAAAGAAGTGCTTGATACAATTTTACCACAATTTAAGTAAAAAGTTGCGTTAGGAATGTTCACTGTACATTTCAGTGAAATAACGAGGATATGGTGATGATGATAGCTTTTACTGATGAATGTAATAATGTCAGCAGGGGAAAGATCCATGAAGATATATTAATTTCTACTTAGGTAAGACTCAGTCACCAAGAGAAAGGATTTATCTCCTGTAACTGTATTTCCATGAGCAAAATAGGGTCTTTATTATTATCCATATGGAGCAGGCAAACATTATTAAATCCTAGTACTGAAACGATGGAGTAGTGGAAGGTAAAAGGTAGGAAAAAGGAAGGTAAGCCAAAACCCACCTCACTGTCTGAAAGCAACAAAATAATTAAATCCACAAATGCACTAAAAAATAATAAAGCTCTTCTAGATACAAAGAGTTTTCAAAAATATTTCTTGTTGCCTTACTTATTCAACCTTTACAACAATCCTGATGTACAGATATTATTCTTATTCTCATTCTATAGAAGAATTACTAAAAACTCCTATTTATATGGAAACTTCCCAGTTTCCAAAGTGATTTCACAAATATAATTTAATTTAAAATACGTTTACTAGAGAAGAAAATTAATCCCAGAAAGTTGAATGACTTGCCAAAGGTCTCATGCCTCATACGTGTCATATCCAGGATTCAAACCTCTCTTTTTTGACACTCAGATGGTTGTTCAGATCTGTTTTGCACAACCTATGGAGAGTGAGGCCACATCTGCACAAGGCATGGTCAACATCACCATTAGAAGCTCAAGTACAATTTGTATGTTTCTAACCCATCTCATATTCATCCCCATGAGAACCACTTTTCCCAGCTCAGGGAGAGATTCCAAATGTGTTATCAATAGTCTTCCTTTGGGCCAAGAACAAAGATCTCAGACTACTAACACCTTAAAAAGTGTCCCAACACCCTACTTGCTAATCTAGAAGAGGTTTCCAAGGTCCTGGATGGAAGTGAGGGCATTCCCACGTCATCGGTCAGATAGGCTAAGGCAAAAACTCAGAACCTCAGGGTGTAGAGGACTCATTGCAAGCTGAGTCTTTATGGTTGGTAGCAACCAGAGAACAACTTTTCCCTGGCTCGGATTCCATTCAGCTCCAAGTGTTGGCAAAGGATGGAAGTGGCTCTGGTACATTTCACACCTTCTCGCTCATGGCTTTCAAGCCCTTCGGGTCCCTTCTATCATATTCTCTTTCCCATCCTATAGCATAATTAATTTAGCTGTCAAAAAGGAAAAGCTGGCTCATCAAAAACACTGGAATTCTATAACACTCGGTCATCTAATATTGCCACCTAATTGTAGAGTTATTTCAACATTTGTTCCTCAGTGACTCTTGGAAGGATAAAACCATTAAAGTACATATATATACATACACACACATATATATATATATATTCACCAAATATATGTATATAGTTGGTGAATGTAGAGTGTAGGAGAGAAAGATGCAGTTTAATATCTTAATAAATTACACAACCATATTATTTTGCATCATCCAGATTTTTCCCAGTCTATACTGCTTATTTCTCCAGCAACAGTGGAAAATGCATCCTTACATCCTCTTGATATTTGTTACCACAGTGAGCATGTAATAAGTTTAAAGCAAATATAATTTTATTAAATTCAGCTACTGCTGATTCAGTGACCTTCCAGAGAGGCAAACACACCCAGTTGTCAGATGCAAGCCATCTCCCTTGAGACTCACTATTGCTCACACATCCTCTTGGGTAAAGTGCTTGCAAGCTGCTTAAGCAATCTCATGATATCAGACATAGAGGCAGAATGTTTCAAGTCATAATGTCCCAAGAAGGTAGGACCACATAATACTATCCTCAAATTCAGTCCAAGAAGTTATTTAGCACCAAATGGAAGACTTCTTCCCTTTGCTTCTTCCCTCACCAGGTATTCCAGGATAAGGAAATAAAAATTCAAGAAAGTGGAAGAGAGAGTATTTAAGAGATCCCCTTCTCTTCCTTGCCATCTTCCTTCTCCCCACCTGGAAGCACATTCAAGTAGATGAATTACAGGAACATGCTCTTGGGGGCTTACAGCACCATCTGTTTGAGAGATGTTTTCAACTCTGAAGATGAAATAGAAAGGTCCAGAGAAGAAACACAAACCCAGAGAACACCACCGCATAACCAGAACCCAGCTCTTGGTTCCTCCAGGACATGCTCTGGTGCCTGTCACTTTATCCACTGCCTCAAACTGCTCTGCATTGGCAGCATGTCACCACAGCCCCCATCATCAGAACAAGAGGTGTGGCTTTCAGCTCTGGGTCCACAAGGCTGACAACCAGAGCTCACCTGGGCAGGATTTAGGGAACCAGGACATGACAGGGACAAGAGGTAACCACGATGCAGCACTGTGAGCAGCTGAACAGCTCCCCAGGCAGACCTTCTCCCAGAAGTGCTGCCAAGCATGGCCTCAGCTCTAAAGGTAACATGGAGGTTCTCGCCAGCAGTGAACCAGCTACAGCCAAGAGTGAGAAATGCTCAGTCATTATGGACTCCTTTGGGCATCATGTTCTCCTTCTAGATCAGAAGGGCCCTTCATTTTTGACCTTCCTCCTGCACTTTCTTCTTTCCCTAACATATCCCAGACTACAGCATGTTTAATAAGCAGGAAACAACAAAGCACAACAAAGCCAGACTGTAATAGTAGTCCAGCAAAGAGGTGATGGTGTTCTGGACTAGAGGGTACTACTGAAACAGACTTCAGATGTGTTTTGAAAGTAGAATTAACAGTTTTCACTAATGGACTGACTTGGTGGGGCAGTGAAAGAAAGGGCAAAGTCAAAGATAAATTCTAGGTTCCAGTAAGTATATTTCCTCTTACATTCAATTTATCAAATACATTTTCATGAGGACCTATCATGTGTAAGGCATTGTTCTGGGATCTGCAGAGAATATCTCTGACCTCCTGGAGTTTACAGCCCTATTGCAGAATACTAAAGAAAAAATAAAACAAAGCAAAAAGGAGCAACAGCTAATATATGATACATACTAAGCGCTTTAACTGTTTTTACAGATATTGGCTATTTTAATACTAATACTATCATTATACTCATTTTATGGACCTAGATCCTGAGGTCTTGGTCCATAAAATGAGAAAGACTATATAATTTTCCCAAGGATTGTTACTAAAGTACCACTTAATTGATCTAGGAGGGGGAAACAATTCTGTTTTGGCAAAGTTAAGTGTGAGAAATCTGTGAGATGTCCAGGTGGAACTGTCTAGTAAGGAACTGGATATGTATATTTGGAGCTCAGAGAAAAGATTAAAGTTGGAGATACAGACAACAGCATCCTCAACATATAGCCATGGGTTAAATGAGATCTCCTGGAACAGAGAGTAAAGGGAGACTAGGAGACCCACCAGGACAGTATCCTTAAAAAAGACCCAACGTCGTCAGGGCAGGTAGGGAAAATAACACTGGCATAGGTGAATGAAAAAAGATAACTGTGTGGTAGAGAGCCAAAAGAGAGGAGTCTGGAATCTTAAACAGAGGAGTAATTAAATGCCAATGCTTCTGGACATAAATTAATATCTTCTATTTCTAAATACTGTATTAGTCAGGGTTCCCCAGAGAAAAAGAACTGATAGGATATAGAAATATGTAAATATAAATATAAATATATATATCCCAAACCAAAATATACTATCTCGTTTTTTGCCTTACCAGGAGTCAGGAAGAAACAGACCCAAATCTTCTCTGACGAACATACTCTAAACCTAAGATTCAAATAATTCCTACTGACAGAGTTCCAAGGAATATGAATTCACATTTGAAGTGGCAAACCATGAGGAAATGAGCCACTGTGAGTGTGAATTACCAGCAGAAGCAACAGATGGCAGAATCAGACCTGCAAAAGCAAAGATATTAGAATTCTAAAATCAGAATATAAAATAAATATTTAAAGTAATAAAATAATAGAGTATCAAAAGTAGGAAAAAGCATCAGAAGATTATTTAAAGATATCAGGCTGATCTGAAAAAGAAAAACAGAACTACTAGAAATGAAAACCATGCTCATTTAAAAGAGAAATTCAGTGGCCATGGTAAACAGTTTCGATACAACAGAAGACAGAAAGAGTGAACTGGAATATCAGAAGGAGTGACCAAAATACATCACAGAGAAAGGAAATAGAAAAAATGAAGAAAAACAGATACTGAGAAGAGAGTGACAAAATTTAAAAACACCTAATTAGGATTCTAGACAGAAAGAACACAGAGAATGGGAAAGAAAAAAATTTTGAAAAGACAGTGACTGAGAATTTTTCTGAATTGATCCCTAAGGTCCAAGTCTACTTTCTCTATTAAGGAATAATCTATCATGAGTGTTCTGCAGTTCCTAGAGTATAGATCTTTACCTCTTTGGTTAGGTTTATTCTGAGGTATCTTATGGTTGTTGGTGCTATTGTAAATGGAATCGTTTCTCTAATTTCTCTTTCTACAGTTGCATTGTTAGTGTATAAGAAAGCAAGTGATTTCTGGGCATTGATTTTGTATCCTGTCACATTACTGAATTGCTGTATGAGTTCTACTAATTTGGGGGTGGAGTCTTTTGGATTTTCCACATAAAGTACCATGTCATCTGCGAAGAGAGAGAAGAGAGTCTGACTTCTTCTTTGCCTATTTGAATACCTTTTGTTTCTTTTTGTCTGATTGCTGTTGCTAGGACTTCAGTGGTGAGAGTGGGCATCCTTGTGTTCCTGATCTTAAGGGAAAGGCTCTCAGCTTTTCCCCATCGAGGATGATATTCGCTGAGGGTTTTTCATAGATGGATTTTATGAACTTGAGGAATGTTCCCTCTATCCCTATACTCTGAAGAGTTTTAATCAGGAAAGGATGCTGTATTTTGTCAAATGCTTTTTCTGCATCAACTGAGAGGACCATAGTTCTCTCTCCTCTTACTAATGTGTCGTATCACATTGATTGATTTGCGAATGTTGAACCACCTTTGCATCCTGGGGATAAATCCCACTTAGTCGTGGTGGATGATCCTTTTAATGTATTGTTGGATCCTATTAGCTAGGATTTTGTTGAGAATTTTGGAATCCATACTCATCAGGGATATCAGTCTGAAATTCTCCTTTTTGATGGGGTCTTTGCCTGGTTTGGAGATTAAGGTAATGCTGGCCGCATAAATGAGTCTGGAAGCTTTCCCGCTGTTCCTATTTTTTGAAACAGCTTCAGGAGAATAGATATTATTTCTTCTTTGAATGTTTGTCAGAATTTATACATCAGGCCCTGGACTCTTGTTTTTTGGGAGGTTTTTGATCACTGCTTCAATCTCGTTAGTGGTTATTGGCCTATTCAGGTTGTCAATTTCTTCCTGTTTCAGTCTTGGCAGTTTATAGGTTTCCAGGAAGGCATCCATTTCTTCCAGGTTGCTCAGTTTATTGGCATATAGTTGTTGATAATAATGTCTAATAATTGTTTCTCTTTCCTTGGTGTTTGTCGTGATTTCTCCCCTTTCATTCATAATTTTATTAATTTGGGTCCTTTCTCTTTTATTTTGGGTAAGTCTGGCCAGTGGTTTATCAATCCTATTAATTCTTTCAAAGAACCAGCTTCTAGTTTTGTCAATCTGATCTACTGTGTTTCTGGTTTCTAATTCATTTATCTCTGCTCTAATCTTAATTATTTCTCTCCTAATGAGTGGAGAGAATAGGCATCGTTTGTTGCTTTTTCTCTAGTTCTTTAAGGTGTAAAGTTAGTTGGTGAATTCAGGATTTTTCTATTTTTTTGCATGAGATTTGGATGGCTATGTATTTCCCCATTAGGATAGCCTTTGCAGTATCCCAGAGGTTTTGGACTGGTGTGTTTTCGTTCTCATTGGTTTCCATGAACTGTTTAAGTTCTTCTTAGATTTCCTGGTTGACCCAAACATTCTTGAGCAGAGTGGTCTTTAGCTTCCAAGTATTTGAATTTCTTCCAAATTTTTTCTTGTGATTGAGTTCCAGTTCTAAAGCATTATGGTCTGCAAATATGCAGGGAATAATCTCAATCTTTTGGTATCAGTTGAGACCTGATTTGTGACCCAGTATGTGGTCTATTCTGGAGAAACACTCATGAAAGAAACTGAAGAAGACACAAAAAGATGGAAAAACATTCAGTGCTCATGGATCAGAAGAATAAACATTGTTAAAATGTCTATGCTACCCAGAGCAATCTATACCATCAATGCCATCCCGATCAAAATCCAATGACATTTTTCAAAGTGCTGGAACAAACAATCCTAAAATTTGTATGGAATCAAAGACCATGAATTGCCAAGGAAATGTTGAAAAAGAAAAACAAAGCTGGGGTCATCACGTTGCCTGATTTCAAGCTATATTACAAGCAGTGATCACCAAGAAAACATGGTACTGGCACAAAAACAGACATATAGACCAATGGAACAGTATAGAGAGCCCAGATATGGACCCTCAACTTTATGGTCAAATAACCTTCGACAAAGCAAGAAAAAATATGCAATGGAAAAAAGTCTCTTTAATAAATGGTGCTGGGAAAATTAGACAGCTATATACAGAAGAATGAAACTCGACCATTCTCTAACACCATACACAAAGATAAACTCTAAATGGATGAAAGACCTCTATGTGAGACAGGAATCCAGAACATAGGCAGTAACCTCTTTGACATCGGCCACAGCTACTTCTTTCAAGATACATCTCCAAAGGCAAGTGAAACAAAAGCAAAAATGAACTTTTGGGACTTCATCAAGATAAAAAGCTTCTGCACAGCAAAGGAAACAGTCAACAAAATAAAGAGACAACCCACAGAATGGGAGAAGATATTTGCAAATGACACTACAAAGGGCTGATATCCAAGATCTATAAAGAACTTCTCAAACTCAACACCCAAAAAACAAATAATCAAGTCAAAAAATGGGCAGAGACACGAACAGACACTTCTCCAAAGAAGACATACAAATGGCTAACAGACACATGAAAAAATGTTCATCATCATTAGCCATCAGGGAAATTCAAATCAAAACCACACTGAGATACCACCTTACACCAGTTAGAATGGCAAAAATTGACAAGGCAAGAAACAACAAATGTTGGAGAGGTTGTGGACAAAGGGGAACCCTCTTACACTGTTGATGGGAATGCAAGTTGGTACAACCACTTTGGAAAACAGTGTGGAGGTGCCTCAAAAAATTAAAAATGGAGCTACCCTATGACCAGCAATTGCACTACTGGGTATTTACCCCAAAGACACAGATTCAGTGAGAAGAAGAGCCATATGCACCCCAATGTTCATAGCAGCAATGTCCGCAATAGCCAAACTGTGGAAACAGCCGAGATGCCCTTCAACAGATGAATGGATAAAGAAAATGTGGTCCATATATACTATGGAATATTACTCAGCCATCAGAAAGGATGAATACCCAACTTTTAACATCAACATGAATGGGGCTGGAGGAGATTATGCTAAGCGAAATAAGTCAAGCAGAGAAAGGCAATTATCATATGGTTTCACTTATTCATGGAACATAAGGAATAGCATGGAGGACATTAGGAGAAGGAAGGGAAAAATGAAGGGGGGGGAATCGGAGGGAGAGATGAACCATGAGAGACTATGGACTCTGAGAAACAAACTAAGGGTTTTAGAGGGGAGGGGGGCAGGGGGACGGGTTAGCCAGTGATGGGTATTTAGGAGAGCACCGGGTGTTATATGAATACAATGAACCGTGGATCCCTACATCAAAAACTAATGATGTATTGTATGGTGACTAACATAATAAAAAAAATTAAAAAAAAAAAAAGGAATCATCTAGATTAGACAATATAGTCCCCATAGCTCACTTCCCCCAGGACAAAGGGCAGTTGTGAGGTAAGAGGAGCAGATACACCACTATCAGGGGGGAAAAAAAAAACTGGGTGCAAGGTTCACAAAGCTAAGCCATGAGAAATCATATGGAACACAATTAAATTCCCCTGACAGGCAGGCATCAAAACCTCAGAAAAATCTATCCTCCAGTGCTTAGGAGGAAGACAAGCCACAATTTATATAAGAATGATCGAGATGTGAGATTAAATAACTCATTCTCTTACTCTCAAATCTAAGAACTTTACAAAGGACGGAAAGATGGTTTGCTGAAATTAATGTAAACAAAACTATATTATCAGTCTTGATTTAGGGTAATTCAGAAGTCCTAAGGAGAAAAAAATCCCAGAAAATAGCATGTAGATTGGCACAGTGAATTTTTCACACACCAAAAATTCACCCCATTCAATGACATAACTTTTTTATTTATTTATTTTATTTGAGTACAGTTAACACAAACTGTTGTATTAGTTTCAGGTGTACAATATAGTGATTCAGCTTTTCTGTATGTTATGTTATGCTCACCACAAGTGTAGCTACCATCATCACCATGCAATGCTATTATAATACCATTTATATTCTCTATGCTGTACCTTTTATTCCATGACTTATTCCCTCCATAACTGGAAGCCTACATATTCCATTCCCCTTCCCCAATTTTTCCCATTCCCCCACCCCATCCCTTCTAGAAACCATCAATTTGTTCTCTGTATTTATAGGTCTGATTCTGCTTTTTGTTGGTTGATTCAATTGTTTTGTTCTTTAGATTCCACATATAAGTGAAATCATACACTATTTGTCTTTCTTTCTGACATTTCACTTAGCATAATACCCTCTAGGTCCATCCATTTTGTCCCATATGGCAATATCCCATCCTTTTGTATGGCTGAGTAATACTCCAGTGTGTGTACATATATGTGTGTGTACCACATCTTCTTTATCCATCCATCTAACAATGGACACTTGGATTGCTTCCATATTTCAGCTACTGTAAATAATGCTGCAATAAACATAGGGGTGCATATATCTTTTCAAATTAGTCTTTTTCTTTTCTTTGGTTAAATACCCAGTAGTGGAATTACTAGATCATATAGTATTTCTATTTTTATTTTTTAAGAAATCTCCATACTGTTTTCCACAGTGGCTGCACCAATTCACATTCCCACCAACAGTATACAAGGGGTCCCTTTTCTCCACATCCTTGACAACACTGGTTATTTCTTGTCTTTTTGTTACTAACCATTTTGACAGGAGTAAGGTGGTATCTCATTATGGTTTTCATTTGCATTCCTCTGGTGATTAGTGATGTTGAGCATATTTTCATGTGTCTTTTGGCTATCCATATGTCTTCTTTGGAAAAATGTCTATTCAGATCCTCTGCCCAATTTTCATCACATTATAGTTTTTGGGTGTTGAGTTGAGTATAAGTTTTCTTTTTAAGATTATTTATTTTTGAAAGGAAAGAGAGAGAGAAAGCATGAGTGGGAGGGGCAGAGGAAGAGGGAGAGAGAATGTACAAAAGACTCCACGTTGAGCGCAAAGCCTGACGCAGGGCTTGATTTCACAACCCTGATATCATGACCTGAACTGAAACCAAGAGTCGATCACCCAACCGACTGCACCACCCAGGTGCCCCATGTTGTATAAGTTCTTTACATATTTTCGAAATATTAGCCCCTTACCAAATAAAACTGGACCACTTTCTTATACCATACACAAAAATAAGCTCAAAATGGATTAAAGACCTAAATGTGAGACCTAAAACCATAAAACTCCTAGAAGAGAAAATAATTTCTTTGACATGGGCCATAGCAACATTTTTCCAAATATGTCTCCTAAAGTAAGAGACACAAAAGCAAAAATAAACTATTGGGACTCCATCAAAATAAAATGCTTTTGCACAGTGAAGGAAACCATCAATAAAACCAAAAGGCAACCTAGTGAAAGAGAGAAAACATACCTTTTTAAAATCTAACCCCTAGAGTGGTGTATTACTTAAGATGACTAATATAACAAATAAAAGAGAATCCAACTAGACTGACTTAAACATGCAAAAAATGCACTGGCTCAACTGAAAGTTACTTACAAGGAACCTAAATCCATATGTCAGGCTTATGCTCATGCTGGAGGTCAGATGTAACAGAAGTCCTGGACTTTTACATGCAACAATACCCAGGGGAAGGGAGAGAGATTACCTTCCAAAAGGATTCCCAGAAATAAAAACAACTTCCCTAGAAGCCCCTTAGTAGACCTCTCTTTACTTCATGTTATCCAAATTTGGTCATATGTCCATTTCTGGACCAATCAGTGCCAAAGGGGTAGAGTTATCATTTGATCATTAAATTCTGGTATCTGGCATGAGCAATAGAGTAGATAAATGATTTTTCCACTTATGGGGATAAAGAACACTGGAGGGGAAATAGATTTGTTGGAAGAATATGAGTCCTATTCTGGACATTATATCATGTTGGGGATAACTACACAAAGAGGAACTGAGGTATGGAATGCAGAGTAGACTAAAGCAAATGACAGGATAGCATAGAAAAATTTACAATACCTCTTCCCAAAAGAGCTAAGGGAAAACAGTCCTGAGATTGGGAGCTGCCCCCTTTTCTGGTAGAGTAAAGTATAAGAGGGGCTGACTGCATTTGCTTTGGGAAGATGTGTCCATAGGCAGAGCTAGGGCTAGATGACCCTACGTATTGGAGAAGAGGTGTGAGAAATACTTCCTCAGCTATAATATGTAAATCAAATGAGTTATCCAAAACATATCAAACCTCCAGGTTACTCCATGTCTCTAGGACTGGGAATTCAAAGTCAGTATCTTTGAATCATAAAATAAGAAAGGCATCAAACACTGGGAAGGCAGACCAAACTTAGAACATGTTATCCTTTAACACTTTCAGTATCTCCAAAAAGCCAAAATGTAACGACAAGTATCTCCTTCAAAATCAGGAGAAGACTGATGGTTAAAATTCTCTGACAACTGGAGATGATGAAAAAGTTCTGGAGACAGATAGTGGCGATGGCTGCACAACGTTGTGAATGTACTTAATGGCACCAAACTGTACACTTAAAAATGGTTAAAATGGTAAATTTCACCTTATGTATATTTCACCACTATGAAAAATTCTCTGACAAATAAGAAATAACATAAGAATCAACTGCACTGTATCCATGTTTGTCAACTTAACATACACAAAAATTACATTGACAGTCTCTTTATATGGTGGTCTGGAATTATTGCTTTATTTTAGTAAGTGTAAAAAAAAAAGACTTTTAAACACTGTAAATAATAATAGCTAACTTTATGGAATTTTAAACTATGGGCCAGGTATTTTGTTAAGAGCTTACATACATTATTTTATCAAATCTCTAAAACAAAAAACAAAAAACAAAAACAAACCCATGACTTACTATTGCTTTTATCCTCACTTTGCTGATAAGGAAGCTGAGTTTCAGAGAGGTTAAGTAGAACTAGGAAGTGGTAAACTGAGATTTGACAGAAGCCCAGGCAATTCCATTCCAGATTCTAACCATCACACCTGTAAATTTCTCAACTGTTATATTCTACTGCTCAGACTTTAAAAGCATAAGCTCTGAAGCTGATAAAGAAGTCCTATACTTTTGATGAAGTAAAAGCTAGTTTTGATGTTAAACCAAAGAATATTTACTAATAGATTAATACCAATTTGGCTGAAGGATTCCAAAATAGAGCTCAACTGTTGAACTTACCCCCCCAACATGGTGGAGGCTTCAAAACTATTTACCAATCATCTATGCTAGAATCCTGGGAGCTGTAGTGGAGTGGAATAACACCCTCAATATTCACACCCACCTAGTGTGACACTAAAGAGGACATAGTGTACATAATCTAGAAACCCAGTCTTTGATGATAGGGACAAGATCAATAATATTTAAGGCTGGAGGTGGAAAGGTGGGAGTTGGCTGGAAAGAAACACAAGAGAACCTTTTGTGGTGATGGAAATATTCTGTATGATTACATGGATGTACACATTTGTCAAAACTCATCTATTTGTGCACTTAAAATGGATACATTCTTTTTTTTTTTTTTTAAGAATTTATTTATTTGAGAGAGACAGAATGAGAGAGAGCACGAGAGGGAAGAGGGTCAGAGGGAGAAGCAGACTCCCTGCTGAGCAGGGAGCCCGATGTGGGACTCGATCCCAGGACTCCAGGATCATGACCTGAGCCGAAGGCAGTCGCTTAACCAACGGAGCCACCCAGGTGCCTGGGTACATTCTTTTTAAATATATTTCAAATATGCCTCCTCCTATCTACTCTTAGACCTCTGCTCATTTTCTGCTTGATCTATGATAGTCTCACAACTGAGTTCATTCCTATCTCCCCTGGTCCCTTCAAATCTACCCTCTACAATGCCACCAAGATCATCTGTTTGTTGAATGGATGGATGGATGGATGGATAAATAATGATGAGGATCTGAACTAGGACAGTAATAGTAATTACTGAATATCAAATTAAGGAATAAAAGGAGCCCCCATTGCAAATAACTAGATGCAAATCATAGTGATGGATAGCAAGGGTGTATTGGAGAAATATTTTGAAGGTTTAGACATCCTAAAGAGCAGCAGACAGTGAATAAAGAGCTTTACATTTAGAAAGGTATTTTTATATTAAGTAACCTCATAGAAGAGCAGAGTATGTCTTTCCATTTGTTCAGCCTTGGATTCAAATATTGATTCTATCACTTGGAGGCTGGATAAACTTGAGCAAGTTCCTTAAGTTCTCTATATCTGTTATCTCATCCATGAAATGAGAATAATAATAATAACCTTCCAGAGTTTCTGGGAAGGTTAAATGAACTAATACATGTAAAGCACGTAGAATAGTGATAAAAATAAAGTAAGTGCTTAGCTATTTTTGAAAAATCTACCAATAAGAATTTTGGTGTTCAAGATTTACTCTTAAACATTTTCATAGACTTTGCTGCTACTAAAAGTAGTATATTTTCCCCATTTCTCTGTCTACTTGCTTATTAGTAGGCCAGTGAAAAACCAATTAATGTTATGTTTTTATCTTATATTCAGGCAAATTACCAAATTCTCTTGCTGTATAAAATATTGTTAGTAGGTCCCTAGAATTTTTTAGATAAGTAAACTAAAAATCAGCAACTAGAAATAGCCTTATCTCTTTTTTACCTATTTTAAACCACTTAATTCCCTTTCATTTTCATAGTGCAGTCCCACTTTAAGAAAATATCTTAAGAGGGCGCCTGGGTGGCTCAGTTGGTTAGGCGACTGCCTTCGGCTCAGGTCATGATCCTGGAGTCCCAGGATCGAGTCCCGCATCGGGCTCCCTGCTCGGCGGGGAGTCTGCTTCTCCCTCTGACCCTCCTCCCTCTCATGCTCTCTGTCTCTCATTCTCTCTCTCTCAAATAAATAAATAAAATCTTAAAAAAAAAAAAAAAAAAATCTTAAGAAAATATTAAATAAGAATGACAAGAGCTTCTACTTCCAGCCATGAATAGTTCTGACACCAGATTCAACATCATGTTTTAAAGAACTACAAAACTAGGCAAAATAAAACAACCACTTTCAGTAAATACACAATAAGCAGTGCAGGACTATGGACCTTGAGAGAAGGGAAAGGAGAGGAATGACAAATAGAGACAAACCTCAAACACACTGTGCTAGTGACCAAAGTGCGAGAGTAAAGAGTACACACTGTATATATGCTACAAACCCAATCTATAATAATAAGGAGCAGATCACTGGCTGGAGGGAGGAAGGTGAGAGTTGGCTGGAAAGGAATACAAGGGAACCTTTTGGGGTGATGGAAATATTCTGTATCTTGATTGTGTTGATAGTTACCTAGATGTACACATTTGTCAAAACTCACCACAATGGGGGTGCCTGGGTGGCTCAGTCAGTTGAGCAGCTGACTCCTGATGTGGCTCAGGTCATGATCTCAGGGTCCTGGGATCAGCCCATGTTGGCCCTTTGAAGGGCTCCATGCTCAGCAGGGAATCTGTTTGAGGATTCTCTCTCTCCCTCTCCCTCTACCCACCTCCCTCCTTCTTTCTCTCACTCTCAAATAAGTAAATCTTCAAAAAAAAAAAAAACTCAATCTGTGTACTTAAAATGGGTACAATTTTATTCATGTAAATTACACCTCAGTAAAGTTTATTTGGAAACATAAGAATGGTGAAAATCAGCATCTCTTTCCAGTAATTTATTTTTTCATAGGAAACTGTCCATCTTCTCTAGATTTTCATTTTCTTTTCACGGGGCCATATCTTAAATCAGTTTCCCTTGAAATAGACTCTGAAATGGAGATTTATATAAATGAGGTTTATTGGGATGTGCAAGCAAGAAAAGCACCTGTAGGAAAGTTTGGGAGGTGTGATTGAGCAGGTGGAGGAGCAACTGAACTGTGGCTACCCCACCAGGAGCTAAGGGCCTTCAGAGCTGCCCCAAAATGAGACAGGAGGAAAGGGATTTTATATTACTTTATCCAGCAGTTTTGAGATGTAAGCTGTCCCCAATACATATCAGGCCATATGTGCTGAATGGTAACAGAAAAGATAGCCCACTTCGCCAAAAGCAATTCCTGTGAGAGCTGTGAGCCATCAGCCACCAAGGCTCCCCACAATGAGAGCATGCATATTGCAGTCCTGAAGGGGGCACCAGGGAAGCACACCACAGTGCCCACCAGAGGTGTGTGTCACATTCTCTGATGGCTCTTCTCATCTCTTTGCATCTTTGCTTATGTCTACTTTCTCTTTAATGTGTGATCTCTCTTTTTCCTCAGTCAGATTTACAGTGGATTTATCTATTTTCAGTGGACTTCTTAGCAATCAGTTCTTAGTTGATTCATTACTTCTACTATGGTAATATTTATTTCATGTTTTATCTTGATTAATTCCTTCTTCCTAGTTTCTTTGTATTTATTTTATTTTATTAATTTTTTCAAATAAGGATTCATAGGGCACCTGGGTGGCTCAGTTGGTTAAGCATCTGCCTTTGGCTCAGGTCGTGATCCCAGGGTCCTGGGATCAGAGCCCCATGATCCTGCTCAGCAGGAAGTCTGCTTCTCCCTCTGCCCCTTCCCCCTCTTTGCGCTTGTGCACAGTCTCTCTCTGTAAAATAAATAAAATCTTCAAGAAAAAATAAAATAAGCATTCATTTTTATCTTTCTTCTTTCCTCCCTCAAAACAGTTTATTCCTTCCCCTTGCTCCACCCCAGTAAGAGCCCAGTTTTGCTGAAGTGGAGAATTCCTTTTAGTTCTAGATAACTACTTGATTTTTCCTTACAGTATATCAGTATGTACCTTCTAAGACCCCTTGTTTAGCACCTCTATTACATATTTCCAATCTGTTCTTATCATCTTTGATCTAATTTTTGGAGAGAAAGGAAAATTGAGATGGATCCTGCACCCTTATTATCTCCCCATCTTCCTCCACCTGAAAGTATTGGCTATTTTCTCATCAATTTATCCTAGAACCCAGCGACCCCTTTCAGGTGTTTATTGGTTTCATCGCTCTTCTGAAATGTCTATTCAAGTCATAAACACCTATCCTTAAGTCTCTTACTGTTTCCCTTTTCCCCTCTTATCTTGCTTTTTAAAAATTTTACTTTGAGGAATGCTTAGGTGGCTCAGTCAGCTGAGCATCTGACTCTGGATTTTGGCTCAGGTCATGATCTCAGGGTCGTGGGATTGAGCCCTGCGTCAGGTTCTGTGCTCAGTGGGGAGTCTGCTTGAGATCTTCTCTCCCTCTGCTCCTGTTCCGCCCCCCCCCCAACTCTCTTTCTCTCAAATAAATAAATAAATCTTAAAAAAAAATGTTGTACTTTGAAATAATTCTTGCACTTGCAAATTAGAAATCAACAGCGACAATCCCACCTTCAATTCTTCTACAGAATTATTTACATAGGAAATCATGGGAATTTAACTGTTGTTTTGGTGCTGAATGTTTTTGGTGGTGGTGGTGGTGGTGTTCCATGACAAAGAACGTGTGCATGCTGCATTTGAATCTCATCCACTGCCTGATTATTTTTTTATTCATAATGTCATCCAGATTTTGTCAGACACATGTTCTGTTTGCAGATCTGATGGTTTTTCCTTTGTGACTTCTGGGTTCCTAGAATGCTCCTCTGTAGAGAAGTTCATTGTATTTGCCTCTCTTGAGGTAATTCAGACAAATGTAGACATAGCCACCTTTGTTGAAAATGGTGAAGCTGGAGCTAAATCACACCATTTTTCCCTGCCTCCCACCAAGAGGACTAAGTTATCCTATTGCCACTTTGGAGGCAATAAAGGACTGAACAAAGGAAAATACCTTTAATAATAATCAGCTGAAAGCTATGCAGGCTGCATTTGCAAAACACAAAAAGACAGATGGAGCTGAGAATCTGTTTATACAGAAAGGTGGAAGAATCCAAGGACAATAGTAGAGACACCAACGGTGGGGGAAAGATGACATTTGAGGATTTGGAAGGGGCCGGTGGGAAGAGGAAAGGTTGAAAGGATGAGATATGGTCCCCGTGGTATATTCTAGACCATGAGATCTTTTCTTGATACACCACCCTGGCTATATTCCTCTCCTCTATTATCTAAGGTAAAGCCATAATCCCTAGTCCTTGAAATTGATTATAGGTTACTCATTTGCATCCTTTAGTAGAAGAGTTTAAACCTCCACCATACTTCAGTTCTGCTCAGTCCATGGGAAAATGGTGTCAAGCATGCCTCCTGCTTGGTTTCCCCTGCTTAAGAACTTGCCCTCCCTTTGTGGAGAGAAGTGATCCAGAAAAGATGACAGACCACCAGAGGACTCTTCCCACCATAAAAAATCATGAGAAGGATTGCTTTGATCTCTATTTCACCAGGGACAGGGAAGAAAAGCTACTCTGAGATATAAAGAAAAGGCCCAGGTATGCAGATTACACCACTAATAGTAGCGGTAATTGTTACGATGCACTGAACTCCTTCCTTGTGCCAGTAATCATGTATGCATTGCCCAATTTAATCCTCCAAACACCTTGCAAGGTAGACGAGGGTCAGGAACATAAAGTGACAGGTCCAAGGCCTCACAGCAAGGAGGTGCTGGAGCTGGAACTTGCCCTGAGGACCGCCAGACTCCAATGCCCTCATTCTTTCCCAAATGACCCCACTGACTCTGTCACAAAATGAACAGCCTAAACAAAACACTCCATGTAAATCAGATGTCATGGAAATGCATCTGAGATGTGGACATGAATAGCAACTGCTTATTAAACTTGCCAAACAGTTCGGCTTTCTCCTCTCTGCTGGGAATTTTCCCATTCCAAAGGTGGAACTAAATATCGGAAGAGACAGTGCTCTCAATCAGGCTTCCCAAAAAACAGGGAGCGCCACAAGTCCTCCCTCGTTCTCGTTCACAGACTCAGAAATAACCCTTTTCCCAGAAGGTTGCGGAAACCACTGCAGAAATCCCAAGTGAGGGAGGGAAAAGAGCGACGGACGGAAAAGCTAGCCCTGGAGATCACTCACCATGTTGCCTCTGGCTGGCTCTGCACAAGTCTCAGTGGGGTCAGAGCAGTAGAGAACATTGCTCCCTACGTGCCTGTGATTGAACTGTCCCTACCTCACCTGAACTACATGCAGTGAAGTATAGTGAAAACCAAGACGATGGTGAGATGTACATGTGAATCTAGGCTATGCTCCTACAAACTGAGTTTCTTACCCTGTCTGAGCCTCAGCTCTTTATCATATAAATATGGATGGGGGTGCCTGTGGCTCAGTTGGTTGAGCACCTGCCTTTGGTTCGGGTCATGATCTCAGGGTCCTGGGATCAAGCCCCACATCAGGCTCGCTGCTCAGTGGGGAGTTGGCTTCTCCCTCTCCCTCTGTGATCTCTCTCACTCTCACTCTCTCTCAAATTTAAAAAAAAAAATTTAAATATGGATGAAGAGTTTCAACCCCATAGAGTTGAAAAAAGTAAGTAAGATAACATTTTTTAAAGTACTTAGCACATAATAGGTATTTCAAACAAATGATAGTTAGCCTCCCTTTTGGCACAGTGCACTTTACAACATTTACAAGTTGGTTCAGGTATCCCCCACTTTCTGAAAGTCTGCATGACACCACTTCATTTTTACTAAATAGCTACATTGGGACAACTAAGACTTTTGTGTTAAAGCGAAAATCCTTTCAGATTTCTTGACGTTCGCAATGCGAACTTGCAGAAAGCTGGGGAATACGCTTTGCTTTGTGCCATTTTAGCAATATGGACGGTTTTATAGGAATGTTCTCTGCTCAGTGGGGAGTCTGCTCCCCATTCTCCTTCTGCCCTCTGCCCCCCACTCTCTCTTTCTCAAATAAATAAATAAATCTTAAAAAAAAACAATTTTGTTTTTGGACAGTGAAGAAAACCTGTTTTTCAGAAAAACTAGCCCAGTAGCATTCTGGTGGTGGAGTGGGGAGACAGGTTAGAGGAGATTTTACAGTTAAATGTGGTTGAGAAAAGAGCATATGCTTTCTCCCTCCTTTAAATTCACAACGAGCATGATTGTTTTAAAGGCTCTGAGAATTCCCACTATATTAAAAAAAGTTTCCTTAATTCATTTGGTCTCTAAAATATTTTTATAGTTTCGTAACACTGAGTTACATCCAGAGAACACATATTTTAAAAATGTATTTTTAAAGGAGATTTCAATCTTTTATACAAATGACACAAAGTGTCAGAAAGAAATTCATTTTTTTCATTATATTTATATTACCTTTATCTGAGGCACCTAAAAATACCCAGAGATAAATTGACAGCTATTGAGACAGGCGGGCTGATCTGATCCTCATATTACAGTATTGCAACTGCCAAGACACATGATCTGATCCAAGAAAGACTGAAAGCAACAATCAGAAGCCACAAAAAAGCAGTGCCGAGCATTTCTTAAACTGAGACAGTGAAATATACATCATCCTCTCAAAAGACAATGACAGACAAAGCCTCTCGTCCTCCAAGTCCCCAGGTTGCTCTCACCACCACCGCCCCACGGTGCTCTCATGAAAGTCATAGCAGAACATGCACAGGTTGGGTTAAAAACCCAACACTGGAATTCAGACCCTGGCTGTGTCATTCACAAGGTGTTTATTCTCGCCAGTCTCAGATTCCTTCGTTATAGAATAGGGCTAGCTTTATGTTGACAAGAGAAGACCTTGTATGCAAAATACTATAGTAGAGTCAATTCATGTTGCATTTAACTGAAGCATTTGAAAGACAGATTCATATGCCAATTCACAATCTCAAGGACCTTAAAGATTACCTACTACAATCTTCTGATTTTACAGAAGGTAAAACTGAAGCCCAGAGAATGAAGTGGTTGGTCCACGGTCGCACAGCTCATTAGTTGCAGAGCTAGGACATCGCCTTGGGTCTCCTAACTTTTAATCGAGAGATCTTCCCACTATACCCAAAGATCAGATTCATCTTCACTTGTGTTTAACATCATATGAGCATAAAATTAAGTTGAATATAGCAAAGGATCTCGTAAGTAAGTATGAAGCCCTCTTATCTAATATATTCAGGGAAAAAGGAAATTCTGGTTAATCAAAGAATCTGTCTCGCGGAAATTAAAAAATTCTCCCCACAAAAAGGTCAGGGAGCCCTGATATACACCACACATAGATTAATGACTTTCAAATCATGCGAAAGCAATACAGTTCACCTTTGAAACTAGGCTGGACATAATTTCCTCTGTGTCTGATCACTTTGGATTCTCACATTGCCTCAAGGCAACCACAATGACTATCAATCATCAGCATATGAGGGCATAAACTTAGAGCCCCACTCTGAGATTACACTGCATGTGGAGGGCTGGTTAATAGAGCTCTGGGTTAATGAAAATCCAGGTAGCAGGGGAGAGTGCTATGTACAGATTTATGACCAGTTTCCAGGAACTCGGTAATTTGGAAGATTTTGTACCTTTACTTCTTTAAAAGATAGTCTATTGCTTCATATTTTACTAATTTCAGAATTAAGTCTGCATCATAAAACAGAAAAATAACGGAGACAGTTCACAGGACCTCAAGACTTGAATGAAAGTTAGAAGTCAACAACTCCCATTTTGTCCTTTAAAAGACAAAGAAAAAGAGGCCCAAAAGGTGACCCTACTGACTAACTAAAGGCAGAGGAGGGACTAGAACTCGAGACTCCCAAAGCCCCCCCGAGCTCTCCATCACTATGGAATGCAGACTCTCACATTTGATTTTTCATTTTTTTGATCAGCAGAGCCCAAGGGACCCTACCTGGAATTAAGGATACAGCATTCAAGAGAAGACATGTAGATTACAGTCGCCATGAAGAGCCAGGGAGAGTGTCTGCTCCAAAGAATGAAAAGTCCCCCACTTAGTTACCACTAACCTCTCCCCAGATGTGTCTAACCTGACCCAAGCAAGCCCAGGATGTTCCAGCAAGGCATGGGGATAGAGCCACAAGCTCCCATGGACAGGGTGCTATCTGGCTTCCAAATGCCTGCTACCATGCCACCTGGGTGACCCCCAATCCTTTCATCCTCAATAAGTGTTTACTGTCTTCTCCTAATCTGATTCATGCATTCTCTATCTCAGTTGGTGACAAAACCATCAGCCCATTACCCGAGCTAGAAACCTAAAATTCAACTGTAATTCTCCTCTCTCCCTGGGCTGCTGACTTTTCCAGCCAGGATATGTCTTGATGTCATTGTTTTTTTATTTCAATCCCAATGACCACAGCCATGGTTCAGCTTCCCATCATCTCTCACAGAAGTTACTACAACGGTATTTCTCCTTACATATATGTCAACCACCCCACCCCATCCTCGACCAGCGCCTGCTTAAAACCCTCTGCTGTTTCCATTCAGGATAAAATTTTCTTAACATGTTCTTCTCATTCTTGCCCCCCCCCCACCGTGTCCCCAGCACACATACTGTCACACTCTGCTTCCACCACACTGTGCTATGCTATTTCTTATCTCTGTAACTTTGATCGCAGAGATCTCTCTACCCATAATGTCCTTCTATCCCCATTTCACTAGGTCATTATACCTGAGTATCTCTGTTTATGCTCCAAAACTAAAGAAGTCACCCTCTGTAGGACCTTCGCATCCAAACTACAGGATATATTAAGTATCCCTCCTCTGTTCTTCCAGATCACCCTAAACTTAATTCTCTCACTGCCCTTACTATCTGCGAGTAATTTGGCAGCAAGATCAATTCTGTCTTATTCCATTTTCATATGCCCAGTACCCAACACACTCAGCAGAGTCTTAATAAATATTGAATTAACAAGCAAGCAAGCTAATTAATTAATTAATTAATTAATGGCTCTTTCCCATCTTTCCTGCCCTTTGTAAGCTAAGTCCACAGGGTGCCATCCGCACCGTCCATGGGCCTATCCTGGGTGCAGAACCATTCACACTGTCAAACTAGAAGAAACAGTCATGCGGTGATCAAACTATCAGGCACGACTGGTGAACAGACACATCATTTCTTCCATCATGAAAATGAGGTATAGTGTTTTTTTTCTTTCAACGCTGAAAGCTACAAATGCAACTGAACCACAAAAATGTCACAGCAACAACAAAGACTTAACATTTCTGCACAACTGTTTAGCATTTGCAGATCACCTTCCTGGGGATAACTGCATTCCAACCTCAGAGCAATTCTAAGCAGACAGAGTCAGTGTTATCCCCATTTTACAAATAAGAAAACTGAGGCTTACAGAAATTATTAAACACACCAAAGTCCGAAGATTAATTTTTTTAAAGATTTTATTTATTTACTTGAAAGAGAGCAGAAGCAGAGGGAGGGTCAGAGGGAGAGGGAGAAGCAGACTCCTTGCTGAGAGGGAGCCCTATGCAGGGCTCAATCCAGGACCCCAGGATCATGACCTGAGCCAAAGGCAGACGCTTAACCGACTGAGCCACCCAGGCACCCCCCAAAGATTAATTAAAAGCTTGAATCCTACTATTCTGACTTTTGGTGTTCTACAACACGCTGCCTCAAGATGTTTTTATTCAAAATAAAAATCAAAGCAATCTTTTCTCTGAATTACGACTGTGACTTCACTCTCCTGAAGCTCAGGAGAGTCATGAAGTGCTGCACATTTGCTTACCACCCACCCTGCCATCAGCCTGGCGGTCTCTCCCTCTCAGGAGGGATGAACACAGCTTCCTTTAGGACCCAGTAACAAATGCTGCCCTGAAACAGCTTGAGAAGCTGCCTGACCCTCTCCCCACTCCTGGTTGCTTAGAAGCAAGAGAGCAAATTAGTATCCAAACAGTCTCCTTAGATAGAAGGCATAATTCATACAACAGGTCAAATCCTATCTAAAAAATGTCACTGAACAAAAATCCTCGAGTGATAAAGAGATTCTCAGGCCTCAACCATAGACTATTTATTAAAAAGCACCCTTGATGTGACAAAGTTCCAAATATATGCGTGTGTGTGTGTGCACATTTTTTAAGTTATTTTGTGCTACGTTCTTACGGGGCTTTCGATGTGTTAACTCATTAATCCCCACAACATGCCTATAAGACAATCTTAATATCCCCATTTACGGCTGAGGGAATTGAGACTTACACAGCTGTAGTGACCTGAGTCTACATGGCTGGCCGTGCACTAAGTGATATGAAGATGTGCTGAATTAAACTACTTATCAAATCCCTACCTGGCCACTTGCCTACCCTGTGTAAGATACATGATCTCTCCAGCCTCAGTTTCCTCTTGTGTGAAATGGAGCTAATAATAATAGTAATAATTATCATATGGCTCTGCTCTTTTCAGGGTCCCATCTCTGCTTCAGGCAGTGAATGAAGAAGACAGCGTGTGGAGACCATACACGAGTTCTTATTGATCTTGACCCAGAAGTGACTCACCTCACTTGCATTCCCACTTCACTGCTGAGAACTAGTTGTACATCCGCTCCCACATGCAAGAGGGTGGGAAATATGGTCTCACTGTGGACCAAGGAAGGAGAAAACACAGCACTGAAGCCTGGTGGAAAACTAGACACCCCTGCCGTACCTTTCACATAGCTTTATTCTGAGAATTAAGTAAGATAGCTTGTATAAAGTGCCTAGCATATTATAAGCCTGCAATAAACGTCAATTACAATAACCATTCTTGACAGAACCAAAAAAGGAAGTCAGGATTTATGATGTCTCATCTACCATTCTTTAACCCTTGGAGTATATTACTTCTTTGAATTTATTGTACCAACTGTACCCAGTCCATGCCTTCAAAGAAATTAACACACCATACAAGGATGTCAAATGACTATTATAATTGAACATACATATAAAGATCAATTTATAACAATTGGATAAGAAAACATTCACTTATTCATTGTTATTTAATTAACAGATACTTATTAAATATTTACAAGGAGAGGCGCCTGGGTGGCTCAGTTGGTTAAGCGTCTGCCTTCGGCTCAGGTTATGATCCCGGGGTCCCGGGATCGAGTACCACATCGGGCTCCTTGCTCAGTGAGGAGCCTGCTTCTCCCTCTCCGTCTGCCTGCCACTCCCCCTGCTTGTGCTCTCTCTCCCTGACAAATAAATAAAATCATAAATTCATTCATTCATTCATGCATGTGTTCATTCCAGAAGCCCTTAATCCATGTTGGATTAGATTAAAACAATGGAGAGAATTCCAGGCCCTAATAGCAGCCCGATAGAAAAGATAGGCAGGGGCACCTGGATGGCTCAGTTGGTTAAGCGTCTGCCTTCGGCTCAGGTCATGATCCCAGGGTCCTGGGATTGAGTACCACGTCGGGCTCCCTGCTCAGCAGGGAGTCTGCTTCTCCCTCTGCCCCTCCCCCCGTTTATGTTCTCTCTTTCTCTGTCTCTCTCACAAATAAATAAATAAAATCTTTTTAAAAATTTACAATGAGCCAAATACTTTTGAGTATATATCACAGAAATAAATCTGTTTTGTGGTAGAATTTACCATGATTTTAATTATAGACTTGCTATACAACATGGCTGTTGGAAGTCTCAGAGGAGATACACAGCATATCTTGATCGAGGGGGATGTGAGAGGATCTGAGAATTGGTGTTATCTGTACACCACTCGCCCAAGAAGCTGCCTGAAGGCAAGTCTATCAAACCTCCTCTCCCAGCAGAACCAAAACATAAAGACATGCAGGTCATACACATCCCAGTCCCTAGATTCCTTTACAGGGCAACAACCATTAGGCAGCAGGCACTTAGTAATGGCACAAGGTACGAAACGACTGGACAATCCTAAATAATGAGCGTATCTGACAGTGTTGGACTTGTTTACTTTCTGGTCACTACCCTCTCATTCTCCTCTGAATTGTGCTCTCTCTGCTGATTCCTACGACATTCGATTCAGGCATCTCTTTTTTTTTATTAACATATAATGTATTATTTGTTTCAGGGGTACAGGTCTGTGATTCATCAGTCTTACATAATTCACAGCGCTCACCATAGCATATACCCTCCCCAGTGTCCATCACCCAGCCACCCCATCCCTCCCACCCTCCTCCACTCCAGTGATTCAGGTATCTCTTAAGGCAATTAGGTCATTCCACCTCATGGATCCATCATAGCAGAGCTTAAGCAGGAAAAGGAGGAAAGAAAGTATGTGCAGATTCCCTAAGGGTTTATTTCTGCTTGCTGATGAGTAATGAAGTCAAACAGCCAATCATTTCTCCTCTAAACAGTTATTACACATCTGCTGTGTGCTTAACAAGTGCAAAAAGACACAACTCCTACCCACTAGTAGGGTCAGACTTAAAATACAGTTTAAATTTTTCTATATACCTTCTCAAAGTTTAAAATAGAAATGCAAAATAAACCTTTAAAACCTTCCATCCAGGGGCGCCTGGGTGGCTGAGTCAGTTAAGTGTCTGCCTTCAGCTCAGATTATGATCTCAGGGTCCTGGAATCAAGCCCCGCACCGGGCTCTCTGCTCAGCAGCGAGTCGGCTTCTCCCTCTCCTTCTGTGACCTCTCTTGGTCTCACTGTCTCTCAAACAAATAAAATCTTAAAAACAAACAAACAAACAAAAACCTTCCACCCATGTGATTGCCCTGATCAGCTGATCAGAAGTAGCCTGTTCCCAAAGAGCTCTCTCCCAGCCACTGACACATTAAAGATGCATTACAGAAAGTCATCGTGGGGACGCCCGGGTGGCTCAGTCGTTAAGCGTCTTTGGCTCAGGCCATGATCCCAGGGTCCTGGGGTCGAGTCCCACATCGGGCTCCTTGCTCAGTGAGGAGCCTGCTTCTCCCTCTCCTCTCCCTCTGCTCTCCCCCTGCTGGTGCTCTCTCTCTCTCTGACAAATAAATAAAAATCTAAAAAAAAAAAAAAAAAAGAAAGTCATCGTGACAGGATTACAATCCAGTGTTCTCTCCCTCTCTGTCTTCTCCAGGTCCTTAGCTCTGTCCCGGATCCCCAGAGTCCACTCTACTTGTTAGAAAGTGCTTTCCACCTCTTTTCATAGCCTACGTAAACTTCGGTCTGGCTTTCTTCTGGGCATTGCTCAGATCACATTTTCCCTCCTCACATTTGATTTACCTGACTATGCACACAGAAATGGCAGTTTAAACCTTCGATATTAGTCCACGGTAAGCCTGTTTCTCTAAAAGACATGTCACCCTGTTGTGTTGTAGCCAGCTTTCCCTTTCTGGAAGCCAGTCATTCTTGGAGAGCCCAGAACATGTCTCAGAAAGAGTTGGAACATCTTGGTTCTTACCACAACCCCGTCATTTGCCAGCTGTGTGAGCCTAGTCGATCACATCTTCACTTCCTAATTTTTTTGCCATATCCATAAACGATCTGCCTGTATTTCATATTTTTCTTTAAATGTAAATGAAATAAAATTTTAATAAACTAAAATTTAAATTCAAAACTTTGAATCAACATGTAATTGGAGATGTATCACTATCCATGAACTCTAAAAGTAAAGTTATAATTATTAAAATAATTTTATCTACGTATCTCCTAATACAATATCATGTATTACCACTGTGGTACATGTAACACTTTAAGAACCTCTCAGATGACTTAAGTCATCTCACCTTTATGATTGCAAAACACTCCCCCTGTACATTGAAAATCTTGGCAAATGCAGTGATGAAACGTTTGAATGTCTTAAGTGGCAGTGAGCCTGCAGTAAACCTGGTTGTATTGCAGCTGATACTTAGCTTGTGGCACCTCACCCTGATGGATGCAGGAAGATCTTGCCACTCTACTAGGAGTCCAGTCCCTTTGCACAGGGATATACTCTGCACATCTAGGGACCCACTGTCTGGAGCTACCTGCTCTTCGCTTCTGTGTGGTCATGAGAATGCATTTCACAGAGTGCCCAGGTAGGGAGTGTAACTGACAAGGGCTCGAACTGCCGAGCTCTGAAATTCTCAGCAGAGTTTGCGTGAGGCCATGACTCAGCCAGGGACTGAGTGTGGCAGGGACATTAAGACAGACGCATCCCTGCAAAGACCCAGGATTTCTCTAAGGGTCAGTGTGGGCTCTGGGACTCCCTGATGGCTCTGCCCAACCTTTCTTCAACTGCATGACGGACGGCCATGCTTCCGTGCAACACTCTGACCTCTGCTCCTCATGTGGCGTCACACCCGTACAGCAGTCTGTGGCTCTCCCAAGCTGACCTGGGTTCCTTACTGTCCTCTCAGTCGGGTGTCTTCCTAATAAAATCCTTGCATCTTGAATCGTATGTGGATGTCTGCTTCTTGAAGAACCTGAATTTATACCCCTCCCCTCCTCCTTCTTGATTGGGTAGGAGACTTGCTCAGCTGAGTCGCTTATTCTGTAACTGGTTTGTTAAATGAGATAGACTCTAGAGAAATCAAATTTATTCTTTCTCACCACTGCAGATCTGCAAAGCTGCCCCGCAGGCCCATTTTTCTCCCTCCTGCATATAATCTTGGGTAGGTTTTAGATCAGTTAGAATTAGGTTTTATTAGGAGAAATAGAAACCCTGAAAATGAGTGGCTTAAATAAGATAGAAGCTTATTTATATCTCATATAAAACAAGCTTTGGAGTGAAATGTCTAGGGCTGGTTTTACAGTTTCATGTTTCTCAGAGACTGGGTTCTTTCTACCTCACTGCTCCCCCAAACCTAAAATGTGTCACCCTACCCCCATCTTCACAATCCAAAATGGCTGCTGGAGATCTGGCTACCATATACCCATCCCAAGGAATAGAATAAAGAAAAAAGAAAAGAAAGGAATGCTTATGGAGACTCACTATAACTATTATGCAACACTTCTGTTTGCAGTTTATTGTCCAGAAGGCTGTGTTAAGGAGGCTTTTAGGTAGGATGCAATGTGCCTAGTTAACAATCTGGGTCTGTTACAAAGTAGGGAGGGGAAAACGGACAGGCAACTGGCAGTCTCCGCCACAGCTTCCACAGCTTTTCCAGTAATTCAGTTGTCCTCTAGTCACAGTCAGATAATAAAGGGCTTTGTCCATTATTATAAAACTCCAAACCCTCATCCAACTAAAGCCTCCCCCACTCATACATTGCCCATTAATTGGACTCCAGTGGCTCTCCAGTGCTGCAGCTGGAGAAGGAAGAGAGATGGAGGACAGAAAGTCCCAACTTTACTAGCACAGTTGTAATCTAGTATTGGGGTTCTCTGTGCTTAGCAGAATCCAAATGCTGAGTTGTACTCTTATGGGTGCTTTTGTGGGTTCTTCAGAGACACCTCAGCCCTGGACTGTTCGCACCTACAGTTTCATTAATGAGGGTATGTTAGAGACTGCCATTCCCCCAATATGGAATCCCAATTATTAACTGGACACATGGCCTCCAGTTCGAAACACAACATTTACCAGTTAACATTACTTTAACGATGAAACCACTATCAACAATTGGCTTCTGCTCAGACATATCAAGCACTTGGAAGTTACCACTCCCTTCCTCACAACAAGAAAAAAACTGAACTGAAAGTCAATAACTCTACTTAAATCCATCAGAGAATTGAGATCACAGGGCAAACCAATGCCCTGAAAACTAGAGAGGCACACAGGCAAATATAGAGAATCACAACTTACCAGGAGAGGAAATTGCTGGTGCCGGGAATGGGTAGGAAAACTTAAAACTGTAATTGATGAATTGTTGGAGGCTGGACTACTGTGAGAGTTAAAAATGCCTGGGGCCCAGCCTAAGGGAAGATCCCCATACGTTCATGTGTGACTGTCATGTTACCTCCAGGAGCCCAAGTTCTGATAGTGAAGATGAAGAGATTCCTTTTGTGCTTCCAGCAGAGAAAGAGGAAAAAAGTAACCGCCTTGAAATACATCCAGAGCATTCTCTTCTTCATCTGCCCTTAAGGGAAACTACTTTATTAGAGCCTAATTCATGTGAGAGAAAGGAAATACCAAACTCCAATCCCCCCTTAACCTTCCTGTCTCACCTAAAAATAAAAAATAAATAAAAGTAAAAAAAAAAATTAAAAAGCTGAGAAGCACTTGTGAAGATCACAGCCTATGACACACACTTACTAAAAGAATGAGTGAATCATAAGAGTACAGAATGCTTTCCCCTTCTCCTCCCATACCTTACCATGACACAACAAGGCTCCTGGATAATAACAGAAAATTGTATCTGAAAGAACTCCAAGGCTAGGACTGTATTTAGAAGTTCCTAGAGGAACCCAAAGACAACCCAGAAGACAAAAACAAGGACACTGGAAGAAACTGAAGCCTCGGACACCTATAGCTAGTACAAATAGTAAACAGGGCATAACTGCTAGTGAGATAAACATAAAACCTTACACTGAATGCCTATTTACTTCAGTTCCTATTACCCGATACACCATGTCTGGCTTTCAACAAAAAATGACAACACATGCTAAAAGGCAAGGAAAAAAAAACACAATCTTAAGACACAGAGCAAGCAACAGAACCAGACTTAGATATGACAGGTATTTTAGATTTGTCAGACCAGGCAAAAATAACTCGCTTTATATCCTAAGGCTCTAATGGAAAAAGTGGACAACATGGAAGAACAGATGTAAGCTGTGGGGGGAATCTCTGAAAGATTCAAAAGTAAATGCTAGAAACACAGCCATGCAACAGAACTGAAGACTAGCATTTACCAGCTTTCCTTTTTGGCTAGGTATAACTGTATGCTGGGATTCTGACTAATAGGATGTAAGAAGAATTGATATGTGCATCTTTCTAGTCATGCTATGAAGAGGCATGTCCTCTGTAGGAGTCATTAGGATTGTTCACTTATAGTCCACTGTAGGATTGTAATTCCTGACTCTTTGATGTTAGGTGTGGCCATGTGATCGGTTCTGGCCAACAGGTGAAGGGCACAGTCATTTAACTGCTGATGCCAGGCTATCCAGTTTACCCTTCTCCTGCCACAGGCCATAGTAATGCTCCTGATGATGCAGGTCCATCCTCTGGCGGCCCTGAGTGAAAGGAACCTAAGGTAGAACCTCTAGTGACCCATGATAAACATATCACATGAACAAAAAATAAACCACTAATATTTCAAAATTATTATTACCAGGGCACAACCCAAGATATTCTAACTAACCCCTCGTCCCTTTCCCCTTTCCATCTTCTCTCCAGCTGAAACTCAGACATGCTAGTGAGCATGCGTGGATAATGTGAACAATATCCTAGTGACACGAGAAGAACAAAATGGAAGGAACCTAGGTCTCTGAAGAATTCTCAGAACAGATACTGAATACCAGCTCAAATTTCTCTGTGAAAGAGAACTAAACCTCCATTGTATTTAAAATGTTTTATTTTGTTATAGCTGAATCAATATCCTGGCTAATAAAGAAGGCCCATGCCTTCTCTGACTGGTTGCTTCCTCTTCAGTCTCAAAAAAATCCTGAAAGCCCCATTGTTACCATAACATTACACATTGTGAGGTTTTGTGTTTGACCAGGGCACTGATAAACAGATTTGGACACACCACTGCACTAATTGTTAGCTCTCAGGAAGTGTTAAATAAAAATGTCAAATGCTCATCCACATGTGTGTAGCAACAGGGAGAAGTGTGATCCCTACCCTACCCTGGCTTTTGTTTAAAATCCAATGTATTTAGAAATACGAGTTTAAACAGTGCAACCACTGAAATGACCAATATTGCCAAGAAGGGGGAAGTCGAAGAGCTGGTGAGGGTAAAAAGCACAAAGGTACGTGATGTAAAGTCTTTGTTGAACTAGTAAGTGTGTAATCAGATGTAATTACAATGCCTTAAATTAAGAAACAGCCCATTTCTCCAACTAAATCATTCTCTAAATAAAGTACATAAATAGTATATTTTCCCACAGTGTTTGTGTAATTGTATCATTTATGATACCATCTGCAAGACTGAAAATTTTCAAGAACAGAAAGTATAAATCAAACTGAATTAAACAAAAGGAACGGACTGGTTCTTCTGATGGAAAAACTAGTAAGGCTTCAGATAAAGCTTGATCCAACAGCTAAAACAATGACCAGAAAGTGGTTTCTCTCTCTCCATTTTTCAGTCCACTTTCAGTTGTTGGCTTCAATCTCTCAGGTAACTCCCCCTATCACACCTCCCATCTCAAGATGGCTGCCACAGAACTACATGTTCCTTTGTTTATCTCCATCAAGACAGAGTATCCACCCAACCACTTAACAAATGTCTGGAGTTCCAGTTTGACTGAACTAGCTTAGGTCATATGTCCATCCCTGAGCAGCATAGGTAAGGGCTAAGCTACATACTTCATTTTGGGGGTGGTGGGTGGGGGAGTGAGGTCAGCATCCTCTGAAACATGAGGAAGAGACAGATATCTACAGGACAAACTGCTAGTTCCTTTTCTTCCCACAGGCAACTAGAACACATTTCTCTGCTTCTCTTGCAGCTAGGTGTGCTCATGTTACTAAGCTGTGGCCAATAGCATGAAGGCCTTGCCACGACAACCTTCCACATGTGATCCTCTATCTTTTCCCACCCGTCAACTAAAGAAGAGAACTCTAAAAATTTAGAAGAGGGCAGAACCAAGAAGATGGAAGGAGCAGAGATCTCCAAATGAGTAAGTAGAAGCCACTTAACCAGGAACACCCACATTAGACTATGACGTGAGCAAGAAATACATTTTTTATAATCCTTAAGCATTGAAAATTTACCATTTATTTATTGCAACAGTCATCGTACTTAAGCTAATGTAATACTACAAAAAATACTGGAATGGCATTTCCAAGAGTAGGGCAAATGGATGTTGGACAGCCCCAAATAAGCAACGTCCACTGCAACAATGGTTTTTAAAATTTGGGTTATCTTTAAATAAAATGGGAGCAATTATGCTGCCACAGACATCTCAGTGTACATACATTTTCTTTTCTAGAAGAGGAGCATTGTAATGACTTAGCCACAAACCAAATAAACAAAGCAGCAATTGCCTCTTGTACTATAATAAGCCTTTGCAAACATGCCCTGCATTTGCACATGGCTTCCTTAATAAATGGATGCTATTTGCTTGTATTCATGAACAGTCGTATCAAATAAGAGATGCAATTTAAATTTGCTCTGCATTTCAGGTAACCACTCTTCAATACAACTAGCATTTTCTAAAATAAAAAAAATGTATTCTTCTAAAATCTCTTCCTTTTCCATTTTAATGTGCAAGCACAAAGCAGGCAGAATAATGCAAAAACCAAGAGGCATAGAGAAGGCAATATAAGAAGCTGTGAACCAGTTCCAAAGCCAGTGAGAGAGGCAAAGGATAGTGACTGGTTGAAGCCCAAACCAATTACCTCCTATCTAAAATGGAATATACCCAGAGTGGATTGAGATTGGTACCAAAATCAAAGCACGAGCAGGTGTTTAAAAAAAATCAGGAATTAACATGCTAGGTGAGATAAGTATGTGCTCTATCTGGAGCTCTGTCCTCTTCAGCTGGATAAATTCTACTCATCTTGCAGGGCTGAGCTAAACTATCACAGCTTTGGGACAGATTCTGATGACAACTGCCTCCTTACCTCAATGTAGTTATTCCTCCTCTTATAAAGACCTTAATAACCTTTACTCATCTGCCATAGCTCTTCTCATTATTATAATTATAGAGTATCTGTGTAATTATTTAGGGTCCATCTTCCCATCTAGAGTGAAAGTTTTATGGGGGCAAAGACTATGCTGTCTTGTTCACTTGTATATTTCCAGGGCCTAGCACAGTGCTTGACACATAGGAGGGACCCATAATTCAAACGATTTTCTGCTGAGTGGTGGGGTTGGCATCAAGCTATTTTAAAGGGACCAAGTGCCTGAGTATGACATTTCCCTTATAGGGAACTCTTAGCATGACATTTCCCTTTTAGCCAATTTTTTAAAATTTTTTTTATTTAAATTCAATTAGCCGACATATAGTACATCATTACTTTCAGATGTAGTGTTCAACAATTTATCAGTTACATACAACACCCAGTGCTCATCACATCACATGCCCTACTTAATGCCCATCACCCAACTAACCCATTCCCCCACCTGTCTCCCCTCCAGCAACCCTCAGTTTGTTTCCTATAGTTAGGAGTCTCTCATGGTTTTTCTCCCTCTCTGATGACTTCCCCTTCAGTTTTCCCTCCCTTCCCCAATGATCCTCTGCACTATTTCTTATATTCCACATATGAGTGAAACCATATGATAATTATCTTTCTCTGATTGACTTACTTCGCTCAGCATAATACCTTCCAGTTCCATCCATGTCCATGTAAATGGTAGTATTCATCCTTTCTGATGGCTGAGTATATATATCACATCTTTATCCATTCATCTGTCGATGGACAGCTTGGCTCTTCCCACAGTTTGGCTATTGTGGACATTGCTGCTATGAACATCAGGGTGCAGGTGCCCCTTCGGATCACTACATTTGTATTTTTGGGGTAAATACGTAGTAGTGCAATTGCTGGGTTGTAGGGCAGCTCTATTTTTAACTTGAGAAACCTCCATACCATTTTCCAGAGTGGCTGTACCAGCTTGCATTCCTACCAACAGTGTAAGAGGGTTCCCCTTTCTCCTCATCCTCTCCAACATTTGTTGTTTCCTGTCTTGTTAATATTAGCCATTCTGACTGTTGTGAGGTGATATCCCTTTGTGGTTTTGATTTGTATTTCCCTGATGGCAAGTGATGTGGAGCATTTTTTCATGTGTCTGTTGGCCATTTGTATGTCTTCTTTGGAGAAATGTCTGTTCATGTCTTCTGCCCATTTCTTGACTGGATTCTTTGTTTTTTTGGGTATTGAGTTTGATAAGTTCTTTATAGATCTTAGATACTAGCCCTTTATCTGATATGTCACTTGCACATATCTTCTCCCATTCTGTATTAAAAAAAATAAAAACAAAAACAAAAACCTAACAACCAGTGGAACATTGTCTCTTAAATCATCTAAGAAATCATGTGCTTTATAAAACACTTGCTAAGACTGTGGGAATTCTTCTCTGGACTCTTTTTCTTGGGGACAAATACTATCACATCATTACATATGGACTGCTATCTCTGAAATGATGAGAAGTAAGCAGGTATGGACCAATCCCCTATCCCACCACAGCCCTCCCCTCATTTCTTTCCCAGGAGAAGGACCATGGCCCAGCCCATGAACTTCAGATCAATCTATTCAGTCATTCAAGCTTTGTTACTTCCCTGCTACATAATCCCCAAGTCTCTCTCTGAGAGAGCCCTGATTTTCTCATTTTTACAATGGCCCAAATGTATAACTCAAAGGCTGTAAAATGGAGTGAGATAATGTAGGTAAATGGCCTAGCTCCGGGTCTGTGACATAGTACCAATGTTCTGTTATGTTTTCTTTCTTTCATGGCACTCCTTGTCCTAAAGTCCCCTCTGCCCTTCAATCTTACTGCAATCTCCAGACCTTTCTCCCACTTCCTCCTTCTTCAAATCCACTTCAAGTTTGCTCTTAGAACAGAAAGGATCTGACCACCTAATTCAGACAAAGACCTCAGTAATTGATTGGGTTTTCTTAAGCTGACGTTCACTGAGATTTCATATAATCTTATTTAATATTCACAACAACCCTATGAGATATGCACTACTTATTAATTACTCATTTTTTATGAGAACCCCAATACTCACAGAAGTTAAATTACCTGCCCAATAGAACATGGCTTGTAAACGGTGGGCCTTGAATTCAAAGCCGAGTTGGCCTGACTCCAAATCCACTCTCTCTACAGCACCATGTGACCTTTCCACTTTCTTAATCTCCTTGCTCCACCCAAGTAGCAAAAGCTTTCATTGGACAGTGGCCTGGTTAGATGCCAAGTCTAGACCTAACCTGTGTTACCACATGTGGCTGGCATGAAACTGTTACTTCACATGTCATCTTCAGTCAGGATATTGTACCTTAGCAAATGGCTCTGACCTCAGCAACTGTCATCAGGAGGCATGTTTTGTGGTGATAGGCAGAAAACAGAGTGGAGAGGAGGGTGTCTGAATAATGAAATAATCTTCCAGTCATCAGTCAACCTGGAAAATATTCTTTATTCCCAACTGAAATCACAACCACTTTGGAAGGTGTATTTTAGGCAGAGGACATTTTAGATCATTTACAGACTTTGCAAAGAGTCACCATTTCTTAACTATCTTAACTTCATTATATAGTAACAACTGGATATAGAAATAGACTAATGATGTACTATATGTTGACTAATTGAATTTAAATTAAAAAAAGAAATAGCTGGGGCACCTGGGTGGTTCAGTTGGTTAAGGGACTGCCTTCGGCTCAGGTCATGATCTCAGGGTCCTGGGATTGAGCCCCGCATCAGGCTCCCTGCTCGGTGGGAAGCCTGCTTCTCCCTTTCCCACTCCCCCTGCTTGTGTTCCCTCTCTTGCTGTCTCTCTCTATCAAATAAATAAAATCTTAAAAAAAAAAAAAAAAGAAATAGCAATGACCATTGAAATGTGGTTGCTATACTCAGTATAATCAAATCAGAAAACCTAGAAGAATGCACATCCAAGCATTCTTGATCAAGTGGCTGAGACCTGTCCACACTGAAAATATTAGCTCAGACACAAGATCCTAGGCCAGAGTGCCAAAAAGAGACGCAGAAGGGAACCAAATGAGTTGGAGACCCAAAACCAAGGGCTCCAAAGAAGACCCTACCAAGACTCTACTACTATCTTCCTGGTTAAGAAATTCTATAGAAAAAGAGTTTGGTAATTTTACACCATACTCTAAAGTCTCCCACATAAGATATATCTGTGCAATAGTGTGTGTGTGTGTGTGTGTGTGTGAGATTTTATGTTTACACTGAATATTAATAGCAGCACAAGCTCATTCCAATTTGGAACAATTTAGGCTCCATTCTCAAAAAAGAAAATCCTTTAATTGCCTTTACAAAGTCTTAAGTTAGATAACCCTATTCAAATATTGTTAAAGGTAGTTCTACCAAATCCAAGTGACAGTTACCTTCCTGAGAATCACTCTCTTTGGGTTCATACATATGGCTCAAGTCATCTGCCTTCCTTAGAAAATAATGTCCGAACAGAGCCTGATCCAGTTTGAATGAACAAATGTTCCTCCATCAAAGGTTCTCACCAGCCCAGCCATTTTCCTGGCAGCCAACCTGCCTCTCATCCTGACTCAAGAAGCATTTTTCTAAGAATCCATTCTATTCCAGGCCTGTTAAGTACTGGAGATAGCTTCAAAGGACCCACAAGGAGAGATCAGACATGGACACAGAAGTTGCACTAAAATGGTGTGGCTCACAGGATAAAAGTTGGTGCAGGATACAGTGGCAACACCAAGAGAAAGAGGTTGATTCTACATGGGGGACAATGGCTCTCAAAACATTTTGAAAGATGGGAACATGAGCTAAATCTAGAGAGGAGTGTCATTCTCTCATTATAAGAGAGACAGGGAGAGGGAGAGAGAGGGGGAGGGGGAGGAAGATTGAATCTTACTGCAGATTTTTTTTTTAAGATTTTTTATTATTTTATTAGACAGGAAGAGAGTACAAGCAGGGGGAGCAGGCAGAGGGAGAGGGAGAAGCAGGCTCCCTGCTCAGCAGGGAGCCCGATGTGGGGCTAAATCCCAGGACCCCGGGATCATGACCTGAGCCGCAGGCAGATGCTTAACCGTCTGAGCCACCCAGGTACCCCAGATTTTTTTTAAAGATTTTATTTATTTGTCAGAGAGAGAGAGCACAAGCGGCGGGGGGAGCAGCAGAGGCAGAGGGAGAAGCAGGCTTCCCACTGAGCAGGGAGCCCGATGCGGGGCTCCATCCCAGGACTCTGGGATCATGACCTGAGCTGAAGGCAGATGCTTAACCGACTGAGCCAGTCATGCACCCCTTATTGCAGATTTTTTTAAAACATTTTATTTGAGAGAGAGCACACGCGAGAGAGCGCATGAGAGGGGGAAAGAGGCAGAGGGAGAGGGAGAAGCAGACTCCCTGCCAAACAGGGAGCCCACGCAGGGCTTGATCCCAGGACCCTGAGGTCATGACGTGAGACAAGACAGACACTTAACCAACTGAGACACCCAGGCATCCCTTACTGCAGATTTTTTAACACTAAGATGCACATCAGTACTAACCTAGTACCAAAATTTGGGGGTCCACATACAGAGCTCTGTAGTAGTTCAGTTCCCTGAAAACACACATTTAGGAGCCCTTTTGTCTATTAGGTGTGAAACTGTAACCCACTGCTGATTTCTGAAGAAGATGACTAGACAGAACTTCTCCTAATCACAAATAGGAAACCTGAAGTAAGTCTGGCACCAGAAATTGGCAACAGATATGGCAGGGGTGGCAAAGAAGTGGAGAAGTCCTATGAGGCTGGCAATGGAATTAGGGAAAAACAGTAACAATATTAGCCGAAGTTAATTAAAAGCCTACCGTGTGTTATCAGTACCTTCTATATTTTACATGCATCAACTAATCCTCAATCCCATGTAACAGAATTATCCTGATTTCATTGGTGAGGAAGCCAACGCAGAGAGATGTTAAGCAACTTGCCCAACGTCACAGAGCTAACAAGTAGGTGATCTAAAGAGGAGGAAAACCCAGGCAGTCTGAGTGCAAAGTCCATACTGAGAATCTCTTTGCTAGATGACCTCAAAACCATCTAACCAGTGTTATCTAATCAGTTTGGGAGGAGCCAAAGTCCAGGAGGATGACTAGCGAACTCTGATCTTAGTACACAAGTCCCTAGGTCCATGCCGAGTACTATCGTCCCTGAAGGGCCAGCAGTCACAGGCCTGCTGCTGATGTAAAGGCAGAGACGGCAACACATTTCCCCAGAGTTAAGTGTGCTTTCTCTGAAGCCTAAAATCAGTGAAGACAATAGTTTCCCTGAAATTAATACAACAGCAGTTCCTTTCACCTAACCAATTTAAAAAAATTGCATAGAACCTTCTAGAAATAGCACCCTCCCAATTATCACTTTCATAATTCGCAGGGCCCAGGATTTTCCATTTCATGTCTGTTCTGTGTATTTAAACTCATGATCTTCATATTAATTCTTCCAAAATGACATTTTATCATGGAGAGTATATCCATTTAACTTCCCTGTATCAATATTAACGGTGGCATTTGCGTGTTTATTAGGTAAAAATTGGGTCCTGACAATCATGCAGTCAATTCCAGAGCCCATGAGCTCATTCATCAGGACTCTTCAATTGCTTTTTTAATTTCTTCTGTTGACACTGACCCTGTGTGAGGTTATTTATAAAAATCTTTATGAATATAATTTATGGCTTAATTTTAACAAGTATTAGATAGATGTTATCACTGAGTCCATGACCTGAGGTAGTGAAGATTCCTATCACATAGCATCAAGATTCATTTAAATTTCTCATTTTGTGACTCCTTTTCTATTTTCCCAGCAGCACTAAGGGTCAAATATAAATGAAATCAGAGAAATAAATAAAATCTTAAAAAAAAAAAAAAGAGAAGTATCTTTCACATTAACTGTTCTTTATTGATTCCTTGGAGCAGAAATGCAGATATTTCTAAAGCAATTGGAGTGTTGGAAAAACAAACCACCTAAAGGAGGATAAAGAATATTTTTATGTGTACCTATCACAATTATACTATAAAAGGTGTTTTTCCAATGTACATAATAAATATGTTCTACATTACAGTATTCCTAAGTTTATAGTTTTAGATGAAAAAACAGAAACTTAATTTTTTAAACTGGAGAGGTCTTAAAAATATGCTCATTCAAATATTTCAAACTGACCATCCATAGGGTAAATAATGTTTGGCCTATCCAGGGTTTTAAAAACAGGAAAATGTCACAAAAATCCTTGATTCCTAACTTCTTTTGAAAAGTCAAAAGATCTGGCAACACTGTGCCCCTACCTCCCCATGGTGGTAAACGTCCGTCCTGGGGATGGTCTGTGCCCTCTCCTGTTGTCACAAGGCCCTGCCTCATTTCTGCCTTAAACCTCCAATTTTCACTCTCCCCTATTACTTGCCTGGTCCCTAGAGGTTTTGGAATTGTCATGCCCTGTTCTTGTTCAACTACCTCATTTTACAGATAAGCAAACTGAGAACCACAGAGATTAAATAACATGTCCGCACAAGGAAAAGGTGTCAGTCTGGGTCCCGATCTGCTAACCCACACCACAGTTTCCCTTCGCCCTTAACGAGATCTATTGGACATATGGATACATACTATTTAACACCTCATTGAGTGTAATAAATAGGTAAATATTATTGTGCCTCTGCTCTTGCCAAAGACAATTGTAATAATGATGACTATTTACTGATCCTAATGGAATGCTTTACCACCTACAGATCTGTCATCAGAAGGAAATACTAGCTGTGAGGATTGCCCAGAATGATAAGATGTGATGCCATATTGCGTTGATTTCTGTCTGATGCCTGCAGTAGTGACTCTGCAGTACTCTAAATTAAAGTACTGCGGAGCACAGGAGACCTAACAGGGTCTTAGAAAAAGGCTGATGATAAAAAGACTAAAAAACATCGCCTGTGGTAGGTAAGCACCCAAGATGACCCAATGATCCACATCTCTTGGTATCATGCCCTTAAGTAATTCTCCTCCCCTTGAGTGAGGGTTGGACTTAATGAATTACTTCTTATGAACAGACTGCGGCAAAAGTAATAGTATGTCACTTCCAAAGATGAGTCTACAAAATACTATGACTTCTGTCTTAGGGCTCTCACTCGCTTGCTCTTAGATGGCTTGCTGTGTGAAACATCAACTGTCACGCTGTGAAACAATCTTGTGAAGGAGAGCCATATAGCGAAAGACTGGGGCTTGCCAACAACTACACAAGTGAGCTGGAAGCAGAGCCCTCTCATAGTCCACATTCTAGATGAGACCGCAACCCCACTCAATAGCTTGACTGCAACCTCACGAGAAATACTGAATCAGAAACATCCAAATAAGCCCTTCCCAGATTTCTGACCCACAGACACTATGAAAGAATAGTTGCTGTTCCAAGATGTTAAGTTTTAGGGTAATTTGTTACACAGCAATAATCAAATAATACAGACTCATTAACCATAAATAAAGGTCAAACATCCCTGAGTTCCCCATGTGTGTTGCGCCACTTAAATTCTTACCACATATTGAAAATAACATATATGTGTGTGTCTGTGTGTATATACAAAACACATGTGTATATATACACATATACATATGTATATATAAATATACTTATATATTTATATTAATATATACAGATACTTATATTATAAACGTGTGTGTGTATACAAACACGTGTATATATACATATGTATATATATTTACATAATATAAATATTTATATTAATATATAAATACAAATTTATATTATATAAATATCAAGATTTTTGAATCACATACTGATTAAAAACACAGGCATGAGTAAAGTAGAACATGTTCAAAGCCTGCATCTGTCATTTATTAGCTCAGTGACCTTGGAAAGATATTCAGCTTTGATTTCCTCAACTGAAAAATGAGGTTAGCATTCTCACTGCATCTTATAAATAATTCTACTTTTATACTTAATCAGACTTTATTGTAGTTATTGGTGCAGTCCACTCTGAGGTCAGACCAGTTCCAGTGGGCTCAAACTAAATACCAGCGAAAAGGTCATCCATGCATTCTAGAACACCTAGGCTTCATGGCAGGCTCTACTAGCTCACCCTAGACTAGACTCACCTTCCCCAGGAAGCTTGCCCAAAGGCACCACCTCAATGCCTCTGGGCATCAAGTCATGGTGGGGGCTCCAAGAGTCAGGTGGCCAAGAACACAAATACTCTCTTATTATTTTCCCATGCATTCCATTTCCATAGCTTCCACCAACACTCTAGTGTTCTCCAACACTCTAGTAGGAGCCCATGAAGTTATTTTTACAGCCAGAGTAGCTGACAAAGCAAATGAATTTTGTGTAACCTTCATTCTTAGACTTCCTACAAAGAAAGTCTAAGTGATTATTAGTGATCAAACAATAAAAGTTAAATATTAAAATTTAATTGATAAACTTGAATTGATCAGTCACTTACTTTTGAGTATTACAAGTTTTATCTTACGTACTTCTCGTTTTCCCTCCATAACCCACATAAGTTATTATTAAGTCCATGTTAACAAATACGGAAATTAAAGGTAACTAAGATTCAGTTACTTGATTCCCATGGGAATGAGGAGACAGATCTGCTTGATGGCATGCTTTAGCATGCCAAATGTGTTTATTTTGTTACAATCTTCTTCAAAAAAATTTTTTTGCTCTTTGCTATTTCTTTTAGTTACAAAATCTAGACTTTTTTTTTCAATGTTTATGAGCATCAGATCAACCCATCCATGAAATGGTGCTTGTAGATACTTAACTTGTAAAGATGATATGCGATATGTATCCAAATACCATACTCTCCAGGGGATACTGACTAGATGAATCTTTGATCATGTGACTTTTATACTGTTCAAGATGAGTAGAGAACTGTCTGAATAAACAACGTATTTTTAGCCAAAGTTCAAGATTTTTAAACCATCATCACACAGATCATTACTCTTCTCTGCATTTTCATAATTAACATCTTTGTCTTACTCCATAAAGGAGAAAGAATTTTCACAGAGCAGCTTGCTCAGGATTATTTATAGATGTAAAAATTTGCCCATCCAAGGTCGGTAACAGCTCTGTCCAAGAGTCCTGAGCATTTGTGGGGGTGGCTGCAGCTGTTTTTCTGTCAACAAACCCAAAAAAGTATGCTTGAGCAATTAATTATTCATAATTTGATTAAAATTATTTAGAACTTATTTAAAGTTGCTCCTTTATTTAACAAACCTTGATTGGACATGCTTCTGTGCCAGGCACCACATTAAGCACAAAAATAAATGAGATACCACACATACCCTCAAGTGGATTATAATCTAGTAGCAGAGACATACGTTTGAAGAAAGAATAATAATAAAATTTATGAAGAAAAGGTTCAGCCCTTCAATGTACTGGAGGAGCAATGGTTACTCAAAGCAGGAAGGAAATTCTGCTGGCAGAGACAGTGAGATAAATCTAGGAGGAGAGAGAGTTTGAGTTAAGGCTTGAATGATGAGCAGGAAAATACTGATGGGTAGAGAAATGAAGAGGCTGATAGACCTCCACACAAAGGCAAGAAGGTGTGGAAGACAAAGAGGTGTCTGAATAGCTTCAAGAATATAGAGCTTCGGGTATATGAAGATTACAGTGGGAGGTGAAGATGGAATGGAAAGATGACCCCAGATCAGGGAAAACATCCAGACATGAAGAAACAAAAGTATAAGCTAGGGCAGTAGCAATTAAAATGAAAAGGAGATCAACAGATTCAAGAATGACAGCCAACTTAGAAAAGAATTATTATAATGAGAAAACTGATTGTATACATGTAGTTTATATTTGGGGGCTTTTGTTTTTGTTGAAGCAAAAAGGGTGAAAAACAGAAGAAATAAATGATATGAAAGTAATGAGATGATCAAAAAGAAGGGATATAGCAAAAAGAGGGGTTAATCTTAGAAGACATAAAAAGGATAGTTGAAAAGTGTTCTATTTGAGGAGTCAGTGGGACATGCAGGGTTTAGGACAGTGGAAAACTTAAAGGCCAATGAGGGAATGAAGGGGAAGTAATTAAGAGAATTACTTTAAAAACCAAGTGCCAGACAGTATAATAGAAGATCTAATGCAGATATATCCAAGTCTTCAGGAGACTTAGCATTGAGCTCAGTCTTGAAAATTCATTGTTCCTACATACTACAACAGGACTCAATGCTTTTTCTTCAAAGGCCAGATAGTATTTTAAGCTTGCATTGATCTCTGTTGCAACTATTCAGTTTGCCACTGTAATGCAACAGCAGACAGACATTACGCAAACAAATGGGCAGGGCCATGTTCCAATAAAACTTTATTTAAAAACACAGGTGTCCTGGGGCACCCGGGTAGCTCAGTCAGTTAAGTGTCTGCCTTCAGCTCAGGTCACGATCCCAGAGTCCCAGGATGGAGCCCCGCATCAGGCTCCCTGCTCAGCGGGGAGTCTGCTTCTCCCTCTGCCCCTCCCCCTCCCCCTGCTTGTGCTCGCTCTTGCTCTCCCTCTCAAATAAATAAAATCTTTAAAAAAATAAATAAATAAAAACACAGGTGTCCAACCTGTAAGCAGTCATTTGCCAACCCCTGCTACAGAATGTTCTATGATGCCATTTTATTCAATACCGATTTACTGAACACCTCATTTTTACTAATGTAAACCATAGAAAAAAAGAATAGCTACCACTTACAGGGTGCTTATTATGTGTCAGACACTTTGCTAAACAATTTTAATATATATACTATTATACCTCACTTGACACAAGATTATGAGGTAGATATTACTATCTCCTTTTATAGGTGAAGAAGTTGAAGACAACAGAGATTAATTTGTCCAAGGTCACTGGTAAATGGTCAAACTAGAGCTTCAAAGGCAAGATAGAACATCCCCTTTGGGCAGTACACCAGAATAGATATTGTGGAAAAATCCTTCCCACTGAAAACTATCACTGCTAGATGAATTACAACAAATATGGTTTAAAAGGCCATTTCTGATCTCAAAAGAAAGCCAGGGAATTCTCTCCAAAGACCAAAAAATTTGGCCCTATACTGTAAAATGGGTAAATAAATGCAAAAGTTGGGACTTCCTGCTGGCAAATGATAATGGTGGGAACCTAGAAAAATCAGGACTGATGGTTACACAAGGGACCTTGGGCCCATAAATAAACCTAAAACTCTTGCCAAAAGAAAGACCTATGCTGTCTGTGCAAGGGCTCCATCCCCAGTCAAAGGTCAAATTAGGAAAATAAAATATCCATCTCCTGCCAAAGAGAGAGGGGAAAAAAATCCGTCTCTCTCTATTATAGCTTCAGGTGGACCTTTTTAATTATGATGAAATGTTCCTTTTATCCTTGACAATACCCTGGGGTTGAAATCTTTGTCTGGTATTGATAGAGCCACACTCGTTTTCTTATGCTTATAGTTGTCATGCTCTACCTTTTTTAATCCTCTAACATTCAATTCTGTTTGTGTATTTATAAACTGACAGAAGTGATGACCATAAGACAAATGGATATAATCCCAAGAAAGAGATGAAATTAAAAATCTAATTAGTGTCCTCAGAGAAATTAAAGAAATCTAAAAAAAAATTAAAACATATTACTATGAAAAAAGGGGCAATTTGAAAAATAGAAAGATATATTGAATAATCTAAAAGACAAGTAATCTACCAGCATATATTGCAAAATGACAAAAATATATATAATCTTGGCCATTTTTTCCACACAGTAAACAACCCTAAGTCCCAGTGGTTTACAGCAAACATGTATTTCTTCTTATGTTAGATGAAGGATGCAGGGTGGCTACGAAAGTGTTTGGTTCAGGAGAGCTTTGCCCAGATTCAAGTTTCTAGAAAATGGAAGAGAAAAAATTAGAGCCATAGGAAATCAATTCAGAAGACTTAATGTCAGACTAAGACAACTTCAAGAAAATAAGGACAGGAAAAAATATGGAGGAAATAACAAATACCTGTTTTAAAAAAAGAAATTTTGTAGAGCTAAAGAAAGAGAGAAATTTCTAAGTTGAAATGGCCCACTTGATATCCAGCAGAATAAATGACCAGTCACCTGGTCAAAATCACCTCCTTCAGATCAAAACCTATAAAACTCCAGAACACTGCAGATGGAGAGAAATATGCTAAAAGTTATCTCAAAGAAAAAAATCACCTATGAAGAATGAGAATCCAACTGGAACCAGGTTGATCAACAACACTGAGTACTCGAAGACAAAAGAACTCCTTCAAAGTTATGAAGAAAAGTAATTTCAACCTAGAATTCTAAGACAGGTCAAACTACCAATAAAGGATAAGGACAAAAATAAGATATTTCAGTTGAAGAAAAAGCCCCTACAATTAACTGTTTTAATTGTATGGGTGGACATAAGGTAAATATATTAATGAGTGCCAATAAGTGAAAACAGAAACAAAAGTATTCCATTCACTCTAAAATTCATAGGAATATACTTAATAAGAAAGACACAGAATCTGCATAAGGAAATAATAAAATACTATTGAAGTACTTAAAACAAGATCTGAATATATTTTAAACACCATCACTTCTGGATGAGAAGAATAAATATAAATCATTAAAGTATCTTAAAATTAATATATAAATGTAATGCAATTAACACTGAGAGAAGATTAACCCAACCAACTATTGGAACATATCATAAAGCCACTGTAATTACATCAGGAGGACATTGGCACAGGAAGAGAGAATAAGGATATATGCAAAAATTTAATATATGACAAATATAGTTGTTTAATTCAATGGAGATAAGGTAGCTTATCTAACAAATTAAACTGGAAAAACTGGCTAAAATGATATACAAAAATATTTCAAGAATATCTATGAAACTACCCAATCAAGTTAAAAACGAGAAGACTTTTAATCACAATTGAACAGCCAGAAGATATTTTTAAAGAAAAAAAAGACATGGGTATTTGTCTATATAAAGGTGTTTTTAAAAATCTGTGTATGGCAAAAGATATGATAAACATCCATTTGACAAATGATTGGGAAATTTTCTCATGCAGAGGTAATATTTATCATATACAAAGAACACATAAACTGGGACACCTGGGTGGCTCAGTTGTTAAGCGTCTGCCTTCGGCTCAGGTCATGATCCCAGGGTCCTGGGATCGAGCCTCGCATCGGGCTCCCTGCTTGGCCAGGAGCCTGCGTCTCCCTATCCCACTCCCCCTGCTTGTGCTCCCTCTCTAGCTGTCTCTCTCTCTCTCTGTCAAATAAATAAATAAAATCTTTAAAAAAAAAAAATAACACATAAACTGACAAGAAAAAGAAAATTCCAGTACAAAAACAGGCAAAGGGCCTGAATTGATATTTCATTGAAAAGTAAATCCAAATGGCAAAAAAATATTATAAAAATACTCAAATTTTCTAATATCCAGGAAAATGTAGATTAAATACATTTTATACCCTCATCAAACTAACAAAAATTAAAAACTGCTACAATACTTATTTTCAGTGACAATGTGAGGGAACTCAAACTTTGTTACATTGCTGCTGTTACAGGAAATGTTACCATTTTTTGGAAAGCAAATTGATAACATCTGGTAAAATTAAAAATTTACATATCCTATGCCCAGAAACGCCACTCCTGGAATGGTCTTAGAACCACAAATGGATAACGATATGTGTAGGAGGATGTTTCCTGTAGTTTTGTTTGTAGTGACAAAAATAGAAATCGAACACCCATTAATAAGGGAGTAACTGAATAAGCTATGATGCATTTATCTCATGTAATAGTATGCAGCAATTAAGAAGAATGAAAGAGAACTATCCTAACTGATTTGGAGAAGTTTTATAAACTAGTATAGAGATGAAACTGGTGTGCCTGGAGTGAACTGCGACTAGAGAAATGAGGCTGGAGAAACAGGTTCCAATGGGACAACAAGGCTTCCCCATGCCATGCTAATGAGTTGGAAGACTCTCTGAATCACATAAAAAGAATAGTAACAATCAAAAGTAAGCTTTACAAAAATCTATGCTATCCCAATTAAAATAAGGCAACCTTGACTTTCCTCTCTACCTTCCCATTCATTCTTTTTGCCTTCTTCACTTCTTTTCTAGATTTTTCTAAGAAGAGGATCCTACCGTAGAAAAATAAACACATAAGAGATGAGGGGGTGTCACAGCTAAGTGATTATTGTACTGAGATCCCTAAAATAAATGTGACCAAATCAGGCATGTATGCTCTAGAAGAAACTGTTTTCTAAATACGCTACACTGTTCTTTTGTAATTTGATTGTGGTGACAGGTCAGTCAGGCTATAATTGGTTTTAATTAGCCTCCCTACCGCTGCAATATTCTTTACCTACATGCGAACTGTCAAAAAGCAGGAAGAAGGGAGAGTGAGGGAGGGGAGTGAGGGAGGGAGGGAGGTTGGTTCATTTTCCACCTTTTTTGAAATGCCAGAGAGATTGTTTTCAACCTGTCTTACAAGCAAATGCCCCACTTTCCAGTATAAATGAGGGGAAATATGTCACCATGACAGCTCTTAGAAAGAAATGGCTGATCCTTTTAGCAGCAGACAATGAATTCAATTCTGTCTTTTGTAGAACAATGTGTGGTTTCCAGGGTCCAGGAAGGAGAAAAATCTATTATCCCCTCCCCAGTTTCTCCTAGCAAAATATTATTTGAAGGAGTTGTCAGAAACTAAGGAAAGTTCGCACAAATCAAGTAAAATACATTTAAAGATGCACAGGTTTTGTATTACTAGGCATAAAGGGACTGTGTCCATATATGCTGTCATGTATTTCACACAACAGGAGTGGTAGGACAATTTCTGACTGACTTTAAAATAGTCCTGTACATATTTAAATTTTATCAAAGACGTAATATTTTTTTTAAATTTGAGACTATTCAATCATACCAAGTCATTTCAGGAACTTCTGCCTTGGAGAAACCACTGTTGCTCCCAGGAGAGTCTGAATCAGAAGTTGCCTAGGAAGCTGACCTCTAAGGTCCCTTCAATCACTGAGATTCAAGGATATGACGTTTTTTTAAATGATGACAGGGATCAATCAAGATCATCCTGGGACCAGCTTACTGCAGGCTCTATCTTCCTTTCTCCCACACAACTATCCAGCGCATGGTCATAGCTCGCTCAGCCCAACTGCAGATGGCAAGCAAATACACACATGGCCACTCGAATCCCTCACTCCCCCTCAGCTTCTAGTAAAGACAAGACAGACAACAGTTGTGAATGCATGGAGTTGGTAGCCACTGCTATTCCCTCACCCCTGCCCCTCGTCCTGAGAACCCCTGACTGAATGGACTGGTACAGCCAGACCCTCATCCTTAACATAACTAGTGGCCTTCAGGGACAAAAGAGATGTCAACTTCATTTAGTCCAGTGAGCCTTTGGATACTAAACATAAAACTTAACACTTATGAACTTCCCAAGGGTATTGAGTTGAGGTAGCCTGTTTCACCTTTGGCAAAATTAATTATCTCAGGGGTCTTCCTTTACGTGCAGTGGAACTCTGCCACTCTATTCAATACTTACTGCGAAACTTCCACACAAACCCATTCAACACAAAGCCTCTCAGTCCTTTGACCTCCTCAACTACTTCCATTAATTCCACTTCTACCCCTTGGGGTAACAGAGAGTCAGACTAATCCTTCTTTCACAGGATAGCCTTTGTACAATATTATGTATCTTCCCCAGTACCTCCACAAACACATACAAATTGTCTCCTCTCAGCAAACAGCCCAGTTCCTTGAAAAGTCCTCTTTATCAACGGCTTTAAATTGCTTCATCATCCTTGAGACTCTCCTGTGAATATTCTCAAGATCATCCATGTTATTGCTCACCTGTGGCATCCAAAACTGAGGATACTACTACAAAAGTGGACGGAGCAGCTCAGGGTGGAGTAGAAACATCGTGTTCATTTTCAGTGTTATGTCTCCAATACTGCTACCAAAGGTCACTTTAGCTTTATAGAAACTATGTAACATTGCAGGGTTTGTGTTTTGTATGTACCAGGAAATTAGAGCTCCTTGACCCTACATTGTGCAGGTAAATTTAGGAACCTAAATGCATGACCCTATATTTATCTCGATTCTATGTAATCTTCCTAGATGTGGCCTGTCTTAGATTCCTCTGAATCTAATCCATCCAGATCATATTCACAACCAAGAATCCCTTCTACAAACTACCATCCAGGTTAGCTAGTCGATCTTAAAGCTGAATTCACAGCTCTTCACAAATTACCTATTGCTGCAGACATTTTGAGTAGACAACTTTGCTTTTCAGTGCATTCCTCCTCCCCTGTTCCTTGTCTCAGTGAATGGCATCACCACATATCTCTTCAGTTTTCCAAGTTAACAATCTAGGAGAAATCTTTGGCTCCCTGTCTCCCTACAACCTGTTAGTCCAAGTCCTATTGAAGCTACCTCCTAAAGATCACTAAGATCTATCAATTTGGCCTTATTCTCATTGCCGCTCCCCTTTACAGACCAAAGTCTTCCCATTGCCAAATATTGAACCAGCCACTCTCTCCCTTTCTCCCACGTGCCCACTACAGTTCCAATCTCATCATTTGTCTCCCCTGTGTAAAATCTTTTCATGGCCCCTTACCCACCTAAATCACTACAATGCTCATCAGGCCCTTGATTTCTTCTCCAACCTCAATCATCACCATTTGTACACCTCAGAATTCTGCGTTCTTCCCAGCTTTTACCTCAGGAATGTATGACTGAACTGTCTCCGCTACTTTGAAAATTCTCTGCCCCCACCTCTTCAGACAAACATCAGAGCTCCCCTTGAGTCTTTTTCTGTAAGAAGCTTCCACTGACTGCACTCTCAAGAAAGGTACAGATGCCCTCCCCACAGGCTCCACCGGCAGATCTGCCTCATGCTATGATAACTGTTTATATTCCCTCCAACTTCTTGTCTCCACAACCATATCTGCTACAACTCTGGTTCACCTGCTCACTCTTAGAAGGACACTTGTGACTGCACTGGGAGCACCTGGATAATTCAGAATAATCTCTCCATCTCACCATCTTTAGTCACATCTGTAAAGTCCTTTTTACCATGTAAGATAACATATTCACAGCTTCTGGAGTTTAGGACATGGACATATTTGGGGGTGGGGGAAGAGGTCATCATTCAGCCTACCACATAAGGTGAGAGTTAACAAGTAGAGGGGGAAGAGCATTCCAGGCTAAAGGAAGAGAATGTGCAAAGGCTCTGATATGAGAAGGAGCACAGTGCACTGAGATCCCGAAAGAAGGCAATGTGGGTAGCACTCAGACAGGAAAAGAGAGATGTGAGATGAGAAGGGAGATGTAAAAATGGGCAGATGGCATAGATGCATGTTAGTCATGCTGAGAATATTGACTCCCAGTTCTAACAGCAATGGGAACCCACTGGAGGCCATTAAGCATTGAGAGTGATATCATCAGATTCATATATATATATATATATATATCTGTTTGTTTGTTTAGGTAGGAAAATATATTTATACCCACTGAAGAATTTATACTCTCAGAAAATGCTTAAATGTGAAATGTAAAACTCCAATTACCTTACGAAAGTTAAATCTATAATTATGCATATGACTTATATGTAATTTTATACATGCATTTACATGGAATTTTTCATTCTCCATCTATAGAGGACAAAGTGCCCACCAATCCAGGACGTAATTTAGTGAACTGATTTAACACAAGGGCTCTAACATCAGACCAATCTGTGTTTGAGATCTAGCTGGGCCACCTGTTTGCATGATATCATTGTAAAATGGGGGAAATGATTTATATATTTTTAGAAGCACTCTGACTTTAGTGTGAAGAATGGATTGGAGGTGCCAAGGATGGGAGTAGAGAGAAATTTTATTACATTCCTGGAAAACATCTTAGAATGCACTTTCGTGATTCTCAGCATCTCACGTGACCTGCAATATTATCATCAATAACACCACTATTTGATACCCAAATTTCCTGATATTTGCCTTGCACAAATCCTTTCTCAATATTCACCAGCACTCTGCTGTAGAAAGTACTAAGCCTTTAGGCAGATGAGAAGATTAAGGCTCAAAATGTTAACTGTCTTGCCCAAGTGGTTCATCCAAACAGAAGCTGAGCCAGTACTGGACCCAAGACTCCTGACTCCCAGTCCAATGCCTCTGTACTTTTTGATTAGCATCTTTTCCCCCAAAAAACAAACATTTTAACAAGCCCAATATGTTTTCATTATGACTTTATAAACTTGTCTATTTTCTAGCCATGAAAGCAGATAATAGTGCATTAGTGACTTGATCTGGTGATAAGAGTTGACCATCACCACCTTCACTATATCACTTTAGGACATTTCTCAACAACATGGGTCAACTTATGTCCCACACTCATCGGATGAAGGGAGAAAAGAAATTCCTCAGAGTTGGTGTTTCATTTACAGTTTGGAAAACGGTAACAGCTCTCTGCTTATAAGTTAGACAGTTTGGAAAACAATTAGTCTCTGAGCTTTTTGCCTTGTCTTTCCCCCAGCAGGCTCCTTGTTGCTCTCTGCTCAGCATAACAGACCATTAAACATGTTGGGTCTAATGTAATGACTCATGTAGCATGTTCGCTCCTTCCCATCACATTAATCACCAGTTTCTGTGATATCCTGTTTGTTAAAACAAAGCAATAACACAAATCCTCATAACAGAAACCCTCAATTAAAGGGAATTTGCTTCCCCTGCACCTCAGTACAAGGAGAAAGAATAAGATGACAGTAAAACAAGTTAATGGACATTTTAAAGAAACATTTTAAATAAACACTTCCGGTTGCTGGCATGAGGCCAGGACACAGTGAATTGGGTGAGAAAACCAGGAAAGACAAAAATTCCAAATCCTGAGTTTGCCATTAAAGATGTAACCAGTTTCCTACCTATCACATTCACGAATTCATTAAATCCCTCAAGCTGAGTCAGGAGATAGTCCCAGGTGTCAAGGAGCTCCCATTCTAGTAGTGGGGAAAAAGCACCACACTAGCCAGGGCACTGATTACAAAACAGGCTAATTTCTACCCACACTGACCTAAACAACAAAAGAAATGGTTATGTCTTTGGAAAACCCAGTTGCCTCAGGTACTTCTGGATTCAGATATTCAAATATCCAACAGAGTTCTGTCTCTCTTCATCAAAAATTCTGCTTTCTCCCATTTTGGTTTCTGTTAACTCAGTTCTACACTTTTGGTGACAAAATCACCTCTAGCCATGCCAGGCTTAGAGTCTACTGGTTTGGACAAAGCAGTGGAAAGGGAGAGTGTCTTTTCCAATAGTGCCAGCAAAAGTTCTGGGCTTGAACCATCAGACCGCATCTTCTTCTGAAGCAATCACTGTGGTCAAGGAGACAGCACTGCCAATGGGCCAGTTATCCCCTGCTCCTTGCCAAGCAGGGAGGGTGGTCGGCACCCTTTAAACCTAACATGAACCAAAAGCTCAAGGCGCTCTTACCAAACAAAAGAGAAATGGATGCTAGCCAGATAAAAACTACAGATGCCCTCGACAGCTATTTACGCACCAACGTGCAGAAGGGGTTACAGGTGAGGGAAGTGTGTGTAGACGTGGGAAAACATGGATGAGGAGAAGAGCTACTTCTATCTCTGGGAGGGGAAATCAGGAACGACTCGTTATGCTTGAACTGAGTATTAAAAGGTAACCAGGTACTCCGTCCACCTTGAAAAGTAAAGGAAATAGCTTTCCTGAGCAAAAGCACAGAGCTGTGAAACAGACGGCACTCCTTGGGGAAAAGTAGGGAATTCCTCCACTCCCCCTCCTCCCCCTCTCTGCTGTCCCTGGGTCATCACAGGTATGTCCACCTCTACCTGGAGGTGTCTGCCTGCTCCAAGTCCTGAGCTGACACTCAGAGTAACATGATGTGTATTCAAAGGTCTCCTCTCCATCAGCCAGGGAGGCTGAGTGTGGTCAGGCTCTAGCAATAAAACCCAGAGCCACACAGAGCTGAAGTCCAGGGCTGCCCTTTGTGACACCTTCACTGCCAAGTCCACAAGATGAACTTCCTGCCTGACCTCTGCTTATTCCATGTCCAATCCCAAATATTTGCTGAGCTGCTGCTATGGGCCGGACCATGTTCTAGGCCACGGGCACAGAAGGTCCCTACTGTCACACAGGTTAATTTCTAGCTGAACAGGAGCAAACGATAAACAATATAAACAAATGCATATAATCATAACAGAAAGTGCTAAATGTTATAAGGAAAATAAAGCAGCTGGGTAATAGAATGTGAACTAGGGAGGGAGCACTTAAATGAAGGAAAGGGCTTCTTCAGTTAGTGTGGTCAGGGATGGGCTGAGTAGCCAACTTTTGCAATGACTTAAATGACATGAGGCCATGCATAAACCTTGGAAAGAGCATCATCTCAGGCAGAAGAAGGTACACCAAATTCAAAGGCCCTGGGGTGAAAGCAAGCTTTGGTCTGTCTGAGGGCTAGAAAGAGAATCTCTCTGTAATAATCCAACATGAGAGCTCAAGGCTGAACTCCAATCCTTACGAAGGCCCCAAGCTTTTGCCATCCCTTCCTCAAAAGCAGGAATCCTTCCTCAATAGCAAATTCTATCATGTATTAAGTATCTACTATATTACAAGGACCATGACAGAAAAATTTACTCACATTACTCACCAAATCCTCAGAACCCTGAAAGTTAAATACCGTCATAGATAACTGAATCTCAGGGCAGTCCAAAAACTTACTCAGAGTCACACAGGGGAGAGGGGACTAGCTCAAGATTTAAATAGAAATCTCAGAATCCAAATCTTTCTCCCTGCTTCATCTCTGCTGGAATAAACTATGTCTATGCTGAATTAAGTGATGGAAAACATACTGCTAATTCTTCCCAAAGGTTAAATGTTGAGATCATTTACTCCTGAATCTTGACTCCTTCTAGTTGAAAACAGGAGAAAAGCATTAGAATATACATGACACACCACATTAATAAAAGAAAAGATAAGAACCATATGATCATTGCAATAGATGGAGAAAAAGCATTTGACCAAGCACAATATCCATTCATGACAAAAATCCTCAACAAAGTAGGTTTAGAGGGAACATACCCCAACATAATAAAGGCCACATATGAAAAACACACAGCTATTATCATCCTTGATGGGGAAAAACTAAGAGCTTTTCCTCTATGGTCAGGAACATGTCAGGGATGTCCACTCTCACCATCGTTATTCAACATAGTACTGGAAGTCCTAGCCACAGCAATCAGACAACGAAAAGAAATAAAAGGCATCCAAATCAGCAATGAAGAAGTAAAACTTTCACTATTTCCAGATAATATGATACTCTATATAGAAAACCTGAAAGACTCTACCAAAAAACTGCTAGATATAAAATCAAAATACAACAAATCTGTTGCATTTCTATACATCAGTAATGAAGCAGCAAAAAAAGAAATTAAGGAATCAATCCCATTTACAACTGCACCAAAAACAATAAGATACCTAGGAATAAACCTAACTAAAAACGTAAAAGACCTAGACTCTGGAAACTATAAAACACTGATGAAAGAAACTGAAGATGACACAAAGAAATGGAAAAACATTCCATGCTCATGGATTGGGAGAACAAATATTGTTAAAATATCTATACTACCCAAAGCAATCTACATATTTAATGCAATCCCTATCAAAATATAACCAGCATTTTACACAGAACCAGAACAAACAATCCTAAAATTTGCATGGAACCACAAAAGACTCCGAATAGTCAAAGCAACCTTGAAAAAGAAAAGCAAAGCTGGAGGCATCACAATTCACGACTTCAAGTTATATTACGAAGCTGCAGTGATCAAGACAGTATGGTACTGACACAAAAATAGACACATAGATCAAAAGAACAGAACAGTAATCAAAGAAATGGACCCATAACTGTATGGTCAACTAATCTTCAACAAAGCAAGAAAGAATATCCAATGGGGGGGAAAAAGGTCTCTTCAACAAATGGTGTTGAGAAAACTGGACAGCAAAAGGCAAAAGAATGAAACTGGACCACTTTCTTACACCAAACAGAAAAATAAATTCAAAATGGATTAAAGACCTAAATGTGAAACCTGAAACCATAAAAATCCTAGAGGAGAACACAGGCAGCAACCTCTTTGACATCAGCCACAGCAACTTCTTTCTAGATATGTCTCCAGAGGCAAGGGGAAACAAAAGCAAAAATAAATTATCGGGACTTCATCAAAATAAAAAGCTTCTGCACAGTGAAGGAAACAATCAACAAAACTAAAAGTCAACCTATGGAATGGGAGAAGATATTTCAAATGACATATCTGATAAAAGGTTAGTATCCAAAATATATAAAGAATTTATAAAACTCAACACCCAAAAAATAAATAATCCAATTAAAAAATGGGCCTGAATAAACATTTTTCCAAAAAAGACATACCAGATGGCTAATAGACACATGAAAAGATACTCAACATCAATGATCATTAGGGAAATACAAATCAAAACTACAATGAGATATCACCTCACACCTGTCAGAGTGGCTAAAATCAATAACATAACAAACAACAGGTGTTGGCAAGAACATGGAGAAAGGGGAACCCTCTTACACTGTTGGTGGAAATGCAAACTGGTGCAGACACTCTGGAAAACACTATGGAGGTTCCTCAAAAAGTTAAATATAGAACTACCCTATAATCCAGCTTGCACTACCAGATATTTACCCAAAGAATACAAAAATACTAATTCAAAGGGATATATGCACCCTGATGTTTATAGCAGCATTATCTATAATAGCCAAATTATGGAACCAACCCAAGTGTCCATCAACTGATGAATGGATAAAGAAGAGGTGGTGTGTGTGTGTGTGTGTGTGTGTGTGTGTGTGTATACACACACATATATACATACAGTGGAATATTACTCGGCCATCAAAAAGAATATCCTGCCATTTGCAACAACATGGATGGAGCTAGAGGGTATCATGCTAAGCAAAATAAGTCAGTCAGAGAAAGACAAATACCATATGATTTCATTCATATCTGGAATTTAAGAAACAAAACAAGTGAGCAAAGGGAAAAAAGAAAGTGAGGCAAACCAAGAAACAGACTCTTAATTATAGAAAACAAACTGATGGTTACCAGAGGGGAGGTGGATGGGGGATGGGTTAAAGAGGTGATGGGAATCAAGGGGTGCACTTGTGATGAGCACCAGGTGTTGTCTGGAACTGTTGATTCACTATATTGTACACCCAAAACTGTATGGGGTAACTAACTGGAATTTAAATAAAAACTTAAAAAAAAAAAAAAAGAAAGAAAATGTAGTGAATACACTAAGGTTATACAGTTTAAGGCCTTTGTCAAAAGCAAGAAATGAAAAACAAAAGGCTAGTCAAGGAGCTCATAATTTGTCTATACCAGCATTTTTAATGTGTTTTAAAGAGTACATATCTCTAAAGAAGATCCATGCAGATGGGGGAAAAGAAAGTCAAATAAGTTTTAGAAATTCTGCATCTACTCTTGAAGAGTCACAGTGACACTTAGCATATCAATGACTATAAGAAGTCCTGCAATAACGAAATCTCTTTCACTTTGCTTAATCCAACATTGCCCCAATGTATTTAACCCCGGAACTTCTCTTTCATTTATTTTTATTTTTTTTCCTGCTGTTATTATTATTATTATTTATTATTATGTTCAGTTAGCCAACACATAGTACATCATTAGTTTTTGATTTAGTGTTCAACAATTCATTAGTTGTGTATAACACCCAGTGCTCATTACAATACATGCCCTCCTTAATACCCATCCACCCAGCTACCCCATCCCCCCTAACCCCCTCCCTTCTGAAACCCTCAGTTTGTTTCCCGGAGTCGAGAGTGTCTCATGGTTTGTCTCCCTCTCTGATTTCTTCCCCTTCAGTTTTCCCTCCCTTCCCCTATGGTCCTCCTCTCTATTTCTTATGTTCCACATACGAGTGAAACCATATGATAATTGTCTTTCTCTCTCTCCTCTTTCAAAACCATGTGGACATATTCCCTGAACCACTATTCCTTAGAATCCACTGGGTAAAATGTTGGTCTACAATAAGTTAGACAAATAATCTTTCTCCTGTATCACTCTAGTGGCTTTACAGTAGTAGCCCTAATCTTCTGTTCACATCTCACTGTATCTCTGTGCTTGGTAGCTCCCTCTACACACATACACACACACACACACACACACACACACACACACACACACACACTCATTCTGAGCTTGACCATGGGACTTGCTTTGGCCATGAGGACAACCAAACACATGATGAAGGAAGAGACCTGAAAACTGCTTATGTCCTGGAGCCTGCCCTCTCTGGATGCCCTTGGGTCCATTGTCACCATCATGTGAAGACGACTCCTGGAATATGTGGAGAGCACATAAAGCAGAAACCACCCATCATATCTTAGGTCTCTGCTGGACCAACCAGCTCCCAACCAACCTATTACCTGACCAATGACACATGTGTGAACTCCAATTTGAATCACCCAGCTGAGCCCAGTCCAAATTGCCAACTGACACAAGTGTGAGTTAAAGAAATGGTTGCCATTTTAAACCACTAAATGTTGAGATGGTTTATTATAAAGCAAAAGCTAACTGATATACCCACTAACTGAACAGTGTTGGCACTGTGCTCTAAAAAACCCTGGAAAATGAAAAAGCTCTGGAAATTGAAGACCTCTTGGTTTCTATATTTACTTCTCTTTTGGGCCACAATATTATTACCTGTTATAATGAGATTTTTGTTTTAAAACCCATTTTAAAATGAAATCCAAAGGTTCTTATCACAGATCCCTTTCAAATAGAGGTAAATGCACCTGAATCTTAAATGTTTAATTAGTGACATATTCAGGAATTACCTTGGAAGCTCAGAAAGGTATTTACCTTGATCACACAGCATCATCCCTTCATGGACTAATATACCTCCCTTTGTCAAAACAAACATGGGCTCCAATTATCATAAACCAAGTAAGTGCATTACAATTTTTAAGAGGCTTCTAACCCTCAAAGATTATTTTGATCCAGGGAACCTTAAAATTAATAAACTGTGAAAGGTGTATCTTCAGTCCTTGTTGGATGAAAATGAACATTAATACCCTGCTGATGAGTCATTAACACATCTCAACAGTAAGAAATAAAACAACACTGTTACTTTCACGAGGAGAGGCCCAGTTAATTAAGTTGATAGCGAAGGTCAGAATGCTGGAACTTGGGTTTATGAGGAACTGCAAACCTGATAAGTTTATTAGATAATTTTATTTCCACCGGCCACAGGAAAATTTTTAAAATGATAACAAAAATTGCAAAGTGGGAGTTTACAGGGAAGAGAGAAGAAATATCAGCTCAGAAAGTCATCCCCGACATGTCTTCCTTTCCAGTACACACTGTGAAAACATAATTCTCAACTCATTAGGGAAGCAAAGGTATGAGTGGAAAGAAATGCTAATTATGCATTAGCTCAGTTGGCTACATTCAGATGGGGTAATATCACGTGGACTGATAGAATAAGCCATAAAATTTTAAATTCCAGGAAGACTACTGCAAATGGCTTTTAAAGAAGCAAGCTAGTTCCCATTCTCCAGGAACCACAAACTGGAAGCTGGGAGTTATATACATGAGCAGAATGGCAAAATTCACTCTAAAGGAGTTGACAATCAGTGAATGAAATCTACAGAAATTAAGGGTAAAGGTCCTCTCTTATGGCAATGTCTAGGAATGTCCTTATTATAATATACAACTAATGCTGGGGTTAGAAGAGCATAAATTTAATGCAAACTGGGAATTCAACTCAAGGAGACCAAAAAGTTAACTATCAGGTATTCATAGGCATTAAAGCAATCATTTTCCTTTGATATAAACAGGACAATTTACCCATTCTACTGTTGATGGGCATGTGGGTGGTTTCCATTTTGTTGTATTATAAGGAGTGCTGCTATGAACTGTCTTATATGTATCTCCTGGTACACAGGTTATTTTAGAGCTGTGGTTCTCATTAAAATCATCTGAGGAATTTTTACTAGACACTGATACCCTGGCCCCATCACAGACCAACTAAATAACTGATTCAAAACATAGGGGCAGAGATGGGGAGGTAGAGGTGAGGGTTGGTAGGGGAGTAAGAAGGTAGGATGCCAGGCATTTTTGCCAACATGTAATTTGTAAATATTTGCATTTCACCTACCAATTGTCCCAAAATGTATTGTATACTTATTTTCTTTTATTTTCCAGTTGAGGACCCGTTTAGGTCTACACCTTGCATTTAATCATTATGTCTCTGTGACCTCTCTTAATCTAGAACACTCTCTCTGCCTTTTCTCATGATAATGACTTTTTAAAGTGACCAGACCAATTATGTTATAGAACGTTCCACATTCTGGATTGTTTCCTTATAGTGTCATTTATCTTGATCCTCTATCTTCTACATATCTTGTAAACTGGAAGTTAGGTATAGAAATTTGATTACATTCAATTAAATAAACCTTTTCAGTAAGACCACTTCCTAGGTGATGCTATGAACACCTATTGTATCACATCAGAAGGCCCATGATGTCAGGGTGCCCCCACTTAGCGGTACCAAGTTTGGTCACTTGGTTAATGAGGTAATTACTCTATCTCTGCAAAATTACTTTTTCTTCATCAAAATTAAGATGAATGGCCTCATTGGTTCTAGGTACCCTACAAGGGGAATGGCTCTCCAACTTGTCTTTCACACTTGTCTCCCATTTCAGTGGACAAAGCTGTGGCACTTGGAGTCATCCGGAAACTGTGAGGAAACACAATGATAATCACCAGGCACTTTCCTTCTTCATTTAAGAGCCTAACTAGGAAATCCATTACAGAATTTACTAAGTATCTATTCTGTTTTGGACACATTACCCTATATCTCATTTATTCCTCACAGTAACTTCGTAAGGTTTTCATTACTCTATCATTTTAAAAAAGGGAAACGGAGTTTCAGAGGGACCAAGTCAGAGGCTCATAAAGTAAGTGCTAAGCTAGCAATTCTAAAGCCTCTTTTCACTATTCAATTCTGCCTTTACCCTCATAACTAATATCATTTTTCTTGTAGGCCTGAAGCCCTAAATGAGAGAGACCAATAGACCAATCCATCTATCATTCCCTCTTGGTTGAATCAAAGTCTCCAACCACTTCCATAACCCTTTTGACACTGTTCTCATCTAGGATTAAGCCACATTGACTCCATTCCAGCAAACTGAGTTTTCTGCAGAAGATTAAGCAACATTTCCTCCAGGAGCTACCTAAAACCCACAAAGGTTAAGTGCATGACAGGAAGTCACACAATAAATCAAAGACAACAGCGATTCAAAAGCAGTGTGGGGCTTGTGTTGAAAAATGCAGCTCTCAGTGAAACTCAGCTCCTAAAGATACTGTGGAACTGGTACACATAAAGACAACAGAAAGATCAATCAAGGAAGCATAACCTTGAATGGAGTAACACTTTGAAAAACAGGTTCAGAATACAAAAGTAATTATGGCTAAAATCGACTAGGCCATTTTATACGCAGGGCTTCACCAGATTATCTCTAATCACTTTCACAACAACTCTAGGAGTTAAGTATTAAATGAATCCCCATTTTGCAGGTGGAAAAACCAAGAGTCAAATTGCTAAGCAAACTAGCTGAACTGGAATGTAAATCCAAAATCTCTGCTTACAGAAAGTTTACATACACTGAACCATTATACAATACCTCCTTACCTATAAGAGTGTTAACTACAAAACTAATACAGAAATTCCATGCTAACAAAACCTTCCTCTACAAGGTTGAAAGTTCGTATCACAGCAGTGAAAATAAAAGCTCTAGAGTCAACCCACCCAGGTTCAAGTCAACCTGTCTGGGTTTACGTCCCAGCCTCTACAATAAAATGAACTTGGGCAAGATTTTTAACCTTTCTTTATCGTAATAGTTCCTACCTCATGGGGTTGTTGGGTTAATGTATACAAAGTACTTGGAAGAACACCTTTTAGTAAGTAGTCTGGAGATGTTAATGATTATTTTTAAACTGTTTCCTTCCATTTCCTCCACTGCTACTCCAGTTCTCCTTATTTATCACCTCAGTGATTATATTCTCTAAAACTCATACCTGTTCTTTTTGAGCCCATTACCATCTTTAACAATAACTTGACTTATTCTTACTTGATTATTAAATCTTTTCACCCACTTCTCATTAGGTGCTCACAACAACCTTTGAGGACCTCAGAGATTATTATCTGTTCTTGTTGATGAAGAAATCTTTTTTGGGGGGTGGGGAGGGGCAGAGGTAGAGGGAGAGAGAGAATCTTAAGCAGGCTCCATGCCCACCTGATGTGGGGTTCAATTTCATGAATCTGAGATCATGACCTGAGCTGAAATTAAGAGTCAGACACGTAACTGACCCAGGCACCAGATGAAGAAATCTTAATTCAGAAAGACTAAATGACCTAAGGCTGTTCAACTAGTGAATGAAATAGTTAGACCCAGCACCCAAGTATACTGCCTCCCAAGTTTAATATTCTTTTACTAATAGCACATCACTTGATGGTTGTCAGAGTCCAATCTTCCCAGAATACAGTTCATACTGTGTCACTTAGCATGAAACTCTCCAAAGGCTCTCTACAGTTAAGTGGAATAAAAGTCCTCAACCTACAAATATGGCTGAAGCCCACATACCAGTTTTATCTCCTACAGGCATCTTTACTCCAAATTTGACATCTCTTCTGCCCCCATATAATCTCTTTCCATCTGGAATACTTTCTCTCTCCTCCCATATCACCACTAGTTAAAAACCACATCCATCTGTCAAATCCATCTCAAATGCCAAGAATTACATAAAGCTTTCACCTTTCACCCAATTCCCACAACTCAAGTGAACCATTTTACCTATATCACTACATTGTAAGATGTTTCAGGGCAGCTCTCATAACTTCTCTTGCGTTTGCCTTGTACTTTATATCTACAGTACCATTCTAGTTCAGGCTCTGGTTCTTTCTTTCCCCACAGCTTTAATGTTCTAATTGGTTTGTCTACCTACTCTCTCCCCACTCTCATCCATCCTTCCAAGGCTGCCAGGTTCATCTTCCAATAGTACATCTCTAATTATTCAATCAAACAATTTCATTAACATCATGAAACATTAGTTAAGATCCCCTCCAGTACAGTCAATACCGCAGGACATTTGCCAGTGAAAAAGGCTGCCAATACCCTCCAGGTAGGTAAGACCCAGTATTGCACCAGCCACTATGGGATGTCTAAAATATAACTGAATGGCAAGTGAGAGTAGGAAATCATAGGTAAGGCAGACAGAAGGAAGGCTATAAAGATAGACCAAAGCACCACTTCAAACAACCAGGCTTGCTGTGTTATTTTAGGAAAAAGCATTGTCCCACTAACTCAAGAAGTGGCCAGCAGCCTGGCCTTAGTTCAAAATGGCCATCAATCATCTGGACAGCAGCAGTCATAAGGAACTCTTGAACATGATGGCGTTAACCCTCCGGTGGTTCTATAACTGACTCTTTGTTCCCCAAAATACTACCCAAAGGAAGTTAAGTGATCACGTTGAAGCTGCAGAATTTAGGTGGGTAGAGAATGTGATGCAGTGGAATGAACCTCAGCTTTAGACACAAGCCTGGGTTTGAATCCTTATCTACCATTCTGTAATTATATGATCTTGAGCAAGTTACTTAGCCTCAGCTCTGACATCTTTAAAACACGGATACTAATATCCCCATAACTGGGTGGTTTTAAGGATGGTGGGAGGTAACACATATAATGTGCCTGACACATAAGTTTATTAAATAAATACAAATGGAGGGGAGCCTGGGTGGCTCAGTCGTTAAGCGTCTGCCTTCGGCTCAGGTCATGATCCCAGGGTCCTGGGATCGAGCCCCGCATCGGGCTCCCTGCTCGGCGGGAAGCCTGCTTCTCCCTCTCCCACTCCCCCTGCTTGTGTTCCCTCTCTCGCTGTGTCTCTCTCTCTCAAATAAATAAATAAAATCTTTAAAATAAATAAATAAATAAATAAATAAATAAATAAATACATACATACATACATACAAATGGGCCGAAAGGACAAAAAGAACAGGCAAGACTTCCTACCTGGGTCAGCCATAAATTTGCAGAACTCTGAGTTTTGAGAAAAGGAATCAGGACAATTCTGTGGGCCCTCTAATTGCTTTAAGGTACTCCCTTGATCCTGCAATCATGCATTCATTCAAGAATCATCAGCTGAATCTCACTCTGAACTAGGCATAAAGAACTTTGGTTTTACAAAAAATAAGATTTGATCTCTCCCTAGTGTTGCTCACAAGTTAAGTAAGAAAGAAATAAAAGCAAATAATCATGGTGTTACAAGTGCTATATGCTATGGGCACAAAAGGAAGGGGGTGTAAATTGTCTAGGAAGAGAAGATTTAGCTGAAGAGGTGATGTTAGAATTAATGTTAATGAATGAGTGGCTGATAACAGGTTTCTCTTAGGAAGAGAACTATCTGATTAGGAACGCGTTCTGATAAAGCTTGCCTACAGAAGGATAGACCTTGAGAGAAAGAGTTGGAAAGAGACACTAAGAGAATGCTAATCTTCTCTGCCTTAGAAACAGAAATTTAACTGGTAGAGAAAATCAGAAAGGAGAGCGCAGAACAACATGAATAGGAACTGGACTCTGTGAAGGAACCACTGAGAAATCCCTATAACTAAACTTGCCAAAGTACTCAAAATAGTCCATTTTGATTTTTTTGTACTGCTACAGACTAGTCTCTTCCCTTCTCCAAATTGCCATCAATTTCAAGCACAAATGTCTTGAAGTTTAGAGAAAATCCATTGAAAAAGAACAAAAATAAATTCATACACAGTGTGTCACAAAGGAGAAGAGAAAGACCACCATGGAATGTCAGACAAAAGTAATACAGAGTTCAGCTGAGGAAAGAGGTCAGAGCCAAAGGCACCATAAAGACCCCATGGGAGAGAAGTGGACTGCCTAGGGAACACAAAAACAGGGCAGCAGTCACTTGGATCTAAATCTCAAAGGGCAGAATGACCTCCCTGCAGGGAGAAGAACAGCACAAAAGAAGAGTATTCCACAACACAGGAACATGGTGGCAATGAGAGAGCCAAAGAAGATGAGTAGGAAGAGCATTAAAAATAAGGAGAATGTGGAGCCCCCCACTTGACTGGCCTTTTTTGAGACTATTCATTTTGTCAGGACAAGAATTCTACCTTAGGGGTCAGTCCAGGATGCTGTTTCTATGGTTCCATCTCTGCACTCCCAGGACCGTTCCTCTGGGCTTCTACCACAGAGCTGATGGCACTCTACCTTGTACAGAGTTACTCGTGTTCAGACATCATCTTCAGGAGCAGGGGCCAGGGTTTACTCATCTTTGTATTGCCAACACGTAGCATAACACACTTGGTAGGCATTACATAAATACTTGGTGACTGACTTTCACAAATACTCTCCTGAACTCAACTTCTGAAGACACAGTTGCAATTAAATTCTTGGTTTTCTATTCCAACCTACAATGTTATTCATAATAATGGTTTTCATTTATTAAATTCTCACTATATGCCAGGAATCTTATTAGATGCTTTAAGCATATTATTTATTCTTTCAGAATAAAAAAACATGCCATTTTACAGAACCTACAGTAGCACCTGGTATATAGGAAATACTCAAGAAGTGTTTCTTGAATTAATGTATGAAGGAAAGAAAGAAAAATGGGAGGCCCAGAGAGATAAAGGAACCTGCTTTAGGTCACTATGGTTGTTAGTGACAAGGCAAAACAACTGCCCCCAGATTCTCTGTCAATCTAGCATTCTTCACATTATAACCATTTTAGACAGAATGATCTTGAATGTTCATTTCTGCTTATAGTAGGCTGAATAATGGTCCCCCAAAGATGTCAATGTCTGAATCCCAGGACCTGTGAACATGTTACTTTAAATGGTAAAAGAGTCTTTGCAGGTGTGATTAAGGATTTTGAGATGAGACATTATCCTAGATTATCCAGGTAGAGCCAGTTAAAAAACAAAAAACAGTGTCCTAATAAAAGGGAGACAGACTGAGATTTGCCTACAGAAAACAAGTGTCAAAATGATATGGCATGAGAAAATATAAACCAGCCATGGCTAGCTTTGAAGACAGAGGAAGAGGCCATGGCCCAAGAAATGCAGGCAGCCTCTAGAAGCTGGAAACAGCAGGAAACAGATTGCCTCACAGTCTCCAGAAGGACTATAGGCCTGCCGACACCTTGAATTTAACCCAGTAAAACTTATTTCAGACCTCTGTCCCCCAGAACTGTGCGGTAATAAATCCATGTTGTTTAAAGCCACTAAATGCGTGGTAACTTGTTATAACAGCAATAAGAAACTAATATACTGCTCTAATAATCGTAAATAATAGGTCATAAATGTCATACAAGTACTCTGTGAGTCTTAACTCATTACAGAGTTTTCTATCAGAAGTTTCATGTCATGGTAGAAACATGGAGTTACATTCGTTATTAAACTAATAATATGCAATGTCCTCTTTTCCCGGAATCTAGAAGGCTCTCCTGGGAGAAGATATTCTGCTGCCGTTCAATTTCTATTATTGCTACCAAGAAACAGCTTTCATTCTAATATTTCCTTTATGAGGAATCTGATTTTTCTCTCTGGTTACTTTTCAGATAATTTTTTTCTCTGGTATTCTACAGTTTCATTATCAAAGACTGAGTCTTATTTAACCTGATTGGGATTTTTTTGTATTTTCTGAATCTGAGGAATCATGTCTTCCAAGGCTGGAAAATTCCCAACCATTATCTCTTCAGCATGACCTCTTTCCAGTTCTCTCTACCTTGAATTCCTATTAGACATATATTGTATTCTCTCATTTTGTCCTTTTTGATAATGGTTTCAGAAAAGAGAACTATGGATAATCCAAAAAAAAAAAAAAACCACAGAAGTCTTGGAGATATGTTCCCAAGTCCAATCTTTAGACTAAAAGATAGAGGTATCTAATACCAATGAAATACTTGATAGGACAGCCAAAAAATTATGAATTTTTTAAATATTTAGGGCTACCTTTTTCAGTTAAATCAAATGAAGGGCCCCATCATGATATAGTTCTCTATAAGATCTTTTAGGATAGAAATAGTCTTGGATCAATTTTTATTGTGCAATATTTCATACAAAAAGCACATATAAAATATACATTAATGTATAAAGTATAAATATACAAACAATCAGGTTAACTAAAATCCTGTTTAAGAAACAGAATACTACCAACAGCTTTTTAGGCAACTATGTGTGCCACCCCAATCCAATGCCTACAGAAATACGAATTCCTATAACACATCTACCAAAAATAACTACCTCAATTTTATGCTTATAATTACCTTTCACAAACATGTACATTACAAAACAATACATTGTTTAGCTTTGCACAGTTTGAACTGTAAATGGAACCATTCTGTTTGTGTTCTTCAGCATCTTGCCTGTCTTGCTAGACTCTGTGTTTGTGAATTTCATCAGGTTCATGTATGCAGGTGTAGTTCATTTACTTTGCTGCTTTTCACTATTCCATTGCATAAGTAGATTAAAATTTATTTATCCATCATCCTCTTTATGGACTCTTATATAAATGTTTATAGCTTTATTTTTACAAATAATACTGCTACACAAACCCTTGTACCTGTCTACTAGAGAAGTGCAAGAGTTTCTTGAGGGTTTATAATTAAGAGCAGACTTAGGGAGTCATGGGAATTTTGTTATATTAATTATTTATTGCTGTATAACAACATAAAAAGACACACGTTTATCATCTCACAGAGTTTCTTGAATCCAGAACTCCAACAGAGCTTAGCTAGATCCTTGGCTTCAAAGGTCTTTCACAAGGCTGCAGTCAAGAGATCAGCTAGAATTAAGGTCTCCTTGGACTGTTCAAATGAGGAAGAATATGCTTCCAAGTTCATATGCTTTTTGATGAGATTCAATTCCTTGTAAGCTATTGAACCAATGGCCTCACTTCCTTGCTAGCTATTCACCCGCAGCTGCCTGTAATGTGGCCTTCAGCATAGGGCGACTCATAATGTGGCAGCTTGTATCATCAAAGCCAGCAAGAGAGAGCATCTGCTAGCAAGATGGAAGTCAAAATCTTATGTACTCTATTTACAAGATTGACATCTCAACACTTTTGCCATATTCTATTGAAACATGTCACACACAGGTCCTGCCCACACTCAAGGGGAGGGAAGTTACACAAAAATGGAAATACTAGGAGGTAGGGATCATTGGGAGCCATCATAGAGTCTTGTCTACCACATTTGTCTTAAACCACACAACATAATCCCAAATTGTTTTCCAAAGTGGTTATATTAACTTATACTCCCACCTACAATAACTAAAAATGCTTGGTGTTTTACATCCTCATCAATAATTGTTATTGTCACACATTTTTTATTGCCAACTGTTGGATATAAAATATGTCATCTAGTTATGGTTTTAACTTTCATTTCTCTGATTACTAATGAGGCTTAACATCTTTTCACAGATTTAAGAGTCGTTCTTGTTTCCTGTTCTGTGAAATTACACTTTCAGTCTCTTGCTCTTTTTTCTATTGTCTTGTTTAACTCATTGCTTTTTAGAAGTTCTTTTATTATTTGTTAATATGGATTCTAATACCTTGCCCATTTTATGTGTTAAAATATCCTTTCCCAATTTGTGGCTTCTAGTTCCACCTTTTCATGGTTTCATAATATTTTTATCTTAATTTTATGCCTGAATTTATCAATCTTTTACTTAATTTTTTTGTGTTTGGAATATTATGCAAGATCCTGAAGCTATAAAGATATTATGGTATAGTTTCTTACAAACAAGTTCTAAAAATGTTTTCCTATACATTTAAGTCTTAACCCATCTGGAACTTTTTGTGATGTAAAGAAGTCATCAGTTGTTTTTCCACTTGAGAATCATTTGTCCAAGAAGCATTTATGGAGCAGTCTATCCTTGCCCCAGGATAGACTACTATGCTATCATATATTAAGTTCCCCAAATATGTGAGTCTATACCAAAATTTGTTCTTGTCTTTCATTGTGCTGTTGCTCTAAATACCAATATAACGCCATCTTGTACACTAAAGCTTTGCAATAATTATTGCTATTATGCAGGGCAAGCACCCCTCTGCATTTCTAAAACCATTCTTTCTCTTCAGGATTGTCTTAGCTATCTCTTAATTTATTAATCAGAGTGTCTGGGTGGCTCAGTCAGTCAAGCACCTGACTCTTGATTTCAGTTCAGGTCACAATCTCAGGGTCATGAGACTGAGCCCCACATCAGGATCCACGCTGGGCATGGAGCCTGCTTAAGATTCTCTCTCTCTCCCTCTGCCCTCCCCCCATAACTGCTCATGTGCAGTCTCTCTCTAAAAAAAAAGAAAAGAAAAAGAAAAAAATAAGCTTTTCAATTTTATTACTAAAAAAAATCTGCCGGAGATTTTGATTGAAATTCCACTGAATTTTAGAGTAATATGGAAAAAATAATATTAAAAATTAATCTTTAGGGGTGCTGGGGTGGCTCAGGTCAGTTATGCGTCTGCCTTTGGCTCAGGTCATGATCCCAGAGTCCTGGGACTGAGCCCCACATCGGGCTCCCTGCTCTGTGGACAGTCTGCTTCTCCCTCTGCCTCTGCTGCTCCCCCTACTTGTGCTCTCTCTCTGTGTGTCAAATAAATAGGTAAAATCTTAAAAAAAAAAAAAAAAAATTAATCTTTATATAGTGTTTACTATGTGTGAGGCACTGTTTTAAGTGCTTTATATGTACTAACTCATTTATTACCAAGTACTACCTTATAATGCAGATCTACAGATGAGGAAACCAAGACCTAGAGAGAAGTTGTAGAGATTATATATGTAAAGATACTAAGACTACAAAACTAGTAAGTTATAGGGCCAGGATTCACACATAGGTATTTGTACTCCAGAAGCTTTTTTTATATAACCTTTTGTTGATACTGCCTATAATAGTTTCCTAGGCTGCCATAAATGAAGTACCATAAAGTATGTGACGTAGAACAACAGAAATATATCGTCTCACAGTTCTAGAGGCTAGAAGTCCAAAAAGCAAGGGGTCAGCAGGGCCAAGTTCCCTCTGAAATCTATAGGAAAAGGATCCTTCTTTGCCTCTTCCAGCTTCTGGTAGTCCCAGACACTCCTTGGCTTGTGGCAATATAATTCCTATCTCTACCTCTGTCTTCACATTATTTTCCCTCCATGCATGTCAGTTTCTGTGTCCAAAAAACATCCTTTTATAAGGATGCCAGTATTTAATGGTTTGGCCTCATTTAGCATGAACCATCACTTTTTTCCATACTTTTAGAAGACATCCTATCCTAGTAGAAACTTTACACCATCTCCTGGGGTCCTTGCCAGGGTGTTAGATCTTGCATCCCAGGACAGGGTTCTAAAATCAATAAACACCCCCTTATCCAATTTTAATTTCTGACTCTCTTGATCAAGCACCCTTGGAACACAGTCTCATATATTCTTCCCTGGCTTCTGCTAGTACATACCTGGTTAGGTCGTATAGTTCCTTGGAGTATGTCCCTTTTTTATCAGGTCTAGTATATTTCCAGTTGGATTATACAGCAACTTTAGCCTAGTTATAACCCTAATGGCCAGGAGGAAAGCTGGGGCAGATCCTCATTAGGAGGATATCCTACTTCTGCAGTCAGTTGTTTCAGGGATTAAGGGGAGGGGTATCAGCCCAAAGATCCCCATTCCAAGTGTCAGGGTCCCATTCTTTCCTAACTGGGGTCCTGACCTTGGTGTAGAACATGCCTTTGTTGGAAGTTTAACTACTTTTTGGAGCTCAAATACTCTTTAATTAAGTTATAAACCTGATCCTCAGCTTTCTCTCACCTCCCATCACAAAAGAGGCAATCCTCTTTACTGGCTCCCAAAGAGGCCCTCAGGCTTTCACTTTGGCTTTCAACTGCCTGTTATTCATCTTCAGTCTTTTATTATCTTTTCCTAGAGCTTCAATAGAGCATAGTAATAGCTATGCAATCCCACCATCCTTTTAGTTATCATTTCTACCATGTTTTACAAATACCTAATACTTCACAGTAGCTAGTACACTGACTTATAGCAAAATACCCCAAATCACCATCGAAGTTTTCACAACTGGACCACCACCTTTTGCCAGAGACTAACTGTGTTCTTCCTGCCGCCAAGTGATGGGATCCTCACTGCCCACCGAGCAGTAAATGGTACAACTCCAAAACCCCATCTTATCGCCAGCTTTCTTGGCCTATTCCTGCCATGAACTGCTGAAGTTTGGGTTCTTCAAAAAGCTGATCCTGAAACTGAAGTTAGTGTTCAGAATATTTATTAGGAAGTGTTCTTAGAACAAAACAGGGGATCATAGGGGAAGAGAGGAAAAAATAAAACAAGATGAAATCAGAGAGGGAGACAAATCATAAGAGACTCTTAATCACAGGAAACAAACTGAGCGTTGCTGGTGGGGAGGGAACTGGGGGGATGGGGTAACTGGGTGATGGACATTCAGGAGGGCACGTGATGTGATGAACACTGGGTATTATATAAGACTGATGAATCACTGACCTCTACCACTGAAACTAATAATACATTATATGTTAATAATTGACTTTAAATAAAAATAAATAAAAAATAATAAAGATAATCCTTGGGGGAAAAAAAGGAAGTGTTCTTGGGATTAACACCTGTGGAAGAGAGGGAGAGGGATCAGAAGGGGAAAGTTCATGTGCAATGCAAGCAAGCCCCGGAACCTCAGCCGAATCTGTGGGGAGCTCTGAATCTGAACTGAGCCATTAAAATTACCCCACACTGAACCAAAACAGCCGACATTTACAGCCCAGCCTCCCTGACTGTAAGTGAGCTGCTCAAGGATAAGGGACCCAGTGGTTCTCTGTAGTTTAGGCACTCCTGAAAACATTGACAGCTGGAGGCTGTCCACTGATAGCACTCCAGAAAGCTGGGGCAAAAAGAATGTCCTAAAAGAAGGATCTAGGTGGCATGTGTCCATGTCCACCAGAGCTGGTTCTTCAAAACATCTAATAAAACTGACCTTCATCTGACAAGTTTGATCCGCAAGTAAATAAGGTAAATGAGACCAAAAAAAATGAAAGATACTAGGAATGAAAATGGGACAAAAATAGAGTACTATGAACAAATTTATGCCAATATATTTGAAAATGATCACATATCAAAAATGACTCAAGAAAAAACAGAAATACTGAATAAATCTCTACTTTTAGGAAAGTGAGTTAGTAGTTAAAAATCCACCCCGCAAAAATCATTATGACCAAAATGAGTTTTACCAAATGGTGAAATAATTCTGAAGTTAAATAAACTCAGACAAGGAATAAGAAAAGATAGAACATTCCCCAACACATTTTTAAATTTTAAAATAATGTTTCACATGATCCCAACTAAGCAAACGTTAACTACATGTATATAAAAATACACAACATAGGTTTGTATTGCTATATATTAATATGTAATGTATATTTTATGTTCATAATAACCTATACTATATATAACTATATATTTTATACACATATATATTCTCATATATATACAAATTACATAAAATATAGAAACCAAATATCCATAAGTTAACAATGGTTGTCTAAGAGTGGCAAAATAGTGAGTAACTTTTATTTTATTTTCATGGTTTTTGTATGTTACTGTTTTTTTTTTTTTTTAAAGATTTTATTTATTTGACAGAGAGAGACACAGCGAGAGAGGGAACACAAGCAGGGGGAGTGGGAGAGGGAGAAGCAGGCTTCCCGTCGAGCAGGGAGCCCGATGCGGGGCTCGATCCCAGGACCCTGGGATCATGACCTGAGCTGAAGGCAGATGCTTAACAACTGAGCCACCCGGGCGCCCCTGTATGTTACTATTTTTTTTATAATGAATGTGTACTATTTTAATCAGGGAAATTTATTATTTTTAGTAAAACTGAAGGATATATATCTCTACGCACCACAGACTCTTTTTTTTTTTTTTTAAGGGAGAAGCAGGCTTCCCGCCGAGCAGGGAGCCCGATGCGGGGCTCGATCCCAGGACCCTGAGATCATGACCTGAGCCGAAGGCAGTCGCCCAACCAACTGAGCCACCCAGGCGCCCCTCACCACAGACTCCTATTAACAGATTCAGTTAAAAGACTCATGATAATTTTGCTAAGTGCATTTGTTTTTGAGATAAATGGTCTAATGGACACATTGACTACCCATTCATCTAGATTTTCTAACTTCTACCTTCTATGACAGGAAAGCAAAACTCCTAGAGCATATTATCTCTTCCCTCTGACAAAGCATTAAAAGAAGAATGATTTGGGGGCGCCTGGGTAGCTCAGCTGTTGAGTGTTTGACTCTGATTTTGGCTCAGGTCATGATCTCATGGTCCTGAGAGCGAGCCCCACATGCAGCTCCTCACTTAGAGGAGAGTCTGCTTAAGATTGACTCTCTCTGCCCCTCCCCCTGTGCGTGCATGCTCTCCCTTTCTCTCTCTCACTCTCTCTCTAAAATAAATAAATCTTTAAAAAATAAAAAAATAAAATCATTCTTCTTTTTTTTTAAAGATTTATTTATTTATTTGATAGAGACAGACACAGCGAGAGAGGGAACACAAGCAGGGGGAGTGGGAGAGGGAGAAGCAGGCTTCCCGCTGAGCAGGGAGCCCCATGCGGGGCTCGATCCCAGGACCTTGGGATCATGACCTGAGCAGAAGGCAGACGTTTAACGACTGAGCCACCCAGGCACCCCAAGAAGAATGATTTTAAAATCAGTGGTGAGGGGCGCCTGGGTGGCTCAGTTGGTTAAGCGACTGCCTTCGGCTCAGGTCATGATCCTGGAGTCCCAGGATCGAGTCCCGCATCGGGCTCCCTGCACGGCAGGGAGTCTGCTTCTCCCTCTGACCCTCCCCCCTCTCATGTGCTCTCTCTCATTCTCTCTCTCTCAAATAAATAAATAAAATCTTTAAAAAAATAAATAAATAAAATAAAATCAGTGGTGAGTTTAGACAAGCAGCTTACACTCCCTGGTTTTCAGTTTCCTCAATTATAAAAGGAAGAAACCGGATTATAGGGTTCCAGTGTTCTTTCTAGCTCTAAAATCCTGTTATTCTATAAATGTCTTCACTGGGTATACCCACTGCCCTTATAGAAAGTCTAAACACAAATCTTCCATTTCAACAGAACTGTATTCTCCTATAAACCATAGTTGACATGTATATATACTTAATCACTCAATGTCATGATCTAATTCCAGGAAAAACAATTTCCCTGAATGTGAAATATAAAACCCAAATATGCACAAGATAACCAGGGTTATCTACGAGTGGTATAAATTTTTTACTCCCTACAAAATGCAAGGCTTTGGCATAAGGGTAGTGAGAAAAAAATTAAGAAAATATATTACCTGTTCTCAAAAATATTGCAGTTTAGTAAATATTGACAAGTATATACATGTGCATAATGCAAGTTGCAAAGTATAGAACAAAAAACACTGTATTCTCTTGACATTTGAAAATCTGCAATTCAGTTTAACTATTCAAAAGCAAATTTGAAAGCCTGTATGTTGTAATTTGCCAAGATATTTTTATTGGGGAATTATCCAGAACACAGATATTAAACCTCTTTCACAGAATTACCTAAGCCAAACTGGCTTTCTGGAAGCTTGTTTTAACAGATGTCAGTTGCCAGTATAATATAGCACATGCTATATCTTCAATAAAATTTAATGATCAAATTAAATAAAATATATTTATTTGATGTATTTTAATTGCTCCCTATGTAACAAAAGGATTGTATTTTCAAATTACAATTGACCCTTGAACAACACAAGTTTGAACTGCGTGGGTTCACTAATACGTGCTTTTTTTCAATAATAAAGTACAGTAAATGTACTTTCTCTTATGATTTTCTTAATAACATTTTCTTTTCTCTAGTTTATTGTAAGAATGTAGTATATAATACAGATAACATACAAAATATGTGTTAATTATTTGTTATCAGTAAGGCTTCTGGTCAATAGGCTATTAGTAATTAAGTTTTTGGGGACTTAAGTTATATGCCAATTTGGGCTGGGGGTGGAGTGGGCTCAGTGCCCCTAACCCCTGTGTTGCTCAAGGGTCAACTGTATATTCTCACATGAGTGTGAATTTTCTCTTGCTTTTTCTGGAATCTAATATGAAGCTGCCTGTTTCACAGTTGACGTCTTTGGGAAAATAACAGGATTTACAATGTACATTCATTTGTAATGTTACATAGTTAATAATAATAATGGCTGACATTTATTGAGTGATTACTATATCCTAAGCACATGTAAAAGCACAGGTTCTGGAGCCAAAAGGCCTGGGCTTCAATCCCTTTTCTACCTCTTAGTAACTATATGTTATTTGTCTTTCCAAAAATTAATTGAGTCATCTGTAATATGGCAATTAAAATAGTGTCCACTTCACAAGGTTTTGATGAGCATTAAATAATTAAATAGAAATAAAGTTTAAAACAGTGCTTTGGTATACAATAACTGCTCAATACTGGTAGCTATCTTTATTATTATCATCATTAATCCCCACAACAACCACATGAAAGATTCACTATCACAGTTCTCATATATAGATAAGAAACAGGCATAGAAAAGTCAAAAACTGTCCCCCAAAACACAAGGACAGTCAATGGTAAAGCTGGGGTTTCGATACAGATAGTTTAACTCCAGGAAACATAATCCTAATAATATAACCAACAAATATTTATTAAGCATCAAACATGCTCCAGGCTTGGGGCGCCTGGGTGGCTCAGTAGGTTAAGCATCTGCCTCCAGCTCAGATCATGATTTCAGGGTCCTGGGATTGAGCCCTGTATTGGGCTCCCTGCTCAGTGGGGAGTCTCCTTTTCCCTCTCCTTCTGCCCCTCCTTCCTGCTCATGCTCACTCTCTCTCTCTCTCAAATAAAATCTTTTTTAAAAAATGCTCCAGGCTTTGGTCTAGATGCTTGGTATACAATAACAAACAAAACCATCAGGTTCTCTGTTCTAATGGAACTTAATCTTCTGTGCTGCCCACAGAAACTTAGCTGCACGTGATGTCTAGGTTTGATGGTACCATCAGAACAATGCCTTAGGAGGAGCTTGAGGAGCTTGACCTGAGATGTTCATGGCAACTTACAACTATCTGGGGCTGCAAGCTCCATGAAGACCCAATGGGCAAGAAAGGCACATCCCTGCAGCAATCCAGTGAACGTAACCCTGGGCAAGAGCAACATCCTCTGGCAAGATTAGTCATCGCTCAGTGCCTACTTCTTCCTATATTTTGGTCTCGTGTTTCTCTGTTTCCCCGGGCTCTGATCTGCAACTCCTCTCCTGCTTCAGATCACAGCACTTTCCAGTGACCTCCAAATAATTAGATCTGGCTGCCACTCAAGATCCCACCTTGTAGCTGATGAACTAAGCATCACTCCCTCAATGCTTTCTAGGACTAACACTGCACACACTCTGGCTTCCCCTCTGCCCAGCTGGCTGTGAGCCAGACATAACAATAGGACAAAGCCTCCCAACTTCTAAACAATGCATCTAAAACTAAATTTTAGAACAAAGCCTGAATATCAACCTGCAGCTGACTGAACAATAAGAAAATTTCTCAAAGTGATAACCCCAGCTTCTGCCTTCCTTCCCTCCACCCGCACCCACCGCCACTCCACACACACACACACACATTACCTGGAAGCATAGCCAGGTTCTAACATGGCAGCCTGCCCATCTGCTCAACAGAACTGCCTGAAACAGAAAATAAATCCTCTGCTCATATGGCTGACAAGCTGGATGACTAATTGCAAAGAAGACCAGTAATTTATTGGAATAGAAATTGAGGTCATTTAGGCAGGACTTAAATACTTTTTCCTAGCCAATTTTTCAAATTGACTTAAGGAAATGTCGCTCTCTAACAAGTTGGAAGTGCATCAATGCCCTAATCTGACTCCATTCTGTTCTTTACTCAGGTTCTCTGTTCTCCTGCCATTTCTCCATACGTTAATTGAATACTGGATGTTTATACTACACATTACACAGCATTTTTTGCACTTATATTAATTTCTCTTCATGATATACTATTTGAGAGGAAAAACAACTCAATCAAAAAGAACAGGATTCAAAGTCAGAAACTATAAACTAATAACCCAGTTTGTCACTTAGTAGCCATGCCCTTGGGTCAGTCACCTCTCTGCCCTCAATTGCACTATCCGTAAAACTGGGTAGCACCTACTCTGCACATTTCCCAGGAGTGTTATGAGGTCAAGTGAGATGTGAAGATCACATTCACGTGACGGTGAAAATCATAAATCTCCATATAATGATTAGTTATTATAGAAGAGACTTACTGATGTTTTCCTATCTGAGGACCACACACAAGAAATCATTGCATAAAATCAACTAAACACAGGAAATGTTTCTCTTTATTAATTCTGGGGTAAATACTTCTCTGAGCCTCAGTTTTCCCAAAAATAATTCCACCACTGAGAGAAGTGATAAATACAAAGGAAAAGGAAAAGAGGTTTGGTGGTGAGGGATGCCTTGCCTAAGGATGTGACATTTAGCTGATCCAGGAAAGAAGCAGTAGGTATGGAGGGGTGTGGGAGGAGGGCTGTGGGAATAGCAGCAAGCAGGTTGACACTCTCTCCCAGGCTAAGTGAACCCAAGTGGACCTGAAGAACAAGGGGGGCTATGGCGAGAGTAGACACTGGAGAGCCAGTCAGGGCTGCATCACACAAGAGCTTATAGGCCACATTAAGGGTTTCGGACTTTATCCCAACATCAGTAGGAGACCTGTGCACGCTACCAGAGGAAACTTCCTGAAGCATGACAGATCCTGTCACTACTTTGTGTAGGTACTTCCAGCGATGACCTCCTCAGAACAAATTCTCAATGTTGCGACCTTGTTCTAAGGCTGCCATCTGCAAGAAGACTCCTCAGTCCTCCCAAACACACAGGATCACTCAGGGTTCTGAACTTGCCTACAACCCAGGAACTCTCCTACCATGCTTTCATGTTCTCCCTCATGTTGTTAATGATTTGGATATTTTTCTTCTTTCCTGTACCTGAGTCATAAGCTCTGTGAGCATATGGGCCATGCCCCAACCAGCTTTGTGGTCCATGTGCCTCATTCAGGACAGGGGTGAATGAATATTAAGGGAGGACATGCAAAATAAAAGCACAAAAGTAACCTCATCACTGAACACAGAGTATTCCATTTTTAGCTCTTAATATGATAGTCACTGATATTACCTCTTATTATAAAAGTAAAATAGCATCCGAGGAATCATCATTTATTTTTTTACCTGCAGCTAGTTTTCAAAATATAATGCACCTAATAAGCATTTCACATATTTTGACTATCACACAGCTATCACCTACAATGTGTTAGAAATCTAGCAAGTCCTTCCACAAACTAAGAAATTCCTTTTCCCTGGGAAAGATAGGGTGCTTTTAACTGTTCTTGGTGGGTTATTTAAGGAAATCTAAAGTACAAATAATCAAAGTTACATAAATTATATAAAACCTACCCTAACCATGCATTTTTCCCCCTGCAGTTGAGATATGTATCAGTTAGCATTAGTTTTTCTTTTGAACTTTCAGATAGGTTAATCTTTCAAATCTTAATGTGCACATTCATTAAAGGCTCACCTATGGTTAAAAAATTAATTCTCTTGTCTTAGTTTCATATATTAGAAGGAACACAGAGGTCTAGTAATTGCCTAGTTAGGATCACATTCTGTAAGTAAGACTCTAGGCTTTTCCAGAGGCTTGGGCATCCATAGCATGCTAACATATATACTAGAAAAGAAGACTCTGCAGGCCCTCTGTGAAGGTAAAACATTCTTTCTTTTTTTTTTAATGTTATGTTAATCACCATACATTACATCATTAGTTTTTGATGTAGTGTTCCATGATTCATTGTTTGCATATAACACCCAGTGCTCCATGCAGTATGTGCCCTCCTTAATACCCATCACCAGGCTAACCCATCCTCCCAACCCCCCTAGAACCCTCAGTTTGTTCTTCAGAGTCCATCGTCTCTCATGGTTCATCTCCCCCTCAGATTTCCCCCCCTTCATTCTTCCCCTCCTACTATCTTCTTCTTTTTTTTTTTAACATATAATGTATTATTTGTTTCAGAGGTACAGATCTGTGATTCTACAGTCTTGCACAATTCACAGCACTCACCATAGCACATACCCTCCCCAGTGTCTATCACCCAGCCACCCCATCCCTCCCACCCCCACCACTCCAGCAACGTAAAACATTCTATGCTTAATAACATGGAAGGAACATGTAAGATTTTTTTTAACTAAGGAATTAGCTTGAAAATACACGACAGAAAAACGTTTACCTATAATAATATTAAGTTTACAGGTATGTGCAGAATTTGGCAAAGCACGATACAAAAGAAGTCTAAGTTTATACGGACATATTATACTGACACAGGGTGTTCCAATGTCTTTGAAGTGAGAAACCACTGTGTCCACAATGGAGCCCTCCAAATCAGACAAGGCTAGAGTTGTTCATAAGAAATTAAGAATCAGGAAAGGGGGTAGTAGATGATAGAGCATGGGCGGTGGGGGTGAGGAGCTGGGAGGTGTGGGGGTGATAGTGTGAGCAGAAAAAATAACATGCCCGTAGTGTTGACCATGAAAAGTTATCAGCCTGGTCCCAAAGGCTTAACTCGAGCCAATTCATCCATGATCAACACCATCCACAGCAAACATGCAATGGGGATAAAGTACCAGGCAGCCAGGCACTTCCCATGGCAATGTCGTGGACCCTCAGTCTATCCCCACCCTGATGCTCATGTATGTGGTTCCTTCACACACTGATGTGTTCTGACATTAAGTCTTTAACAAGTGCCAGGCTCTGTTCCTGGCTGTGGGAACACCACAGAGAATAAGATGAAGGTATAATGCTGAGGGGAACTTTGCAAAGGGAAAAATGGGACACTGTAAGAAAAATAAGAGGGTCAGGAGGCTGGACAGGTAGAAACAGTAAGTGATAGTCATGGGATCAGATTATATTTTACAAATACACCAATGTGTTCATTTTTTTCTCCTAATCTTTATTTAAATTCTAGTTAGTTAACATATAGTTATACCAATGTATTATAAATATTAACTGAAATACCATCTTATCTGGCCACACTTTTATTTGGAGCTAAATTAAACATAAAAGGGTGAGAGCTGGTGACAGCTTTTGTGTCCCAGGTAAGGTATGCATAGCTCATTAACAGCTCTTGAGTGAGCGTGTCTACATATAATTTCAATAAAATAAAAAGCTTAGGTTTTATATGTACATTTCTGAGTTTTGATCAATGTATGCATCTATATAATCACCACTCTAATCAAGATATAAAACACTCCCATCACTCCAGAAAATCTCCCTCATGCCCCTTTCTAGCCAACAACTCCCCCTAGACGATTTCTAACACTATAGTTAGGTTTTACGTGTTCTAGAACTTTGTATAAATTGAATCATATAGAAGATATTCTGTTATGGTTGATATCATTCAGTCAGCATATTTTTGAGATTAATTAATGTGGTTGTACATATCGATAATTGCTGTAAAGTACTCCATTGTATTAATATGCTAATGTGTTTATCTACTCACCTGTTGGTATACTCTTGGCTTTCTTCAAGTTTAGGACTATTATGAATAAAGATTCTAGAAACATTCTTGTGCAAGTGTTTTTCATGTATATATGTTATATTTCTTTTTGGTTAAATACTTTGGAGTAGAATTAGTAGATCATATGCTGACTCATTACAGAGAATGAACTGGGAACAAAATTAGACACAGAGAGACAAGGTAGGATGTTTACAGAGTAATTTAGGTGAAGCATTAGGAGGTCTTGAGCTAAGATAGTAAATAATAAAGGGAAAGGAGGAACATGGATGGAAACCAGACATAGTCGGGGCACCTAGGTGGCTCAGTCGTTAAGCGTCTGCCTTCAGCTCAGGTCATGATCCCAGGGTCATGGGATTGAGTCCCGCATCGGGCTCCCTGCTCAGCAGGGAGTCTGCTTCTCCCTCTCCCACTCCCCCTGCTTGTGTTCCCTCTCTCGCTGTGTCTCTCTCTGTCAAATAAATAAAGTCTTTAAAAAAAAAAAAAGGAAATCAGACATATTCAAGTAGATTTGGAAGGATTTGTTAATTGATTGCCTGTTACAAATAGTGAGTATAAGGGAAGCAATCAAAGTTTATGTTCAAGTTTAGGACTTGGGCCACTGTGTGTGGGTAGAGAGGTTCTTTATGAAGAAGGTAAGAAACTTTTCAGAGGTCCAAATGCCCAGTACAACAGGGGCCAAAGTCCCTTCCTGATTGCATCAGTAGTACATCAAAGAGTCACCCAGTTAGGCTCCATAAGCTGGCTAATGATTTGGCACCCCTTCAAACCAATATTCTTTAAATATTCATCCAATAATTATTTAATGGGAGCAGTAGAAACTTATTTTTATTAATACAATTATATAAAGAAATGTATATACCATAAAATTATTTTCAAAAAAAGATTTATCTATTTATTTACTACCAGAGGCAAAGCAGCCAACAGCCAGGAAAAACCTGGGGGGTGGCAGAGATAAAACACTTCTCACTTTTGTGTAATACTTGATTTCTCTCTCCAGTTTTCTTTTTTTAATTTGAACGGTGAAAATTAGAAAAATTCTAAGGGCTTACATTTAAGAGTCTGAAATTTAGATAATAACACAGAACACTGATTCCTGGTAAACAGCATTAACAGTGCATTTTTAGCTTCAGAATTTTCGCTGAGTCTGTAGACTTTAAGTTCCTGCTACTGTACACACATCCGAGAAGACAGGTTATGATAAAAACATACCCAAAGATGTAGACACAAACACATATGCACATACATGCACATATGCAGACACTTATACACACCAGCTTTACTGTCCATTTTGGCAAGACAGAAAATATTCCATTTTGCTGATTTATTCCAGACATGTTTATCTTTTTTTTTTTTTTTAAGATTTTATTTATTTGAGAGAGAGCATGAGAGGGGGAGCAGAGGGAGAGAGAAGAGAGAGAGAAGCAGACTCCCCATTGAGCAAGGAGCCTAGTGCAGGGCTCAATCCCAGGACCCCGGGATCACGAGCTGAGCCGAAGGCAGCCACCCAACCAACTGAGCCACCCAGGCACCCCATGTTTGTCCTTTTTAAATCAACACCCCTGGCAGCTCCCTACCTGCTGCCCTTTTACCCAGCCCTGTCTATGTCCCCTGCTGACCTTCCCACCCAATATAGTAGAGGCTCTGTAGGCTGTGTCCTTGGGACTCAGGCTTGGTGATGCTTCGGCACTGTATGGGTTCTTCGGATAACGACCAGTCAAACATGCTGGGGGAGGGGCAACATTGACCCAGTGGGCAAATGAAGTGGTGACTTCACCTCGAAGCCACTGTGCAGAAAAAGCTTGGGTTCTGTTTGGAGTCAGATAGAACCTGGCTTGAATCACCAGGCATCCTGTGGGGTTTGTGCAATCCTGAGGAAATACATGATCCCTCTGAGCCTCAGATGTTCCTGAGCGACCTAACTAAACTTGGCCCAAGGAAGGGATGTAGCTGGATTTCACCTTGAGGTAGCAAATGTGTTCACAGGTTCATTTTGGAGTTTTGGCACCTCTGCTATGGGTAAGTAGCAAATCAACTTCCGTTAACAATACTGTTGCTGGATGACAACCTCACTTTCACGTCATTTCCTCTAGTCTCTTTCACTTTTAAAAGCCTTAACAATTGGTACATCAACATACTTACTAAAACAGTTAAAAACGTAATGGTTTCAGAAAAGTTTGCTACCCCACCCAGCTAAATGTCTACCTCATGGGATCTTGGGGAGTAAATGAAATGACACATAATTCTCCTAAATGCCACAAGATACAACATTTTAAAAGAATGTGTCACAAGTTCTGAAGGCTACTTGAATAAAAAGCAAAAACATGGCTAAGATAATATAAGGGTAAAAACAATATAAGGAAGGACAACACCACTGAAAGAAGATCAATATTTGCATTCATAAATAATAGTATTTTATATTTCACTTATTTATTTAAGAAATGTTTATTGATCTCTTGCCATGACCACATATGCATAAAGCAGAGAGGATGACAAGATAAACAAGACATGAAGTTGACCTTCTGGAGAGGAAGACAAGGAAACCAATGATTATACTACACAAATAATGACTGAGCCTTCATGGACATGGGTTCAGAGTGTGTGTGTCACACAGAATAAAAAGTCCCAGCTAGAGAAAGTGGCTTCCCGAAAGAGCAAACATCTGGGTGGAGACTTGAAGCATGAGTAGAACAAGGCAAGAAAGTGCACTTCACAAGGTTTGCTGGTCGCTGCTCTTTGTATTGATAAAGTGAAAAAAAAGTAAGTAGAATGATTTCATTAATTTCGTCCAATACTCAGCATTATAACTTCATAGTCTAACAGAGTCTATATATAAATATACATTAGCAAAGTAATAATTTAAACATTTGTTGAACTCTTTGTTACATGTTTAGCACCAGACAAAGCGCCTTATATGCAGTGCCTCATTTCACCATTAAAGTGATACTATTAAGTAAGCACTACCATCACCGTCATTCAATAGGTGAGAAAACAAAGGTTTCAGGATAAGTAACCGGCTTAAGATCATGCAGCTGTGAATTGTGTAAGACTGTTGAATCACAGACCTGTACCTCTGAAACAAATAATACATTACATGTTAAGAAAAAGAGGAAGATAGTAAGAAGGGGAAAATGAAGGGGGGGAAATCGGAGGGGGAGACGAACCATGAGAGACTATGGACTCTGAGAAACAAACTGAGGGTTCTAGAGGGGAGGGGGTGGGGGGATGGGTTAGCCTGGTGATGGGTATTAAAGAGGGCACGTACTGAATGGAGCACTGGGTGTTATATGCAAACAATGAATCATGGAACACTACATCAAAAACTAAAGATGTAACGTATGGTGATTAACATAATAAAATTTAAAAAAAAAAGAAATGAACTTCTAAATCCAAAAAAAAAAACAAACAAAAAAAGATCATGCAGCTGGTTAATGGAGAGGATTCAAACCCTCATCTGACAGCAAGATGCAGCTTCCCCTATGAGCAAATGTATACATAAAAATATACAGAGGGGAGCCTGGGTGGCTCAGATGGTTAAGAGTCTGCCTTCAGCTCAGGTCATGATCTCAGGGTCTGGGATCAATCCCCATGTCAGGGTCCCTGCTCAGCGGGGAGCCTGCTTCTCCCTCTCCCTCTGCCCCTCTCCCCCAGACTTGTGCTCTCTCTCTTTCTCTCACAAATAAATAAAATCTTTATATATATATACAGAGATGACATGCATTTTTTAATTTATTCCATTGTAGCTGAAGAGCTGTTTCTGAAAACTCTGAAACATACATGCTGATAAAACCCACAGATTATTCTCAGGCAGAATATATTTGATATATTTGACACTGGTCAAATTACTAATACTAATTTAAGGTGTCACTACTAGAACCCTGTCTGGTCTCCTCGCAGGCTCTTCCCTAACTACCCAGCACCATCACACAGCTAGCTCTGTCAACCTGACAAACCTGCAGAGGTTACAGAAAGGCTAAAATGAAGGAGCACCGACTTACTTCCTTAATTACTGAACAAAGTACAAGTGGTCACCAGGGGAAAATAAAATGCCTCCCTTTATTAACTAGACAAATACAATAGAAAAATTATGTTTTCTAAGCAATGTTTATCTTGCAGTAACTTCTCAGCAAATTTATTCCTACTAGACAGGAATGGATAATTGCACTCGAGGTAAGATGATAATATTAAAAAAAGATAAATTAAAAATCCCAATAATTAAATATTGCCTATGAAATGAAGCTAAGGCTCATTAGACATGGTAAACAATAAAAGGAATTCATATTGAGTTGTCCAACTAAAGTGTTTTCTTTTATGTGATTCTCAGTTGTAGAAGTAATATTTTCATTTAATAAGTTTAATCTATAGGATCAGCATTACAATAATTCTCCCTAAGTGTTCATTACTATTAGACACAACGGCCTGACAAAAATAATAGTAATAATTGTTTTAACTTTGTTTATACCCCCTTGACTGCCATTAGGATTATTTAGCCACGCTGGGGGTAGAGAGAGATGACAAGATTTCTTCAGATTTAGCCAGTTTTTGAGTCCTCTCTTGCCCTGCACCATCCATACATACACCTCGTGTTCTGGAAAGTGCAAAACCTAAAGAGATTACTCAGATAGATCGAACAATCCCAGCTCAAGAGCGGTATCTCTTCTATTTGCTCTTTCAATTCTTGTTGCCATTTACGTTACATGCTGAAATTTAAAGCAGATGCACGTGACATCACAAAGACAGTCTGTTTTTCTTCTTTCTCAGGCACACGCTTCTTTCCGTTCCAAGGATGCAGGTAGAGAGCAGGCAATCAAAAATTAACCCACTGGGGCCCACAGGCATTGCATTGCAGAGGTTAACCATAATTCAAATGCCTGTATGCATGTAGAGTTTAGCCAGACAAAAGCCACATTTTAAATACTTACATTAAAATTTTTAATGCAGTAAAGGAAACACTTTTTAGGCCTTAGATCTAGATATATAATAAGAATTCAGAAAGTATCAATAATTACAGTATGAGAAAAAAGAAAACAATCTAGTTGTGGATACACAATTATGTGCATAAACCTACACGCACATACACACTCGGATGCTTTGGGAAATGTTTTATAAGCCTGTATCTGTGCACCACCTCCTTCTGTCAAAGACAGAATTCTTTGCCCTTTTTCCTTAAAAGGGGTGAAGGCCATTTAACCAACCTGCTAGACGGAATCTCTTGCTAATGAACAAGAATCAGGCAGAATGTTAAAATAGTACATATTTGCTTTCAGTGCATTTTAGCCCCAAATGGACTAAACAGTGGTGTCAGCAAGTGAAGGGAAGATAAGGGACAGACTAAGAATACATCATGTGGAAAAAATTGCATTAGGCCAAGGGAACAATATTCTTCAAATACTGCTGAGGCTGGGATATTAAGAAATAAAATTTAAACAAAGAGAGGGAAAAAGATGAGCCTAGGTCCTGCTGAAATAATGCCCTGGCATTGTCAACTTTAAACATGTATTTAGATATGAGAAATATAAGAATATGTCTGCTGAAAAATATACATATATATATGAATATACACATATATGAATATATATGTACACATATATAACTGATACCTATGTGGGTTCACTTTTTCCAGGAAAGGTGAAAGTACCTTTGCACAAAAGAAAATATAATCATATCCTCAGCCCAATACCAGGTTAAATTATACTCATGCACTGTCCATCATCAGAATAGCAGAGGTGCATTAGGGTAGAATTGTTGGAATTAACCTTCCTTTGCTCCTTTGGTTTTTAAGAGGCCAAGATCAAAGACCAGGTCCCATCAAACCCATTAAACTAAAAACAGAAATTATTGGGGGCTGGGGAAGGACTCCCAGGAAAATTACCCCTTTCCTTTTATCCTTTTAGTACAAAGCATTATTGCAAAGAACTTCACTTTATTTAGAACCTTTTCAATACACTACCTATAATTCAAGTGAAAATCCAGTTGGTTTGATTTGTGGGGAAAATTTTTATATGGAGGAAAATAAAAAAGAAAGAACTACAGTTTTAAATAGGTCTTTCTGAGCTTATAGATAAATCTGTTCATTGTATATGTATCATTTCCAAATGTGGGACCGACCCCGAAACCCGGCTGTCTTTGCTGAGACCTATCATTGTGCTTATTTATTCCTGTGCATTATCCTGTAATGGCCCCACAGAGATGATCTTCTTTCAGCACCATCTGCTACTAGGAAAAACAAGGACATACACTACACCTGTTACAAGCTTCCCCACATTCTAAGCCTTCTCTCTAGGCAAAATGGAAAATTATGTGAGCAATGAACAGCAATCACCAGCTGATAGGGAGAGACAGGTCTTGATTCTGACAACATTTTAATCAAGTTTCTAACTGGTACTGAAACTGGGAAAGTGAATTATTTGGCCTCCCCAAGTAATCTGTAGGGCATGACAGTGCTTCACACCAAAAATGCGGCCAGCTGGTTATCCAAAGACTGTCTTGGGCTTTGCATTATGCTGATGTAATTCCTTCCAGAAATATTGTCTGGCATGAATATTTGTGATCAACAGACTAAGAAATCACAAAACTTGCTTGACATCAGTATTTGTGAAGCAGATCTACATTAATCTAATAAATAACGTACTGAGTCCCTTCTAGGGCCAGGCAATACTCCAGCCACTGAGGAAGACAATCTACACCAGAGCAGAAATCCACATGCTCTCCTTTACACTGAGCTTCCCAGCCCTAGAGTTGGCCAGCCCTTTGCATTCATCAGTTTCTCCCTGCTGAGGATAACCCAGAAGCAATGTTGAGTGCAAGCCAACTTTCTGAGAGCTCCTCAGAGCCAAATGTTTTCTAAACATCCCCAAAGGCTACTCGTGCACATGTTGCTTCATGGAAACTACATTGATAAAAAAGTTCCTTTTCTAGGAAAAACCAATTATCTCGTGCTAAACATGTTCCGATTTTTTTAAGCCTGCTCTTTTACCACAAGCTATTATCTTTACTTATCTATGCATCAAACAAAGAAATATTTATTGAAATCAAGTATGGCATCAGTATTGTATTAGATGTCTATGAACAATACAAAAGACTTCGGTATTTCAAATTGGAAGCAACTAAAACTTTTGAAAACCTACACTCCTCCAGGCACTGCTAAATACATCTCATCAGAGTTCCTCAGGGATCCCTAATCTTAACGAGGTAACAAAATTCACCTAAAGCAATTAGATAATAACTGTAATCTCAAATTGTATGAATAGAAACAAGGGAGAGAACAGAGTGGACTAATCAGGGAAAGCTTTGTGGAGGAGGCAGAATTTGATCTGGACTCCAGGAGGGAAAGGATCTCTATAAGGAGAGAGAAAGAAGGACAGTCCAAAGAAAGATGATCACAGCTACTGAGAAACAATGGTATGGATAAATCAGTAAAGACCTATAAGCAGGAGTTAAAAAAAAAAAAAATCACCCATCCTCCTGAGTTTGGGTCAGCAGCACTGAGTAAATGTATGTGTGGGGGTATGAGCATCCTTGTGTACTGTACCTTAGGGGATGTCTGACCTTATTTAATCTACCACATGTGTATGACTGAGAGATAAAGAGAAAGACTATTTGATCCATTCATAATGTATCATTATGCAATTGCTTCATGGAATAATACCACCTCAAATTCAATACCATGCTTATTATATATATTATAAAGAAATACTCCTAAAATTCTCATCCCATAATTAGAATTATATCTTGCAAAAAGCTTATCTCCCTTTTGAACAGACAGCCTTAGGAACAAATGAATAGCTCGTCTATTAATTAAATGTGTTAATCTTTCACATTACTATTTTGATAGGATAACTCTGGAGAGGAGACCATAGAATGCTCTTATATACAGATAAATCTAAATTAATTGCCACCTCACAGGAAACAGATCTAGGCATTGTTACAGACAGTCCAATAAAGATATTCACTGAATGCATGGCAGTGGTCAAAAAGTGTATAAATTAGACTATATTAAGAAGTGAATAGATAAGATGAAAAATGTCATAAAGCTGTAACATAAGCCAGTGGGGCATCTTCACTTTTATGTATAATGCATTCAGCTCATGTCACTTTACCTCCAAAGACAAATACCTTTGGAGGTAATAGGAAATGCAAAGGTCCAGTGAAGGGCAATAAGATCACTAAAGGCCTGTGCATGGGGCAGGAGTAAGGAGAATGTCCGTACAATATAAGATGAAAATTACTTTGCCCATTTCATCCAAGGAGGTGAGAGGGACAGAATTCACGAATTCACACTAAATGATGAGAAGACACCATCACAGACATGAAATCATCCCAGGGGAAACATGAAGTAGAAAAACCAACAAGATGCATGTGCTGTAAATTTTGGCTTGAGTCAGTCCAAAATCCCTTCTTTATTGAACGTGGATCCCAGAGCCTTCAAACCCCTCAGTGGGGGTTCCGGTATGTCTGCTCTGGGAAGAAAGGGGAAAGGTCATAGGGAGGTCACCATTGAAAATACTAAGGCCATGCTCACTAATTTTTTTTTTTTTAAGCTTTCTGACATTTCCTGATTCACAAAGGGAAAGGTACAAATAATACAAAGCCTATATTAACAGAGCTAAGGCCCAGCATCTTGAGAGAACGGAGTAATGAAGAGAACAGACTCTGAACTGACATGACCCTGGTTCAAACCCCAACTTGGACACATGTAAGCTAGGTGAGCTTAGGCAAGCTACCTAACCTTTCTGTGTTTTCATTTCTTCATCATTGAAATAAGCATGGTAATAATAGTCCCTATCTATCATGTTGTTGGGAGGGCTTAAATACACATGAGGTGTTTACAACTATGCTTAGAAGGTAGTATTGGCCATCAGCCATGTAATCATTGTTCATGAGCTTAAAACACAAGTTTTATGGACGGCTTCCAAATGGCACGCACCATCAATCCTCACAATTCCCTACTGGTGCTATGATACCTCCATTCTGCAGCTAAGTAAACAGAAGCACAAAAGGGTTAAGTGATTTGCCCAAAGTCACATGGCTAGTAAGCAATAGATCCTGGATATGAACCCAGGCAGTCTGGCCTCCAGGATCTGAGCATTTAATCTTTATACTTTACCCACCACTTGCAGTTATTGGGTTCCCTTCCTCTATCATCAAAAAAGACTAGTATCTCTGTGTTTTTTTGTTTTGCTTTACTTTGTGTTGCTGCTGCCTGGGAGTGAAGGAGAGAGGTAACATCTGGGCAAGCTCCTAAAGGGCAAGGCCCTCACCTGCTTTATTGACAGCTATATTCCCCCAATGTCTAAAACAGAACCCGACATATAGTAGGTACTCAAAATGCATTTGTTAAATGTAAATGAATCGATGTGTGCCCAGAGGAGTGTATGATACATATAAATACTAATCATCATGCAAAACAAAAATGTGTTTTTGTTGGGGAGATAGAAAAGTTGAAAACAGCTAATTTCTGGAGGGTCTGCAAATTGTCTGAGTTAGGAGAAGCAGTCTTAGCCAGAAAAGAGAGAAGATGACCCCTAAAGCTTCCAGCATGAATCAGTTTGTGTGTCAGCTTTCTTGAAGCTTGCAGGAAAGACTGAAATGAAGTATCTGCTATGGATTAGACACTCAGTACTAAGCTATTTTGGATAGTGGTTACACTGAATTTAGGGAGCCCAGAAGACGGCCCAGGTGGGCCCTGGTGTCAGATGAGGGGCATCAGGGTAGGGCTGAGGAAGAGTGAAGAACAGCAGTGGGGGGAGCTCCAGAATATCCCTGTGGGAAACACTGAGGGGTAGCATACTTATGTGATGTGAGAAGATATGCCTTCAATTTGCATAAGACTTCAGGTTTTTTCTTAAATTGTACATTGATTTGAAATCAGCTTCCAGACAGATACTAATGCAGAAGGGACCTATAGCTGTTCTTCCTTACTCCAAGTATCCCTTGGCTCTGCTCTTAAAAAGCAGATTCTTGACTACAATGGACAGTTAATCTTCTACAGGGCAAAAAAAAAAAGGCATCAGGTTAAGGGAAAGTTTGGCAAAAAAACAGTGAGAGTGGCATCTGAGGGGAGGCTGGATGAAAACTCAACATGACTCCAAGTCTAGGAGACGTTTTTGGACCTGCCATTGCCACCATATTCTGAGCCAGTCACCCTCTCATCGTGGCCGCCATTTGCTGAGTACTGGAAGCCTCAAGCTCTCCCTACCTGGGTTTTATCAGCTGGGCTGGCTGGGTCCTGCTCTACTTGGCTATTTGAGAAGGACTTCTGGAATCACTGACCTGCAGAGGAGTCACCCTTTCTGCAGAGGGGCCAACTGGGAATGACAGCTGGGAAAACAAATGCTGGCACTGGGTAAAGAGATTTTCAGAGATTCGTCTAACTCAACTTTTCACCAGCATGCTTGTCCCTCTCCTAATCCCATTTGGCCTTTTATCTTATATGAAAGAACATTGTGAGACTAGGGAAAAACCAGCATTTATTAAAGCTCTACCGTGTGCAGACATTTTATACAAGCGTAAAAACAACTCTATAAAGAGATATTATTCTATTTTTATAATTGAGGACCAGAGATATTATAAAATTTGCCCACAGTTACAAACTTGAAAGTAACAAACCTGAATTCAAAGGCTGTCCAGATGAACTCAAAGCTCTTTTTGCTATATTGTGTTACCCCCAAGTACGGATCATGCTTACAGGCTCTGTCAGCCAGCAGCTACAGCACTGTATTATTCAGGGTCCCACACAGAAAGGACACTCACAACAGGATGATCTGAAAAGAGTTTATTCAACAAAGCGGCTGTTTACAAAGTATGGATGTATGAGAATCATAAGGGATAGCGTAATAATCTAGAGTTAACTGTGGCAACTAATCTATTAGTACCCTAAGCCCAAAGAGAGGAGGGGAGGGTATGATCACCAGAATATTCAGAAGGAAGAGGTCATATAAAGTTAGCCCCAGGGGTTAACCCTCTCATGAGAGGCAATGACCTTCAGTCCAGGTCCTCTCAGTCTAAAGAGGTCTTACAGCAAAGGTAAATATATCCCAACCTCACCTACCTCTCTTACATCTTGTGCCAGGGGGCCATTAGTCAGTCCAACTAGAAGCCAAAAGTAACCCTGTTGAGATAGCCCATGTAAGTCAGCCTCCCAGGGCAGAGAAGAGGGAAAAGGAGAATGAAGAGGGGATGGAGGAATAAAATGAAAACATCAAGCATTGCACTGTTTAAAAAAATAATAATATAAGAATAATATCAGGAAAGACATGCCTTGCCTTCTTCCTAGTTTTCCCTAAAACAACTGACCATCAAGATCACTGGATATGCTGGTTTCCAAGCTTCTTGGACACCAACAGAGTGCCTATGAAACACAGAATCTACTCGATTTAGCAAGTGTTTTTGCAGCATGTGTAAAAGATAGGTTCCAGTTCAAGACCACCACAGGATGACCAGGTCACAATAACATAGGGTGAGAAGGTAAAAGGTAAAGGAGAGAAAGCACAGGGGGTGTAGATGTTGCCCAATAACTGCTCCCACATGCGTTCACACTCAGCCTCAACTCCATGGTGGGTGGCCCAGCCCAGGAAACAGCAATCTCAAGCATATGTGAAGGATGATGCTCCCAAGCAAGGAAGAAAATAGCCCTGGGCTGACACTCGAAAATGTCAAGATAGATTCAAATTGTTAACCTTTTTACTTGTACATTTTAAAGAAAAGTGTTTTTGTCAAGCCATTTAAATGCTATCTACCTGCTTCCCTGAAAATGTGTTCTAAAAATTCATCAGGTCTCCGCTAGAAAAGCTTTTTCTCCTGTGATCTCAAATTTGTTGTCCTTTTCTAAGTGCCTCTTGTTCTTTCCTTTCTGGGATGAGAAAAACAGCCAGCATAGTTGGCCAACTTTTGTCATCTTTTTCTTTTGTCTCTTCACTCACGAAGGGTTTTAGCAAACATCTAGTAGACATGACAAAAACAATCACATTGTGCTTTACAAAATTTTTTTTTTTTGAAGATTTTATTTATTTGTCAGAGAGAGAGAGACAGCACAAGCAAGGGGAGCGGCCGGCAGAGGGAGAAGCAAGCAAGCTCCCTGCTAAGTAAGGAGCCCGATGTGGGACTCAATCCCAGGACCCTGGGATCACGACCTGAGCCGAAGGCAGCTGCTTAACCGACTGAGCCACCCAGGCATCCCCAAAATTCTTATATTTCATCTTGATTTATATTCGCAACAAACCTCATGAAGTCAGCTTGGAGAATATTAATATTCCCCTTTTACACACACAGAAACTGAGCCCTCAAAAGAGTGAACTTCTCTATAGTGACATGGCACAGAATAGCCCACAGTGACCTTCAAGGCTCTATGTGACCTGTCTGGACCTCCCTTTCCAGCCCCATCTCACACCATCTACCCCTCACTCACTGATGTCGGGTCACACGGTCCTTCCTTCCACTCCTCAAACACATGAATTCATTCTGTCCAGCCATTCCATTTCCCCAGGACATTGATCCTCATCTCTTCACCTAGTAGACTCCTAGATTCTCGGGGCTCAATCCAAGGGACACCTCATTAGAGAGACCTCCCACAGCCACTCGGTCCAAAGAGGGTCCCCTGGCCCTATCATAATTACATCATTCTGCGTGTGCTTCTTCACAACCCTCATCATTATCTGATATGACCTTATACATTTGTTTCTTGCTCACTGTTTCTCTCATCCCCTAAAATATAAGCTCCATGAGAGTGGGGCCCTTCTCTACCTAGCTCATTCCTGTATCTCAGCACCTAGAGCATATATACTCATCACAATTTCTACTTGCATACTTAGGTAATTTTTAAAATATACCTATTTATCCTCTATCCTGTAAGCTCTGTAAGAGAAGGGGCCATGCAACACAGATTAGGCATTTAGCCCCTGTTTTATTAAATAAAAGAAGGAAAGAAAGAAGGAAAGAAGGGGTGGGAGGAACTCATTTTATTTTGCCTTTAATAAGGGCCGGGCACTCTGCTAAGCCATTACATTCTTGTCTCATTTGGTCCCCAATTACCTACAAGTATATATGTTGTCCCTAGCTTTGCAAATGTAAAATCTGAGACAAGGGGAGATTATATAACTAGAACAGTTTCCACAGGGAGCAAGTAGAGAACAATGTCTCCAGGCCATGCTCTTTCCAACCACATTAGGCTACACCTAAGCACACTTAGACTTCCTACCCCCACATAGGAAGGAGAAAAGAGGAAGCTACAAGTGTATGGCTTTAGTTCAGTATAAGAAAAAAGTCTTCCCTCAGTAAGAGCTGTTCTACGCTAGAAGGAGCTGCCTACAGAAATAAAAAATAGGCCACCAGGTTGAGTGGTGAGCAGGTGGGGGTTGGGACTCATACCAGGAAGACAGTCAAATAGGAAGATGGGCAGATCAGGAAACTGATTACATACAAAGGGAACAAGCAAATACATAAACATATTGAGGATAATGGAGCCAGGTTTTTCACCATCAGAGAAGTGAGTTACAAATATGCAAAGGGAGAAAGTTGGAAGGAATCCTGTAGTTTTGAGCATACCTGGGACACGGATCTTAATTTCTAAATACCATTCTCCACTAAAAGGAACCAGTGTTCTTTGTACTATTTTTGTCATATTTCTGTAAGTGTGAAAATATTTATAGAGTAAACAAAAATAAAAATAAAAAAGGTAACAAGTTTCATTCTCACTGGGTATGCAAGCACAAGGTAAGTCCAGTGTTTCTCAAACTTTAAAGTGGATACAGATCACCTGGGAATCTTGTTAAAACGAAGACTCTGATCCAAGAGGTCTGAGGTCAGTCCAAGATTCTACATTTCTAACAAGCTCCCAGGTGATGTCCTGGTCCACAGACCAAACTTTGAATAGCAAGGAATGAAAAAACCACATGATGACTAATAACAACCTAATTACCGTTTAGGAAGCAATACTGTCAGGCATTTTACTGGGTGTTTGATGGGCATCATCTCTAATCCTATCCACAACTGCTAGTATGACCTGGAAGGCACTGGAAATAAAAAAAACTTGCCAAAGCCAGAGCAATCATAGTAACAGTATGCACTGGGCATGGGAGTCAGAGAGATTTGGGATATAATTCCAAATCAACTACTTACTCAATGTATAGCCCTGGCAAGTTATTTAATCTTTCTGCATCACTTTTCCCCTATCGGATTGCTAAAGAAATGATTGAGAAAGAAATGAAATAGCGACTATACTTATTTAATGCAGGGCCTAAAATATATAGCAACTGTTACCAAGTGGAGCTCATGCTCCAAAGGATGTGTCCTTCCCACCACACTATAATGAATACTGATACCAGTAGATAATCTTTAAGATTCCTCCCCTCCAAACCAGGAGGTTGTCATCACAGAATGAAGGACTATTGCATAATGTGCACCCAGAGGAAGAATCCCAAAGAATAATTATGTACCCGGACTGGCCAAGGAGAAGAAAAAGCCTTTTTGGATGAAAGAAAGAGCATCAGCCAAGACACACTGCCTGAAATCAGGCAGACAGGTGCTTCTGGTGGTGAGGAGACCAGTCTGGTTAGAGCAAAGGACCATGTCGTTCAAAGGAGGCCAGCACTGTGTGTGAGATGCTGCCTGGGGCAGCCCGTTCCTACAGTGCTTTAGAGGCTAGTCTGCCAGAGTTTAGCTTGCTTTCTTCTGTAGGTGGCCCAGACAGTTTTGTTGCAAGACAAATCTCTGCTTATTGAACAAATCCTCTTAAACTGTCTGAACATCAACAGACTGCAGCTTTGAAATCCAGATTACAAATTGTAGCACTCATTGGGCGTATCTTTGATGACTGAATTAATCTGTGAGCACAGTTTCCTTGTACAAACATTGTGATGTGGCTAACATAAGGACACCTCACCAACCAGAAAAGGCTAGTTCATTAAACACACCTGGCCCATCTGAGTTGCTCAACTTCTGATGTCTTCAACTTTATGCATTTTAATTACCCTGTTGCCTACTTCACCACGGAATCCATTCTCTTTCAAGGCATCCATGTTCATTCTTACACCCCTCAGAATCAAGTGATTTCTTATCCGCTGTGATGGATATGTACAGCCCTTATATATTACTCTTTGAGTAAAACATTTCCCATCCCACTCATATTTCTTCAAGATTATTTAATTTCTACATTTCATCGTTTCACTTTGGAAAATTTTACTATCACCTACTCAGATTTAAATTTCTGCCATCCTTTACAAATTACATCTCCCCACCTGCTCTCCTTGGATGTAAATTGGCTGAACAACGAGAGAAAAATCATTCTTTGTTGCTCTGGTTCATCCTTCAGTGAACATACCCCAAGAACACTTGCTCCTAAACTATTTCTGTTTGCCAACCAGCAGCCAGCCAGCAACCCACCCACCCACCTGATGGTTGGGGAAAGATGACAGAAGGGAGAGGAAAAGAAACTGGGGAGGGAAGAGAGAGAATCCAATGACCAATATTTTGGCCCTCTTCCAACCTGGATAATTAGTCTGCCTCTATTTCGAACATGTTTCCCATTTGCAGCATGTATGCATGTGTGTGTGTATGTTGAGTAGGGGGAAGGGAACTCCATGACAAATTATTTTCTTTTCTGTTTCTTCTCAGCCATGGCCCATTAGAAATAACCTTAAAATTATAAATATAATCCTGGGGAGAGAAGCAAATGTCTCAGGGTTCGACCTCAAAAATCGCTCAGAGATAGGTAAGCCATGCAGAATTTCTAAAGGTCTTGGGAAGCTTTTGCCATTTCAGAAAGCAGCCTTTAAAAGCACAGGAAAGGAATGTTAAAATAAACAAGCCCCATTAACGGGAACAATGTGAGAAGGCAAGGAAGAGGCCTTGCCCCCTACTGATGGCTTCTCACTGACTCATTCATGTTTTGTCCTTGGCCTGTCCCTGCTTTGCTCTTATAAAAGCTATCTCTCCAGGTGACATCAGGGGCACAGATGGGACTTGGGAGGATGGAAACATGAATTCTTGTAGCACAGCCAGCTCCCTCTCTTAGAAAGATTGGGCTTTAGCCATTTGATAAAGATTGAAGATTTCATTCGAGAGGAAGGGGAGAATTAAGTCTTAATACACAGCCAAGCAGCTTAGAATACTTCCCTTAAGAAGCACTTCTGGAAGGCATCCGCCACATACACTGAACGACAGAAAAGCACCAACAGTTACCCTCAAGGGCCATGGGGAGAGGCTTAAGTTGTCCTCTACAAGCTGGATGCTTTAAGTATGGGTGCTACATTGAAATTTGAAGAAAATTTGTGTTCTGTGTACATATATTCATATGAAATACTCATTTTAATATAAAAATACAATGCTTTAAATAGTTACCAGTTAGTAAAACTGATGGGCCCACTTATATCTGTATCTGCTGCCTTTACTCTTTTTATCTCCATACTTTTGGTACATTTCTTGGGGCCCAAGAAGAGCCAATGTTCCTATTGGAGAGGATCATCTCTGTTTCATGTCCAGCTATCTCATTGATTCTTTCCCCTTTCACACATCAAGTGATAAAATTCTGGAAGAGTGAATGAAGTTTCTCTTTGCCTCAGTCTTCCTATTGCCCTGTGATCCATAAGCTTTGGCATGGGAAATTTCATCACTTTGCGGGGAGGGCAAATACAGAGAAGAGCCAGGAAGGCAAATGAGTCTCTGAATGGATTGTTGGTTTTGCTTTGTTTTGTTTTAATTCAGAGCTGAAAAAAGAGTTTTGAAAGCTGAAGTTGTCTGTTAAGGCTAGATTTTAGAGAAAGAAAATGGGATTTGAACTCTAAAAAGCTAATGGCCTGGAAGACTTAGAGAAGATAGTTTATAACATCAGCTACAGAATAAACAAATAAATCCTATTGTGTAAGCCCTTTTTTTTCCTCAACAGAAAGACATCAAATTTCAAAAAGTTAGTGGGGGGAAGAAAATTACAAGGAATAAGACTTGGGGCGCCTGGGTGGCTCAGTTGGTTAAACATCCGACTCTTGATTTTGGCTCAGGTCATGATCTCAGGGTTGTGAGACCAAGCCCCACGTCCGGAACCTGCTTGAGATTCTCTCTCTCCCTCTCTCTCCCTCTACCACTCCGCCCTCCCCCCCAACCCTGCACTCATGTGTGCATACACTCTCTCTCTAAAAAAATATAATAATAAAAATAAGAAGGAATAAGACTTGATTGCTATCTGAGGAATCCTTCTGTCTACCTCCAGCCAAGGGTCAGAGAAAGCTGATAAAACTCCATGTAGGTTTAGGTGTTTCCTGAGCAGAGGCAATCTGTAAGTCCCTTCCAAATGAAGCCCTCTTCCTAAACCATCACATACTCCAATATCAAGTCTCTACTATCAAGCCATAGTAGAGCTGAAAGGCCATGTTTAGGCAAAGAAAACTAAAGTAGCTTGAACCCCCCCTCCAAAAGCCTCCAAGCTCAAGAATAACATAGGGCAGAGATGTTAGAACAACACAATTACACGTGCTCCATATTTACAAATGTGCCTGATGTCCCCCAGCATGCTTTCAGTAATGCTACTAAATCACAAAGCGCACACACAAGAACTGTTGCGACCTAGGTAGGGGAGATAGCAGGAAATGAGCAGTAGCAAGGGACTGCCACAGTATTGAATAATCAGGTATTAGAATTAATGACACAAGTTAAGGTTTAAGTAAATCAAGAATCTAATTAAGTAAATCAATGATACTACAGTTGAGCACTATGGAACATTTTGTCAGTCGTCTGGTATCTTCACAACATCAAATACATTCCTTTTTTTTTTTTTTTTTAAGATTTTATTTATTTGTCAGAGAGAGAGAAAGAGAGAGCACAAGCAGGGGGAGGTGCAGGCAGAGGGAGAAGCAGGCTTCCCCACTGAGCAAGGAGCCCCATGCAGGGCTCAATCCCAGGACTCTTGAGTCCATGACCTGAGCCTAAGGCAGATGCTTAACCGACTGAGCCACCCTGGTATCCCACAACATCAAATACATTCTAAAGGTGTATCTTCAGTGCCCTGTTATATTAAAGGTCATTTTCATTCACCCTGGGAGAGATTAGATTGTATTAAATAAAGTATTCTGAAACATTTCTACTTATTTTCATGAACAGCTGTTTGTTATTTTGGGAAACATCCAAATATTTCCATTTCTTCTTAGCAAGTTTTTCATGTTAAGAAATACCCATTTGTTCATTAAACTTTTATTAACCAACTATTGTAAGCTAAGCACTGTGTTAGGGTTAAAAATTTGGTGCCAGTGTGTAGCCACGCTTGTTACATAGGAGACACTTGGTATTAATTGAATAATTACATAAAATATAGGTAAGATACACCCTTGAGAAACTTGATAGCTCCTAAATGTTTTCCATGCCCCCAAGAAAAATTCGGAAATACCTAAGAATTGGTCAGTTGGCCTAGGGAGGTCAATCAGTGGACAAGAATGCAAAATGATCTGCAAGGACCCGGACACCAGAAACACTAGTGTTGTAGATAATTTAGCAGCAGATAAGGCCTAGAAAGATATTGAGAAGGAACAAATGTACAAGGTACAAAAGCATCAGACACCAACACAGAAATGAGAAAGACCAAGAATGAGAAGTAAAGGCTGCCTCCCATCATCAAGTGGACCACACATGAACTCTCCAGAACTGAGACATCTCTGAAGAGAATAAAAAAAGAAGGGGCGGAGGGAGGGGAGATCTTGAATTGAGTAAATTTTATCCGAAAGGGACAAAGGGAAATGTGCTTGAATCTACCAAGTTTTGGTATGATTGAATTTTCTGCTCTTAAGGAAACAAAGAAGCTTAAAAGATAAGCTTAGTACAGTTATTAGAGGAACAAAGAAAGTTTCATATTTGCACATCTGACCATAAAATTATCTACTACATATGGATGAAAGAACTAGGATTTTCTTGGAACACACTGTTGGAAAGGAAGAGAGTGTGTTTCCAGCCCCAAGCTGTGTGGCTCCAGCAATGATCATTCTTTCGACCGTACCATCCAATCTCTCTAAAAGACTGGTCTCAGTTTATCAAAGGCTTTTTTTTTAATGTCTTATATTTTCAAGTCTTAAAAAAAAGTATCAGTATATTTACTGAAGAGTAAACCTCATAATGCCTTGTATTAAACTGTTCTCCCAACTGACAGCATCATTTAATTATCCAACCTCAATAATTCGATGTGAATCTGAAAGGTTTCACTCAACTCAACAGCTGACATCTGTGACCACCAGCCCTGTGTGCTAGATGCTTTACATATGCTGTCTAGTTCCATCCTTCTCAAATTGTGCTCTTCAAACCTGTAGCATCCCCTGGGAACTTACTGGAAACACAGACTCTGTAGAAAGACCCTGACCTACTAAGTCAGAATCCACATTTTCACATGGTTCCCTGGTGAGCTGTATACACTTTTACATTTACAATCTTTTCCCCTCTGTATTCCCCACACCTAAAACAGTCCCTGACACCTAGTCATTGCCTAGTTAAGTTTGCTTAGTGAAAAAAAAAATGAAGAGAGAATGTGTGAAGCCATAATTCTGGAAGTGTGGTCAGCACTGTTGTCAAACTTTCCAAAGATGGCTGAGGGACCACAGGTGTAGAGTAAAATGTGAAGCACATGTTAAAACCAAAAAGGAAATGAGAGTCTATCTGGGGGGTTATCAAATAATGGTGATAATCCCAGGGAACACAAAAACAGTCACACAGCCCCTAAAAGGAGGCCTAAGGCTATTAAGTTGGAGACCTGATGCTGGGCTCTGCAGCATCTTTGCTACTGGACCAGGTTTCTCTTGTCAAATTCTTAGAGCAAATAAGGAAGGTGTTTCAGTGATCACCATCTATAGCAACACAGATAGAAGATGCAAGAAGAAATTATTCATGCTCAGAAGTACACTGTTATTTTACTAAAAGAAAGATCTGTGCTCACCTCATCCCCAAAGTGAATTATAAACTCCCAAAACCATGGACAGGAAGAGCACTGGGCAGAGTTGGAAAACCCAGATTAAACTCCAACTCTTCACTTCACTTGCTTCACAACTCCAGGGAAGTTGGTTAAAGACGTTTCTTCATCCCCTCAAGCAGATACGTAGCGTCAGGCAAGGCTACTCAGGTCTACAGAGATTATATAACTTGCCTGAGGTTATACACCTGGTGAGTTAATTTGAATACTCATCTGTGTGACTATTAAAATCCATGCTCCATGTTGTTATGATTTTGTCAACCACTCTACTGAGATGCTGACTATACAGACAACAGCCAAACCATTGATAGAAACAGAACTCTGACCCACAACTTTTGCAGCAACCAGTCCAAGAAAGCAAACCACAACCTCTGTAGCAATCTGCCCACAAGAGCCAAGACTTGATCAACAACTGACAGTTTCCCTAATTTTTGCCCCACTTCCAAGTTGGGACCAACCAGAAAAAGCCAATTATGCTCTACCAACCAATAATATAGTTTGTGCTACATCTAGATGGTCCACCTCCAGCTTCCCTAAGACACCAGTCTCTAATCAGGGCACAGCTAAAACCCGCTTTCTTTACTGTAAAGCTTTCCCACTCCTCTGCCTGCCACTGGGTTCTATCAAACACAAGTGATGGTGCTGACTCCTTTGCTATAGGATAAAAAAAAAAAAACCTTTGGCTGTTCTCATTTGGATGCTCTTCATTTACATGTGAAGGAAGTTAAACCCCAGAACCTAGCAGAATGCCGGGCACACAGTAGGTGTTCAATAAATGTTCAGTGGCATTGAGCTAAGCTGAATCTATAACAGAGCAATAATAATAGATGATCGTAACTACCTCACAGTGTTACTGTAAGGATTAAATTAGATCAAGTAAAAAACATTTTGAAAAATGTACTGGGCTCTGGAATCTTAAGGTCTTATTAAGTTAAAAACAATATATAATCAAAACCACATAAGAGTAGTAGTATAATGTTGTTTATTCTGGAGATTCTTCTTTTATTTTTATTTAAATTCCAGTTAGTTAACATACAGTGTAATATCAGTTTCAGGTGTACAATATAGTGATACAACACTTCCATGCAACACCCAGTGCTCATGATGAGTGCACTCCTTAATCCCCATCACCTATTGCCCCCATCCTCTCCATCTACCTCTTCTCTGGTAACTATCAGTTTGTTCTCTATACTTAACAATCTGTTTCTTGGTTTGCCTCTCTCTCTCTCTCTTTTTTTTCCTCTTTGCTCATTTGTTTTGTCTCTTAAATTCCACATATGAGTGAAATATGGTATTTGTCTTTCTCTGACTTGTTTTGCTCGGCATGATACACTCTAGCTCCATCCATGTCACTGCAAATGGCAAGATTTCATTCTTTTTGATGGCTGAGTAATATTCCATTTTATATATATACCATCTCTTCTTTACCCATTCATCAGTTGATGGATATTTGGGCTGGTTCCATAATTTGGCTGTTTTAGATAATGCTGGTATAAACATCAAGGTGTATGTATCCCTTTGAATTAGTATTTTTGTATTCTTTGGATAAATACCCAGTAGTATAATTGCTGGATCATAGAGTAGTTCTATTTTTAGCTTTTTGAGGCACCTCCATACTGTTTCCCAGAATGGTGGCACCAGTGCAGTGCAAGAGGGTTCCCCTTTCTCCACATTCTCACCAACACCTGTTGTTTCTTGTGTTGTTGATTTTAGCCATTCTGAGAGGTGTGAGGTGATATCTCATTGTAGTTTGGATTTGTATTTCCCTGATGATCAATGATGTTGAGCATCTTTTCATGTGTCTGTTGGCCATCTGTATGTCTTCTTTGGAAAAATGTCTATTCATGTCTTCTGCCCATTTTTTAATTGGATTGCTTTTTTGGGTGTTGAGTTTTTACGTTCTTTATGTATTTTGGATATGAACCCTTTATCAGATAATAAGAGATTTCTGGAGTTATTTCCTGCTTTTTAATTATGTGAATTCAATAACCAAACAGACAGAAACTCTTTCTAGATTCTTTCAAAACGGTCATTAACTAATTAAGTCTTAGCTGGAGAGATTCTGGAATTCCTAAGCCCTCTCTCCCTGCTTTGATCAGAGTCTCACTATACATTCTCAATTCAGTTCCTCTGGCTAAAATCACACATCTTTAAACATGTCTGCGTATGCCAGAGAAGAAAAGATAAAAGATTGCAGAGAGCAAGTAGTCCAGATTCTACTTTGGTGTCTCCTACCTCTTAGCATTTTTCCTAAGCTTTTGGGTTCTTGTATCAAATAGAGCTCATCTACCCTGTTCAATGCTCCCCTCACTTCCTGACTCACCTGAATTCAAATGGCCCCTGCCTGGTCCTAGAGCTTCTGCCTGGGCCTGCCAACCTGTCCTCACCCTGAATATCCGACTTCTTACCTGTTGGAACCAGAGTGCCTGATCTCGTTTCCAGACTCCAACTTCCAAGGACTGGGACTTTCTTGTTAATGTGGGTTGCATCCTCAAGCAAAGCAGGGGATTGAGACTAACTTGCAGGCTGCCCAGAGAGAGCCTTCCTCTATAACATTTTCTAGGTGAAGTCATCATACACCAGGATCTGTTCTTAAGTTTTATAGATCAAGAACCTCAACAGTCATCTCTCAAGAGATGACCAGTCATTTTAGGATAGCTTGTACCATACTCAGAAGAAAGTAATATATAAACTAGAATATCTGCCATTTATTTATTAAACCAGTCAGTAAGCTAAGAGCTTCGTGGACATGAACTCCTTCAGTCTTCACAGCAGAGAAAGTAAATGCAATTTAGCCCCATCTACAGGTAAGGATACTCAGGTCCACAAAGACCTTGTCCAAGTTTACACAAGATAACATGCCCAAGGTTATACATCTGATGAGTTTTAAATGCTCATCTATCTGATACCAAAATCCATGCTCTCAGGCCTATGCTATATGTCTTCATTCTGTGTGTCTTCATTTTCAATAAGAATATAATTAGTAATCAACTGGATCTTGGGATAGCAAGAAAAGTGAATTTGATCTCTGTGGGAAAGCTACACAGAAAGCCAAACTGTAATTTAGAATTGACTTGATAAGCTTGAAAACGGAGCAAGGGAAGTGAGTTGGATATTGTAAATGGTTAAATAACTGTAAGCTACTTGAGGGCAAGGAACTGAGTTTTTATCTAGCATTGTATTCTGGCAGATTGATGCTCAATAACTATTGGCTAAATAAATGATGGGATTCACCATAATACTTTAATGCACTCATTTCTACCATAGAAATATGCCTTGGGTGGCAGATACTGATGATTATTCTCAGTCAGTTTCTATCAGGAAACTGATGGCACCCATGCAAATTAGGATGATTTAAAGAGGGTTTAATAAAAGAACTATTTACAAAAGTGTGGGCATAGCTTAAGCGAAGTGTGTGATCCTGAGCCTGTTACAATTCCATAAGCCTAAAAGATGGGGAAGGGAATGGCCACTGGGACCCAGAAAAAAAGTTTATATAGAGAATCATTTTAGAAGAGCTATGATCTTTGGTCAAGAGCAAGGTTAGGTTATCCTTCTAGGAGAGAGCTCAGGAAATATACCATAAACTCTCCTCTTCATTCCCTCCAGGCTTCTGTCTGGCCTCCCATTGGCTAAACCAAACTGAAAGCCAAAACCCTAAGAACTCAAGGATGCAATCCATACAAGTCAGTTTCCAGGGCAGAAGGGATGGAGAAGGTTGAAGAGTAGATCTAGGGGGAGAAAACTGCTGCACAACTGCATACTCAATATCCACTTCCCATGCTTTTTCTTTTTTAATAGCTACCCATGGCACCATTTTGGTCAATGACATAAGAGCCAAAGTCTGCTTGGAAATTTTGGAAAATTTTTCCTTTCTAAATAAAGATGCCATTCCTTCTTTCTTATGCCGTCTGCCTCCTTCTTACCTGAATGCAGGCAAGAGGACAGAAGATGAGCAGCCATCTTAGTACCATGTGTCAGGCATGAGAATGACAGCCAAGGATGGCAGAGGAGAAACATGGAAGGAGACAGGGCATCTGGTGGTAGCAGCCCAGATGATCTATCATCAGTCTTAATCCAAGAAGAAAATCAATCCTCCATCAGGTTAATCATGGGAGTCAGATTCCTGTTTTATGCAGTCATACTTAATCTTGAATTGATAAACCCCAAGCACTAAGATAGGAGCACGGCCAGGTTAAGGCACCTTCTACCCTGGACAGTATTGGATGCCTACACACAAATGTTGCATCTCTAAACTTTTGTCTTTCCATGGTGATCTTTGCTCTTCCATCCTCATTGGCATCCTGTCAATTAAGCTATGATCAGGTTTTGATGGGCTTGGAGTCACTGTTTCTTTAGAGTGAATTATATGGCTCCGTTCTCATCTGTTATATTTTGACTTCATTAATCAAACTCTCAAAGTTCCAGGAATGACTTCCTATCACTGCCTACAATCAAGTCATCTAGGGATGGATAACAGACTATCTATTGCCAAAATAACAGCTAACATTTGTGGAACATTTACTATGTGCCAGGCACTGTGGCACATTTCATTCTTTTATTCCTAGCTTTATTTTTAATCTCATTTTATAAATCAGAAAATTGAGGCTTTGAGAGATTACATTTCTTGGCCAAGTTTACTCAGTTAGCAAGAGTAGCAGCCAGTATTCTAGCATTGGTGGTCTAATTTCAGAATCTGTATTCTTGCAGAGCAATGTATTACAGTGCTTAAGAATGTGTTCTCTGAAGTCAGACTACCTGAATCCTAAATCAAGCACTGTTATTTAGCAGCTATGTGACTGTGGAGTTAATTAACTTCTCTATCCCTTGGTTTCCATACCTATGAAATAGATACAATAATGCATTTCATAAGCATTAAATGAATCAATGCACAGTGCTTAACCCAGCATCTGGCACAAAAATGCCAACTTGATAAATGTTAATTCTTATTATCCAACATAGAAGCTATTTGGTGGCTCTGCTCAGACAGATAACAAGATGGCATCTCTTCAGAGCCAAAGTGGAATGAAGAAAACACCGGACTCACTATGTGACCTAGGGAAGTCATTTACCATCTTTGACCCTCACTTTTTACTCTAAAATGGGAATAAAAATCCATACCTACTTTACAGTGTTTTATGAGTATCAAGTGAAATCACCTAGAGAAAGGACTCATAAACTATAAAGGACTATATAAATCTAAGTCATTCAATTTCTTACTCACTGAACTAACCCAAGATAATGGGGTACCGGCCAATAGTGATGTCTCCTCTGCATACAGTATGTTAGAATCACTTTATTAGTATTCTTTTGGAACAGCTGTTCAAACCTTTCACAAAGCTCTTGAAATTAGTCTGACCTCCACTCAGTTGTTAGACTAAAAACATATCTCAGAAATAATGGCAAGATCTTAACATTTCATTGACCTTTCATTCTGTCCTTGGAATGCCCCCTTCAAAGTCAAAGTTTGAAAAGTCATGGTTCCCAATGCAGATACTTCAAGGTGTGAGTAATTCAGTCTTTCCGCTTACTGAACACTTTCTATAGGTCAGAGCCTTACTTGTCACCGGAGAGGGAACAGTAAATCAGAAAGTGCTGTCTTTATAGACTCACAGCCTAATCATGGACATAAACATGAAGACATGTCATTTCAATACAATGTGCCCAGAAGGGAGATCCTACCAAGGAGAGTGAAGGCTTCTGGGGGGGTGACATATGAGCTGGGTCTTGAAGAAGGACATGCAGAGGAGGGACCTATACTGAGATGGCACAAGAATACAGTCTATTATAGGAAGTTTAAGCCTTTTCTGTAGCCTCATGCCTCATTAGTCTGGTCTTTCTGATGGAGAGAAGGGCAGAGAGAGAAATGAGGAGTTAGGGCTAGAAGAGGCAAAGGCAAATGTCCTACTTAACTGATTCGAGCCTGTCCAAGAAGCTTAGGTCAGATTCCTCCCACCCTATCATTCAAAGATGGTGTGTGTGAGAGAGTGAGAGACAGAGAGACAGAGAGACAGAGACAGAGACTAATTTTTGTGTTTGACATTTTTTCTTTGGCTATCTTAGTGTCTTCTTGGATGATTCTTTCCCCCCCAACCCCACACTCCAAGTTAGCCTCTGGGTATTTGGGGTGGGGGGCGGGGGTGGGGAGGTAGGTAGAACTTATAGGATCTGGTCAGGATTTTTTCCCCAATTTTTCTTAAAATTTTTTATAAATAGTTTCTAATGACTTTGATAGATATTAAATAAATCACTGTGTACCTCACAAGAAGCCCATATTTGTAAATAACAAAAAATTTTAAAAAACTCTTTATAAAGTTTACAACCTGTTGCCCCAATGGTCAGGTGTTTGTTATTAAATCTTAAAGATGTGATTCCAGGATGAAAATTTCTCTGCAGAACAAGTGCCTTTTCTCAGATTGTCTTGTTGCTCTTTCTAGCTGTGGGGACAGTTCACTCAGGATGGGCCTTCATCTGAAGAGCAACAGAGAAACAAGATATGCAGGCACCCAACAGCTTTAAGGGACCCTCATTAAGTTGGGTGCAGGGTGCAGACCTGGGATGCAAAGGTGAGCTGGACACAGACCCTGCACTAAAGGAGATCACAGCCTGGAATCCTGAACAATCTGGGATTTCTGACCCATCACTCCACCTAAAAATAGTTCTGGATTCTCCATCTCTAATAAAATCCAAAGCTAGGTTTCCCAAACACTAACACTAAGTGACAGTTAAAAGTGCCAAATCTGAGATTAGGAAGATGCACTTTGATCCATTCACTCCATCTTACACTGGATCTGCATGTTTCAGCAGCACACTAAAGACTTTTTCTGATGAAGAACTGTTTCCCAAAGTCTAACCATTTGGTAAGTATCCTCCATGCCACCTCCCAGCAGGCCCCTGGGCCATCCCAGGGCCTCAAAGAGCTGGTCCTCCTTGTCTGCCACCCCAGCTCCATCTGGCCTTGAGTAATCACTGCTCTCCCACAGACACTGAGTTCATTCCCCTGTGTTATTTCTGTCTTTGAAATCATCCTGGCTTTTAAAAGTCAGCTTTTTTGCCCATCTCTAGCCCTGTCCACCCAACACAAAATGAAGTAGGTATCTGGCAATTTTCCATTTATTTGATCTCTGTGGATAGCAAAACTAGATCCTTTGATCCAGGAAACCAACTCTGCAGCATCAGCTATCCCATTTGACCTTATGATTGAAATCTATTAATTAACCACCAAATCTTCACTACATAATGGGGCTGATTATATGAGCGAGCAATTTCACTTGAGGCAAAGAAGGATTTTATTACATAGCATTTACATTTTTTAAATTCAGCACTTTGAGGACTATTATTCACATTTGGAAGATTATTATTTGCCTCATACAAGGTAAATTCTCTCTCTCTCATATATATATATATATATATTATCTCAAGTATTCATATATATATATATATGAATACTTGAGATAATTGAGGGAAAGTTTGTATCTTTAAATTCTAATCCTCAAAATCTCAATGAAAGTAGGTATATGGCTCCAAAAAGATTGAAGCAGGAGAATGACATGGTCCAATTGGTGTTAAAAATATGTTGCTTTTATTTAACCTTTATTGGCTTCCCAGAAGCAATATGTAACATTCTAAAAATCTGTAATTCACTAAATAGGCCAAAGAATGAACCATTCAGATTCAGCCCATCAAAAAACCTATTTTTCTAAACTTAACATAAGAAACAAGAAAATCAGTACTTTCACTGGCCTCTAAATATTCCACACATATTCTTTTTTCTCTTCCAGGTAGATTGTACATTTCATGAAAACAGAGATCTTACTGCCCTAATATTTTTTATTTTTTTTATTTAAATTCAATTAGCCAACATATAGTACATCATTAGTTATCCTCCAATATAGTAGGTGCTCATCAGTACCATATGGTTGATTATTCATCATAGTGACCTCTGTAACCTACTAATACCTCTCTCACTACATCCACACCTCCCAAACTTGCTCATTCACTGAATAAGCGTAGCACCTATCATGTCCTAAGGCCTGAGCAAGGGTCCTGGTAATGCAATGGCTCCTGCTTTCAAAGGACTTACTATGTAAGACAGTGGCTCTAACATTTCACTGTGCATCCACGTCACTTCTGAGGAGGAGACTGAAAATTTGCATTTCTCATACAGGTCCAGGTGAAGCAGATGCTGTAGTTTGGGACCACACTTTTAAGAACTACTATATGATCCAGCAATCCTACTTCTGGGTACAAATCCAAAGGAAATGAAAACAGGATCTCAAAGAGATATCTGCACTTCCGTGTTCATTGCAGCATTATTCACAATAGCCAATATATGGAAACCACCTAAGGGTCCACTGATGGATGTATGATAAAGATGGAGGGGGGGGCAGGTGTATGTGTATAATGGAATATTATTCAGCCATGAGCAAAGAAAGATACCCTGTCATTTGCCACAACATGGATAGAACTTGAGGGCATTATGCTAAGTGAAGCAAGCCAGGGAGAGAAAAACAAATACTTTGTGATCTCAATTATATGTGGAATCTAAAAAAAGTCGAACTCCTAGAAACAGAGACTAGAATGGTGGTTACTAAGGGCTGTTGGCTGGGGAAAAGGGGGAGATGTTGGTCAAAAAGTACAAATTATAAGATGAATAAATTAAGGGAATCTAATGTATACCATAGTGATTATAGTTAATAATACCATATTATATAGTTAAAACTTGCTAAAAGGAGATCTTAAATTCCTCACCACGAAAAAGAAATGGTAATTATGTGTACAGGTGTTAGTTAATGCTATGGTAGTAATCATTTTGCAATATATAAGTGTATCAAATCAACATGTTATATACCTTATACAATGTCATATGTCAATCATATCTCAATAAAGATGGGGGGAAAAAGAACCACTGGTCTAGTGGATTACTAGAAATTCCTGAAATAAACTGACAAACCAGATGAGCAAGACAAGAGCCTAACCAGAAGGGACCCATGCCCCTAGTACTAATAACTTCTCAAGGAAGAACTCACCACATACTCACCTCTAAATGACTGTTTAATTAAAGTCTTAAAAACACTCCCCCTGGGGCGCCTGGGTGGCTCAGTTGGTTAAGCGACTGCCTTCGGCTCAGGTCATGATCCTGGAGTCCCTGGATCGAGTCCCGCATCGGGCTCCCTGCTCGGCAGGGAGTCTGCTTCTCCCTCTGACCCTCCCCCCTCTCATGTGTTCTCTGTCATTCTCTCTCTCTCAAATAAATAAATAAAATCTTTAAAAAAAAAAAAAAAAAAACACTCCCCCTGCAAAAATTTAAGCAAGCTAGGAATTCTGATCCTTTAAAACAAAATTTATTAAAAAAAAAAAAAACCTTCTTAATGAAAATAGAATAGAATGTCTGAATCAGAACTGAAAAATCTATCTTACATTTGTGTGTTTTTCTGTTCATTCATAAATGAACTTGCCAAATTATACTGAATATGTTTTAATGCTTTTACAATTAGACACTTGCCTGAAAACATGTCCTAACAATCAAAAGTGCCATTTCCCTCTTTAAAAACCCTATAAATTTACACCAAAGTTCGTGTAAATTATTTATCTTTTCAATTTATTAACAATGATACAAAAAATACATGACTGCCTTCTCCTAATAAATAATTCAAATAATACAAAGTGAAGCCCTCCCTGAAAAGCTATCCTCCAGCTCTGCCCCTCCCTGACCTGAAAGAAAGCAGGATCAGTTTGGTGTGTATCTTTTCAGTTATTGTTTCTCTACGCAATTTCACACTGCCTACTGGTAGAAATTTCTCATTTTGTTTTAATTTCTAACATAAAAATTATCATAAAATGTATATTTTCCTGCAACTGGCCTTTGTCCCTTAATGTGTTAAGGTATTCTTATGAAGTCATTATACACAGACATACCTCATTATTTCTAATTTCTGTATAGTATTCCAGAGTATGGAAATATCATTATTTATCATTACTACCCCCTATTTAACAGACATTAAATTGTTGCTAATCTGGTACTATTACTAACAATGCTGCTATGAACACTCTTAGGCATGCCCTGTTTTGAAAAGATTCAAGCATGATATTGCTGGGTCTAAGAATATGTACATTACAACATGTAACAGACATTGCCAAACAGCCCTCTCAAAAGGCTATACCAATTTGCACTCTCAAAAGTGTTCAGATACATCCTTTCCCCACACTCTCACCCACGCTGGATATTATCAAACTCTCCAAATTTTGCAATATGTTAGATGTTCAAAACCAGCTTTTCTAGGAGCTTATAAAAAGTATTCTTCAAAATCCCAATGCATCCTCTGAATTTTTACTCTTCTTTTAAAACCCTACCTGCTCACTCACTCACTTGCCCTCTCTCTCTCTCTCTCTCTCTATATATATATATATCATTTTAATTAACTGATCTTATTTTCCATTTTCTCCTTAAGAAATTTTCTAAGCAATAGAGATACCAGTCTTCTCTGAGTTTGTCTGAGTTCACTAATACCTTTTTTTTTTAATCCCATTTATCTGAGTTCACCAGTGTCCTTTTTAAAATACATGAACTCCATAAAAATAGAACTACCCTAAGGTCCAGTAATCACAATGCTGGGTATTTACCAAAAAAATACAAAAATACCAATTCAAAGGGACAATGTACCCCTATGTTTATTGCAGCATTATTTACAAGAGCCAATGTATGGAAGCAGTCCAAGTGTCCACTGACAGATGAATGGATAAAGAAGATGTGGTATATATTCACAATGGAATATTATTCAGCCATAAAAAGAACGAAATATTGCCATTTGCAACATGAATGGAGCTACAGAGTATAATGCTAAGTGAAATAAGTCAGAGAAAGACAAATACCATATGATTTCACTCATATGTGGAATTTAAGAAACAAAACAAAGGAAAAAAGAGAGAGAGAGAAACCAAGAAACAGACTCTTAACTATACAGAACAAATTGATGGTTACCAGAGCGGAGGTGGGTGGGGGGATGGGTGAAATAGGGGATGGGGATTAAAGAGTACAGTTATCATGATGAGCACTGAGTAACGTAGAAAACTATTGAATCACTACATTGTATACCTGAAACTAATATAACACTGTATGTTAGTTATACTGGAATTAAAATTTAGAACTTAATTTAAAAAACTTAAAAAATAAATAAATAAAAGTCAGGCACTCCAAAAGGAAATGCATCAAAACATTAATGGTAATCGCTTTCCGAATGACAGGTGACGTTTTCTCTGATTTATTATCTTTACTGTCTTTTCCAAATGTTCAATAGTTAATATTTGTGGGATCCTTACTATTTTCCAGGCACTGTTCAAAGCACTTTCCATGCTTTAGCTCATTTTATCCTCAAAACAAGCATATGAAGTACTACCATTATCCGTGTTACACACACACGGCTGAGAGAGGTGAAAAATTTTCTCAAATCCCACAGCTATGAAGGATTTAAGCAAGGCAGGCTGATTCCAGATCTTAACCACTGCACCACACTAGTGCCTATGAACATGTACTATTTTTATAAGTTGAGTAAATAAAACCTAAATATCAACTGAAAGCAACTATATTTACTAGCCAGAAATCAATAGCATTATGACCTGTGAGCTTATTCCTCCCTTTGTGATCTCTCTTACATATTTCAAAGGCATTCTTACCTTCCTAGCCACTCCAAAGCTCTTCTCCCCAGCCTCATCTCTGCCCAAAGATTTAAAGATACAAGCTTCAACAAACTCGAGGTTTTATGGTCTTTTAATCTCCCTATAATTCATTTTTATCAGCTTTCCTTTGTCTCCGGTGAAGACATCTTGTTCTGTAAAACACACACTGTAATTTAATTGTTGGCTCTTCTGTGTAATATTCTTAGCCAGTTTCTGCTTCTTTTTTGAAGCTCCTCGAATCTCACTCTTTAGCTGATAGTTTATGCTTCCAAATACCAATGGGACTGGCCACCACACCCAACACCGACATAGTTCCCCCAGCAAAGTCTCCCTGGTTAGGTTTGCAGCTCCCTAGCAGTGGTGGCAATGACTGAGAATCACCATCAAAGAACATCAACAGATTGCATTACAATCTGTCAATCCTTCTCTAGAGAAAGAAATTGGCAACTTGTTATATTAAAGAACCGCAATCAAGCATCTGGAATATGGCAGCGCACGTCGATTTTATGTGAACTGATGAGTTTCAGCAATATATTATCCTGCACTTTTTGACATAATCTTACCCACAATGTCTCTCCTACAGATGTACATTCTGCGTAACAACTGTTATTTGAGCCACACCTTTGTGAATATCCTCTATTTCAGAGGTTCGGCTTTGCAGAACTACACACAGACTTATTCCAAAGAGAGAATTAGGTACCTTTTAAATTCTAATTAACAAATTATCTGCCCTCTTCATTTGCCTCATGCCAGCAGGAAAATTAAAGGCAGCTTCTTAATAAAACATTTGTGTCAATCCACCCTGTTAAGCAATAACCTCCTCACCATTTTTCCACACAGAGAGAGTCAACAATTGGACAAAGCAGACAGGCAGAAAAGACGTGAAAATGTCATCATAACAGCTACAGTTAATATTGAGTTTTCACCTGGGCCCAGCACTGTGGCCGGGTTTACATGCATTATTTCATTAAATCTTCTCAATTGTCCTATGATGTGTTATTATCATCCCCATGTCACAAAAAAAGAAAATGGGGCTTAGAAATTAAAAGCTTTGCACAAAGTCACATAGCTAATAAGTAGTGGAGGTGGACTATCAGTTAGCATTGCTGCACAAAAAACTACCCCAAAATTTGATGGCTTAAAACAACAACCATTTATCTGGCTGATAAAACTGCAGGACAGAGATTTGGGCTGAGCTCAACTGATCTCAGCTGGGCCTCACTTATGTGTCTGGGGGCAGCTGGGGTCCCAGGGTTCTTATCTATGGTGGCTTCCCATTATCCAGAAGGTTAGCTCAGGCTTCTTCACAGGGTAGCCTCAGGGTTCCACGCACAGAGACAGAGGGCAATTCCCAAAGCGTATACGTTTTTGGTTCCTCTGCTTGCATTATATTTTCTACGCTCCCGTTGGCCAAACCCAGGCCCAAACCAGCCCAGATTCAAGTCCAGAATAAAGAGGGACTTTATCTCTTGAGAGACCATTTTTGCAGCGTATCACAAGTTGCAACACACATGTTGGTGATGCCAAAACCCACTACCCTGTGCCACTCCTGAATTTGTTTGGCCTCAGATCTACGTCCCACCCACCCCCACCCCCACCTGCTCTGCTCTGCATCACACGGACACTGACTCTTGTAGGCTGTTTCCGGGCACCTGTGAAAGCCAGTGCAAAGTAATGGAGAGAGATTAGAAGACAGGAGGAAAGAGACGCAGGGTAGACCTCACCCTCCTTCTCTGCCTCAGGCTGCATCTCTAGTAGTACAGGCCCCTCTGCACGGGTCCGGCATATTTCAGTCTCCAGCTCCTCCTTGTGTCTCTTCTGCCTAGGGGCAGCCATGGCTTCCTGCCATTGCGAATCTCAAGGTTTCTACATCATCCTTTGATTTCCCAGCCCCTCCAAAACCTGTGCAACCAATTCTCTGCATTAAATTTCCTCTGTTCTAAATATTTCATGATTTCTATCGTCCTGGTTGAATAGAGTGCTGCATATACTCCCCTGGTCTTTTGAGTGTCCTGGGTGAAATCACTTTGTATTGCCTTCTACAATACTAAGCACAATGAAAGCAACCATATTCATCCACTCAGAAAACATTTATTGAGGAACTACTAGGCCTAAACCCTGACTCGAGACTATATCTAGAGTTGAATAATACCTTACAAAATTAACCCAAAGGAGACAGGTCTATGGACAAATAATAACCATATAGTGAAGCTCTTTAATGAAGATATAAATAGACATTACTGGAAATGCAGTCAGACGTGCTACGTCGGTGCACAAGTTCTAGAGTCAGATCACCTAGACTAGAATCCCGGGCACTTTTACTATCAATAAAGCAAGTTATTTATCCTCCCCTTCCTCCTTGGTACAATGGTGGGTAATCAGATCAACTTCATAGGATTCCAGTAATACCTACACAGGAGCTTAGGCCCATACCAAGTGTTCAATACGTGTTAGGTAGGACTTTTATGGAAACACAAAGGAAGAAACATCCATTTGCTTTGGGGGTCAGGGAAGCTTTCCCAAAAAGAGGAGGCCTTTCAGAGGACTCTTGAAATAAGTAAGAGGTCACCAGTTGAAATACCACTTCCCCAAAGAAGTTTCTCCAAATCCCATCTAAAAATGAGTCATCCTCCTTCTGACCACCCTCAGCATTTTGTTTTCATACTCCTAGAACAGCAAAATCTCATCTTAATTTTTGCTACAGCTACTGATGCACATACTTCTATCTTCCCTACAAAATTTGTCTTCCCTTGAAGACAAATGCTATTCTCTCTACCCTTATCCACCCTAGAAAGTTTATCACACTGCTTGGCATGTAAGTAGGTATACCAGGTTTTGTTCTCTTCTGTTTTTTAAGGTTTTATTTTAATTCCAAGTAGTTAACATGCAGTGTTATATTAGTTTCAGGTGTACAATACAGTGATTCAACAATTCCACACATCACCCAGTGCTCATCATGACAAGTGCACTCCTTAATCCCCATCACCTATTTAACCCATCCCCCTTCCCCTCTGGCAACCATAGTTTGTTCTCTATAATTATGTTTTGTTTTGTTTTTAACAAATGTCAATGTCTCTGCTGTAGCTGCAAATCTTTAGACAGCAGCCACTGTCTTTGGATGATGAAATCGTGACCTGCTAAAACCTTGATGCAGCATTTTTAGAGTCATAGTATATTACAAATGTGCCTGCCACTCATAGAAGATATGAACTTGGAAAATAACATGGATGTCTCCTTCTCCCATAGAACATCACATAGAAACTGTATCTCTTGAGAACACTATTTATAATGATATTCACTGATATCGATTTTACAATACCTTTCAGTAACCTCCTGCAAATCATAAACCTCAATGAAAGAGAGTCCTTCTTTATACTCAATGAAGTAACTTATAACTGATGTAAATCTGTGTTGTACTGGTAGGTAGTTTTGGCTAGCTATGCAATAAATATTTATTAATTGAGTAGAAGCCAATGAAGAACAAAAATTTAATGTTTTAAATACGGTAGGATACATATATAGTCAATTTTTTAGGATCATAAAAATTATTTCACTGACCAATGTGCCAATTATTAAGCCATTACTTCTCAGCTCCAAACCCACTGTGCTCACTTACTGGGTAATGTGGGAATTGAGCAACCAAACTTCTGCTTTGGAGTCAAGAGGGCGAGTGCAAGGCTAGAGGACGAAGAGAGCAACTGTTCATTCTGGATTGCTTCCTGTAGACATCCTGTCTGTTCCCCATTCCTGGGGGAACAGCACCTTAGCAATGCTTCTTCCCTTCCGGCAGGGCCTTCCTGGAACAGCAGTGGGTTTTCCCCACACTGGGAGAAGCAGTCTCATCTTGCCGCCCCAGTGACACCAGTACCAGGAAATTAGTCTCCTTGCACTGAGGCCAGAGTTTCAAATTAATTTCAAAGGCCTACTCTAATTTTCTTTCTAATCAACTTTATGGAGCTTTAATTAACACAAAATAAAATGCTACTATTTTAATTGTACAGTTTTGACATATACTAATGTAATTATCATTCCAATTAAAATACAAATAATTTTCATCATCCCAAAAAGTATCTTAGTGCTCCTCTGCCATCAATACCTCCTCCACACACAAGATCCCAGAAAAGAAATTATCTGTTTTCTAGTTTTGCCTCTACTAGAGTTTCATTTAGTTGAAAGCATGCAGTATGTACTCTTTTTGTGTCTGGCATCATTTGTTCAAATAATATCTTCAAGATTCATCCATGTGATTACAAGAATCAGTAATTTTTTTTCTTTTTATTGCTGATAACTGTTTTTTTGTATAGATGTAACACAGTTTATATCTATTCACCTATTACTGGATATAGAGTTGTTTGCAGTTTGGGGATATTATGAACGAAACTGCTATAACACTCATGTACAAGTAACTGAACGGACATATGTTTTCCTTTCTCATCGGTACTTACCTCATAGTGGGCTTGATGAGTCATAAAGTAATTGTAAGTTTAGCTTTATAAAAAAACCTGTCAAACAGTTTTTGAAAGGGGCCTGTACCATTTTATATGACCACAGCAATGTTACAAGTTCTAGTCCCTCCATATCCTTGCCAGCACTTGGTATGATCAGTCTTTTAATTTTAGTTACTGTCCTGGGTGTGTAGGGGTATTGCATCGTGGTTCAATTTGTACTTCCTAATGACTAATAATTTTTAGCATATTTTGTTATGTTAATTGGCCAGTTACATATCTTTGTAAAGTATCTGTTTTTACCCCTATTACTTGGGTAATTTGTCCCCTACTATTGAGTTATAAGAGTTCTTTATATATTCTGGATGCAAGTTCTTCATCAGATTTACATATTGGAATATTTTCACCCAGTCCATGACTTCCCCTTTCATTTTCTATAAGTGTCTTTCAAAGAATAGATTTCAATTTTGATAAATTCCAAATTATCAACTTTTTTTCTTTTCTGACCCATGATTATTGTGCCCTAAGTAATTATTACTTTGCCTGCCCAAGGTCACAAAGAATTGCTTCTATGTTTTGTTTGGAAAGTTTTAAAATTTTAGCTTTTACATTTAGATATATTCACCCAATGATAGAACCCCAAAACATAAGAAGCAAAATTGATATAACTGAAGGAAGGAAGGAAGGAACGAACGAACGAACGAACTTTGATCAGACATTTCAATACCCTTCTCTCAATAACTGTCTTTGTCAGCTTGGGCCACCATAACAAAATACCACAAACTGGGTGGCTTAAACAACAGAAATTATCTTTTCACAGTTCTGGAGGCTGGAATTCCAAGATCCAAGCATCAGTGTGGTTGGATCCTGGTGAGAGCTCTCTTCCTGTTTGCAGATGGCTACCTTCTAGCTGTGTCCTCACATGGTAGAGAAAGAGAGAGACAGAGACAGAGACAGAGACAGAGAGACAGAGAGCTCTCTATTGTCTCTTATTATAAGGACACTAATCCCATCATGAGAGCCCCACTCTCATGATGTCATCTAAACCCTATTACCTCCAAAGGCCCAATCCCCAAATGCCATCACACAGAGGGTTAGGGCTTCAACATATGAATTCAGTCCAAAGCAATAATGGATAGAATGACTAAACAGAAAATCAGTAAGGACATAGATTTGGGCAGACTCTCAACCAACTTGACATTAATTGACATTTTTAGAACACTCCACACATCAGAATAAACTTTTTTTTTTTTTTAATGTACACAGGTAGTCATATTTTGGGTCATTAAAATTTTTTCGACAAATTTAAAAATACGTTCTCTGACCACAGTGGAATTTCATTAAAACTCAAGAACAAAAACATTTCTCGAAAATGCCTAAATATCTAAAATGTAAATAACACATTTCTAATAATCCACGGATCAAAGAAAACCTCAAAAGGTAAATTACAAAATGTTTTGTACTGCACTGAATGAAAATGAAAACATATCAAAGTTTAGGGGATGCCACTAAAGTAATTAGGGAGACATAGCACTAAACGCCTATTTAAAAAAAAAAAAAAGGAAGGTCTCAAAGTTTAACTAAACTTTGCACCTTAAGAAACTAGAAAAAACAAGAACAAATACAACCCAAAGTAAGTTGAAGAAAAGAAAAAATAGCAAAGATCAGAGTAGAAGTCAATGAAATAAGAAATAGAGATGGATCAAATTTTGTTAACACGTTAATTCTCCCTAAACTAATCTACAGATTCAATGCAATCACAATCAAAATCCGAAGAGACTTTTTTTTTTTTGTAGAAATTTGACAAGCTGATTCTAAAATTTAGGTAAAAATGCAAATGACTCAAAACAGTCAAAACAACTTTGAAAAAGAAGCACAAAGTTGGAAAGCCAACACTGTTTGACTTCATAACATATTATAAAGCTACAGTAATCAAGAGATAGATATCATAAAGATAAAAAAATCATAAAGATAGACAAATGGAACAATGGAAAGAATAAAGAAATAGACCCATACATATGTGGAAAACTCATTTCAACACAAATTCAAGTCAGCGGAGAAAGGATATTCTTTTCAACAAATGGTGCTGGAACAATTAAATATCCATACGTAAACATTAATTCAAAATGGAACACAGACCTATATATAAACCTAAAACTACAGAACTTCCCGGAGAAAATCTTTGGAACCTTTGGTTAGGCAAAGATTTCTCAGATATAGTATCAGAATCACAGTTGATAAAAGAAAAAAACTGTTAAATTGGACCCCAACAGAACCTAAAACTTCTGCTTTTTGAAAGACCCTGTTAAAAGAATGAGAAGACAAACAACAAAATAAGAGAAAATATTTGCAAGTCATATATCTGATAAAGGAAGTTATCTAGAATATATAAAGAAATCTAAAAGCCCAATAATAAGAAAACAAAACCCAGCTTAAAAAAAAAAAAATGGACCAAAAAAACAGATACTTTACCAAAGAATATATACAGGTGACAAACAAGCCAGTGAAAGTACCAACATTAGTCATTGTATCCACAATGAGATAGCACTAGATACCTATTAGGAAAGCACAAGTTAAGCAAGCACTGGTGAGAAGGTAAAGGAGCCAGAACTCTCATTCACAGTTGCTAGAAATGTAAAAATGGCACAATCATTTTGGAAACCAGTTTGGCAGTTTCTTAAAAATCTAAATGGATGCCTACCATATAATCCAGTCATTCCAGTGTAGGTATTTACTCAAAAGATATGAAAGCATATATCCATTCAAAGACCTACACATGAAGGCTCATAGAAGCTTTATTTATAATAGCCCAAAATAGGAGACAACTCAAATGTCCATCAACAAGTGATTGAATAAACTGTGGTATGTCTACACATGAAATAGTATTCAGCAATAGAAAGGAAGGAACTGTTGATACATGCTACAATAGAGATGACTCTCAAAATAATTATGACGTATGAAAGAAGACAAGAAAAGGGGCGCCTGGGAGGCTCAGTCGGTTGAGCATCTGACTCTTGGTTTCCGCTCAGGTCATGATCTCAGGGTTGTGAGATGGAGCCCCATGTCGGGGTTCCCTCTCAGAGGGGAGTCTGCTTGAGATTCTCCCCCTCTTCCTCTCCCTTTCCCTCTGCCCCTCCCCCCGCTCGTGGGCACTCTCTCTCAAATAAATCTTTTAAAAAAGAAAGAAAAAAGTAAGTCATACTGTACTATTCCATTTATACAAAATTTTAGGATACGCAAACTGGTACACAGTGACAAAAAGCAGATCAGCAGTCGCCTGAGAATGACACACTGGGTGGGTACAAGGAGAGAGAGGGATTAGAAAGGTGCACAAAGAAACTGTTGGAGGTGATGGAGATGTTCATTATCTTGATTATAGTGATGGTTTTGCAGGTGTATGCATATGTCAAAACATCACATTTCACACATTGTAAATCAATTATACTTCAATAAATCTGTTTTAATAATAAATAACTGAATGTTTTCTGCTTCCTGACTAAATCTTGATTGTTATAATAGGAAGGAAGGAAAGAAAGGAAAGGAAAGGAAAGAAAGGGAGGGAGGGAGGGAGGAAGGAAAGAAGGAAGAGGGAGGGGGAGGGAGAAAGGGAGGGAGGAAGAAACTGTAGCATATAATTAAATGGAATGGAAAAGGGAAGAAATAGATGAAATGGAATGAAATGGGAAGAGTCCACCCCTTTCAAATCCCCCTCAAAAGAGCCTTTCCATATAAACTAGAAAATTATTTGAGACCTTATCATTGCAATTGTTTAAGGAGAAAACACCGTAAGGATGCTTTAGTATTTAGTGGCACAGGATTAGAGATAAGAATATACATTAATATGCTTTGATAAACCTTTACTTAAACTTCTTTGTCAAAGCAATATTTCTGAAGGAAGAAAAACACATTCCATAATGTTTTCCTATATATTTTATGTTTAACAATGTGTTCATTTTTTCATTTTAAGTGGTTAGTTGGTGTATAGCCAACCAATCAGCTAATACATTTTCCAGACTCCTTTACAGCTAAAAATGGCAAAGTTCCCACCAATGAAATATAAACAGGAGTGATGTGTGCAGCTTTTACATCACTTCCTTCAATGGGAATCATCTGCCCTTCACTTCTCTCTTTTATTTTTCCCAAAGACTGGAACATAAACGTGGCCATAGAATACCAGGATCAAAAATGCAGATGTGGACAACACCCTTGTCGATAGTGGGGCAATGTGACTAAGTAACAGGATTCCTGGCTGACCTTGTGAGGCAGAGTCATCTTCCTGTCTTGGACTACTCCCTCCCTTTGGAACATCAAGTGACAGAGAAAAAAACTTATCTCTTGTTTGGGCCTCTGTAGTTTGGGGTCTCCTTGCTAAAGCAGCATGATATCTTCTCCAGTGGTTGGGGATCCTTGCCCTTACCCACCAAACTTGGTGTATTTCATGGAACAAAAAAGATGTGAAGAGTTATGAGTAAGAGGCGTAAGGATGTGATAATACTGGGGTGCGTGGGTGGTTCAGTTGGTTAAGTGTCCGACTCTTGATTTTGGCTCAGGTCATGATCGCAGGGTCGTGAAATAGAACCACACATCGGGCTCCGCACTAGGCATGGAGCCTGCTCAAGATTCTCTCTCTCCCTCTCCCTCTGCCCCTGCCCCCTGCCTCTCTAAAAAAAAAAACCGTGTGATAATACTGAAGGTGAAGGATCGAAATTCCTAGCCTGAGGCAAAGAAATTACAGAAAAAGAAGAGATCTAAGGATGATAGAAGCAGAGGACCTGGCTAAAGGAGAGAAGAGTGAGAGGAAAGTCTGCTTACCACTGAGCCTTTGGATTTAAATCAAAAGGAATTTGAAAAACTCCCAGCCAAGAGCATTTCACTTTCCTGCCATGATTTAAAATCAATGTATTGTTGGCAGTGGTGAGTTCTCTAATTATACAGCCAAATGTGTCAATAAAGTAAAGTGGTATTCCTCCTGAAAAAGCGAATGCCCAGTACTGTACAAATATTAAAAATAACTCTGAGTTCATCTTTTCAGAAAGTGGATCTTCCTCTAACTTTTCAACTATATAGCAGTAATTAGGAATCAGATCCCTATTTATCTTATCTCCCATTTACCCCTATCTAGTCTGCGTAACATTAGTTAAGGAAATGTACCATTTCAGGACTCCTTGGTCTTTTTAAAATAAAAATAATCACTTTTAGAATAAAATACTGCCATCTAAAATTAAAATGTGTGTCATGAGGACACCACTCAAGTCCAACATGCAAATGTGACATTTCACTGGCTCTGCTCTACCACTGAAATACAACCCTGAACTCCCACAACTCCTTTGCAAGAAAATATTGCTGACATCACTCCCCATCATCTATATTACCTATTTCTAGCAATAATCCCCTATCAGCAATGTACAATAATAAGGATTTAGAGTGATTCACACTGGGCTCAGCTGAGCCGTTTTACTGCTCCCACCTGGGCTCACTCACACATCTGAAGGTTGTCAAGGGGTCAGCAGATCCGAGACTGGGCTCCACTATAGCAACTAGTCTCTACTCCACTTATCTGAGATCCCATTCCTGGTACTAATGAGCAAGCGCAATCATGCAGGCTTTTTGGTCACATCAGGCCTGCTATTCCACTGGCAAAAATGTGTTTGAACCCAAAATAAGGAGTAGGGAAATACACTCTGCTTCTTGAATGGGATAAACTGTGAAGTCACATGACAATGGGCATGACTATATGACAAGTGAAGAATTAGGGCCATTAAAGTATCCTACCAAAACCCATTGTATGGGTACTGAAAGGGAAAACTCTTTTTCCATACTCTACTCCCAATACTTCTAACATCAGACTGGGGAGAGGGGTGGGGTCCCATCCCAAGCAATTCTCCCATACCAGCTGGGTGTCCTACAATTCATTTCAATTCTGACACAGCCTGGAAATAGTGTCAGACCCCACAGGATAAGGGCTCATTCCCGTAAGACTGCCCCCTCTTTTCAGACCAGTTGAGAGTCCAGGTTGTCACCAGGGCTTACCGCCCACTGGCTATAAATAGGAGGTTCTCACGACCCCTCTCCTCAGGTTCAGTAATTTGCTAGAGCAGCTCACAGAACTCGGGAAAACAGCTTACTTACTAAATTCCCAATTTATTATAAAAGGATACAATTCAGGAACAGCTGGATAGAAAAGATGCATAGGACAAAATATGGGGGACATGACACAGAGTTTCCATGCCCTGTCCAGGAGCACCAACATCCTTCAAGGATTGTTATGGAGGCTTCATTATGTAGTCATGATTGATTAAATCACTGGCTACTGGTGATTAATTCAACCTCCAGCCCCACTCCACTCCCCAGAGGTCAAGCGGTGGGGTTGAAAATTCCAACCCTCTAATATCATATGGTTGGTTCCCCTAACAATGAGCCCCCATCCTTAAGGGCTTTCCAAAAATCACTTCACTATTATACACTCAGGTGTAGCTGAAAGGGGCTTGTTATGCATTAAAAAAAAAAAAAAATGCTCTTATCATTTAGGAAATTCCAAAGGTTTTAGAAGCTCTGTACCAGGAACCAAGAGGAAAACCAAATGTATATTATTAATCACAGTATCACAGGTACACACACAGGCTCATACATATAAACACACTTATATTCTGCTTTGTCTCCTGCTCCTATTTGTCCCCTCTCCTTGAGATGTCCTTCCTGAATTATCTCCTGATTCAAATATAGTTGTAGCTCCATTCGTAGAGTAAGAGCAGAGACTGAGTCAGCCAACACACTCATATTCTGGAAATGTCACTAACCAACTATGTAACCAATGAGAGCTGGGGAAATAATCTTAAGTTTCTTTCCAAGTTCTAATTCGCAGTCCTGTTTAGTTTACCTTCACACCATTCCCTTCAACTTCCCACAACCATCAGACATTACCTTCATTCATTTCTTCAGCAAACATCAACTGGGTGCCTTTTGTGTATTAAGCCCTTTCCAGAAACTGGAAATTCAGAGAAATAGTAAGCCAAATCCTCACCTTCCAGGAACCACAATCCAGTAGATAAAACAGACAACTAAAAGCAACAATGCAATGACAAGTTGTAGTGTTAAGTGTTGACAATTAGCTTTTTTTTACTGTAATGCAAGTGTCTGACATGAAGTTTTCCACTGTCAAGGAATCCATTTCAAAGACATCCATCTCTAATAAAAAAGTGGCCAGCTACATAACTAGATAAAGAGCCAGGCCACTCTACCCATGAAGTTCCCCTTTTAGATAGCCCTGAGTGACTTAGACAACCAGCTACTTAAATGACTCTGTGTTTCCCTTCCTGTGCTTTAATTCCCTGCTCTTATGTTTTAAATTCACCAAAAGGAGCAAACCCATGAAACCATAGGCCCTCCACCCTCAACCCCAATAAAGGCAGAACCCCAGGTCCACTCTCTCTGTCTCTACCCACTCAAGCCATTCTTAAGTGTGGGAGGAAAACCCTGATGGGCTAAACAGGTTCTGCTTTCTCTCAAGAGTCTAAAGTAAATAGTTAAGCCTCATCATGCATACGTATGTCTGATTAAGTGTGCTCATGCAGGCACAAAAACTATAACAAAGACATGTTCAGACTACCCCACTCTCTCTTCAGGTGCAAGAGTCTGAGATTGCCTGCCTAGCCCTCCTCCTCACTTCTAAAGAGGAAAAGGTCTTTCCTACTGAAAGAAAAGCTAAGTGGATCCTCCTGATAAAATGCTGAATGGGTGTTGGAAGGGAAGACAGCATAATAAAGCTAATCAGGCTGGACCTGATTAATAGGAAGAAGTTTTTAGAAAATTGAAGAATGAGCTTGAGTGAGCTTATAGAAATGAGAGAAGAGCATAGAAGAGGAAAAGGAATTCTAATGAGTGTAAAAAGAACACAACTGTATTATCCATTTTTCTATTAATGCATAATAACTACTGCAAACTTGGAGTCTTAACACAAATTTATTATCTCAGTTTTCTTGGATCAAGAGTCTGGGCACAACTGACCTGGACGTTGTGGTTCAGCATCTCACAAAGCTACAAAAAAAGATGTTAGCTGTGCTACAGTTCTCATTTGGAGCATGGGTTCTTTCCCAAACTCCCTCACTCATTCAGTGTTGACTGAATTCAATTCCTTGTGGTTGTAGGGCTGAAAAAGTCCTCCCTTTCTTGCTAGCTGTCAGTGGCTGGGGATCACTCTCAGTGTCTAGAAGTTGCCCACAGTTCCTTGCTTCATATCTCATAGTCAGTTCATAACATGAGTAAATTTGCTTTCTTCCAGGCCACCACCACTTCTTCTAAAAGTTCATCTGATTAGGCCAAGTCCAACCAGGACAATTCCTCTTTAATTAACTCAAAGTCAACTGATTAGTATCCTATTCATGGGAATGATAGCCCATCACACTCACAAGTCTCCTTCACACTCAAGGGAAAAAGGGATTACATAAAACAAGAGTGGAAATCTTGGGGGCCATCTTAAAATAATGCTGCCTGCACTGTGTGTTTGAAATGGGTTTTTGTGGGGGTTTTTCTGTTTGTTTGTTTTAAGATTTTATTTATTTATTTGAGACAGAGAGAGAGAGAGAGAGAGAGCACAAGCAGGGAGGAGGATCAGAGGGAGCGGGAGAAGCAGACTCACCGCTGAGCAGGGAGCCAGATGAGGGGCTTGATCCCAGGACCCCGTGATCACGACCAACTGGAGCCAGAACCGAAGGCAGATGCTCAACCAACAGAGCCACCCAGGGGGCCATTTGAAATGTTTTAATATGTTTTGGAATGACAGTAAAGAATGGAATTCCTTTTCCTTAAATTTTCTTGTCAAATTGTGTTTTGTTAACTGCCAGAACACCCAATGCTTAGTCTTAGGGTTTATAAAAGAGAAAGAAAGAGGGTTGATGAATACTAGGTCTTGAACCATGGAAAAGACCAAATACCCTGTGACAGCTCTTTGGGTCTCTAAAGTCTAGTTTCAGATATTATAATATCAGATTCACTGAACACATGCTTTCAAATAAATACAGTAAACTACAGGGGAAAATATCAATATTTGTATTTATAAAATATCTACACATTTTTAGGGGCACCTGGGTGGCTCAGATGGTTGAGCATCCAATTTTTTTTTTTTTTTAAGATTTTATTTATTTGAGAGTCAGTGAGAGAGCACAAGCAGGAGGAACAGAGCAGAGGGAGAAGCAGGCTCTCTGCTGAGCAAGGAGGCCGATGTGGGACTCAATCCCAGGACCCTGCGATCATGACCTGAGCCAAAGGCAGATGCTTAACGGACTGAGCCACCCAGGCGCCCCTGAGCATCCATCTCTTGATGTCGGCTCAGGTCATCTCAGGGTCATGAGTTCGGGCCCCACGCTGGGCTTTGTGCTAGGTGTGGAGCCTACTTAAAAAAAAAAAAGAAAGAAAAGAACTACACATTCTTAGATGTATTTATTTTTTTATTGACATATAATGTACTATTTGTTTCAGGGGTACAGGTCTGTGATTCATCAGTCTTACACAATTCACAGCGCTCACCATAGCACATACCCTCCCCAATGTCCATCACCCAGCCACCCCATCCCTCCCACACCCCACCACTCCAGCAACCCTCAGTTTGTTTCCTGAGATTAAGAGTCTCTTGTGGTTTGTCTCCCTCTCTGGTTTCGTCTTCTTTCATTTTTCCCTCCTTTCCCCTATGATCCTCTGTCTTGTTTCTCAAATTCCTCACATCAGTGAGATCATATGATACTTGTCTTTCTCTGACTGACTTATTTCGCTTAGAGTAATACCCTCTAGTTCCATCCACGTCATTGCAAATGGCAAGATTTCATTTTTTTTGATGGCTGCATAATATTCCATTGTATATATATACACCACATCTTCTTTATCCATTCATCTGTTGATGGACATCTGGGCTCTTTCCATAGTTTGGCTATTGTGGACATTGCTGCTGTAAACATTGGGGTGCAGGTGTCCCTTTGGATCCCTACATTTGTATCTTTGGGGTAAATACCCAGTAGTGCAATTGCTGGGTCGTAGGGTAGCTCAATTTCAACTTTTTGAGGAACCTCTGTACTGTTTTCCAGAGTGGCTGCACCAGCTTGCATTCCCACCAACAGTGTAGGAGGGTTCTCCTTTCTCCGCATCCTCGCCAACATCTGTCGTTTCCGGATTTGTTAATTTTAGCCATTCTGACTGGTGTGTGGTGGTATCTCATTGAGGTTTTGACTTGTATTTCCCTGATGCCGAGTGATGTTGAGCACTTTTTCATGTGTCTGTTGGCCATTTGGATGTCTTCTTTGCAGAAATGTCTGTTCATGTCTTCTGCGCATTTCTTGACTGGATTATTTGTTCTTTGGGTGTTGAGTTTGATTAAGTTCTTTATTTTTAGATGTATTTAATTTGCCTATGTAGAACAAAAAATGAAGGCTATCTTGTCCTTATGAGAGGAAGTATTTTTATATTTTTATATCACTACTTACTGTATAACAATGGATGGTGACTAGGTTTATTTCTGCTTTGAAGATTTCTTCTAATGGTAGTTGGAAATTAACCCTAAGACAAATCTGAAAGAGCCACTGTAAAAATGGAGGATGTTTGAAGGCACCTTATTAATTAAGCCCTTATAAATTCTGTATCAAAAGAAATCCCGAAAATGTACTAATGGCCTAATTTTTTTGTATTTGGACATGTTTTACTTCATTTAATATTCACAAAAGTATTTGGGCATTTGCTTTACTTTCTTCATTTTCACAGTGAGAAAAGCTAACACTCAGGTAAGTGACTTCACCAACACTACACAGCTGGTGAGGAGCACAGTAAGGAAGGAAACAAACCTAGAATTTTCAACCCCAAAGTCCTTACATTTTTCCACTCTGCCACAATGGTTTCTCAATTATTCATCCTTTTATTCATTTCATTCAACAAACGTATTATTTGGTGCTTGTTATATTTCAATAATGGTCATAAGCTCTGGGCAATACAGCAGTAAACAAATGCATTTAAGCTTTGCCTTCATGGAGCTACCAGTATGGTGCATTCAAAAACCCGGTGTAAATTTTTCCTCCGCCTCATCCATGTAAATAAAGCTAATTCCCTCATCTGTGAGTCCAGAGCATGTTATACTTAGTGCTTCGAGAATACACAGCATTGCATCATGGTTTACTGGATCCCAGACAATAGGCCATGCAAGGTACCTTCCAGGCTCCCTTCCTAGGACGCCTGCCAAGATAATGGGGCACGCATCTGTCACAAATCAGAGGATACAGAAGAAAGGAAGGGAAGGAACACACAACCTCAGTTGATTGTCACTTTAAAGGAGCAAAGGAAGGCCATACCATACTAAATCACTGAGACTGCTAAACAGGAAACTCAAATAATACACACCAGAAACACACAAGTTCAAACACATTAACTGCTGGAAAGAAATTGAGTCGCTGGGAGTTGCCATCATCTCCTTTCTTGCAGGAATAACTTTTGTTTCATCAGAATGGCACCCTCAATAAACATTCTTTTAACACATTATTTTGCTGGTTTATTGTCACTGGAGTTTAACATTTTTCTCTGTAGCTCAAGAGCTTCTCCTGAGGGAAATATATGAAAGCAGTGGGTTGCCTGCAAAATCCTGGGTAATGTTAATCTAAATCCCCCTACATTCTCTTGTTCCTCTGACTCTGAATTATATCAGCTTTCAAGATTCGGTGTGATGCCACATTCATACAGTTATCAGTTACTAAAATCTTTGTCACCCAAAATGAATAACACAATATGGTGTAACACAACATAACATCACATAGCATAATATAGAATTTCAGTAAGAAAAAAATATGCTCACAGAAAATGTCATTTTTTCTAAAACTAAAAGAGATTTATGGTGATTTGTCCTTGGGGAAAAAATTGACTTTTAGATGATTGAATCTGGTATTAAAGTAAGAAGTTATTAACAACTGGGTATATATTCGTCCACTTACAAGCTCTGGGGCTTTCGCAAATCACTTAACTTTTTACCAATTCAGTTCTCTTACCTATGGAATGGAAAAAACAATAGAATCTCCCTCGTAGAGCTATTGTAGGAGTAAAATGAGCAATACATATAAAGCACGTAGTTCAGTACCTGACAGAAGTAAACTCCCAATAAATGTTAGCTATTCTCATGTAACGTATGCATGTTAAGCATACATTCCTTTCTGTCTGTAGCAACCAGACTCTTAAGAAAGACTCTGAGATACAAAATTAGGAGAAAGTCCTCCCAAGTTCACTTCCAAAGAACAATAATATTTCCAGCTGCTGGAGAAATATGTTGCAAATAATCCTGCTCAAGTCTTATTAGATTCTTGCCTGACTAATGGGGCCACTTCTGAATTTGGCATTTAGAATACTCACTAAATTTATCCTTTACAGAACTCAGCAACATTCCATTCTCCATGGCTACATGTTTTCAGCATCTATTACCTTTAATTTTTCTTTCTCTGTCTTCCAAGAATTCTCAATGGCTATGGCCACAAGCTGGGCCTCTCTTTATTTCTCAACATTTACTTCTTTAGCAAAATATTCTTATTTTGCTTATAAAATTATTCTTCTTATATGCAGAGTTCTGACAACTGTTGCCACTCTTCTTGCCCTAAACCAAGCCAGCTACCCAGCCTGACCACCTGCTTGTCATTTCATTCTGCTCCATCGTTCCAAGGAAATCATTCTTTTTTGCACTCTACAGATTTAGAGCCTAAGTGTTTGATAAACAAGGCATAAGGAAAATATTAAAAAGGCAGAAGAAAATAACAGAGCTTCTGTTAAATGAATTAATGTCACAAATTTTAGGTAAACATATTTTCTTAGAGATTATTCCAGGTGCAGACCAGAAATAGAATTTTGACAAGTATTTATTAATCTCCAACTTCATACCAAGCATTCAACTGACTGCTGAGGGCAATAGCCGTAAATAAGACAAATGTGGTCTCTGCCCTCACAGAGCTTAGACTCCAGGGGACAAGCAGGAAAGACAAATGCTAAACAAACAAAGTGTGAAGGCAAAGGTGAAGTTATCAGAGTGAGGCCAGAGATAGTTACCTATGCAATAAATATTATGCTCCTGTGTCCACCCACCCCCAAAAATTCACACTGAGGCCTTAACCCCCAATGTGATGGTACTGGGAATTTGGGCCTTTGGGAGGTGATTAGGTTTAGATGAGGTCATGAGAGTAGAGCCCCCATGATGGGATTAGCATACTCATAAGAAGAGGTAGAGACCAGCGCTCACTTTCTCTTCCATATATGAGGATATAGTGAGAAGGCAGCTAGAGACCAGAGCTCATTTTCTCTTCCAAATATGAGGATACAGTGAGAATGCAGCTGTCTGCAAGCCAGGAATAGGGCCCTCACCAAGCCAAACCTGCCAGCATCTTAATCTTGGACTTCTTAGCCTCCAGAACTATGAGAGATAAATGTCTGTTGTTTAAGCCACCCAGTCTGGGGCGTTTTTCTAACGGCCGCCCCAGCTGACTAAAACAACTCCCTTCCACACTGTAAGGCAGAGCCACTCAAACTGTGGCCATGGACTAGTGCCCATTTGCAAACTGCGTTAGTGGCCCCTTATAAATTATAAACTTATAAATTTTGGTAAAGTAATTTTATGTCTACTAAATTTTAAGAATAAAAAATAGATCTTGTGTTTTGTATGTTTTCAAATTCAATTTTAAATATAATACATTTTAATTATATTTGATAAAATTATTGGTCTGTGATGAGTTGTAAATAGAAATACCAGCTCTTCATCACAGATGGCTTAAGAAGCCATACCCAGCAGACTACATTTTCCATTCTCCCCTTACATCTAGGTGGGGCCTTCAAACAAGTCTTCCCCATTAGTGTGTGAGGAAAGAGAGTATGCACCACCTCTGGGCCAACATGGGATGAGGTACTATGCCTTCTCCATACCCTCTCTTCCTTCTTTCACCAGCAGCTGGATGCAGGTGATACCAAAGTCTGAGGGACAGCAAAGCCATAAAGTGGGAGAAGTCTAGTCCCTAAATCATCATGGGTAGGAAGACTGTCCACTAGCCAAAAACATCTATATTATATAAGTATGGGTGAATTATGTTGAGGTCATAAATCCCAGCACCTCAGAATGTGGCCTTATTTGGAAATGGGTCTTTACAAAGGTAATCAATTTAAAATGAGGTCATCAGACTGAGCCCTAATCCAATATGACTGGTGTCCTTCTAAAAAAGACACAAAGACAGATTCAGAGAAGACAACGTGAAGACACACATGGGAGGAAAATGGACATGTAACTGGAACGATGCATCTATAAGTCAAGGAACACCAAGGATTACTGGCAAATACCAGAGGCTGAAAAGCACAAAGAAGGATTCTTCCTTACAGTCATCAGAGAGAATAACTGACACCTTGATTTCAGGTTTCTAGCCTCTAGAACTTGGAGACAATAACTGTTGTTTTAAGCCACCCAGCTTTTGGTCCTTTGATACATCAGCCCTAGGAAACTATACAGTGAGTAAGAAATAAACTTTGAGTAAAACCACTGAAATTTGGAAGTTGAATTAGTTAACATCATCCTAACAAATGCAGAGAATATACTGTAAGCAAGTTCCACTGTAGACTACAGGGTCAAGGGACAACATATTTGTGGCAGAGGCACTTAACAGAGATCTGAGAAATGAGTAGCAATCAGCTAGCACAAGCAGGGAGGGTGCTCTGACAAGAAAAAGGATTGATAACAGCAGAAAAGCTTTTCAGGAACAGCATGTTAAGACAGCCCTGAGACAGGAAAGACTATGGCGGATCCAGGAACTAAGAAAAGTCCAGTGTATCTATAGCATGAAGAACAGGAGAACAGACAGAGGTAGGTAGGTGGGCAGGTAGGTAGACAGAGGTCAGAGCTCATAGGTTCTGACAGCTACAGAGGTGTGTGTCAGTAGCATCAGGAAGGACAACAGGGTGCACAGTCATCAAAAGGGGGTTTATTGATTCTGATCCATTCACACACACAAAAAGAAGTCAGGAATGATTAAACCTCCCCCAGTGCTCAAGTCTGGAGGGAGCCGGGAGAGAGAACACAGAGCCACACCACAGTAGCCCTGAGCACCCAGTGCTTTGAAAGAACACTGAAGAAAAGCAACAAAACTGTGGTTAGAAATTATCTTAGTCCTCTCAGGCTGCTATAACAAAGTACCCAGACACTGAGTGCCTTATAAGTACCACATTCATTTCTCATAGTTCTGGAGGTTGGGAAGCCCATGAACGTGGCGCTGGAAGATTCTGTGTGTGGTGAGGGCTCACTGTGCCCTCAGAGATGGCCACCTCTCCACTGTAACCTCATGTGGTGAAGAGGCAGGGGAGCTCTCTGGGTCTCTTTTACAAGTTCATTAATGCCACACTGCAAAGGATGTGAATAAAGGAACATAGTTAACTGTGGTCATTAGTCAGCCTACAACAAGCATCCAGGATGTGCTAAGGGACTAAATGTGAATTATGAGAAAAGGGAGGAGTCAAGAATGACTCCAAGTGCTTTTGCCCTACACAGCTGGAAGAACAGACTCCTAAGATATAGAAGGCAATGGGCAGAATTAACAATTCCATTTTGGATTTGAGACCTTGCAAGACTATTAGAAATCTAGGTGGAGATAGTAACTGGATATGCAAGTCAGGGAAAGTTAGGCTGTCTTAGTCCATTCAGGCTGCTATAACAAAGTGCCGTGGCTTACATACAAAGGACCGGATGGCTTACATACAACAGAAATTTATTTCTCATAATTATGGAGGCTGGAAGTCCAAAATCAAGGTGCCAACATGGTCAGGTTCTGGTGAGACCCCTCTCCCTGGTTTGCAGACTTCTCATTATATCCTCACATGGCAGAAGGAAGATCAGCTCTCTGAGGTCCCTTGTATAAGGGCACTAATCCCACTCATGAGGGCTCCACCCTCATGACCTAGTCACCTCCCAGAGGCCCCACCTTCTAATACAATCACCTTGGACATTAGAATTTCAAAAATACAGATTGTGGGGAGGACACAAACATTCAGACCATAGTAGACTTTCACATCAAATTACTGAGGAAGCAAAGATTGAGAAGTCTCCAAATTGGTCTTAACCCAATACACTGTATTTAGTCAGGGTTCTTCAGAGAAACAGAACCAATAAGGTGTGTGTGTATATAAATATTTATTACAGGAATTGGCTCCCGTGGTTAACACAATCTGCTGTCTATAAGCTAGAGAACTAGGAAAGCCAGTGGTATAATTCAGTCCAAGTCCGAAGAGAATCTGGTGTGAATCCTGGGGTCCCAAGGACCAAGAACCAGGAGTTCTGCTGTCTGAGGGCAGAATATGGACAACCCAGCTCAAGTTCACCCTTCCTCCACCTTTGTGTTCTATTTGGGCCCCCAACAGGTTGGATAATACCCACCAACATTTGTGAAGGTGAATCTTCTTCACTGTCTTCTGAATCAAATGCTAATCATTCTCACAGACACACTCACAATTACTGTTTTACCAGCTATCTAAGCATCCCCTAACCCAGTCAAATTGACACATAACATTACCCATCCCATACAATGAAGCAGCTTTTCTGTGACCAACTGGTGAGGGATGTTGATCAACAGAGACTAAGGGAAGAGAAAATCCCAGTCAGCCCCGAACGGGGACCTTTCCTTTGACAGTGCAAGAGGGCTAAAGTTTGCACTAGTTCTTAGTCAGAAGATACTGGAAGTTCATATCTAGTTATTATTTATAATGAACTAAAATGTAATTATGGTTAAGTTTTATATATATATAAAATAAGCTGTACATAGTTCTCATCTGCTAGTGTGGATTCACTAGTAACCTTCTAATTAGCTTCATAAAGTTTCTAATTTCAGGCCCTCCCCAGATCGTGTTAATTAAAACAATAGGAATAACAATAATAATATCCAAATGATGTTGACTCCATTAACAATTCTGAAGTCCAGAGTAGGTAAAATAGAAAAGTAATTCTTCCCAACCCACTTATAAAAATGCTCTAAAATATATTCCTCTCGGAATGAGCTACATGCTATGATAGGTCTTAATGTTCATCTTTAGCATGCACATCATCTCCTTTGCACTTTTTTATGGCTTCATTTGCATGTCTGTTTGCTTTCCCCCCCACCCCGAGTTAAGTTTTCAAAATCAATATCCCAAAGGCCAACCCTGATGTGAAGGAATTAGTCATTATTTTCATGCAGAGAAAACAAAGTTTCCTTTCCCCCTGACTGTTGGCATAACACTTTCCCCCACACTCCCACCTCAAAATGCACATGCCAAAAATGTTGATCTCACAAATGAGAGACATTTGCTATAATAAGTGAAACAAACAGAAGAGGTTATTGTGTTTTGAAATTTGGGAATCTGGAACTTTTAAATTCTGCCTCAGAAAACCAGCCCAGGCTGAAGCAAGCTGTGCGTTTGAATTTCTTGGATGGGGACCACCTGTTCTTGGTGAACTCCAACTGATGAATCTGTTCCCATGAAACTTCTTTTATGGTGCCTTTGTCATGTATGCACACCCTGGGCATGTCACAAATGTTTGTGGAGTGAAGGAAGGCAGGGACAGGGTTGGGGAGGAAGGGAGAACAGAAAGAAGGGAAGACAAGCAGGCAAGGAGAAGGAGGGAAAGGAAAAGAAAAGAAACCATGTATAAAGAAAAGAGCGCCTGCTGAGTATCCTAATACTCAATCTCCTGTTTCTGCCTGACAGCCAGGGGGAGGTCACTTTGAAGCATCAAGGCCCGGGCTGCAGAGAAGGCAGTCAACAAAAGGGCAAACCTCTTCTTTCCTTTTAATGTCACACTCCAAATGCCAAACAACACCGTGATCTCTGAATTTCACTTGGCTGTGGGCACTAGGTACGAAAAGCAGCTTCCGCTTCTTGGGAGAGAGAAATAAACTCATCCATGTTCTAGAGCCTTGCTTCAGTTTTTCCTCTGCTTGGGTGTTGTTTCCCCAATTCTTCACCCACCTGCCTCCTTCTTGCCATTTAGGATTTAGATCAAAGGTAATCTCCTGATGAGAAGTTCCTTGAGCACCCACTAGTAAAATAAATAGCCCCTTTATTTGATTCTGATTGTAATACTTATCACACTAGCTAATATTTTTGTTTATCATCTATCTACCGCTGCTAGAATGTAAACCTCATGAGAACAGGGATTTTGCCCTATGGTCTTGTTTTCTGCTGAATCCCCAGTGCCTGAAAAGAATGCTGAAAACAAAGAAGGCTTTTAACGAATGATTGCTTAATTAATGAATTCATGTTTCTTTTTCTTTTGAAAAGGATGGTGAGGGATGCCTGGGTGGCTCAATTGATTAAGCATTGGCTCAGGTCATGATCCCAGGGTCCTGGGATCGAGTCCTGCATCAGGCTCCTTGCTCAGCAGGAAGCCTGCTTCTTCCTCTGCCTGCCACTCCCCCTGCTTGTGCTCTCTCTTGATCTCTCTCTTTCTCCCTCTCTCTGATAAATAAATAAATTAAATCTTAAAAAAAAAAGAAAGAAAGAAAAGGACGACAAAAATATCTGTGACCTACAATGAAGATTCCCACCATCTCTTCTAAACTAGGTTCCGCTCCACCTTGGAATCCAAACTTAATATTTGTAATAATGTACAGATTTCTAAATTATTAGTCTTCTTGTTTTCCCACAGGTCATTTATTCCTGTTAAATTTCTAAAGGGCTGAACGCCTTTATATAATTAAATTATTTGTGGGACTTTATTCTTTAAATAAGAATGTGTGTACATTGAGTACACTTTATCAAAAAAACAAGTACAGTCAACAATTTTAGGCCTTTGAAATAGAGTATTGATAATTCTGGTAATTCAATCAATAGAACAATTTCAGCACATACAGACAAAAAAGATGTTTACCAAATAGATAAATGCCCATTGGGTAAGAAGTTACGTGTATTATAAACTTAGGGCTGAAAATGCTCAGAAATCCATGAATTATACAAATTTTATGCAACTGTTTTTTTCTATCATTCAATAGTTTCCATAGCAACTTTGGCATTAAACAGTGTATATGCTACCTTGAAGACACAAAGCATCATTCTCTCTAATCTATTTAAAGTGAAGTACTATGTTATTTTTCAGCATTATGTTCTGCCCGTTTAGGGAAAAAAAATATACTGCATCCTACACGATGCTGTTGTGTTAGTTTCTTGTTGCTCAGCTTGATAAGAATTTTCAATTCTCTCCTCTGTTAAAATTTTCAAGTTGTTAAAAAGAAATAGGACAAGATAATGATAAAGTTAAGATATTTTCTTATCCAGTGGGCTGGAAATTAATAAGAGCGGAAAAAGTAATAAAGACTGTAAGAGGCAAATTTAAAAACTGTACTCTCAAGATTGCAATGGAGTGAAAATGAGGGTATGCATTTGCAAGAACAAAAGCCAGGCCACTCCATTCCAAGTTGGTTTCAGGGGACCAAGTAAATTCTGTCTCCTGATCTGGGTGCTGGTTAAACAGGTATGGTCAGTTTATAAAATTCATGGAGTAGTACACTTAGGGAATGTGTTTTTTTTCTGGATGTGTATTGTACTTAAATGAAAATGATTTTAAAAGTCAGCCCATAACAAATGCCATTATATTGTATCTGAGCGACAGTACAACCTTTTCTTTAAAAAACCTGGTAAGTACACAGCTTGGGCTTTATGAGTCACTATCTCTGTCTTTTTGGGGGTTTTTGTTTGTTTGTATGTATGGTTGGTTGGTTTCAAACAACCCTTTAAAAGTGCAAAACCATTCTTAATTTGAGGGCCACACAAAAACAGGGGATGGATAGCACATTAAGTCAAGAGAACTTGGGATCACCAAGGGAATGAATGCAGAGAGAGAGGAGAAGACCATGGGCCCTGGAGCCTTCATCATTAAAGTACACCTATTAAAGCTATTAATATGATGTATTATGTTACTAGATTTCCTACTAAGCCTTTTTTATTTCTCATAAATACAAATATTTATTTGGATCATTCTTCAATGTACTACTAAGTTTTCTTTGCTAATGCCTTACCTTAGGATTTTTTTCATCTTTCTTTGTAAAGTGAGACAGTTTTATTATATTCTTTTTTATAAAATTTTTCTTAAATGTTTCTTTATTATCAATGTTATACTTGTATCACAAGAACTGATTTGGAAGCTTTCTTCTCTGTGCTCTAGAATAAAGTAAAAATAAAAAAACTTTAAAGTTCTCATAAAAGTTTCCAATAAATCTATCTAAGCCAAATGCTTTTTTTTTTTGTGGAGGGAGGGTGAGTAAATCTTTTTGAGAGCAGCGATACTTTACATAGGGTTTCCTCTGCCAGACCTGTTATTACATATATTAAATTCATTTAATCTTCACAACAACCTAATGAGGTAAGAATTTTTATTATCATTATCATCATGATTCTATCATTGTCGCCTCCATTTTACGTCTAAGGAAACTGAGGCACAGAGAGGTTAAGTTACGAGGCAGAAAACACACTGTATATTTCAACAGATGGAATTTAATGTAAGGAATGGATTACACAGGTTTTAAAAGGTTGAAGTAGCTAGAAGGGAACGCAGAGGCACAGCAAGAGATAAGTGGAGAAGGCCGATAGGTACTCCTCTTAGGAACAGAGCAACAAAGGGGAGGACAGAGGAGTTACAAGAACCTAGGAACTAGGAGGAAGGCCTCAGCAAATGGTGGCTCAGACCTCAAGGGAACAGTGAAGATCCCATTAGGAGACCCCATTAGAAGCTGAAGGGTGGAACCACCCACTTCTGCTGGGAGACAGAAACAGCAACAAACTAGAAGAAAGCCCAGTCTCTACTCCCCTAACTTCCCCTTCCTCGATGCTCCCACCAGCAGAAGGCAGTAGGCAAAGGAACCCATGGAACAGTTCACCAAGCCCCTGGTATCAGAGAACAACATTTAAAAGGATGAGAGGCAGTGAATAGGGGAACCGGGACTTTATTTCTCTACTTTTTTCCTATGGAAACTGGTCTGTTGGGATTTTCTTTCTCTTCTGGGTCAGTCATCATATTTGACATATGTTATATGTATCTACAGCTTATTTTCTTAGCCAATTATTTCATTCTAGTTTTAAAATTTATTTTCATAGACTATGTTGCACAAAATAACTTTCTATCATGTTTTAGTTTCCCTTTTTGCTTTGTTTTTCCTTCTTGTCATTTCTCTTGTAAATATGTACTTTCTTCCTTTTTTTCTTATCTATTTAATCAATTTTTTACACCAAACTTTTATTTTATTTTTTTATTTTTTTTAAGATTTTATTTATTTGACAGAGAGAGAGACAGCGAGAGAGGGAACACAAGCAGGGGGAAGTGGGAGAAGGAGAAACAGGCTTCCGGCTGAGCAGAGAGCCCGATGCGGGGCTTGATCCCAGGACCCTAGGATCATGACCTGAGCTGAAGGCAGACGCTTAACGACTGAGCCACCCAGGCGCCCCAAACTTTTATTTTATTTTTAATTATATTTCTAACTCCTTCCACTCTACTATTATCTTCACTAATCCTTTCCTTGAACTTTCCTTTGGTTTACTTTGTTGTTCTTTTTCTATCTCTTGCATTATATTTTTATTTTTTCTTTTTACTGCTATAAATATTTAAGGCCATACATTTTCTTTCGAGCATGTTTTATCCCTAGGACTCACATACACAGTATTTTCACTAACCTTTGTCAAGATATTCTGCATATTCTGCTCACCTTTCCTTTTTCTTCAAGTCCTTTAATACTTTAAAAAACATTTTCTCAAGGTGAAAAGGCTTTTGCATTCATGTTTTTGCCATTAATTTCTAGTTTTATTACATGGTAATAATGTTGTCTCACTTCTTCCTTCATTTTGGAATTATGGCCTAATATAGAGACAATTTTATGGCAGTTTCAAAAACATTTCAAAAGAATATGTTCTCTATTATCACCGTATCAAAGTTTGATATATATCACACCAGAACTACTTTACTGATCATATTGTATAGGTTATCTGCCTACTCACTTTTGTCCTTACTAGAGAGATGAAAGCTTTCTACTACTACTGTGTTTTTGTCTACTTTTTATTAACTGCTTCTATTTTCTCCTTCATAAAGTTGTTGCATAATTTCTTGCAAAGATAATGACAACTGCATCTTCATTGTGAATTTTATCCTTCAACATTATGTAACTCTTTTAGTTTCATTGCTAACTGAATTTTTTTTATCTCATTTAATGACTTTGGGACTAAACATTTTGATGTCCTATATTTTAGACTGCAAACCGCACTTGCTTCTCTTTTCTTTTGTTTTCATATGTCTGTATTTTTAACATTTCCGAATTACTTTAAGTGTGTCTTTCAGATTCAGCACAAAATAGGGTTTTAATGATCCAATCTGAAGATCTTTTTTCTTTTAATAGGTAAGTTAAGCTCATTTACAATTACTATTTACAACAATTTTGGTTTTAGTTCTATCATGTTATAGGTAGAAGGATGGACAGAAAGAAGTTCTCACTAAGTGGTCTCTTTTATTTTCTTTTTATACTTCTGATATTTAGGAAGGTTTGCAGTTTGTTCCAACAGTTACCCTTAGTCAGTGTTGGGAGTCTCCAATACCACCCCAGGTTCAATGATTCACTAGGCGAGCTCACAGGACACAGCACATAGTTGTTCTTAAGCTATGATTTATTATAGTGAAGGATACAAACAAAATCAGCAAAGGGAAAAGGCACAGGGTGTGAAGTCTGGAGAACACCAGGCAGGCACAAGCTTATAAGAGTGTTTTCCCAATGGAGCCACACAGGATGTGCGTAATTTTTCCAGCCACAAGTTGTGATGTCACATCTGAAATATTGTCTACCAGGAAAGCTCACTAAAGACTCGGTGCCCAAGATTTTACTGGGAACTAGTCATACAGACACCCTCTGGCCAGCACCTACCAAAATCCCAGCCTCTCAGAAGGAAAGCAGATGTTTAGCATAAACCATGTTTGCATGAACAATTTAGACACAGAAAGCCACTTTCTCTCAGTTCTGAATGGTGGGCACCCTCGTGAAATTCAAGTTCCCAGATGCCAGCCACCAACCAACCTTTCAAGTGGGCCTTCTAAAAAATAGTAGTCTCAGGGGTCACCTGGGTGGCTTAGTTGGTAAATGGTCCAACTCTTAATTATGGCTCAGGTCATGATCTCAGGGTCGGTGATCAAACCCCACATCAGACTCTGCACTGGGCGTGGAGCCTGCTTAAGATTCTCTCTCTCCCTCTACCTCTGCCCTTCTCCCTCATCTCTCTCTCTCTCCCTCCCCCCCCCCCCCCAAAAAAAGATAGTAGTCTCAGGTCTCTTCTCAAACATTTCTGTAACTGTATTTTTACATTGCCAGAACATATAATATTAACATGCTACACTGACACCCTTACCTTACCTATGATTTTGTCTTAGAACTGTAATTAAATATATTCAGTGTTCACTATTTATTTTGCTGAAGCTTGCTCTATCACCTCTTGGTAGACTAGAGTTTGTTCTATAGTAAGTTCTCTTAAGAGCTACATGAACAATACATCCTCAACTTTTGCATATTCAAAACTATGTACTTGAAAGACAGTCTTTAAAAAAAAAAGATTTTATTTATTTAAAATAAAGTGAGAGTGAGACAGCAAGAGTGTCGGGGAGGGGCACAAGGAGAGGGAGAAGCAGACTCCCTGCCAAGCAGGGAGCCTGATGCGGAGCTTGATCCCAGGACCCCAGGAACATGACCTGAGCCGAAGGCAGACACTTAACTGACTGAGCCACCCAGTTGCCCCTTGAAAGACAGTCTTGATTGGACCTTTTTCCCCCTGAGTAACTTGTAGGTGTTGCTCTACTGTCCTCTGAAATTCAATGCTGCACTAGAGAAGTCTGATAACTGCCCAATTTTCTTCTCTTATAAATGACATAATCTTTTAAACTGTATGTACAATCAGTTCCTTCCTTATATTTATAGCCCACTCTGCTATCTTGGCATTGGCCACTCTGGGTCATTTTTCACCCTTTTATGGACTCAATGTTTGTGTCCCCACAAAATTCCTATGTTGAATTCTTAAGCTTCAGTGTGGTAATATAAGGAAGCGGAGCCTTTCGGAAGTAATTAGGTCAAAAGAGTAGAGCCCTCATGGATGGGATTAGTGCCTTCATTAAAGGGAGCCCAGAGAGGTGTCTCTGCTCTCCACCATGTAAGGATACAACAAGAAGCCAGCCATCTGTGAATGAGGAAGAAAGCCCTCAGCAGATACCAGATCTGCCAGCACCTTGCCTTGGACTTCCCAGACTCCAGAACTATGAGAAATGAATGTTTGTTGTTTAAGCCACTCAAGTCTGGGATAATTTCTTACAGCAGCCTAAAATAAGATGCCTTTTCAAACTTTCTTTTTTTTTTTCCAGGAGAGCATTCATAAAATGTATTTTTATATAATGGATTATATTGTTTTGGGGTTTTCCCTTTGTAAGCTCCAGTTATGCATACATTGCATTTCCTTTGTCTTTATTCAATCTCCATCTTTTCTCATTCTTCATTGTATCTCTTTATGTTTCATCTCCTTGTTTTTCTCATTTCTTTATTCTATGTCCCTTCCTAAGATGTCTGTTCCCTGTTGTACTCCTTGTGATTTAGTCTTCACTTCTAAATTATTGTTTTTCTTTTTCTTCTTTCCCAATATCTACGAATTCCTGCTTCAAATCCTCCAACAGTCTTGCTGACACCTTCTGTTGACTGCTCAGCTCTTTCCTGATTTCTTATATTTCTGCTTCATGGTATTAATTCAAAGGTGCAATTGCTACAGTATTTTTTTTTTATTCACATTGCAATGTTGAATTATAATTTTCACTTGCTTCATGCAACATTTTCTCATGAATTCTCTTTTTAAGGTTTTATTTATTTATTTGAAATAGAGAGAGAGAGAGCATGAGCCGGTGGGGAGAGGGAGAGGGAGAAGTAGGCTTCCCACCCTGGGATCATGACCTAAACCGAAGGCAAACACTTAACCCAGGCACTCCATGAATTCTCTTTCTGTTTAGGGGAGTTTGGGTGTTCTGTTGCATGTTTTTCTTATAATATTTTTGTCTGGATGCGGTCTTCAATCCATTTTTGTCATTCATATTTAAATAAGTTGGATTTTCCTAGGCCAGCTATTAGCAAGAGAGTCAGTGGGCAGTTTTCTACATTTGTTTGTTCAAAAGCTCCCTCTGGTATTGCTAAAGTAGTAGACTATTTACAGTATAACCCACAAATGCTTTGTCTCTTAGTCCTAACCTGGTTCAGAAGAGATTCTACTCCTAACCCAATTTCCCTTGGTTCCTTTACTTGCCTCTGACACAAAGAGGGATACCTCTTGCCTTCCCAATTGTTCGCTCCCTTTTGGGACATGGAGTTTTCTGAGACAATTCAGTCACCTCTTGATTTACCCAGATGCTTTCTGCAACTTCTTTATCCATCTTCCTTGGCAATTACACCTGTTCTCCCTCAGTCCGGTGTAGAGCACTTCCTATTCACAGAGAGGTCTGCTCCTTCTTTTTTTTTTTTTTTTTTTTTTTTTTTAATTTTATTATGTTAGGTTAATCACCATACATTACATCTTTAGTTTTTGATGTAGTCTCCCATGATTCATTGTTTGCGTATAACACCCAGTGCTCCATTCAGTACGTGCCCTCTTTAATACCTATCACCAGGTTAACCCATTCCCCCATCCCCTCCCCTCTAGAACCCTCAGTTTGTTTCTCAGAGTCCATAGTCACTCATGGTTCGTCTCCCCCTCCGATTTTCCCCCCTTCATTTTTCCCTTCCTGCTATCTTTTTTTTTTTTTTAACATATAATGTATTATTTGTTTCAGAGGTACAGATCTGTGATTCAACAGTCTTATACAATTCACAGCACTCACCATAGCACATACCCTCCCCAATGTCTATTACCCAGCCACCCCATCCATCCCACCCCCCACCACTCCAGCAACCCTCAGTTTGTTTCCTGAGATTAAGGATTCCTCATATCAGTGAGATCATATGATACATGTCTTTCTCTGATTGACTTATTTCACTCAGCATAATACCCTCCAGTTCCATCCACATCATTGCAAATGGCAAGATTTCATTCCTTTTGATGGCTGCATAATATTCCATTATATATATACACACACACACCACATCTTCTTTATCCATTCATCTGTCGATGGACATCTTGGCTCTTTCCATAGTTTGGCTATTGTGGACATTGCTGCTATAAACATCGGGGTGCACGTACCCCTTCAGATCCCTACATTTGTATCTCTGAGGTAAGTACCCAGTAGTGCAATTGCTGGGTCGTAGGGTAGCTCTATTTTCAACTTTTTGAGGAAACTCCGTACTGTTTCCCAGAGTGACTGCACCAGCTTGCATTCCCACCAACAGTGTAGGAGGGTTCCCCTTTCTCCACATCCCCGCCAACATCTGTCGTTTCCTGACTTGTTAATTTTAGCCATTCTGACTGGTGTGAGGTGTTATCTCACTGAGGTTTTGATTTGTATTTCCCTGATGCCGAGTGATGTTGAGCACTTTTTCATGTGTCTGTTGGCCATTTGGATGTCTTCTTTGCAGAAATGTCTGTTCATGTATTCTGCCCATTTCTTGATTGGATCATTTGTTCTTTGGGTGTTGAGTTTGATAAGTTCTTTATAGATTTTGGATACTAGCCCTTTATCTGATATGTCATTTGCAAATATCTTCTCCCATTCTGTCAGTTGTCTTTTGGTTTTGTTGACTGTTTCTTTTGCTGTGCAAAAGCTTTTCATCTTGATGAAGTTCCAATAGTTCATTTTTGCCCTTGCTTCCCTTGCCTTTGGCAATGTTTCTAGGAAGAAGTTGCTGCGGCTAAGGTTGAAGAGGTTGCTGCCTGTGTTCTCCTTTAGGATTTTGATGGACTCCTATCTCACACTTAAGTCTTTCAACCATTTTGAGTCTATTTTTGTGTGTGGTGTAAGGAAATGGTCCAGTTTCATTCTTCTGCATATGGCTGTCCAATTTTCCCAACACCATTTGTTGAAGAGACTGTCTTTTTGCCATTGGATATTCTTTCCTGCTTTGTAGAAGATTAGTTGACCGTAGAGTTGAGGGTCCATTTCTGGGCTCTCTATTCTGTTCCACTGATCTAGGTCTCTGTTTTTGTGCCAGGACCATACTGTCTTGATGATTACAGCTTTGTAATAGAGCTTGAAGTCCGGAATTGTGATGCCACCAGCTTTGCTTTTCTTTTTCAACATTCCTCTGGCTATTCGGGGTCTTCTCTGGTTCCATACACATTTTAGGATTATTTGTTCCATTTCTTTGAAAAAAGTGGATGGTATTTTGATAGGGATTGCATTAAAAGTGTAGATTACTCTAGGTAGCATTGACATCTTCACAATATTTGTTCTTCCAATCTAGGAACGAACATTTGCTTCTTATTTCTAGATGTGTGACTTTCATGTTCCCTCATTCTTTCACGTTCCCTCATTCTTCATCCCATCTTCAGCCCCCAAAACCCCATCATTCTCATGAAGTTAATGCTGACTGCATTTGCTTGGGCCACAGTTACATGTAACTTAGAGTTTGTGAGTACTCTGCTTTCTAGCTTTGCTGAGAATCTAATTTGAGGGCTTTTTTCCCCCTATTCTCCTTATGTACGACTTCCAAGAAAAGTGAAAAGATTTACAACTGAACTGCCACCATGCTCCCGTCATATCCACTCCAATGATTAATTTATTTCTGCTGAAATTGTAGGTGCAGGAAGAATTGCCAATCCTATTGACAATAAAACTACTGGTCAAAAAGGAAATCAATGCCCTGTATTTATGCTCGTAAAATTTCCAAAGTATTTTAATGGTATCTCGGGGTTGCCATCTACATCTAATGTATTTCTAATGCCCTCTGATATGAAGTGTTGACTCTGTAAATATTTTTCATCTGAGCAATGTATAGTGAAATCATAATATCATCTTTCATAAGGATAATGCATGTACTAAAAGCCCAGCTAATAGTGCAATTCCCCATTTAATTATCTCCTCTGGCATAATATAACCGCCTACTTACAATTATTATACTCATCATAATTAAGTCATAGAGACACTCTGTCTCTGAATATGTGAATAGTACAATTTGAACAAAGGACAGAGAGTCAGAGTACAACTTGGAATGGCTTTCTCATTATTTACCAAAGCATTTTGCTGTTACAAAAAATGATTTACTTTATATAGATTTTTTTTCATGCAGTAGCAAAGGCAAATTCCAAGGAAAGCATTTCAGATGTCTACAAATGATTAAAAGTTTTGCAAGGAGGGGTTACAAACCTGGGTTTGAATTCCAGTGTCTTTGCTTATCACCTGTATGACTTTTCAAAGCTTCACTTTCTTCATATTTATGTAAACCATTTGTCCAACCTTATTACCCTGAGGTACACAGTGATGTCAATCTTGTAATACCCAAATTAGCATATTTCAAGTCCCACCCTGTGAATCTCAGTACATATTCCTTCTAAGTAGTCCCTTGGTGACAAGTGCTGCTTTCTCTGTCCACAGCAACAATCCCATTTACCACTGCCAAAGAATATCATCAGCCCATGCAAAGGAACCTCCTTCCCTGATGCTGATGTCTATCCTGGTATAGACATTCAACCCAAGCACCCTGGGAAATTCCAACCAAACTCCCAATAATTGCCTCTCCTGCTGCCTTTTCCAACAGTTCCCTGCAGGCTGGGATCAAGAAGGATTTAGCATCAGTGTTAGGTTAAATCCAGAACCAGCCCTCCCTTTCTAATCATTTGAATCATGGGCACAGACTTCTCTCTCTTCTCACAAGGCACGCCTTACTGTTATTATTACCGTCATTATGTTTAGTAATACAGGAAACATCTCATAACTAACTGTTGGGTGTGGGGGTGCATGGGTAGGAGAATGGAGAGCAGCTTCCCCCCAGAGTTTGAAAATCAAATGAAGGAATGCATGGCAGCTGTCTAGCACAAAGTACCATGTGACTTAAAAAAAATAATAAGTTAGTTCTCTGTCATTTCTGGTGGTAATGGCAAACCAAACAAAATCTCCAATACACATTTTAAAACATGATTTAAAAAGCAACAAACATCCACTTTTGAAATAAGAGCTAATCCCTCAGTGTCGGTAGTCAACAGATGTAAGTGAAATCAGCAATTAAATTTTATTTCAATACCAACATCCTTGAAACCATACCTTTCAAGTATGTACAATACCACTTAAACAATAAATCCATCGACCTTGCTTCCTCAGTTTCAACTACTGCAAATAAACTTTTTTTAGTTCTTTTGCTAAAAGGCTTGTTTTTATACTATAGCTTGGTGCAAATTAAAATAAATAAATAAATAAGGCAAGGTGGCAACATTTTACCATAGCAAAGAGGAAAGCAAAAAGCAGAAATTCTCTGAAAAATTTACTTTTTCTTCTTTTGAAAAGCATTAAGTGTTCAAATTCTTTGTCATACTAATTTTCACAGCTTTTGAAATACTTGTGAATTTCATTCACGTTTCCATAGAATTTTATTATACTTGAGAATAATTTCTTTAATAAACCATTTATTTCATATTATTAATTATTATTATATTTCTTGATTCTTGATTGTGATTAAATTTTATGACCACTTTATTCCCAGGTTTTCAAATGTAAACAATTTCACTCAGATTTGTCTCATATTCTTCATGGTCTCCAGAGAATCTAGAACTGTGATGACACATTGTAGACATGAAATAAATATTTATGGAATTAATGAAATGTGATACCACATATATGTAATTTCAGTAAACAGAACCACAAAACTATTGCTGAATAAGCTCCAAGCCTGTGCTTGTTCTCTCCTGAGTTGCAATTTAAGATAATCAATGTTAAATAGAGAGTGTTCAAGAATTGGGAGTTATTACTGGGCATTATAAAAATTGGGAGAACTGGGATTTTAAAAAATTAGAAAGTATAATCTTGAATAAAAAGAAAAAAGAGAAAGTAACACATTTGCATTTCCTTCCCTATAAGTTCCATGTAAATATCAGCTCAGTAAGTCCCTTCATTAACTGTCCATGCTTAAGAAGTTGACAGTAAAAATGACCACATAATCCTGATAGCCATGTCAGGTTAGTTACTAACTGTTTTGTCAGGTCTGTTGGAGCCAGACCACACTCCCAAAGTGGGAGATGAGGAATTCCCTGCCAAGGATGCATCTTTCCTCCCAATTACCCACAAGAAGATTAATCCTGAGCTAGAAAACAGTCTAAAGACAAGATGACAAAGATTTCTTCCTTTCTCTAAGGCTAAAAGCAACTGGACAAAGACTCTGAGGTCCAAAGAGGCTCGAACACTTTGAGGACTGAGTCTCTTGACCACATAAAACCACACTGAGACCAAGTGGCTCTTAAGTCTTGGGTTTTTATGGCAACAACAGCAAGGGCCACACAGACAAGGAATGATCTTCTGGGGTCACCAAATCCAATGACCTCAAAAGAGTTGGGAGGAGTGAGTTCTGGCTGCATTTGTAAGTAACAAAAACAACCAGAAATGACTGAGTTAGATAGCAATTAATCCCTTGGGATTATGGGGCATATCAATGGAGAGGCTCTAAGGAAGGATCAAATAGAAGCTTGGCTAATATATGGACTTGTAGGAATTTGGAATTGTTGTATTTGGGAATATCAACCATTGTATCCCAACCCGAACATACTAATTACATTTGGAAAGAAGTACTATATTGAATCTCTGATAAGTTAGGCCTGAAGTCTCAAAACAAAGGATTCCGTGTCATGGAAAATAAAGAGTACAGAATAGTGATATAAATTCTACAGATATGACATTAGGAAACAAAATCATTACTTTTTCTTAAAATTTAAATGTAAACATTTTTTAAAATTCCAGATCTTTGAATACTCTTATATCAATTTATATAATAACCCTACATACTTTCACTGACCATTGAAATACAGCATTCTAAAATGAAAACCCATAAAATCATAGAATCTAAGAGTTGGAAGTGACTTCTGAGGGCATCAGGACCAATTTTCCCTCTAACAATCCAGATTCCCCTCTATAACATCCCAAACCACAGGAACGAAACAAGAAAATATGTCTTGGATGGTACTATCTGTGTCAGACCAGTCTTCTAAAATTACTGGCTAAACACATTTGTTCTCTTAAACCAGGATATCACTATGGGGCTAAATGGAGCATCACTTAGTTATGACTCAAACCAACTGCAAGAACTAATGAATAGGCTCCTTTACCAGTTACTTCCTACTAAAGAAAACATTAAATATCTGCTTAGAAGTTGAGTTCATCCTAAAAAAGGAAAAATAAAACTTCTGAATCATTTGTTTGTGGGAGTAGAGCACAACCTCCATTAGAATTCAGAAATAATTCTGGGCTATAATCTTGATGGAGGCACACAACAAAGTTATTTTCTTAGTCTTACCACTTAACTTCTCTTCATGAACTATAGAGTATTTTTAAACCTACAATAAACATTTTTAGTGTGGTGGTGTGGCATTATGTTAACTTGGTTCTAAATCACTCACACACGAGAAAATAAGTGGGAGGGGGGTGGTCATGAATACTTTGGTTTGTCTTATTCTCCGCACTGTAGGGTAAATGTCTCAATAAGGATCTGAAATTTTTCAAAGGAGCTTTTAAGTACTCACATAGTGCTGGCCCTATTTCATATACAGAGAGGGGCACACAGGACATGCAGATGGCTTTTAATTATGCACTGCTCCTGATTACACCATTTGGGGTTGGCTTATTGGCCTTTCTCCTCTGTCAGAAAGGATCAACTCAGAGCATTTGGATCTTCAATGGCTTGCATTTAAGGCACTGCAATTCTTTAAGCTGCCGAAACAAGGTTAGGGCAATGATGAAAAATAAAAACTTCACTGTTACGAAGACCTTTTAGAAGGTGTTATTAGAACTGTCTTAGATAAAGTGATGTTGTCTAGACTGGCTCCTGCAACACTGCCCTGGATTCTCTAATCACAAGACTAACATGGTTTCTCTGAAGATTGCTCCCAATAGTATTCCAAAATTTAAGCTGTTTTGCTTAGCTTCCAAAGCAAAACATGTATTTTTGAAGGGACAGAGGCTTTCATATTTTCCATAATGAGTGAGCATACTTTTTAAGTGTTTTGACAGGACTCCTGTCACAGATATTACTAGAACTCGTTTCAATACATAAAACAGTTTTTAGCAGCACAAAAGTCCTGAAAAAAATAAATGCTAAATCCCTGAGGAAAAACGTGCTCCGCAATTTTAAAGAGTTAACAAAATGGAGCTCCTCAGGGGAAATTACGACAATGCTCTTCTTGCATCAATTATGTGCCTTTGTATTGAAGCCTTGCCTTATTTTTTAGTCACCAAACAGAAAATGAGAAATTAAGATGTGGTGAGTTGCAAAATGTAAATTTATAATCAAATATACGTGAGAAATATTTTTAGACAATTAAGTAACAATCCTTACCATTTGTCAGAAAAGAAGAAGGGGAGAATGGAGGAAAAATTATCGAGAGTTCTAACTCCAAACAACACAACATCAGTACTAGAGGTTGTGGGAAGAAGTTAAGTGATAGAAAAATACTAAAGAAAAGAATATTTGAGCTCATTTTATAGCTTTTATAGAGCATACGGAAGCCATATATCTGGAAATGTGTGGGAAAGATTTATGTGGCATAAAGAATTACATGAATTGTATTATTAGAAAAATGTAAATGTACTCTCTATTGGAATTATTATAGCTGCTTAGCTAGTCACTTTTCTCAGACATTAACCCTCCAAAATGAATGTGAATGTGAATGGGCTTGAGTCTAGCCCATCTATGTATAGTATATTCCCTAAAAAACTCAGTGGAGATAAGACAACCCTTTTCTTAGAAACTCAGATTTTGATATCAGGTAGATAGCTCCTATTTTTTGCAGGTCACAGAAATCTAAGGGCAAAATCACCAAAGTAACTTGGTTTTTACTTGTCAGCATAAGCTTCTTCCCTGAAATGTATCCTCTGTTCTTTATATTAAATATATTTAAAACAGGTATCATTTATTTCCCTGGGAGGCACAGCTCATGCTTTACAGATCTATACTATTCTAAGTATTTGGTATAATTAGCCTTTTCCTACGTGTCAACCTATGTTGAACAATTCAACCTCTTCCAGTTGAAGAATGTCATACAAATATGGCCATCTTAATGCTTCATAAGTCAGTCTAAATCCTTACTAATTTAAAACAGATTGATAGTTGCCAATGATTTTCCTGGGTATTTTCTAATCTTGATTTGATATGGATGTCACTAGATCAGTCCTGCTAAGGTGGTTTCACATCTCTCAACAAGAAAGAAAATGAGATTCTTTTCTGAATTCAAAAAGTTAGCCCTTTGGGGTTGGCTATTAGAAAAGCCCTGACTCAAAGTTGTAGGAAATATGCAAACTCAGGAAAAAATACAAAGATTCCATCAGGGCATAAAACAATATAAAAAACATTTATTCTAATCGTATTGGCAAAAACTAAAAAACAATTATTTTAACCAATGTATTGGAAAACTTGATATAAAAAAATGGGAAATAAATGAATTTGAATGCTACCTCACCCCAGTAATGGAGTTATTTTGAGACAAATCATAAACTGTATTAGAAAAACTAGAACCATAAAGCTTCTAAAAGTAAACATAGGAGAGAATGTCTTTGTAACCTTGTGGTAGACAAAAATTTCTTAGAATACACAAAAAACAACTAAGCAGAAAAGAAAAAATTGATTTCCTGTACTTCATCCTAATGAAAATTTCTGCTTATAAAGCCAAACTTTGGAAGAAAAATCCACAACACACATATCTGATAAAGAACTTGTATAGAGAATATATAAAGATTTCCTACAAATCAATAATAAAAAGAAAACTCCATTTTTAAAAATGGACAAAAGATGGGGCACCTGGCTGGCTCAGTCGTTAAGCGTCTGCCTTCGGCTCAGGTCATGATCCCAGGGTCCTGGGTTTGAGCCCCGCATCGGGCTCCCTGCTCCACGGGAAGCCTGCTTCTCCCTCTCCCACTCCCCCTGCTTGTGTTCCCTCTCTCGCTGTGTCTCTGTCAAATAAATAAACAAAAATCTTTAAAAAATAAAAAATAAAAATGGACAAAATAATTAAACAAATCTTTTACAGAAGATACATAAGTGGCCAATAAACATATACAGAGGAGCTCGACATCATTAGTCAAAAGGAAAACACAAATTAACATTTCCACAGCCAGTAGAATGGCTAAAATCTACAAGACTGACAATACCAAATATTTGCCACAATGAGAAGCATCCAGAACTCTCATGCATTGCTGATGGGAACATAATGTAGTACAGCCATTTTTGAGAGTTATATGTCAGTTTCTTTAAAAGTTAAATATGCCTCTACCCTATGACCCAGCAATCCCCCTCTTAGGTATTTACCTAAGAGAAACAAAATGAAAAACATATGTCCACAAAGTCATATTCATAATAGTCCCACACTGGAAATAACACAAATATTTATCAACAGAAGAACATTTTTTTAAAAGAAGTAACTTCACACAACAGCCCCTACTGATATTTGCAACAACATGGATGAATCTCAAAAATGAAAGCAAAGAAGCTAGAAACAAACGAATACCTATTGTATGATTCCATCTATACGAAGTCCAACAATAGGCAAAATCAGAAATCAAAACAATAGTTGCTTCTGTAAGGCAGAGATTAAGGGCAAGGATCAAATATATCTTTCTGGGTAAAGGAAATACTCTATACCTTTTTTTGTGTGTGGCTGTTTCACAGGTGTACACAATTGGTAAAACTTATAGAACTGAATACTTAAGACCTGTGGATTTATTATATGCAAATTATACCTCAAAAACATTTTTACAAATTCAGTGTTGCATAGCAATCTACATATATTCCTAGTGGTATGGTAAATCAGCGCAGAAATACTGGCAGTCAACTTGATAATTAATCTTAAAAGCCTTAAAAATGTGGACCAAGTAATTCTACTTATAGGAATTTATTTTAGGGAAACAAAGCAAAGACCTATATATATATACACACACATATATGTGTGTGTTTACAGTGTGTATATATACATGCATATACATATATGTAAATACATATAAATTTTTAAATATTATACATACATGTGTGCATATATATAAAGCATTAGATTTTTTATTCCAGTATTATTTATAACTTAGAAAAACCAGAACAACCTAAATGCCCAATGATAGCTTAGTTAAATAAATAATGATGCATCTACCTTTAATGTTACACAACCATTAAAATATTTAATGGTAAATAAAATATTCAACGGTAAATAAAAGTATTTTTCAATATGATATTAAATTTAAAAAGGAATTTCAAAAACAGTATATACAATATGGATATGAATTTGGCTGCTTTGACAGTAACAGTGGTTTAAACGAGATACGATTATTTTTCCTTCTCCAAGAGCCGCTCTTCAGCTCTACAAAGTAATCCAAAGATCCAGATCTTACTATTGTTCCATCATCCCTGGAGTACCACCTATATGATTAAAGCTAGCTCACTATTCCATGTCTGTATTTCATCTCACAGAAGGGGTGGAAAGAGAAAATGAAAGGGACAAATCTTCCTTTTAAGGACGTGCACTGTAAGTTGCACACACCCCCTCTCCTATCCCACCAGTCAGAACACAGTCATATCATGTGTCTTAATCAGCTCGAGGTTGCTATAATAAAATACTACAGACTGGGTAGCTTATCAACAGCAAAAAATCATTTCTCACAGTTCTGGAGGCTGGAAATACAGGATCATGGTGCCAGCATGTTTGAGTGAGAGCCCTCATCTGGCCTGCAGAATTCTTCTTGTATCCTCATATGGCAGAGGGGTTAGGGAGCTCTGTGGGATCTCTTTTATAAGGGCACTAATCATATTCATGAGGGCTCCACCCTCAAGTCCTAATTTTTCCTCCCAAAGGCCCTACCTACTGATACCATCACCTTTGGGGGTGAGAACTGCAACATGAATTTTGGAGGGACACAAACATTCAGACCATAGCCCCAAGATACTATCAGAGAGGCTCAGAAATGCCTCTAACTGGGCCACTCACTATGTATCCACCTAAAACTAGAGAGAGGATAGTTCCAATACTAAGGAAGAAAGGGAGAACAGATGAGCTAGGATGAAAATCTGGGAGACAATACTAGAGCACTCATTTAAGCAATGCTGCATCATCAATGTTTTTGATAGCACAGAGGTTGAAAGCATTAGGAAAAACACAGATATTGACAACTCTCAATCAAAAAGTAACATGGCAGAGTTGGACTCCGAATGTAAAAAGGTTTAGGACTACTTTACTAATTTGTTTTTCCTATATTTTCCTTTTCAGATATGTTCTAAATCCATCCATGGCAGCAACGTCTTCAACCTCAGCCGCAGCCACTTCTTCCTAGAAACATCGCCAAAGGCAAGGGAAGCAAGGGCAAAAATGAACTATTGGGACTTCATCAAGATGAAAAGCTTTTGCACAGCAAAGGAAACAGTCAACAAAACCAAAAGACAACTGACAGAATGGGAGAAGATATTTGCAAATGACATATCAGATAAGGGGCTAGTATCCAAAATCTATAAAGAACTTATCATGTTTGATAAGTTCTTTTCCCATCAAAAACACCCAAAGAACAAATGATCCAATCAAGAAATGGGCAGAAGACATGAACAGACATTTCTGCAAAGAAGACATCCAAATGGCCAAAAGACACATGAAAAAGTGCTCAACATCGCTCGGCATCAGGGAAATACAAATCAAAACCACAATGAGATACCACCTCACACCAGTCAGAACGGCTAAAATTAACAAGTCAGGAAACGACAGATGTTGGCGGGGATGCGGAGAAAGGGGAGCCCTCCTACACTGTTGGTGGGAATGCAAGCTGGTGCAGCCACTCTGGAAAACAGTACACAGGTTCCTCAAAAAGTTGAAAATAGAGCTACCCTATGACCCAGCAATTGCACTACTGGGTATTTACCCCAAAGATACAAATATAGTGATCCGAATGGGCAGATGCACCCCAATGTTTATAGCAGCAATGTCCACAATAGCCAAACTATGGAAAGAGCCTAGATGTCCATCAACAGACGAATGGATAAAGAAGAGGTGGTGTACACACACACACACACACACACACACACACATATATATACACACCATGGAATATTATGCAGCCATCAAAAAAATGAAAATTTGCCATTTGCAATGACGTGCATGGAACTAGAGGGTATTATGCTAAGCAAAATAAGTCAATCAGAGAAAGACAAGTATCATATGATCTCACTGATAGAGGAATTTGAGAAACAAGACAGAGGATCATAGGGGAAGGGAGGGAAAAATGAAAGAAGACGAAACCAGAGAGGGAGACAAACCACAAGAGACTCTTAATCTCAGGAAACAAACTGAGGGTTGCTGGAGTGGAGGAGGATGGGAGGGATGGGGTGGCTGTGTGATGGACATTGGGGAAGTTATGTGTTATGGAGAGTGCTGTGAATTGTGTAAGACTGATGAATCACAGACCTGTACCCCTGAAACAAATAATACATTATGTTAATATAAATAAATAAATAAATAAATAAATAAATCCATCCATGATAGAAGTCTGTATCATAACAAGTCTAAAAGAACTTTCCCATTGAGTATATGCTTTTTTACACAAAAGAAAAAGCAGTATAGTAGCCCCTCCTTGTTGCAGTTTTGCTTTCTGTGGTTTCAGTTACCCACAGTGAAATGCATTCAGGAAGCAGAAGATCCTCCTTCTGATGTATCATCAGAAGGTCAATAGTAGCCTAATACTATGTCCCAGTGCCTACATCATTCACCTTACTTCATCTCATCACACAGGCATTTTATCATCTCACATCATCACAAGAAGAAGGGTGAATTCAGGAGAATAACATATTTTGGGAGAGAGAGAAAGACCACATTCACATAAGCTTTATCACAGTGTATTTTTATAATTGTTCTATTTTATTAGTAGTTACTGTTGTTAACCTCTTACTGTGCCTCATGTGTAAATTAAACTTTATCATAGGTTTGTATGTATAGGAAAAAAACATAGTATACATAGGGTTAGGTATTAGTCATGGCTTCAGGCATATACTGGGAGTCTTGAAATGTATTCCCCCAGATAACAGGGGACTATTGTATGTCATAGTTTAATTGACAGTATTTCTTCTTTCTTAGTGATTAAATAAGTGATAAAAAAAAAGTTTAAATTATAGTCAATGCTGTCTTAAATTTTATAAAGTACAGTAAAATGTTAGTAATTATTTGACATTGGTAATTATTTTAATAGCTAGGATTACAATTGGTCTTTATATCATTCTTTACATTTCTACCTATTTTCCTTTTTTGCAATAGACAACATTAGACAAATAATATAAATTTTAAATGGGCCAGTAGGATAGCCCAGTGTGCTAAGAAGTCTAAATCACAAATCAAAAAAGGATGGCCTGAGTGCATTAGTCCAAATACTAAAGGGCCAGGCTTTCATATTTGAGTGTGGCTTGCCTGAGTCCTAAAGATGGGATTGGGGGATACTTGCAGGGGCTGGTCTCAGTTGTATGATGAATGGACTGTTTTCATTTAAAAGCTAAATACAAATATAACTAAAGAATATATTGCCCTGATTGGTTAAGAATGAGTGAAAGAATAACTGTCAAACAATTCAGATATTATATCTGTTAACTTATCTGTGAAGCTAAAACCAAGGCAGTCTCTTTCTCTGCATCCTAATGTATTTCAAAATTAGCAATGCATTACTTGAGTAGATATACTTCTGTAATTAGAAGCTTTTGCTCTCTGAGCTTCTTATACCTATCTGGCTCTCCTAATCTGGATAATGGCTCATCTTATTTAACACATGTTTTTAAAATTCGTCCAAGTATGCAATTTTATCCTTTTTATTTCACTATTATTATATCATCTCTCAACTTATTTTCATCTTAATACATCCTTATCTCACTATCTTGCCCTCCCCTCTAGACAGTTAGTGATAATCACATTAGAACAGTTTTAATCCAAACCGTTCCAAATTAATATATTATTCAACAACAAAGAAACTGTTCCATTCAGAAACAGAGTGCTAACAACCAGATTTATTTTTAATATAAAACAGAGTTTACATAATAATTTAACTCTTTATAATCTATGATCACACAGCAGTATCACCTGGTTCTTGACTGGAAACAAATCAGGTGCTGTACCCAGTTTAGTGTCCTCTCTTGCAAGTGTTTATGAATCAATAGTATGTGGCAGGGAAATACAGGCATGAAAGCAGTCCTTCTGGCCAATCCATTAAGGACTAATAAAAATGACCAGAGCAAAAGTTCAGATAATTTTGTCTGATCTCCCTTTGGGAATCAGAGGCTGGGAAGCCCAGAGATTGAACTCAACTAAGATTAATCGTGGGGAACAAAGCATATTTTCCCAAAGACTGTAGTGCATTAAACCAAACAGGATGATCTGATGGTCAAGGTCAAAAACAGACACCAAAAGCAATCCCTGGCAGAAGCACAAGCAGGTTATCAGTCCAAATGGACTAGGCTAAATGGGAGAAACAGAAAAGAGCCCGGAGCTGGAAACCAAGGAAACCAAAAAAGGCTGACAATGTCCAACTAGCAAATGAGAGGCAGAACATAAAAGAATTTGAGATGCAGGGACAAAATTTTAGCTCCTTTTTATAGAAAAATTGCCATTCCTGTGAAGAGCAAAAGCGCTATTAAGGTCACGACATGGGCATAGGTGCTTTAATTTGCGTATCATCTCTTTCACTGAACTGCTCCTTCCCATGGTGCCCTTCCCTCCTGTAGTTACAGGGGTGAGCACATGACCCACTTGGCCAGTTAAGGCTCTTCACCCCTCCATCTTCAGTGATGGATCACAGGATGGACATGTACCTCAAACCACACCAAATCTCTTAGATTTGATAAAGGAACACTGAGATAGATAATGTCGCCTGTGCACAATGATAACCATGGAAGCCTGGAGCTCCAATGGCATAGAAGCTGACAATGAAGCCAAAAAGAAAAAAGTGGAGCCCAGCCACAGAGCGAGGGGCAACATTTAGTACATCCTGTGAGGCCCTGGACCTAGTACTGTTTGAAATCAACTCAACTCTAAACTTCTCAGTTAAATGAACCAATAAATTACACACATATATAGAAAGCATATATTGTATCTAGATCCTTATTTTTAAAATAAATAGCAACATGCTCTATTCCCTGTTCTGCATATTGATCTTTCACTTAACAATTCATTTTGTAGGATGCCCATGTTAGCACTTACAGGTCTGCATTATTATTCCTTAATAGCTGCATAAATTTCCATTGTGTGGATGTAACATGCTATATTGTGCCAGTTTCTTATTATTCAACATGTAGATTGTTTACAATTCCTACATCCAACTGAACAATGAATACCCTCAGATGTATGTCTTTCTGCTGTGTGCAAGTGTATCTCCAGGTTTTTAGGGAGCAAATGAAAAGCTGATTCTAAAATTTATATGGAAATTCAAAGGATGTGGAATAGGCAAAACAAATTTCAAAAGCAAGAGTGGACCATTCAAATTACCTGATTTCAAGACTTACTGTAAAGTTATAATAATGGAAACAGCATAGTTCTAGTAAAGGAATGGGTAAAAAGATCATTATAACATAATATCGGATTCATAAAACCTGCACATGTACAGTTAATTGATTTTCAACAAAGATACCAGGATATCAATGGGGAAGAAAAGTCTTCTCAGTAAGCTGAGCTAGAACAACTAGAAAAAATTTTGGAAAATATGAACCTCAACCTCTACCTCACATCAAACACAAAAATTAATTTGAGATGGATCACAGACCTAAATGTACACACTAAACTATAAGGCAACCAGAAGAAAATTCAGAATATCTTTACAACCTTAGGCAAAAGTCCTGAATAGATATTTCACTAATGAAGATGTGTAAATGGCCAATAAGCACATGAAAAGGTTCTCAACACCACTAGTCAGCAGAGAAATAAAAATTAAAACTACAGTTAGATATCACTTCACACCTAGAAGAATAGCTTAATTTTTTTTTATTATGTTCAGTTACCCACTGTATAGTACACCATTAGTTTTTGATGTAGTGTTCAACGATTCATTAGTTACGTATAACACCCAGTGCTCATTACAGCACGTGCCTTCCCCAACACCCATCACCCTGTTACCCCCTCCCCTCTGAACCCCCAGATTGTTTCCTGGGGTCCATAGTCTCTCATTGTTCATCTCCCTCTCTGATTTCTCCCCCTTCGGATTTCCCTCCCTTCCCCTATGGCCCTCTGCGCTATTCCTTATGTTCCACATGTAAGTGAAACCATATGATAATTGTCTTTCTCTGCTTGACTTACTTCACTTAATATAATCCCCTCCAGCTCCATCCATGTCGATGCAAATGGTGGGTATTCATCATTTCTGATGGCTGAATAATATTCCACTGTTTATATGGACCACATCTTCTTTATCCCTTCGTCTGTTTGAAGGGCATCTCGGCTCTTTCCATAGTTTGGCTATTGCGGACATTGCTGCTATGAACATCGGGGTGCACGTGCCCCTTCTTTTCACTACGTCTCTATCTTTGGGGTAAATACCTAGCAGTGCAATTGCTGGGTCATAGGGTAGCTCTATTCTTAACATCTTGAGGAACCTCCATACTGTTTTCCAGAGTGGCTGTACCAGCTTGCATTTCTACCAACAGTGTAAGAGGGTTCCCCTTTCTCCATATCCTCCCCAACATTTGTTGTTTCCTGTTTTGTTAATTTTTGCCATTCTAACTGGTGTAAGTTGGTATCTCATTGTGGTTTTGATTTGTATTTCCCTGATGCCGAGTGATGTGGAGCATTTTTTCATGTGTCTGTTGAATAGCTTAAATTTTAAATTCTGACAGACAAATGGGAGAGAAGAAATGGAGCAACATACATTAAATACATTAAACAACACATAGGCTGGTGAAAGTATAAAACAGTGCAATCACTGTATAAAACTATTTAGCACTGTATTTAAACATTAAACATATACTTACCCTATGACCCAGCAATTTCACTACATATTTACCCAAAAGAAATGAAAACATATGACCACAAGTCTTGCACAAAAATGTTCATAACAACTTTATCCACAGTAGTCAAAAACAACCAAAATATCGTTGTAAGGAAAATAAGTAAGTTCTAGTACATTCAAAAAATGAAACACTAATCAGCAATAAAGGGACAGAAAATATAGGAATAAAGAGGAGTAAATGTTAATATAACAACAACGTGTATGGGTTTTCAGAATTATAATGAACGAAAGAAGCCAGACAAAAATAATCCATATTGTATGATTCTATTTATATGAAGTCCAAGAACAAGCAAAATTAATCTATGGTGATAGAAAAATCTGAAATAGCCTATGGAGGTGCGGATTAACTATAATGGAACAGGAGAACTTTTAGGGGGATGGCAATGTTCTTGATTGGGAGCTTGGTAACACAAGTATATACTGTTCTTAAAACTCATCAAATTGTACACTTAACATCTGTATATTTCTATGTATGTAAATTTTACCTCAATAAAAATATTTTTACTGCAGTTTTAATGAAGTTCAGAGAATGAGTGAAATTAAATGTATATTTCAAGCCACCTCTTTACCTGGAAGTCAAGTTGTTGCTAAACTTTTGACCATTGTATGTAGCCCTGCTGTGAACATAAATCATTGGCTGAAGTCTCAAAAGTAGAATTGCCTTAATAAATTTATTTTAAAACTTCTGAGACATATTGTAAAACTTCTTTCATAAATAATGGACCAATTTATACTCTCATCTATGATGTATGAAAATATCTATTTCCCTCACCTAGCCAATATTAGGTATCATCATTTTACATTTAATAATTAGACACTAAACAAGAAGAAGAATTTCTAAAACTCACAGAGCAATTATTATATCCCAGGAACTGTTCTAAGCAGTTTACAGTTTATTATCACCCATTTAATATGCAAAACAACCTTGAGATAGGTACTACTATGACTGCCATTTTACAGGGGTTGGGGGGAACTGAAGCAAAGAAAGATTAAGTTACTTGCCCAAGAAGAAAATTCAGGAGAATTACTCAGTAAGTTTTAGAGTTAGGTCTTCAAGCTCAGGAATTCTAATTCCAGAGTTGGTGCTCTTATCCACTATGATACTATTTCTCATTGTTACTGTAAATATTATGTGATTTGATTGTTGGTGTGATTGAGCTTTCTCTAATGCTACTGACCTCTTCTTTTGTGAACTGCCTTTTTGTGTTCTGTGCCCACTGTCCTAATAGGGTGTTTGTCAGAGTTTTTAAAAATTTTTTATTTGTAAGAATCCTTAGAAATTAAGGACATTAACCCTTTATCAGTATTATCTATTGAAATATTTGCCCAGGATATTTTTCTTTTGTTACCTTATTTTTTCATGATTTTTTTACTTTATGTTAAAACTTTCTTTAAAAATAAATAAATAAAACTTTCTAAAATATGTAATTTTTTTCCTTGTGAAATATCATCTGTAAGGTCTGAACATATCAAAAATACTAATGCATTCTATAAACATCTTGTCTCTAACAATCATTTTAGAATTCTAAAATGAATTTAAAATTTTAGATAAATAAATTGAGGATAGGTGTATGTATTTGTACTCTAACAAAAATAGAATGAACTCTATAATGGTAAACATCTTCCTTTCTAATTGTCCTTTATTTCATTCATCAAATACATTTGGAAACCATACTACTTTTAACATTTTAACACAGAGGAAAAGTAACAATATGTATTCCCTTCTCAGGAACAAAAACACCATGCATCTATTGTCCAAGGCAAAGACTGAAGCACTATCCTTGACTCCTCTCTTTCCTTATATATATATTTTTTAAGTAGGTTCCATGCCCAGTGTGGAGCCCAACTCCAGGCTTGAACTCATGACCCTGAGGATCAAGACCTGAGCTGAGATCAAAAGTAAGACACGACTAAGCCACCAAAGCGTCCCTTTCCCTATATTCAATACCCAATCTATCCATCAAGTCCTCCAAAACATATCTTTAATATGTTTATTTCTCTTCCTCTCCATCATCACCATCCCAATCCAACCCTCTGTCATCTTCCACCAAAACTAGTGGTATAGCCCCCTTGGATGTCACCTCCCTCCCGCTCTTGCCTCCCCATCATCCATTTTCTACCCAGCAACCACAGTGTTCCTTTTATAATGCACATAGCACGGCCTTTTGACCCTGTTTAAAACTTCTAATGACTTCACACCACAGTTAAAATAAAAACCAACTTCTTTCGTCACTCACCAAAGCCCTAGGTAATCTGTCCTTTGCTTTTCTTTCCACCCTCATCTTGGGCTACTCTCTTCCTCATATACTATACTCTTGCCACAAAAGCCTTGCTTAAGCGCCTCTAATACACAGACATTCTGGAGCACCTTCAGTCTTTGCACAGCTGTTCCCTAGAGTTAGATGACCCCCCCACCCCTTCCCACCCCCTCCAATCTGCATAGTTTGCAAATTACCATCTCAGGGAAATCTTCCCTTGACCTTCCAGTCACTCCATATCACGTCACCTTTTTTCATTCTCTGCATACTACTTGTCACTCTCTGATATTTTTGTTTGTGTTCACTACTTACTTGCATATTTTTTGTTGTCCTGACTAAAATGTAAGTTCCATGTCTTTAGATCTTGTCGTCTTATTAACACTGTATGCCCGGCAACAACAGCAGTGCCTGCAATGTGGCAGGTCCTCACCAAATATTTATTAAAAGGAAGAATTACGAGGTATCTAGAAATTATCTAATACCAATGGATAAAATTAAAATACAAATTTGTGTTCAATATATAAGAAAACTTTTTGAAAATGAGAACTACCCCAAAATAGAATGTCTCATCTCTAAGGCAATATCCAGAAAGAGATGAGACAATCACCTATTACAAAAGCTGGAAATCTTCGTTCCAAGCAATATGGCCAGCATGCAGTCTTCTTCCTTTTTTACACTGCTTGCATTTGCTATTTTCAACCTCTGCCCATTCTTTAATCCCTGTCCTCCACATTCTTACTCTCTTGGCTGCCAACTGCCCTCAATCCATGTCTTGTTCTTTGAACCTGACTTACAGTTTTGGCCTTCCTATCTCCTTGGAATAATTTTGTTCTTTAGGAATTAAACACAATAGCAACAGCAGAGAACAGCTATAGACAACAAGTCGTATAACTTCTTTGTCCCCACTCACTGGCCACTCACACATGTACTCTAACAATTCATAGTTATCAGGTTCTGCTCCCTCTTAGGATTCCTATTACACATGGAAACATGTTTCTAATACCTTTATTCATATGACAGACCCTTAACATCCATGAGAAATGTTTTAAAACGTGACTACAACATATAATTTCTCCCATAAAAATGAAGTGTAACTGAAAAATTTCAACGGACTCCTTTCCAATTTATAAAGATTCTATAGGGACATAAACAAAATTATTTACAAAGTTATTAACATAAATTCTATGACTAAAATAAACTACACCTCATATGCCTCAGCAAAACGGCAAAGGATTACATTTCATGGATTTCCAGGGTCACTCAGAAAGAGTAAAAAACACAAAAATTAAAGCCAATAATGTCAAGGTTTTCTCTTCTTGGCATCTTATTCAAAGATGCATTTTTATGCCTCCATGCCATGCTTTTTAGATTATTAAATAGTACCATAGGTAATTATAACCAGATTATAAACCATATGCTTGACAACTATGCATGCCTGCTCTTTTAAATCTAATAATTCAATGCTTCCAGAAGTTTCATAATGCACCAATAATTCACTCTGAACAGCTTTAAAACTGTGTCCTCCAACAAACCATTAGCCTTCACACCTGTTGAGAGGGACAAAGATGTAGATTCTCCTAGTCTTCTTCATAACAATGAATTATACTCTGTTGAAGGCCAAAAAAGTCTGAAGTCAATTCTTTTGAATGTCCCCGGTCATATTTTTCAAGTGTGAAGAATTTACATGTCCATATAAACATTTTAGTCCATTTCTATTTGCTTCTAAAAAGATTTGTATATTCACATACCAGCAAGTGTATATGGAGTGATTTATTTGTATAAATTTGTCATTAAATTTATACCTTTCTCTACTTGGAAAGTGAAGTGTTTTTAAGAGTAGGTAGCTTGTCTACACTTACACACAACTCTCCATTACATCAAAGATCCTTCATTTCATACACACCAAGTTAAACACCCAAAGCCCTTTCATTGCTATCAGGAAAACAAGGATACAGGTAGACTCAATTTGGGAGATTGTCCCATCTGGGCATTAATCCAGGGGACAGGAGGCTGGTAAAATCCAGCCAAATTGAAGTATCTCACTAACCTATTGGTATTCTCAACTGGAGCCAGGAATTTTTAAAAGGAACATGCTTGAGAATAACATATTATACTTATTGACTTTGCTCAACTATGAAACAAGGTAAGTATTATATAAACATGAACCACCTGTGTCTTTAGTTTTGACCATCAGTTCCCCTCCCACCAAAAGCTGGTCCATACACCTGCTCTGGACATGACTGGTCAGTGGCTGCCTGCTACATCTGAGACTATGTTCTCTTTTTCAGTCTTCTTGTGCGGACTGCAGCACACTCACACACTCCCAGTATGTTTATTCTGCGCCTCTTTATTGCATTACTCAGGCTTTCCTGTTCTGGTAACTAGTTCTTAGAAGCTCATCTTCTCCTTCTCTTCTAATTACTGGTCCTTGCACACTTTTTCTCTCTTCTGCATTGCTCAGTCTAGACATTATACTTGACTGCCACTGCCCTTTTCAGGTTGAAAATATTTTGCTTTCCAGAGAAGTTGCTGGAAAGCCCTTCATCTTTTCAGTCTGAATGCCTATACAGGATGGGCCAAGGCCACGTTGTTCTGATATTTTACCACCAATCAGAGTGTAACATGATTATGAGTGTGAGGGAGACTCTTTAGAACAATGTTGATGGCTACCCTCCTAACTCATGACCTAGCCAACAGCTGGCTTTATTATCATGATATTTGCTAAGGTAATGGCCCAGATGAACTCCAAAAGTGGATCTTAAGTGGCGTAATGTTGGGGTCACATAGCTGAGGGGAATAGGTTCAAAAGACCTATGAAACATTTCAACCACTCTTCCCACATTGGCTCATCCTGGGCACATTTCCAGTGAAATCCCTCCCCCTTATATTACTCCATTAGATCCCAACCATTCTTCAAGATCCAAATTAGTCTGAACTGGTTGACTGCCCATAAGGACTTCCTGTCTAGCTCTAACAGACCAAGCCACAGGCACTTTAGGAAATGCCTCTGTGGCTATATCCAACACCTCAGGGCACCTCCTGCCTTTTAATCCCATTCGCTTACTCTGTTTCAGGGTCTCTGATTCCCTACACATAACTGATTATCTGCTCAGACCCATTAAATCAACACTTTGGTAACTACATGCTTGGCTCTCAAGACCAACCTCAACCTGAGACATACCTGGCGTTGACCCCATATTTTCAGGCTCCGCTTTTAGGAAACCTGACTAACATTCCCTCATGGCCAAACTTAATTCTGGTTTATATAAAATATAAGAAAACAAAGAAAAACTAAAACACATGCTCCGTGAGGACATGTTTGCCCCAACACTGGCCTCTCAATGTAGACTCACCAACCCAAGTTACTATCACCTGCCACCATTAAAGTAAAACACAAATAGTATCCAACTTTCCTTCATTCATTTGCAATTTGGGTTCATAAACTTTGAATCTTTGCCTGGCTCCAAACTTTTCATTCTAAATCCTTATATTTCCAACCCTATAGTCCTTCAGACTGGCACTCATGGTACACTCCTTGGGCCAAGAGCCTCAGATCCCTCAGACATACACTGCTTTGACTCATGCCTTTAGTTCCTCAAATCCTGTGTCACTTCATATTGGGTATCTTTGCTCTGGCCTTGTCTTTACAAGTTGGAGTCCTAGGGGTGGAGAAAGCGAGTCTGGGTAATTATTTCATTTTTAATTTCAATTATTTTTATAACTATAGTTGGTGCACTGTAAAAATTTTGCATCACTGAACTAAGCCCAGGCTTCTTTAAAAAGAAAGATGAGGGGCACCTGAGTGGTGCACTGGGTTAAGTGTCGACTCTTTTTTTTTTTTTTTAATTTTTTTATTGTTATGTTAATCCCCATACATTACATCATTAGTTTTAGATATAGTGTTCCATGATTCATTGTTTGTGCATAACACCCAGTGCTCCATGCAGAACGTGCCCTCCTCAATACCCATCACCAGGCTAACCCATCCTCCCACCCCCCTCCCCTCTAGAACCCTCAGTTTGTTTTTCAGAGTCCATCGTCTCTCATGGTTCTTCTAAGTGTCGACTCTTGATTTTGGCTCAGGTCATGATATCAGGGTTGTGAGACTGAGCCCCACACTGGGCTCCACACTGCAAGTGGAGCCTGCTTAAGATTCTCTCTCTCCCTGCCCCTTCCCACCACACCCATTCTCTTTCGCTCTCTAAAAAAAAAAAAGAAAGAAAGAAAGAAAAAAGATAAGTCTAGGGAGAGTCTCATAGACTTTATTATAGTGCCACTCCAGAAAGGAACATAAAACCATTAATGGCTACATATCTCCTAAAACATGGCATGTGAAATTTATTCCCATTTAAAAATATATAAAACATGTCCCAAAGCAATAAGAATTATGTGTAAATTATACAACCCGGAATAAAGCTATTTATTAGCTAGCTTCCAACTACAAGCAGAATGTGTGCAACTGAAAAATTCTTATTGTTCACCAACCCTCATCAACTCCTTTAATTTTCTCCCACCTTTAATTTTATTTTTATATAAAAAAGTAAAATTATGTTACTTTTCGGTCAATAAAGAGGTCACCAGTTGAAATGCAGCCAACAATTCTAACTTTGAACTCTCATTAAAAAAAAAAAAATACTGGTGTTGTATGCCAGTTCCCTAGGTAACCAAGACTCCACTTCAAAAACACACTGGATAATCAAAAGAAAGCAATACACACACATACACTAAACCAAACAAAAGGCAATTTTGCTTCATTTGCTAAAATAGATTTGACCAAGTGTTTTTACACAGTGGCAGATGGTAACTGCATTAATATTTATGTTGGACATGGCAAGAGAGGCTCAGAGGAAAAGGACTTTAGATTGAAGATTCACCCCTAGAAATTGGTAAAAATCAACGCAACTGTGTAGAATGAGCACATGCTCCCAAACATGAATGTAAATCCATGCTCTGCCACCCCACAGTCGTCCTGGGTAAGTGCTATGTTCTCTGAACCTTAGCTTCCCCATGAGTAAGAGCTAAATTATAAGATTGTAATGGGGATTAAATAAGATAATGCTGGTGAATCATAATTACAGCTACAATTTCCCACATGCTCACCCTGGGCTAGGCACATATAACAACTTAATGAGTTAAATATAGGCACCTCCATTTTACAGACAGAGAAAGTAAGATTCTAAGAGTTCAAATAACTTGTTCATGCCACATGACTAATACATAGCAGACGTGAAATTCAAAGCCAGGACTATTAGATCTCAAAGTCCATGCTCTGGACTGTTCCACAGTCCTGCAGGACAGTACCTGAATCACACCAGGCACTCAATAATGCTTTTTCTTACTAATTAAAACTGTAAATGCACGGAGCACCCTGAGGGCTTCCAAGCTGCACAACTCTAGGGGAGCCATTCATCTCAGAGTCTATATGAATGGCACACTCTGACAAGTTGTGCAATGCACAGCCAGTACTTCTGTACAAAGTGGCCCTTGGGCACTATTTTTCATGGGTCTCTATAATCAAGAAAAAAACTGATAGAAATATATTCAAAAAGGATGTCTATTTGTAGTAGGCCTATGATATTCTGGCTCCCCCAGTACCTTCTGAACAGCTTTTATATGTTTGAGGAATGCCCTAAATTATGACTTTCACCTCTCCAAGTTGGAATTGAAAACTCCTTTACCTAGTCCTACTTGCTTAGACTGTTTGCGTATAAGCATATATAAGCACGGGATCTGGATTAAACCAAAGGTTCACCTGTATATTTCATTTCAGAAGCACTACATCTTCCTCTCAGATCCCCAAATGTTTAACTTTCACTTTTGCCATCTCCCTATAACAGCCTTCTTCCAGACCAGTCCTCCAAGCCCCACTTTCTACCACCAAAGTAGCCCAAAAATGTTTTCTAAACAAAGATTCTCCTCTTGCTAAAACAACTTCCGTGCCCCAATTCCAGGGGTCAACACAGCAGTATTTTTTTTTATTATTATGTTATGTTAATCACCATACATTACATCATTAGTTCTTGATGTAGTGTTCCATGATTCATTGTTTGCGAGTAACACCCAGTGCTCCATGCAGAACGTGCCCTCTTTAATACCCATCACCAGGCTAACCCATCCCCCCACCCCCCTCCCCTCTCGAACTCTCAGTTTGTTTCTCAGAGTCCATAGTCTCTCATGGTTCATCTCCCTCTCCGATTTTCCCCCCTTCATTCTTCCCCTCCTGCTATCTTCTTCTTTTTTTTTTTTAACATATAATGTATTATATGTTTCAGAGGTACAGATCTGTGATTCAACAGTCTTACACAATTCACAGTGCTCACCATAGCACATACCCCCCCAATGTCTATCACCCAGCCACCCCATCCATCCCACCCCCCACCACTCCAGCAACCCTCAGTTTGTTTCCTGAGATTAAGAATTCCTCATATCAGTGAGATCATATGATACATGTCTTTCTCTGATTGACTTATTTTGAACACAGCAGTATTTTTAAGTCTCCACTCATGTGATATATTTGCTATACATGGATGGCACATAGAAAGTGCTAAATAAATGTTAGTTTCCTTACCGTTTTCCCTATATATCCTATTACCTCTTCAAGAACAGAAACTGGGCCGTATGCTTCTTAGTGTAACCACTGGTGACCAGTGTTGTACATCAACAGGGCCATGTTTGTTGATGGTGGTGATGATAGTGATGGTGAGGACCCAAAATCTCAAAGATAAAGGGTGCCCATAACCACCTATTACAGACTAAATGTTTGTGTTCCCCCCAAAATTCATATGTTGAAACCTAATCCCTGATGTGATGGTATAACGAGGTAGGGCATTTGGGAGGTGATTAGGTCATGAGGACAGAGCCCTCATGAACAAGATTAGTGCCTTTATAAAAGAGACCCCACAGAATTCTCCTGCCCCTTCTCTCAGGTGAGGACACAGCTAGAAGATAGTTGTCTATGAACCAGGGAGCAGGCCCTGGCCAGACACCAAATCTGCCAGCATAATGATCTTGGACTTCTGGCCTCCAGAACTGTGAGAAATAAACTTCTGTTGTTTTTAAGCCATTTGATCTGTGGTATTTTTGTTATAGCAGCCTGAATGGATGAAGACATCCCCCATCCCTGAAAGTTGTATTTCATTTTATAAATGCTCCTAAGAGAAGAAAATTGGAAATGTATTAACAACTTTTGTTAATTCTCTTTTCCCTTTTAAATAATGCATTTTAATGTAAAATGTAATCCTTCAAGTATCAGAGCCTTCTTTCTATCTTGAACTATTTTCCTTAGTTCAACTACCACTTTTGTTTCATTACGACTCTCAATTGGGCATTCCCAAAGGCTCTTGGCAATGTAAACTAATTCCTATAGGCTCAAGCATAATCATCTGGTAACAGAACAGTAGTGAAAATATGACCTGCCTTGGGTATCAGGAGTTGCCCAGGCCAACCTAGTTGTAACCATTATTTATACAGGCACACCCCTCAGCAGAACCTTAATCCCTCCCACTCTGACAGAGGCCTTAATGACTTAATGATTCTCAAAGTATATGACACTATGAACACAGATTATCAATCTCCCACCCGCTTTCAAACTCTCCAGGTTGGCCAGGTTGGCCTCGGTAACCTATAAACACTAGCTGGTAAGTCCTATCTGTGTTTGTGCATGTGCCTCTTGGTATCGACCCATCCATCCCTTCTTTGAATTCCGGTGAAACGCCCCTTTTCCACTCTCTCGTCCAACTCCGGCACTTACTGATGGAGTGAACTTTTGTAATTACTCAGTCTCTACGAACATTTTTTTTTATCTGTAGTATGCAATATAAGAGTGACAACCTATTTCAAGAGTTGTTCTCAGGGTTAAATGATATCAGGTATGTAAAGTACCTGGCACAGCGCCTGGTACATAACAAAGCTCAATAGAAACAGGTTTCCGGCCCTTCCCCTTCTCCTTCTCCTCCAGCCCCTAATGGTCTCTCCTTGCCCTGAACTCCTGTAATACAATGCTTTATTTCTTCTTCCACCCATCTAAGCCCTGGTAAGCTCTTCTATTTAATTCATTCAATTATTTAATCAATGTTGAATTTGTCCAAAACTGTTCTACAAAGTTAGGATATCTGTACAAAATACACTCGGGGCTTGTCCTCAATTCATGCACAGTGTTGTAAGGGCAGTACATTTTTGAAATTAAACATAACTGCACTACTATGTACTCTCTGCCACAAAGAAATAATGTAAAATGACAGAGTAACAACCCAGGCTAGAAAATACCAATGAAAATCTCAGCAAAAAAATATTTAAGTTGGGCATTAATAATTAATAGGACTGCATCATGAGAATATGGCAAAAGAAGGAACTCAGGCAGAGGAAAGAAAATTTGTCAAAAAAAACAAAGAATAAAAAACAATAACAATGACCTCAGCACAGCAAAAACTTCTGTAAGCATATTAGACCTGTATTATTAATTATGATTATCAAGACCATACTTGTTAAAGTAAAAAGCAGGATACACAGATACGAAGAAAACTATAAGGACAGTTGAACAAAATAGTTAGAAAACCTAGAATATGTAGTTGCCATTTCTAGAAAAGCAAAACAAATGAACAAAAACCTAATTATCAAAAGCATAAGGAAATGGTTAAATAAGTAGTGACTAACCAAATTAAGGAACTATGCAGACTTTAGTAATGATAATAATGGAGTAAATGTAATGTCATATCAAATTTTTAAAATAATATAAAATTGCAAATTCTTATTATAATATGTAAACAAAGACTTGAAAGGAATATGCATAAATAAAATGGGTATTTGGTATGTTAATGGCAACTATTTTATAAAAATCTTTTTGAAATCCTTTTATAATAATTTACAGTTTTAAAAAGATAGGATGAGGTATTTCTATTCAGGAAATGCTCTTGTATTTACAAAATTATTTTAAATTGTTTTTCAGCTTATTATAATGACCTTTTTATTTCCACCAAAAACAACAAACCAGAAGCAACATGTACTTAAGCAAGTATTTCCACAATGTTAACTTACACTGTGTCCTGTGTGCCTCCATCCTCACCCTCAACCATCTCCAAAACTCAAGTTACTCCTATTTAGAAAGGTTGTGGGTTTTTTTCACTCACTGTACAGCATACTTTATGTTCAAAGCACAGAACATTCAATTACTTACAGTATAAGGATTCTGAACTGAAGTTGCCTCAATGAGAATGCATTTATTTGAAGACAAAATGGATTCTCCTAATCCTTGCCTTTTTCAGACAAAAAGCTAAGCCCGGAAGATCTTCACTAGACACGTGATACATAAACATGAGATTGTCAATCCGAATATGGAGTCAAAAGGAAGAACAGGGAAGATCAAAAGTTAAAAAGGAACATGTTAATTTCTTATGTTTTCCTATTTTTATTTCCTAACATTTAAAATCATGAATGCTTTAGCAGTTCATTTTAACGTGCCTAAAAGATCCATTTTTGGGTTTCTAATTAACTGATTGTTATAGAATTTTACTTTCTGAAATTACAGGATAAATGCATATATTTTTAAGAAAATAACAAAATAACGAGGATTAATAAGAATGTCACGATTCAATTTTAAAGAAGCAGAGTGAACTGATTTTACCTTATTGATGGTCTTTTAAGTGTGATAGATATGCATATGCATTTTATTAAATTTTTAATAAATGTAACAAAATGTACTACAAACAGTAAAATAATTATTTCCTTCAATGCTCAGGATTTTTTTTTTTAAATGGCGTTGACTACCACAGTTTCTCTTTCACGAGAATTATTAATCTTGAAAGGTCAGCTATAAATATCTTTTCCTAATATCTTTGTGGTTGGATAAAACTGAGTGTCTGCCTAATGAGCATGGTACTTGTCAGCCTTGATTTTCTTTCTGTGGCTATAGGTGATCGGCAACTCGAAATACATTTCCTAGAGCTACTCAGCAACAGGAGCCCAAATCTTTCTGAGGTACCTGCTGTTATGGGAACCTAGCAAAGGAAGTCAAGAGGAAATGCAATGAGCTTTCTGATTCTCCAGAGATGCTCAGAGGACCAGGAAGCGGAATAAGCCTCTGCCACATACATAAATACATTACATTTAAGCAGCACATTACAGCTTATTAAGTATCTTACACACATCTCCTCCACTTAACAGATGATGGAACAATCTCAGAGAGCCCAGTGACATGGCCATGGCCGCTCTGCTACTGGAGAGCCTCGAGATGGAATTTTCCGGTCCCAAATCCTAGGCTCATCCAAGTGTAACATCATAGCTCATGGTGTTTGGAGTGAGACAGACCTAAGGTTCAAGTTTCAGGTTCTGCCATTTTCCAGTCTTGAGCAAGTCACTTGGGCAAGACCTCTGTGCCTCAGCTTCCTTATCTGTAAAATGAGATAATAGGAGCCTAGACTGCATAGGGCTGTTGTGAGCATGAAATAATGCACCTAAAGCCCTTAGCACCCATGCAGCACCAGGATCACACTAATGCTGGTTACAACATCGCCACCTGCAACTGTTACAGCAGCTACCCTCATTCTTCTCCAGAGGTGGCTGTCAGAACTGTTTTTGCAGGAGGCAGCATGCTGTGGTGCTTGGGAATGTTGAGTTTTCAAGCTTAACCTATTTGGGTTCAAATCCCACCACTGCCAAGTAAAAATAGAGACAGGTTACTTAACACTCTGTTATCCCAGTTTCCTCCCCTGAAAAATGAAGGCGGTGATAATAATGAAACCTAGCCCTTGTGGGTGTTGGAAGGATTAAATGAGTCACACATATAGAATACTTAAAATAGTGCCTAGAGTATGGGAAGCACTTAATAAATATTAATTTTAACCTATTGTCATTGTTATCTTATTAATTTCCAGCACCTCCCCCCAAGTTCCAGACATTAAATCTATTTTAAAACAGCTGAGTATCTATCATGTGTAGATGCTAGCAGTCCATCGAAAGAAAATGATGATGCTTCCTACCTTCGGTAGGCACAGTTACAATCTATTTTATTAGCTAGGACATAAATCTACACTACTGATGCAAGGCATCATATTCTAACTGCCAATGAAAGGTAAAGACAACACGTGAGACAAGAGTACAGAGGAGGAAATCAATTTGAACACATTAGTCTTCCCTCTTTGGTGGCAGATTTGTTATTTATTGCCAAAGAACCAAGGGAAAAAAGGAAGTGCGACATGGTTCCAGAACCCTGGAATTTCATGGCCTCATAAAATTTGTTTAAAAATCAAGGTGAATGATGGGCGCCTGGGTGGCTCAGTTGGTTAAGCGACTGCCTTCGGCTCAGGTCATGATCCTGGAGTCCCGGGATCGAGTCCCACATCGGGCTCCCTGCTCAGCAGGGGGTCTGCTTCTCCCTCTGCCCTCTTCCCTCTCGTGCTCTCTGTCTCTCATTCTCTCTCTCTCAAATAAATAAATAAAATCTTTAAAAAAAAAAAAAAATCAAGGTGATGAAATAGGGATTTCTAAGATATTTTCATTTTGTCAGACATGTTGAGGCATTAAGAAAATTATCTACCTTCTATTCATGCTACAATTTCTTTAAAGAAATATGTTTTAATGGCAAAAGGATATAGGAAGAAATAATCTCAGAATAAAGAACAATTCTCAGGCGCCTGGGTGGCTCAGCCGGTTAAGCATCTGACTCTTGATTTCTGCTCAGGTCATGATCTCAGGGTCGTGAAATCCAGCCCTGTGTTGGGATCTACACTCAGCAGGGAGACTGCTTAAGATTCTCTCTCTCTCTCTCTCTCCCCTTCCCTCTGCGCCACCCCCAAAAAAACCACAATTCTCCCCAAAAAGGGAACCAATGATTCTGAGGACATGTGTGAATATTGTGCATAGGTACATATATATTCAGGTGCACACTCCTCTATTTTTTCTTACTACTCTCTGTTTCTGACTGATGAAAACCTTCTTGAGCAGGCTGAATTTCACAAGCCAGCATTTGGCAATCACGGGGGTAAAGTGCACTGCAGAATATAACAGGTGTGGACCAGATCCACACTGGCAGAGCAAAGCAAAGAATTAGATCATGTTAATCAAAATGCTTGGCTTCAATTACTGAAATAACTTCTTTCTTAACCAGCCTTTCCAAAAACCTACTTCTGCTTCCCTGACTCTGTTTGCCGGGAATAAAAACTTTTTTAGACTTATCATATGCTAACAACCCCGGCCCAAGGAATAGGGGCCGCATGGGTTAAACTGAAAATCATAAGCCGTGCCAGTACATGGAGATGAATTGTTAGTGTTCCTAGAAAGAACAGCTCCGTTTTCCAGATTTCCTGAGGAAGGAGCTGCACAAAGTGGCTTATTTGATTTTGCAGACGGAAGCAGGTAGCACAAATCTAGCAGGAAACAGAGCCCTTAAGGGAATATTCAGGGAATGTTTAAAAGGAAGCATTTTAGAAAAAATTTTAAATAACTCTTTCAAGCAAAGTTGGAGATATTATGTAGAGGAAAGAGCACAGACCGAATCCCCTGTCACTTACCAGTGACACCTTGGGCAACCCTGTAAACCTCTCTGGGCCTCTGTTTTCTCATCTACACAATGGAGAGAAAGATCATACACACTAGCAGAGTTAAAGATAAAATTACAATTCTGTACACTGCCTGGCCATTATTAGGTGTTCAAAATGGGTAGCCGTGATCAGTACAGGTAGAAGGTTTGCTCACACGAGGGCCATGAAGAGTATTTATTCATCCAGCAAACATATGGTTGGGCACTTGCAGAGTCAGAGGAGTCTTTGAATCCAAGCTCCTCAAAGTCCAGTGGCAGAGACAGGGGAAAAGAAATAGTGCAAATGAATTTTGACTGATTCTACAATAAAAACCATAGACAAGGTAACAGTGGTGGACCATGGACAGAGCAATGGAATGCCTAAAGGAGGAGCCAGTGAAAATAAGACACATGCACTAGATTTTGAATATATGAAGGATTCATTCAGCACAGAAAGCAAGGAATGACATTTCAGGCTGGGGGAAACATACACAAAAGCGTGGAAATAGGGAACACCCTGGTGTGTTCAGGGCACTGTAAAAAAATTACTTTCTAGAAACCACTCCCAAACATTTAATTTGTCATGAGAGTTTAAATAGGATATTCATGCCATTTTATCAAATACAATAAAATCTCATAATCACCAAGTATGGCCATAAAGCAACTGGCAATTTGCTCCCATCCATTCAGCATCCTCACCTAGCAATTTTGAAGAGTTAGCTCTCTTCTGTGAGGAGAGGTATGGTGTTAAAGTGGCTCTCCTCCCATCATTCAGCCCTTTTTCAGTTCGGCATATAATGTTACACTTGGATTGTAACAACTGGTTTATTTCCTTCTAACAAGTGAAAAACATGTTTTTCTCTGCATGGTGACTAGAATAATACTTTCAAAAATATATATTATTTCTGCTTAACACTGCAACAACAAAGCACCATAATCTTCATGACTACATTTTTGGAGCCATGTTGATCATCATGGAGGGAACTATGTTTGCATATTAAAATACAAATTATTTAGTACCAAAATAACACATGGATTTAGCACACAGATTCCTGTTAGATGGGCTATAGCCTAGCTGGTATGGACTTTTGACTGAGTTCTTCAATGTTTTTATTAATATTTCAAAGATTAGAACTTCCTAGCTATTTCTGAATCAAAATCTTGGGTTTCAATAAATCTTTCCAAGATTTTATTAGCCTTGGGACTATCAACCATTTGCCAAACGGAAAGAAACACCACACCCAAGAGTAAACTCAAACTGGCAGACACCAAAAGAATATGCATCGCCTCTCAACATGCTTTTGAGAGGACCCTTAAGAATTTCAAGAAGGAATCATGACTTCAGAGCCATAAAAGACTTGAAGAGCACCTTCACTTTCCAGATTGGGAAATTGTGGGCCCTGAAACTGAAACCGTAGCTTATTCATCTACAACGTTTTTCCAGTTAGGACTGAAAATCCAACCCAAACAGGCTTGAGCAGAAAAAAGGCTTTTGCTTGACTAACAAGTCCAAAGGTAAGGCTGACTCTGAGGTGTGGCTTCACCTAGGTACTCACCTTCATCAGTGGTGTTACCAGCACACAGGTTCTTCTTTTAATCCTTATCTGGCATTGCCTTCTGCTCTCTTGGCTTTCATTTGAGACTCCATGAGGCGATAAGCAGCTCCAGCCCCACCTCCTCCGAATACCGAGCCTAGAAGAAAAGAGGTCTATTTCCCATATCTCTCCCCCAAAATCTAAGATTCCTTCCAATGAGCCCACATTAGTCATTTGCCTACTCTGAACTCATCACTGGAGCCAGACAATAGAGATGTGATTGTCTTAGGCCTTTGAAACAAGACACAGCCATGAAATGATGGGTGGAGTCCCATCCGGTCCACACAGACAGCAGATGGAAAAGGCATGGTGCCCCATATGAAACTTAGAAGTTATTGCTGAAAGAAAGTTGAGCGTCTGGCCTGGCCTGGCTCAGGTCATGATCTCCAGGTCCTAGGATCGAGCCCCATGTAGGGCTCCCAGCTCAGCGGGGAGTCTGTTTCTCCCTCTGCCTCTCCCCCTGCTTGTGCTCTGTCTCTCTCTCTCTCAAATGAATAAATAGTATCTTTTAAAAAAAAAAGGGGGGGGAGAGATTGTAAGGAGAGAAACACCTCATTAGTCCTATTTCTGCTACTTATTTCATGCAGACCAGAAGAGAATGTTATAAAAGCTCTGTCTACAAGGTAAAAATATATATATATTTACATAAAAGAAAAACATGAGATTTAAATATGCACAACTACTTGAGATTGAAAGGACACCAAATTAATGACCTAGTCTTCATAAGCCATGAATCAACCTTCACACACCTTTATTTAGGTGTAACTCACATAGGGAATACATAAACCGATAAAGCCTAATAGCACTGTACTTTTTCACAGAGAAGAAACATGTTATCTACTTCAGAGGGAGTTTAACTGCTTGTGGGAGACAAGATACACTCCAAAAGGAAAGGACTTTAGAATGACAGGTAATACCCAGCCTTGAGAGAAAGAGAGAGAGAGAGAGAGAGAGAGAGAGAGAGAGAGTGTGTGTGTGCGTGTGTGTGTGTGTGTGTGTGTGTGTGTGTGTTTTTCCTTTACTGCTCCAAGCCAGAGTGAACTATAAACCTCTTCCCAGGGGCGCCTGGGTGGCTCAGTCGTTAAGCGTCTGCCTTCGGCTCAAGTCATGATCCCAGGGTCCTGGGATCGAGCCCCGCATCGGGCTCCCTGCTCCACGGGAAGCCTGCCTCTCCCTCTCCCACTCCCACTCCCCCTGCTTGTGTTCCCTCTTTCGCTGTCTCTCTCTGTCAAATAAATCAATAAAAAAAAATAAAAAATAAAAAAATAAACCTCTTCCCACCTCAGCAATCATAGGCAAAAAAAAAAAAAAGCATTAGTCAAAGGGTTTTTTCACTTTGTCATTTCCTGCATTGCTTAGATTTGTGCAATAGCAAGTCAGAATAGAAATAGTTAATGCAATAAATACATAGTAGCTTAATTCTATCTGATGGTGAAAGACTGAACTCTAACCAACTAAGGTACTCTATACCATTCCAATATCAAGAAGCAACTGGTCCAGTGGAGGCTGTCCGTGGATGAATCAATATGGAAATGAAAGGACAATTCCAAAACAAAACAAAACCAAAACAAAACTCAACAGAAATAATCCCTATCTGACTGAGATCATAGGGCCTCCACCAGCCCCCCTTCAAAAGTAAGCTGCTTGAAGATAAGAACCACACCTTAGTTATCCTTACACCCACAATAATGAGCACAGCACAGCTTCCCTCACAGAGTAGGTGTTTAATAAATATTTTTTAAAGATTTATTTATTTGAGAGAGAGAGAGAGAGCTCATGCGCATGAGCCAGGGAAGAGGCAGAGGGAGAGAATCTCCAGCAGACTTCCCTCTGAGCACGGAGCCGGACTCGGGACTCGATTTCATGACCCTGAGATCATGACCTGAGCCAAAATCAAGAGTCAGACACTTAACCGACTGAGCTACCCAGGCACCCCAATAAATACTTTTAAGTATATTTTACTTAAACAACAGAGCTGAAATGAAATAAGAGATAGTCTGTCACCCCTTCTGACAAAAAGCATTGCCTGCCAATAAGCACTCTGATAGGTTAAAACCAGACCCAGATCCATCCTGGTCCCATCTATCTATCTTTATATTATTTGCAGTCTTCTAGGTCTATTAACACGAGCTTAGCAAAACAGCATAGTTCATTCTTTACTGTCCATTCTGTGTTTCTTAACCAGTCGTTTATCTTTCAAAGTCCTGAGTTAAATGGGGCCCTTCCCAATTACTGTTAGAGACAGCAGAACCCAGTGGACCAAACCTGTATTTTTAAATTAGGTCCTATTACTTTGAGAAGAAGTGGTAAGTGGTCTTCCTAACAGAATTACATATGAAAAGGGACTCTTGTTATTTGGCTGAGCAACATCTAACTGGACAAACCCTCTGCAAAACAGTTACAGTATATTAGGATAAATTTTAAAGCCAGACACCTAAGTTAAATATTTTAGAAAAAAATTGCTTCTTACTATGTATGTGTGGTACATGAGCTAGAAATCTGAGATACTCAGTCTGCTAGAATTCCGTATGCCTCTGTGCCAAAATCCAGAGAGACGTCCTCCTCCTGTCTGGTGGGTCTCAGCATGTAGAAGTAAAGAGAAGATACACTGCAAGAGGGCACATTGATGCAGCTTCCTGACTTGGAGAAGAACCAGAATCCAGAATCATATTGCTGGCTTTCTGGTCATGGTATTGGCCACTGTGACCTTCAAATAAAGCAATGTGGACTGATTTCAGAAATCTACTGTTACCCTTTTCGTTGTTCTTACAGAGCCTTGATACCCACATTGGTGAATGTATTGGGCAGAAGAGAATCCTTGAACTTGGCAACCATTCCTGCACCAGCAAACCACCACTACCACCTTTAGGGGAGCAACTCAACTGCCTTCACTTCCCACATCGCTTTAAGCCATGTTTCACCAAGCCTCTGGTTTTCACCTCACCACTGTCATCGACTTGATCTGAAAGGTTCTGGATTCTAGTCCTGGCTTCTGAGCACTAAAGTACCTCCTTTGTAAAACGAGGGGATGAAATGATGATCTCTAAGGTCTACCAGCTCAAAAGTGACCTCATGTCCCGTAAATGTCAGGTTGATGTGAACACTGAATGGTGATTAGTTTAAAATAAACAAACTTCCTGACTTGGATCAAGCTATGAATTTTCATGATAAATAACATTTATTGGGTGCCTCTTATATATTAGGCATTTTTCTAAATGCTTTCCATGTCTTCATCTATTTAATTTTCAGAGTCTATATGAGGTAGGTACTACTGCTATCCTCATTTCAAGGTAAGGAAACTGAGGCACAGATAGGTAACTTGCCTGTGATCAAGCAGCTGATGGGACTGCGATTTAAATGCCAGACATCTGGGTCTAGAGCTTACACTCCCAACTACGATTCTGTACTATTTTTTTTTTTAAAGATTTTATTTTATTTATTTGACAGAGAGAGAGAGAGACAGCTAGAGAGGGAACACAAGCAGGGGGAATGGGAGAGGGAGAAGCAGGCTCCTGGCCGAGCAGGGAGCCCGATGCGGGGCTCGATCCCAGGACCCTGGGATCATGACCTGAGCCGAAGACAGACGCTTAACGACTGAGCCACCCAGGCGCCCCCTGTACTGACTATTAAGCGCCCATTTCTGTTGATACTATTCCCTCAACCTGGAATGCTCCACCTCCCTCGTTTTAATATTTAAATCAATAGTTACTGAATATTCCAGGAGCTGTGCCTGCAAATAGAGTTATAATGGAGAAGAAAGCAAGAGTCCTTTCCCTCATAGAGCTTACCTCTCCAGTGGCAGGTACAGGTGAGAAAGCACATTAAATTAATTGGATATGACACAGATTTTTAATTTGTTCTTACTACACTGCCTCATGGACTTATTAACAACTGGGGTTTTGTTACTATTATTAACATATTATACCATGAGAGAGAATATGGAAGACATGTATCTTAGAGTGGATAGTCAGAAATCTAAGAGACTTCCAAAGTGACATGTGGAGGATGAATATTCAGTGAAAGAACAGTACTAGTGAATGCCCTGCAGGAAGACAAGAGGATGGCAGAGTCAGGGAATAAGACTCAGGCAGACAGCAAAGGAGAGAAAGTGATGGGAGACTGAATTGGAGAACTTAGCAGAAGCCAAATCATAAACGGCTAAATTAAGAAATCTGGGTGAAGGAAGAACAACCTTAAAGCTAACTGAAGCTTAAGCTTCAAGGCCCCCACTTCCACAAAATCCTTTCAAGGCCCTGGAAGGGGCACTAGATAAGGGGTTCATACAATCATATATTTTCAAAAATTTTGCCAAAGAGAGAAACTTGCACTATAATTGGTAAAGACAGCTGTCTAGTCTACTCTGACTTACCTTCCCTCAACCTCCTGCTGTGTCAGTTGGCACTGGAATGACTAGGGCATTTGGGGGATCTAGCAAAGGAAGTCAAGTTGACTATACATTTAGTTTGGGTTTGGTGTTCACGTTCATTTCCAAATATGGTGAACTTATTGTAAGCCATCTCAGCATAAGAAAGGCTTTTTTTCTTTTTTTGATGAGAATGGCATGTTTGATAAAGTTTAAATGCATTTTTATTGCCATTTGGAAAGACATTTCCAAAAATAAAAAAGTAAGGAATCACAGACTCCTAACTCAGGTGCATATAACAGGCATCTTGTTTTATCAACTTTAAATTATTTTTTAAATAAATGATAAATTTCATATTAAAATAATGAAATATGAAACAGAAGCAAAAAAGATAAGGAATGAAATCAATGGAAATTATTCTGAACTTGAAGAGCAAATTGTAACAAAAAGCTTTCAGATCATACCAAATGAAATGATTAATCAAGAGGAAGAAAAAAATTTTGAATAGAAGTAATGAATAGGCTCTTGGATATTTTGATAACCTAATTCATGAGGAGGACTTGTCATGAACAAACTGGGATAAGACTTAAATTTCTTGCTAATTCGACATGAAATACTTAAATCAACAAAGATACTCATTAACTCTTTTTTTTATTTTATTTTATTATGTTATGTTAATCACCATACATTACATCATTAGTTTTGATGTAGTGTTCCATGATTCATTTTCTGCGTATAACACCCAGTGTTCCATGCAATATGTGCCCTCTTTAATACCCATCACGAGGCTAACCCATCCTCCCATCCCCTCCCCTCTAGAACCCTCAGTTTGTTTCTCAGAGTCCATAATCTCTCATGGTTCGTCTCCCCCTACGAATGCCCCCCCTTCATTTTTCCCTTCCTGCTATCTTCTTTTTTTTTTTTTAATATATAATGTATTATTTGTTTCAGAGGTACAGGTCTGTGATTCATCAGTCTTACACAATTCACAGCGCTCACCATAGCACATACCCTCCCCAATGTCTATCACCCAGCCACCCCATTCCTCCTACCCCCACCACTCCAGCAACCCTCAGAGTTTGTTTCCTGAGATTAAGAATTCCTCATATCAATGAAATCATATGATACATGTCTTTCTCTGATTGACTTATTTCGCTTAGCATAATACCCTCTAGTTCCATCCACGTTGTTGCAAATGGCAAGATTTCATGTTTTTTTTTTTTTGATGGCTGCATAATATTCCATTGTATATATGTACCACATTTTCTTTATCCATTCATCTCTTGATAGACATCTTGGCTCTATCCATAGTTTGGCTATTGTGGACATTGCTGATATAAACATTGGGGTGCACATACCCCTTCAGATCACTACATTTGTATCTTTGGGGTAAATACCCAGTAGTACAATTCCTGGGTCGTACAATAGCTCTATTTTCAACTTTTTGACGAACCTCCATACTGTTTTCCACGGTGGTTGCACCAGCTTGCATTCCCACCAACAATGTAGGACGGTTCCCCTTTCTCCGCATCCCTGCCAACATCTGTCGTTTCCTGACTTGTTAATTTTAGCCATTCTGGTACCTCATTGAGGTTTTGATTTGGATTTCCCTGATGCCGAGCAATGTTGAGCACTTCTTCATATGTCTGTTGGCCATTTGGATGTCTTCTTTGGAAAACTGTCTGTTCATGTATTCTGCCCATTTTCTGATTGGATCATTTGTTCTTTGGGTGTTGAGTTTGATAAGTTCTTTATAGATTTTAGATACTAGCCCTTTATCTGATATGTCATTTGCAAATATCTTCTCCCATTCTGTCAGTTCTCTTTTAGTTTTGTTGACTGTTTCCTTTGCTGTGCAAAAGCTTTTAATCTTGATGAAGTCCCAATAGTTCATTTTTGTCCTTGCTTCCCTTGACTTTGGTGATGTTTCTAGTAAGAAGTTCCTGCCGCTGAGGTCAAAGACGTTGCTGCCTGTGTTATGCTCTAGGATTTTGATGGACTCCTGTCTCACATTTAGGTCTTTCAACCATTTTGAGTCTATTTTTGTGTGTGGTGTAAGGACATGGTCCAGTTTCATTCTTCTGCATGTGGCTGTCCAATTTTCCCAACACCATTTGTTGAAGAGACTGCCTTTTTTCCATTGGACATTCTTTCCTGCTTTGTTGAAGATGAGTTGACCATAGAGTTGAGGGTCCATTTCTGGGCTCTCTATTCTGTTCCATTGATCTATGTGTCTGTTTTTGTGCCAGTACCATACTATCTTGATGATGACAGCTTTGTAATAGAGCTGGAAGTCTGGAATTGTGATGCCACCGGCTTTGCTTTTCTTTTTCAACATTCCTCTGGCTATTCAGGGTCTTTCTGGTTCCATACAAATTTCAGGATTATTTGTTCCATTTCTTTGAAAAAAGTTGAGGGTATTTTGATAGGGATTGCATTAAATGTGTAGACTGCTCTAGGTAGCATTCACATCTTCACAATATTTGTTCTTCCAATCCATGAGCATGGAACGTTTTTCCCTTTCTTTGTGTCTTCCTCAATTTCTTTCATGAGTATTTTATAGTTTTCTGAGTACAGATTCTTTCCCTCTTTCGTTAGATTTATTCCTAGGTATCTTATGGTTTTGGGTGCAACTGTAAATGGGATCGACTCCTTAATTTCTCTTTCTTCTGTCTTGTTGTTGGTGTATAGGAATGCCACTGATTTCTGTGCATTGATTTTATATCCTGCCACTTTACTGAACTCCTGTATGAATTCTAGCAGTTTTGGGGTGGAGTCTTTTGGGTTTTCCACATAAAGTATCATATCATCTGCAAACAGTGAGAGTTTGACTTCTTCTTTGCCAATTCGGATGCCTTTTATTTCTTTTTGTTGTCTGATTGCTGTGGCTAGGATTTCTAATACTATGTTGAATAGCAGTGGTGAGAGTGGACATCCCTGCCACGTTCCTGACCTTAGGGGGAAAGGTCTCAGTTTTTACCCATTGAGAATGATATTCCCTGTGGGTTTTTCATAGATGGCTTTTATGATATTGAGGTATGTACCCTCTATCCCTATACTCTGAAGAGTTTTGATCAAGAAAGGATGCTGTACTTTATCAAATGCTTTTTCTGCATCTATTGAGAGGATCATATGGTTCTTGTTCTTTCTTTTGTTAATGTATTGTATCACGTTGATTGACTTGCAGGTGTTGAACCAACCTTGCAGCCCAGGGATAAATCCCACTTGGTCGTGGTGAATAATCCTTTTAATGTACTGTTGGATCCTATTGGCTAGTATTTTGGTGAGAATTTTTGCATCCATGTTCATCACGGATATTGGTCTGTAGTTCTCCTTTTTAATGGGGGTCTTTGTCTGGTTTTGGGATCAAGGTGGCCTCATAAAATGAGTTTGGAAGTTTTCCTTCCATTTCTATTTTTTGGAACAGTTTCAGAAGAATAGGTCTTACTTCTTCTTTAAATGCTTGGTAGAATTCCCCTGGGAAGCCATCTGGCCCTGGGCTTTTGTTTGTTGGGAGATTTTTGATGACTGCTTCAATTTCCTTAGTGGTTATAGGTCTGTTCAGGTTTTCTATTTCTTCCTGGTTCAGTTTTGGTAGTTGATACATCTCTAGGAATGCATCCATTTCTTCCAGATTATCTAATTTGCTGGCATATAGTTGCTCATAATATGTTCTTAAAATTGTTTGTATTTCTTTGGTGTTGGTTGTGATCTCTCCTCTTTCATTCAAGATTTTATTTATTTGGGTCCTTTCTCTTCTTTTTGATAAGTCTGGCCAGGGGTTTATCAATCTTATTAATTCTTTCAAAAAACTAGCTCCTAGTTTCGTTGATCTGTTCTACTGTTCTTTTGGTTTCTATTTCATTGATTTCTGCTCTGATCTTTATTCTCTTCTGCTGGGTCTAGGCTTTATTTGCTGTTCTTTCTCCAGCTCCTTTAGGTGTAGGGTTAGGTTGTGTATTTGAGACCTTTCTTGTTTTTTGAGACAGGCTTGTATTGCTATATACTTTCCTCTTAGGACTGCCTTTGCTGCATCCCAAAGATTTTGATCAGTTGTGTTTTCATTTTCATTTGTTTCCATGAATTTTTTAAATTCTTCTTTAATGTCCTGGTTGACCCATTCATTCTTTAGTAGGATGCTCTTTAGCCTCCATGTATTTGAGTTCTTTCCGACTTTCCTCTTGTGATTGAGTTCTAGTTTCAAAACATTGTGGTCCAAAAATAGGCAGGGAATGATCCCAATCTTTTGGTACCAGTTGAGAGCTGATTTGTGACCTAGGATGTGATCTATTCTGGAGAATGTTCCGTGGGCACTAGAGAAGAATGTGTATTCTGTTGCTTTGGGATGGAATGTTCTGAATATATCTGTGAAGTCCAATTGGCCCATTGTGTCATTTAAAGTCTTTATTTCCTTGTTGATCTTTTGCTTAGATGATCTGTCCATTTCAGTGAGGGGGGTGTTAAAGTCCCCCACTATTATTGTATTGCTGTCGATGTGTTTCTTTGATTTTGTTATTAATTGGCTTATATAATTGGCTCCTCCCATATTAGGGGCATAGATATTTACAACTGTTAGATCTTCTTGTTGGATAGACCCTTTAAGTAAGATATAGTGTCCTTCCTCATCTCTTATTATAGTCTTTGGTTTAAAATCTAATTTGTCTGATAAAGGATTGCCACTCCAGCTTTCTTTTGATGTCTATTAGCATGGTAAATGGTTTTCCACCCCCTCACTTTCAATCTGGAGGTGTCTTTGGGACTAAAATGAGTCTCTTACAGACAGCATATCGATGGGTCTTCGTTTTTTAGCCAATCTGATACCCTGTGTCTTTTGATTGGGGCGTTTAGCCCATTTACATTCAGGGTAACTATTGAAAGATATGAATTTAGTGCCATTGTATTGCCTGTATATTGTCTGTGTTCCTTTCTGGTCTATGTTGCTTTTAGGCTCTCTCTTTGCTTAGAGGACCCCTTTCAAGATTTCTTGTAGGGCTGGTTTTGTGTTTGCAAATTCCTTTAGTTTTTGTTTGTCCTGGAAGCTTTTTCTCTCTCCTATTTTCAATGACAGCCTAGCTGGATATAGTATTCTTGGCTGCATATTTTTCTCATTTAGTGCTCTGAATATATCATGCCAGTCCTTTCTGGCCTGCCAGGTCTCTGTGGATAAGTCTTTTGCCAAGCTAATGTTTCTACCATTATAGGTTACAGACCTCTTGTCCCGAGCTGCTTTCAGGATTTTCTCTTTGTCTCTGAGACTCGTAAGTTTTACTATTAGATGTGGGGGTGTGGACCAATTTTTATTGATTTTGAGGTGGGTTCTCTGTGCCTCCTGGATTTTGATGCCTGTTTCCTTCCCCAAATTAGGGAAGTTCTCTGCTATAATTTGCTCCAATTACCTTCTGCCCCTCTCTCTCTTTCTTCTTCTTCTGGGATCCCAATTATACTAATATTGTTTCATCTTATGGTATCACTTATCTCTCGAATTCTGTCCTCGTGATCCAGGAGTTGTTTCTCTCTCTTTTTCTCAGCTTCTTTATTCTCCATCATTTGGTCTTCTATATCACTAATTCTCTCTCCTGCCTCATTTATCCTAGCAGTTAGAGCCTCCATTTTTGATTGCACCTCACTAACAGCCTTTTTGATTTCGACTTGGTTAGATTTTAGTTCTTTTATTTCTCCAGAAAGGGTTTCTCTAATATCTTCCATGCTTTTTTCAAGCCCAGCTAGTATCTTTATAATCGTCATTCTGAACTCTAGTTCTGACATCTTACTAATGTCCGTATTGATTAGGTCCCTGGCAGTCAGTACTGTCTCTTGTTCTTTTTTTTGAGGTGAGTTTTTCCATCTTGTCATTTTGTCCAGAGGAGAATAGACGAATGAGAGAACAAAATGCTAACAGGGTAACAACGACCCCAGAAAAATATACACTAAACAAATCAGAAGAGACCTTCCAGAAAGTGGTTGCTTTTCTGTTCAGAGAGTTGCTGCTATTCTTTATTCAATCTCCTGTTGAGTTTGTAGGTGTTCAGAATGGTTTGATACCTATCTAGCTGAATTCCTGGGACCAGACGAAATTCAGGTCTCCTACTCCTCCGCCATCTTGTTCCTCCCCCCTCATTAACTCTTAATACTCCACCACAGAGAGGACATCAATGGCAAACTGTTTAACCTGTGTCATCAACTCTACTGGTACTAAAGATTAGTCCTGAACAAGAAAATCTGGAATGCCCTGAAATCTTACAACTCATATTTGGAAGGAATTTAATAGAGGTTCCCCTGAATTTGGCAACAGTCTTAAATAGTTGCAAAGTATATAAATAATGAGCCATGAAGCTCTTCTAAAAAGAAAACTTTTCTAAAAAAAAATTAACAATGTTAAAAAATCAAATTTTGATTACCATGAGAAACAACTGAATTACTAACCTATTCTCTCTATAAAAGATATTACAAAATCATTGTCATATGAAAAAATCAAAAATTATGCAGCTAACAAATGAAGAAAAGGTATTCTAGCAGTGTGGCAGGTAGATAGTTAATAAAAATAAAATTTTATTTTTCTCAATTTTAGGATATTTGTGGCATTTCTCAGATTTTTTTAATGTGTAATTTGTTGTTTTCTTTTTTCATTCTTTTTTTTTTTAAGATTTTATTTATTTATTTATTTGAGAGAGAGAGTGAGAGAGAGCACGAGCAGGGGGAGAGAGAGAGGGAGAAGCAGACTCTCCACTGAACTCAGGGATCATGACCGGAGCCAAAGGCAGATGCTTAACCAAATGAGCCACCCAGGCGCCCCTCTTTTCTCATTCTAAATTAAATGTTTACTTTTGTTCTTAATTTTTGTATTGATAGTGCTGTGTTGTTTTTCTTAAAGAGAACCCCCAAAATTGTATAAACACTAAACTCTACCCCTGAGTTTGGACATTATTCCAAGGCATTTTTTCCCTCTTCTGTCTTGTCTATTTACCCTTTTAATGCTCAGCCCAAATGCCATCTCTACACCACAATTCTTTGTGTCGATGCCTATTTTCACAAAGGAAAGAAGAAATTAAAATGTTTCAAGCAACTACTCTTCTGGACAAATCATGTTAGGTACTTTATGACATTACCTCACTTAGGCATAGATGTTTCTCGAAGGCAAGGCAATTGTTTCTCATATTTCCCAAAATAAAAAATAAATGCTAGTAGTAACAGTTCCTGCTCTCTATGGATGCTATTACGTTAATTATATATCTTAACTTGTCCTTCTTAAGTATGTTGATTACAGATAACATTAAACCCTCCAGGGGACCCATTTCAAACTTGGACATAGTTTCCCAAAATGCAGCTTCAGGTGAACCGAGGGTTCTTTGTCCATACACACAGTCCATGCAAATGTTACAGCTGCATGGGCAAACTGCTCACTTATGCCCAAGATAATCACATGTCTGTACTTGCATTTAACATCTTGGGACTTTGGTACACTCTGTTTTCTGTATCTTACTCTGCCTGAATATTTCCCCTTCTAGCTAATCGTAGTCAGTTCTTAACATCCCCACTGAGAATGACACTCTAATCCTCAGGGATTAAAGAAACACTGCCCCTGGTCTTCAGCATTACATTGTTAATCCATTAGGATTAACAAAAGTCCAATTTGAAAAAATGAGGAAATTATTCCACTGCCCATAATTTAGGATGGCAAAATCAGATCAATTAAGGCTGCCAACATATGATATAATTAACACAACCATTATATGGAGGATATTGCAGCACATATGGTATGATATGAAAAACCAAACAATGTTTTTTATAATGTGTGAATATAGATATTATAAAGTTAAAGATCAAGTAGAGATCTCTTCCTTAGTTCCTCCTTGAGCTGCATTTTTAACATGACCCCCGACTCTATCAAGTGTCAATTTCTTATCTGGTGATGAAATTATCTATTTAAATAGAAAGTTATAACCAGCATTTTTTACTTTATGTGTCAGGTTCTTAATAGTTTCCTAAATAACAAGGAACACTCTTAGTCAGTTGGCATTTTCCAGCGTTTTAATTGCCTGCTGTGATATAATTATTGTGACATTTTGGGATGTTTTTAACATCCTGAATTAAATATTCTGACATCCCACAGAGCACTTCATGAAAACAGTCAAACTGTATTCAAGTCATTAGCAGTCTACAGCTGTCCTTTAATATTAAAATTATTTTCCAACACAAAACACAGATGAAAATTAAAGTATTTAACAACTCTGAGCTCGGGTTAGATCTGAGTTCTATATTACCCTAATTTGTCAAGTAAAGAAGATCAGGGTGACTCTGAGATTCTTCCATTAAACTTTATCTGAAGCACCAAATGAATTAGGGCCACCTCATGATAAAAGAAAATGAACAAAATGTGCTGATTTCAAAAGTGCAATTAGCCCCAGATTACACAGCCACAAATTCTACACTAAGAATCATCACCAGAACACCACATCTCTTGCTCTATTGTCCTGGAAAGCTGGCCTGCTTTATTTTATTCATGTAATTATCTATCTATCTATCTACCTACCTACTTATCTATCTGTTTAATATGATACGTTCAAATAAAATGGGACAGATAATTTAGATAACTGATGTATTTTAAATAACATACTCCATACTGTAATTCTATGGCAAAATCCTAATCCGAAGGGAAGACCCGCTGGATGGACCACCGATTAGCACAGGGATAACTCACCATTGTCACCTGGATGTCTTATAAGCCTCTCAAATTTGGCCCATCTGAAACCTTCTGCTTGAGTCTCTTACCTTCTCCTCCCACAGACTCCCCCATCTCAAGAAATGGCAACCCCATGCTTCCGGTGGCTCAGCCCACAAACTTGGCAATATCACTCATTACTTTCTTGCTCTCACGTGTAAAAATCCAAGCCATCAGAAAATCCCATTGACTAATATTCATAATGGATGCAAAATCCAACACTTCCCACCACCTCCTCCTCTGCCTCTTAGCTCAAGCCACTAGCATCTTTTTTTTTTTTTCCAACTGAGATAAAATATACATAAAATTTGCCATGTTAACTATTTTTAAGTGGGTATATCAGTGGAATTAAGTACATTCACAATGTTGGGCAACTATCACTACTATCCATTTCCAGAACTTTTTCACTGTCCCAAACAGAAATTCTGCACCCATTAAACAATAACTCCTGGGGCACCTGGATAGCTCAGCCGGTTAAGCTTCTGTCTTCGGCTCAGGTCATGATCCCAGGGTCCTGGGATCGAGTCCCGCATTGGGCTCCCTGCTCAGCGGGGAGTCTGCTTCTCTCTCTCCCTCTGCTGCTCCCCCTGCTTGTGCTCTCTTGCTCTCTTTCACTCTAATCTCTCAAATAAATAAAATTTTTAAAAAATTAACTCCTCACCCCCGAACCCCATCCCAACCCCTGGTAACCTCTATTCCACTTCCCTATGAATCTGACTTTCCTAGGTACTTCATATCAATGAAATCATACAATATTCGTCCTTCTATGTCTGGCTTATTTCACTTGGCATAATGTTTTAAAGCTTCATCTATATTGTAGCAGGTAACAGAATTTCATTTTCTTTTTAATCTGACCATTGTATGTCTATACCACATCTTGTTTATCCATTCATCTGTTGATGGATGTTTGGGTTGTTTTAACCTTTGGCTTTTGTGAATAATGCTGCTATGAACCAAGTTTCTGGGATCTGCTTTTGATTCTTTTGTGCATGTATCTAGAAGTGGAAGTGCTGAATCATATGGTAATTCACTATCATCTTCTGATTGAACACTAGTATTCTAACTGGGCTCTCTGTATCCACCCTGCTAACCCCATAGTCCATTATCCCCGTGGTAGTTAGGGTGATCCTTTTACAACTTAAATCACATCATGTCACTGTCCTGCTCAAAGTACTCCATGGTATCTCACTGTCAGAAGAAAATCCAAAGCCTATCCTATGACCTGCAAGACTCTCTGTGATCTGACCTCTGCATGCCTCTCTGATCTAGTCCCGTTACTCTTCACCTCTGCTCACCCACCAGTCCACCAACCTCCCTTCTATGCCTCAAACATGACATGCACACTTCTCACTTTTGCCTCAGGACCTTCCCAATGACTGCTACCTCAGCCTGGATAACCAGATAACTGCATGGGTCCATCCCCCATTTCTTCAAGGACACTGCTCAGATATAATCTTACCAGAGTTGCCTTCTTTGTCTCCTTATCTAATGTAGTCCACAAGTACACACACACACACACACGCATGATGCGCACACGTACCCCTATCATTCTCTATCTACTTACCCTGCTACATTTTTTCCATGGACCTTCTAACACCTGACACATCATATATATCTTGGTTTATTTATTAGTTGACTGTCTTCACTCACTAGAATGTAAAATTCCCAAGGCCAGGGACATCATATTGTTTACTGCTGTGTTCCAAGAAAGAACCTAGATGGATAATCAGCACAGATAGGTGCTCAGTAACTGTGGCTGATGTTTCTGTGCTCATCACCCTTCCCTCTGCTCTGAAAAGAGGTTCTGGCTCATATCTGAAGGGTCCTGAACATCAGGGAAACCGGCCATTTGCAGTCAGTAATGGTCTCACTATCTTCCTAATCATCTCGACTGCTCTTTCTATGGGAGTGATGGGAAAGAAAAAGGGGATAGGACAAACTTTTTTTCAATAACTTATTTTTCCTCATTACAAAAGTAACATATGTCCTTCTAGAAAATGTAGGGAATCTAGGTGAACACAGAAAAGAAATTAAAAATCCATAATGTGCTAACCAAAAGGTAATGATTCTTAATGCTTTCATGCATATCCTTCCAATCTTTGTTTTCTACTCATATTCATTTTTCCTAATAATGGAATCAAATACATATTTTTTTATCTTGTCTTTTCCTTAAATGTTATATATCACAAACAGCTTGGTTATGAAATGTTCTCTGACAACATCATTCCCAATGGCTGGATAATATCCACTGGATGAAGTACCATAATATAACCCTGTGTATTGGGCATTTAAATAGTTTCCCATTTTTCTGTATTATTAGCAATGTGGCATATTTTTTTTTAATTTTAAGATTTATTTATTTTGGGTGGCAGGGGAAGGGGCAGAGGGTGAGGGAGAGAGAGTCTTAAGCAGACTCCATGCTGAGTGTGGAGTCTGACACAGGGCTCGATCTCACGACCCTGAGATCAGGACCTGAGCTGAAAGAAGAGTCGGACGCTTAACTGACTAAGCCACTCAGGCTCCCCAGCAATGTGGCATCTTTAAATCTAAATCTTATGGGCTATCACAGGCCTGTACCTCTGAAACCAGTAATACATTATATGTTAACTAACTGAATCCAAATTAAAAAATGTTTATTAAATCAATCAATCAATCTTGTGGGCTGCTCTGAAAATGTCCTTAGGATTAATTCCTAAAAGTGGAATTTGGGGGTTGGTGACTATGCAGAATTTTAAAGATTTCCATACATACTGTGAATTTACACTCTTCCAGGCAGGGCAGAAGAATGCGTGCATTAGGGATGCCTGAGACTTGTCACCTTTAGTTACCACAGTTGCTCAGTGTAATAAGCGAACTGACCTCAGGATTAGGCTCATCTGGGATGGATTGGGAGGATCATAAGCACAGGAGGTTAGAATAGAGGAAAGGAGTGGGAACTAAGGACAGGAATACTAAAAACAGACTTGACCTCCTCCACAGTCTTTGCCCTGAACTGACCAAGGTGGTTAACAGTAGTATTTAAGGTACAGCATAAACAAATGGTATTTCTCACTATATTACTGTGCCCTCAACAAAATAATTAATATGAATTTTGATGCAAACAATGTATTGATTATGCTTGGTTTTTCTTAAAAAAAACCTTGACACAGCAATTTAAAGTTTGCATCTGAGTTCAGTTTATTTCAATATATGGTTTTAATGGATTTATAGCTATTTTATAACTGGAAAATATAGCTTGCAAAAGGCACAATATTCACAGAGAATAAATGGGACAAAGTTTAGTAACAATACTGGATGAGATTCATATTTCAAATCATTGTAATTGTTTCAAATGCTTTGGCCAACTTCTGGTCAGATTAAATCATTGTTTGATATTGTAATTTGACTGACAGAGAACTTGTACTAGAAGGAAGGGGGCATCTTCTTCCTCTTTGTAGTTAAATAATTAAAATTATCTTTGATAATGCAGTTTAATTACAGGAACATTTTATTTTTTAAAAAATTTTATTTATTCATTTGAGAGAGAGAAAGAGGGAACGCATGAGCAGGGGGGAGGGGCAGAGGGAGAAGCAGACTCCGCTGAGCAGGGAGCCTGACGAGGGGCTTGATCCCAGGACCCTGAAATCATGACCTGAGCCGAAGGCAGATGCTTAACCGAATGAGCCACCCAGGCGCCTCTTACAGGAACATTCTAAAGAAACATGTTTGGGGCGCCTGGGTGGCTCAGTCGGTTAAGCGTCTGCCTTCGGCTCAGGTCATGATCCCAGAGTCCTGGGATCGAGTCCCATGTCGGGCTCCTTGCAAGGAGTCTGCTTGTCCCCCTGCCGCTCCCCCTACTCATTCTCTCGCTCCCTCTCTCTCAAATAAATAAATAAAATCTTAAAAAAAAGAAAAAAATATATACATGTTTGTTCTTCAAAAGTCCATTTCATTAAAGCCTGATCAGATAAACTGTGCAACTTCTTACCCAGATATAAACTGGAATATACTACATCCCACTAAAGTAAGCAAGCTAGTGAGGTCAGTATGACTGTCCACCCTCTGCTTTGTGAAACTTCCACATTCTCCCCTAACACATACATCCTGTTTTTGAAAAAGCCCATGTGGACCAAGGGACAGCTCCACATATTAAAAACTGGTAAAGCTAATTTTTCTTATTATTAGATGAAATTAGCATCTGCAAGTGCTACTATTCCTTCTTGTGTCCCACTTCGGAAATCACTGTTGTAAGAAGAGCGTGCTATGCTTCAGGAAAATAAAATTACAATACAATATAATGTGATCTACAGTTTTCAAAGCACATTAGTGTCTACGAAGAGCTGTCAGTACTCGCTATGTCCACTCCTCACTATCCAGTGTGAGACGCCTTCCAAACACCCTTCACCTTTCTAACAAAGGCTTCCTTTTGATTAAAAAAAAAAAAAAAATTCTTAGTCTTCCTCTGTCTCAATCCCTCTTCAACTGTCAAGATGCTTACTATGCCTTCTCTTTTTTTTTCTTCACAGCTTAGTGAGGTATAATTTTCTTACCATAAAATTCATCCATTTTAAGTGTAAAATTCAATTCTTGTTAGTAACTTTACAGAATCAGGCAATCATTACTATAGTCCAATTTTAGAACATTTCCATCACTCCAAAAATATCCCTTATGCCCATTCATGCTTTTTTTTCTTTAAAAACTCCCTTTGTTTGGTCCTATGACAGCACATTCTTAATTTCCCTATTGTTTTTTTTCCTACCCATTCTTTCCTACCCTCCTTGGCCTATCCCGCCTACTCTATTTAACCTTTATTTTTTTTTTAAGATTTTATTTATTTATCAGAGAGAGAGAGCGTGCACAAGCAGGGGGAGCGGCAGGCAGAGGGAGAAGCAGGCTCCCCCTGAGCAGGGAGCCCGATGCGGGACTCGATCCCAGGACCCTGGGATCATGATCTCAGCCGAAGGCAGATGCTCAACCGAATGAGCCACCCAGGCGCCTCTCTATTTAACCTTTAAATATTGATATTACTTACAGCCTGGTCTTAGGTTCTCTCCTCTTCTTACCCTGCACTATCTCCCTGTGCCATGACTTTAGTTGCCAATCCCTTCTATATCGAAATCGCTTCTCCACCCAGACCTCTTTTCTGAGCTCCAAACCTTTGGATGTTCCCTTGTGCACCTGGTGTTTTCACGTGGGTGTCTCACGGGCACCTCCAACTGAACATTCCTGAAAATGAATTTAGTATTCTCAGTCTACCCCAAACCTCTTCCTCCTCCAGTGTCTCATCTCTCAATAAAGACACCACTAACACCCTTCACTTAGTAGCTCACACCAGAAAATCTGGGCATTATCCTTAACCCCTCCCTCTCCCTAACCTGCCATATCCAGTGCATCTCTGCTCTCCATCTCCACACCTCCCCAGCCCCAAAGCACCAACATTTCTTACCTGGACAGCTATCATAGCCTCCTAATGATTTCCCTGCATCCACTCTGCACACTTCCTACACATTTCCCCCACACTGCTTTCACAGTCAAATAAAAATTTCCTATCTTGCAAATCTGTTTAAAATGTTCCAATAGTCTCTATAACCCTTAAAGTAGATTCAAAGTTCTTTTGGTTTTCCAATTTTATTGAAATACAACCTAAGCGTCCATTGATGGATGAATGGATAAAGAAAATGTGGTATATAATACAATGGAATATTTTTCAGCCATAAAAAAGGAAGGAAATTTTGCCATCTGCCATAGCATAGATGAACCTTGAGGGCATTATGCTAAGTGAACTGAGTAAAAATTCTTTACCACAGCCTACAAAGCCCTGAATCATCAGATCTCTAATGACCCCCCCAAGCTCACATGCATCCCTCTCATTCTTGCTCACTGAAATTCCACCACGGCTAATTAAGGCACCAAGCTCCCCTCAAGGAGGTCATTTCCCCTCCCTGAGTCTCTCTACCTCTTAGTCTTACTCATTCTCAGGTCTTAGCTTATATGTCTCCTTCCCAAGGAAAACTTTCTTCCCTGACTCCACATTCCTGGTCAGGTTCCCTAAACTACAATCTCCAGTTATAGCATCCCCTTATTTTTTACTTTGTAGCACTCATCACAACTATAATTAAATAGCAATTTGTATTATTTCATGTCTGTTTCACTCCTTAGAGGATAATCTCCATGAAGGCAGGGACAATGTCAGGTTTGCTTCATGGCTACACCCTGAGGAGCTGGCTCAGTGCCTGACACATAGGAGGCAGTCAGTAAATACTTATCCAAGGACTGCATGGTTTCATTTAGTCCTCACTGAAATCCTGAAAGGTAACCAAGGACGTTCACACTGCATCGGAAAAGAAACTAGGATTCAGAGAAGGCAGGCAACTCACCCAAGATCAATCACAAAGGATTTTAGAAGCATAAACAGAATAATGTGTTGAGCAATTTAGAATACTTGTTTAATCAAAACTGAGTAATGATTAATGATACTCATTTTCATTAATATTGTTCAGCTTTTAAACAAATGTCCCAGCCATGGAACAAAAGTAGTCAGTCAGCCTTAGGAAACAGAGTTACAACTATGTTTCTCATTTCTAACTCTCAAAAAATGCTTGTGAGTTAAAAATTAACATATATTAAATCACTCCCTCCCAGGAAGGCCTAACCCATGCCCGGGCTATTAGTTGTACATACCATATAAAGATTACTGATAAAAGGAATTCACAGCTTCTCCCATTTCTATACTCAATCACCACATACTGAAAAACTGCTATGAATCAAGGACTCACTGGATGGTAGACAGTACTGGGTAGTATGGTAGACAGTACCACACCTATGAAACATTTTAGAAATGTTTGTTGACTGGATACAGGAGTGAACCCAAACTTGAACTCCCAACTTTCTTTTTTTTTTTAATTACTTTCAGTTACCCCCAACTTTCTAATTCAAATTTTACATGTAACTTATACCTCAATTAAAAAAAAAAAAAAAGTACACATAATTTCTTGAGCCTCCCTGTATCTGGGGCTTAAGTGAACTAGCTCTTAAATGGCCCACCACCACCAGTACCCAGCATCTTAACCCTGTCAGAACTCTCTGCAGAGAAAAGACAACACCTTGAAATAAGATATGAATGCATAACAGATACAAGGACTTTTTCTAATAAAACAACTGACATAAACCAGTAAAATCTAAGCAATAAAAGCAGTGGATATCACTCAACAAGCACCTATTGAGTACCTGCTATGGGCCACATAGGGTCGATAACAATGATAGCCACATCTGTGTCATGTGTTTACAAATGTGTTTACAAAATCTTACTACCTACCTTTCCTGGTCCCTCTCAGCAATGAGCTCTAACACGACAACCTGTGGTCTAACAGCCACTTAGTTTCTGATCCAAGCCCTCTAAGACCCAACAACCACCACAGAGACAGTAGGTTAGTCCTATGAGTTTAGGATCCAGTATGCTAAAATAAGCTCTGGTCTCTCATAAGCCCACCAAACCATGACAGTCTCTTAACACTTCTGGAAGTAATCCATAGGACTGGTTCTTCCACAAGTCCTGAATAGGACTTCTTTCACTAGACCTGAAGTCTCGCCCTGAGCCCCATCTAAATAAAGCCTTGATGATCACACTAACACTTGCTAGTCCATTGTCAATGAGGCTGAGACCATATCTGTGAAATTTCCCCTTATGGCAGACCAGAGCAGCCCAATCAAGTCACCAGGCCAGCAGGTCAACTGCAGAAGTTGATGTCAGGGCCAGACAAGCCTTGACCAAGGCTCTGTTGACACCAACATCATCAGAAGCAACAGAGACAAAAGCCAAGTGTCAACTCATAGAAGCCACATCTTAAACCTAGGCTGAGGATTTTACTTAAAATCAACAACAGTAGATGATACAATATGATCAGGAACAGAGTAAATTAAGGAAAACAGTTTGAGTCAAGAATCGAAGTGGGTAAAAAGCAAAAGATTCCAAGGATTGAATTTTGAGACTCCATTCCTATTAGTACTGAGGTTAGTGGATGGCTAGGTTAAAGGCATGGGAATAAGGGGACACTGGAACTTGCAACCAAAAGAAAACTAGGATAGGTCCTCATAACAAGATTAAGTGTATTATTCCCATTTCACAGATAGGAAACGGAGGCTTGAAAGCTCAAGTGATTTGCTCAAAGAAACCTGGTCGAGGAATAAGATGCACCTAGCACCAAGCATCCTAATAAACATTGTAAATGTTTGTTGACTGGATACAGGAATGAGCCAAAACTTGAACCCCCAATTTTCTGATTCATATTTTACATTTCTGATTGAGCCTCACTATAGAAAGAGTTTTACATAAACTAGCTCTTTAATGGTATTTCCCACCACCACCCTGCCTCCATGAGTGCTAAAGGAGAGCCAAATAACTCATGATTAGAGTCAGGCAGGTCTAACGTGAGTCACTTTTGCAGAGGCAAGTTTTGAAAGAGAAACATGAATCTGCAGAAAGATCTGCCTTACAGTGGCAATAAGTGAAAATGTAAAAATGGGGGCACCTGGGTGGCTCAGATGGTTAAGCGTCTGCCTTCGGCTCAGGTCATGATCCCAGGGTCCTGGGATCGAGTCCCGCATCGGGCTCCCTGCTCAGCGGGGAGCCTGCTTCTCCCTCTGCCTCTCTTTCTGTCTCTGATGAATAAATAAAATCTTTAAAAAAATAAATAAATAAATAAATAAATAAATAAATATTAAAAAAAAAAAAATGTAAAAATGGAAGCCATCTATTTGCATGTCCCTGAGAGAAACCAAATTTGCCTGGCTGGAGAAGCATTACAGTTTATTTCTGTACCCCAAAGGCAAAATCACAGTGGACATAATAGTGCTAACTTAAATGACACTCCTGAAATGACAACCTCTCCAGAGAATATTCCTCTCTCAACCTTCTTCTCTCTATATGCTCTTAGTCAAAGCCAGGGGTGGTGAGTACCTATATGTTCATGTATTGAATAGATTAATAATAAACATTTGTTTTGAATTCTATTTTAAATTAGTAACGAGACTTTCAGACAGGGAGCTCACTGGAAGCCTGCGTTTCTGAATAATGTTGGTTAATCACTGAACCACCCTGTGAACTCACCAGGCACTATATAGAATAAACATATGACTACAGTTTGTCCTTTATGCCCCCGTGTTACTTAGCTAATAGCATAGGTCTGAGAGCACATTTCTGTAAATGATAGAATAAAATGTACAAAATAACAATGAGACAAGCCAAAAATATCAACAGATGGAGACATGAAAGGTTAAGGCTGACATTCCCTCTTTAAAGACACTGCGATAGGATGAGGGTAGAGAAATGTCAAACAGAAGGGAGGTAAAACAAATGAAATTCACCACAGTAGCTGGCTTATGTCAAAATCTCAAAGGTGACTAGAAAGGCCTTTCAAGTCTAAATAAAGATGGGAAAATACCAATAATTATGCCTTCTATTTATCACCTTTCAGTAACGGGAGACATTTTACCAACTTTAACTCATTAATCCTCACAACATGACTGTGAGTCAAGTGACTGACAACTGGTCTACTTTGTTTCACAGAAAAAAAGAGACCCAGGGGATGAAATGAGTGACAGAGTTTCTATACCATGCCTGTGGGGCAGCCAGGGAAGAAATTTAAGAAATTCTAGCAATTCTAAAATCCAGATGCTAAACCCATAGAAACTTGGGTCCCCCAAAGAAACTGACTGCAATAGCAGAATCTAAAATCCTACGATTAGAAAGCTATTCTCTTCTAATTAGCTGCCAGGACTATAATTCTCTGATCTGTTCCTTCTAGGTGTTAATGAGGATTTTTCATTTTTGAAAAGAATCCTGATACTGTCAGTAATAATAAATATGGAACCAGAGCTTTAAGGTCATATGTCATTAGATGCTAAAGATGAGGTCCATGTATTACCCTGTGCCTATATTACCCTGTACCTGTATTAGTATCAAAATATTTGCTGTCACTCTCTGAAGAACACTGTAATCAAGCTTGGTCTTGGGACTTGTGTTGCCCCTCTCTCTGTGAGAAGATGAAATAACACTACCGTGTTGATGTCAGGCTTGACCATGTATCTGCCTCTGGCCAATGAAATGTAGGCAAAGTCACATCTGTCACTTTTAAAAAGCTTTCAGGATTAACACTTAGTCAGCCATGTGCATTTCTCCTCTGCTGTGAGACCTGAAAGCTGAAGAGAGAGATGGTGCCATCAATTCACCCAAAGTCACACAGCTGGAGATGGACAGAGCTGTGATTCGAACCCAGGCAACTGAGCTCCAGCACCTGTTCTCTGAACCATTGTTCTATACTTTCATCATGGTAACAGTGTCGCCTAAAAGAGGATGAACTGTTCAGTAGAAACTTTATAATCAGCAATTTTTTTTTTTTTTAGATTTTATTTATTTGAGAGAGAGAGAGACAGCGAGAGAGGGAACACAAGCAGGGGGACAGGGAGAAGCAGGCTTCCCGCGGAGCAGAGAGCCCGATGTGGGGCTCAATCCCAGGACCTTGGGATCATGACCTGAGCCGAAGGCAGACGCTTAATGACTGAGCCACCCAGGCGCCCCTATAATCAGCAATTTCTTTAGGTATTGGTGAGAATTTGGCTGAAGCTTAGAAAGGTAATGATTAATTACGAGTTTTTATTTTTTGTATGTATGTTTGTTTGAGATCTTTATATTAACGGGTATAATTTAATGTTAGGTAGAAACCTGCTTATACTTTAAGAAAGAAGTGAATGACTCTTTAATAGGCTAACACCTGCCCTCAAGGGTTTCAATTCCAATTCTTCACTTCCAACAAAAGCTGGCCAACTGACAACTTCTTAGTTCCACCCTCCTCTCTGTAGGACCTTTGAACAACGGTTACTCTTCCCAATCATTAATTCCTCTTTGTTTGTTTGTTTTTTTTTTTATTTGAGAGAGAGCAAGTGAGAGAGAGCAGAGCGAGGGAGAGAGCATAAGCTGGGAGGAGGAACAGAGGGAGAGGGAGAAGCAGATTCCCCGCCGAGCAGGGAGCCCGACGTGGGGCTCGATCCCAGGACCCCGGAATCATGACCTGAGCCGAAGGCAGACGCTTAACTGACTGAGCCACCCAGGCGCCCGTTTCTGTTTTTCTACTCTGGAAACAGAGATCCAAACTACACCTTTCAAATACAAGTTCCTACCGCAATCTGCCACTTCCCAGTCTTCCCCCATGATAGTAATCAGTACCTCCATTAAGCAAGTTGCTCAGAACCCAAATCTGGAGACACTCGTCGATTCCCCTTTTTCGCTCACATCCTTCATTTAATTCTTCAGCATACACTGTCACTCTATCTCCAAAATACATTCTACATCCTACTATTTCATGCGTATCCTACCACTACTCCCAACCCTGAGCATCTACACCCCCAGGACTAAAGCAATGGACTCCCAACTGGTCTCTTTGCATCCACTCTTGATCCCCTCTAAACTGCTCTCCACAGAAAAGCCAGAGTAACCCTTCTAACAGATAAATGGGATTGTGCCACCTTCCTCCTCTTAACCCTCCAAGAGCTTCCCACCCAATGGTAAGCTGGTCAATGTTTAATAACCTGTGTGGTATCACCAAGCACCTGGTTGGGAAGAGATGTTAACAGTCTGATCCTGAATAGTATAAATGGGCTCCAAGATTTCATGGTTGCCCCCACAAAGTCCAGAATCCATACTATGACCTCAAAGCCCTACATGGTCTTCCCCTGCCACCCCTCAGATCTCACTGTTCTTGTTCACTGTCCTCCAGCCATACTGCCCTCTTTGTTATTTCTCAAACATTCCAAGCATATGCCCATCTCAGTGAATATTCCTCCCACAGATATTCGCAGTGCTGCCATCCTCACTTGGTTCAAGTTTCTGCTGAAATGTTCCTTCCTGAACACACTAAATGAATTAGGACCCCTCCTTCTCCAAATCCTTACCCCCGATAGTTTTAACACTGACAAACATTCTACTAAAATTTTATTTATCTGTCTATAAATCCACTGGGGATATAAGCTCCTTGCCGTAAAGGACACTTGCTTGTTCGCTGTCATCTCCCCAGCATCTAGAAAATTTCCTAGAACATCACAGATGCTCATTAAGTAATGATTCAATGAATATACAAATGAATGAAGCAACTAATGAATGAATCAACTAATAATACTTCTCAAAATAAAAAATACAGAAGTATGACTAGTGGAAAGGAGAATAGGGCAAGGACAAGCATCTGTCCTAATTCAGTCCCTGAACAGCAGTGAGACCCAAGTTATAACTGCCTTGGTCTGTCAAGTGGGAGGAAAAACAAATGACGGAAGTGAAGACCGAATGCAAAAATAATGTGCTAAAGAAAATAGGCGAGGTTCAGTTACAAGGAGCTGGAAGTAGAGCTGTTTCCAAGAAAGAAAAGAATAAGGACAATTTAAGTATAATCCTGATCTAGTAAAGAAGGTCCATGAGTCGTGGTCAGGATAATCAGGCACTAATCCAAATACTGCCACTTACATGCTAAGCCAAGGGATTTCACCAAGTTTTCTAATCTATATTAAAAAATCATTAAAAAGAGGGAATGCAATGTCATGGTTCCTCAGGCCACTTGTTACTGCTTGAGATTATATGGTTGCAAGCAACAGAAACCAACTCTGGCTACCTTAGGCATAAAGAACTTTAGAAAAGGGATATTGGGTAGCTCTCGGAATCAAAGGGAAGGCTGGAGAACCAGATCAGGGAAGGACTACATACCAGCCCTTGGCTCTCATACCCAGCCCTTGGCTAAGGGAGGACTCATACCCAGCCCTTGGCTAAGGGAGGACACATCAGTTTTATGATCTACTCCTGAGATGGCACAGAAAAGAGCAAGAGGAACTCTCTTAAAGGGAATTTGGGGGGCACCACCTAAAGCGAAGAGAATGGATCTTGTCCAGCCAAATACAAAAGTCTCTTGCACACCATTTCATCTAATTCTGTAGTTCAGGTTTCTAATACTTCCAAGACCCCTCTCACCCCACTAGGTGACTGATTTTCACAAAATCTCTAAGAGTCAGGCAGAAATGGGCACAGGACAAACCAGCACAGGACATTAATGTACTTTATAGAAGAAAAAAAAAAATAAGAAAGAAAATTGAGGACTATTTCCTGACCTTTTAATGTGTATCAGAGTACTGTGCTAACAGCTTTACACATAATCTCATATCACTCTCTCAGTGTTATGAGACAGGTATTTCACATGAGGACACTGAGGGTTAGAAAGATCTAATGATTCACCCAAGGTCACACAGCCAGTAGAACTGAGACTTAAACCCCAATTTGTCAGATTAGAATTTTAATTTTCTTAATTTATAAGGTATTAAGATATGCTTGGCTGTACAAAAATTCGAATGGTCTTTTAGGTGATGGGAAAACAATCCTAAGCATACATAATATGCAAATTATTTTATAATACAAGCCTGAGAAAATTAAATTAAACCATAAATGTGAAAATAGCTTTAAAGCTAAAAGCACTAATTAGACTGAATATATTATAATTAGTATTAGGATATTAAAATCACATATTGATTATTGACCCAGTAAAATAACAGAAAAGAATTTCTTTTATGAAAAGCATTGTAACCTTGAACTTTCCATATAATCATGCATATTAGGTACTGACAGCTCTGTTAGCTCCAGCCCAGGGAAGGCGAAAGGAGGGAAAATGGAGAAAACAATTGAGAAGGGAAAAAGGTTGACTGCTGATGATGCCTTTCAGTCACCCTCAAATCAAGTGAGTTAGCCATTCAATTTAACCCTCCATTTCCCTTGAAAGGAAAAAAATCAGGTTACCTGTAGAGAAGTTTTTGCAGTTTACTGTTATTTCAAATCATTTTTTTTAATTAAGGGGAGGATAATGCAGTGAAATTTATTTTCTTCTCAAAATAAAGGGAGGAACACCAAAAAAGATGAATGCGAATAGATAAATCAGTAATTAGTCTTACAGGGGTGCCTGGGTGGCTCAGTCATTAAGCATCTGCCTTCGGCTCAGGTCATGATGGGATCGAGCCCCACATCAGGCTCCCTGCTTGGCAGGAAGCCTGCTTCTCCCTCTCCCACTCCCCCTGCTTGTGTTCCCTCTCTCACTGTCTCTGTCTGTCAAATAAATAAAACTTTTAAAAAAATAAATAAAAATAATTAGTCTTACAGATCCACACACTTATCTATCTGTGAATATCTGGGGATGGAGGGGGCAGCTACATCTCCATCTACAGTATCTATACAATACACAGAATAGAAATAAACAGGCTAGAACTTTTAGGTACAGATTGAAACTGCAGGTAATGCAGGTTAAGTCATTAACCAATTACATGACTCTGGGCAAGTCACTTGATTTCCCTTTGCCCTTTGGTCCACCCCCCAGTTGGGCACTACACAGAAACTCCCTGAAAACCAGATGTTACATCAAAGCCAATATTTCCTGGAGGCCAGCCTTGCTGACTTCTTTGAAAAGCACTAAATTTAGAAGTAGCGTGCAAATAACACTGCTCAGATTAAAATCCCTTATTAGTGGTCCAGATGATAATCAAAGGCAAACAGATGGTCGCTTAATGAATGTTATTGGAAGGAAGGCATCTTTAAATATAGGATTTGTGTGAAAAGTTTGCTTTTTCTTACAAGTTATTTTGATGATTATGTTAGAATATTGGCATCTCTTTTTAGAATATAACCTTGTGGAGCCTCATAGACATGTTGAGCAAGATCAAAGTGTTGGAAGGCCAATGAAAGGCTTCTCCAAGTCTAATAAGCAAAATTATGCAGTTAAAATGGAGATCAAAAGCTTCAAGAGAAAGCATATAGTTACCAAGAGCCAGAGTGTATATATTAAGGAATCAGAGATATCAAGTATACCTAGCTTTTTAGAAACCTGAAGTGTGAAACCAAATCTATACCACTGCTGGAATAGGGAACGGCTGTTTCTTTTACAAAAGATTTATAATAGGATTCCTTGTGACCCAGAGAACCCTAACGTGTTTGAAGCCGGATTTGATTTATTTGTTTTGGGTTTTGGTTTTTTTTCAATAAACATGCCATCCTCCTTGCTCAGCAAAAATTCAGTTAGTGGCCATACCTCAATCCCTTCTATACAGAGGAAAGAATTACAAACTACATCCTAAAACAGGCAAGACAGCCTTCCACATTACAGCTGAAGACTGAACCAGCATCAACTCACGCTATTGCTACAAAAAGTGTCAGGCACCTTTTACAAAAGAAATTTGTCAAAAAACGAAACAGAACAATACAAGACTACACACTTACCAGTTTCCATGGAGTACAACTGGGGTCGACAGAGGCACAACTCTACAGGTTATGTGTCATTCACGGTCCACTCAGGATACAGAAACCACACTAACTGAATAAAGAAAATATTCAACTAACTGAACATTGAATATAAAGTATTCTTAACTAAATGTAAAGTTATTATCTAGGTAACCGAAAGAGTAAAAAGAACTCTAATAGTGGGCTTCTAAGTGTTTACAACTAGCTCTCTCTTTGGGGAAACCTGGTCTGTAGCATTTGCCAATTTCCATGGTGTAAATACTCCCACTGTGGCAGGCTGGCACATTGCCAGCTACTAACAGTTTAACAACTGACTCGCAAAATTCCAGAAAACTTAACACTGGGCTTTCACAAGCCAGTATGGGCTGATTCCAGCACAGAGGTAGCAACTGCAGGAAACAACTAACACCCTTAGGGATGAGGAACAAAAACAGGTTGGAACTATCAAAATTTAGAAGCTCGCAGGGGCCCTGCAGAGTTGAAACAGAGATCTGAGGAGCTGGTGCTGCCCAGCGGTGCTGGTGACAGAGGTGCCAGGAGGCCCACGGGCCTGAGAGCCTGAAAAGAAGAGGCTTCTAAAAAGGAGGTGTGGGGCAGCCTGCCGGAGCCTTGCCATCCACCAGGAGACGGTTTCCACGTGGCAGCTCCCGCTCCACGGTAACCACGGTAACTGTGTGCAACCAAAAGGCCACGATCTAAAATAGGGCTATGTCGGAGCAGCTGCAACAGGACTCTGCGGAGCGTGCTACTCAGACATTGAAGAAATATAACAAAGAAGGACCCATTAAGAAGTTGGACAAGAGGTACAGTCCCGCATGACTCTGCATTGTTGATGAAACCAAACCACATCTACTCCTCCTTGGGCCAAGTGGCCATTCTTCCGTTCAAATCTGATTAAAAGCACGGACTATGCCACACACCCAGAGCTGCATGAAAAACCAGGAACTGCAGCCTAAATTCCAAATACCAAAGACCGAGACCTCCAGCCTTGCCTAAGGGAACACCTCGATCCCTGAATCTTTATTATGCTGCTTTGTGCAGGGCATTCTCTGTACTAACTTGTGCTGGTTATTTGAAAACCAGCAAAACAGGGGTGCTGGTGGCTCAGGCAGTTGAGCGCAGGACTCTTGATTTCCACTCAGGTCATGATCTCAGGGTCCGCTCTGTGCTCAGGAAGGAGTCTGCTCGAGATTCTCTCCCTCTCCCTCTTCCTCTGCCCGCCCCCCCCCCCCACAGGTGCGCTCTCTCTCTCTAAAATAAATAAATCTTTAAAAAATAATAAAAATAAAATTTTAAAAATTAGCAATACAGCTTACGTGTGTGTTTATTTTCTATTCCGTCTCTCTCTGGCCCATGTTTTTTTCTTCTCAAAGTCTATTCCTTGCTGACTCCCAAGTGGAGCGCAATATTTGGAAGCGTCAGAAAAAGACACAAACTGGGTTCAATTCTGACTTCGGGAAGGAAGCGCGGCCAGACGAAAGCTTCGCCAGAGCCGAACTCACAGGAACAGGAAGCAGGGAGGAAGGAGCACGCCCCTTCCGCCTCCAGAACCGCAATCTCCCTCGAGCGCCCCCTAATGGAGGAGTAACAGAGAGCCGCTCCATAGGGGACAGTGGTTTGCGGAGTCCCAGCCCCAACACTGCGGAGCTGAATCTAGAAAGGAGGGTTTGGAGCTGAAAGGTAAATAGCTTCATACCTGACACAGTTATAACCGGAAGAATGATGCTTTATACTTGTATAACTCTTTACAATTTGAAAAGCTTTTAAAAAATGTATTTGAAATAATAACCACCATTTACTAGTATTTACAACCTGCCAGGAGTCATGCTACTTTCTATGCACAACATATCTCATTCCATTTTCACAATAATCTTATAAGATATCCTTAACCCCATTTTGTGTACGAAGAAACAGAAGTACAAAAATATTAAGACAGTTGCCACACATTACACAGGTTGATGGCAATTAAGTGGTTCTCAAACAAAAGTCCTCTGCCTTCATTTCATCATGCCACCTCTCAGCCACAGGGTATCATTTTCAGTTAGGAAAGAAACCAAAATGTCAGCACCAACTTCATTTAAGGTATACTCAAGAAGATTTATATTCAAAGATTTATATTCTTAATGGGGTAGAGCAGAGATCGTATTAGTCATAACGGTGCTTGCTCTCAGTCACTGCTTGGAAGAATTGTGGTATGCAATAAATACTCCAGTTAAGAGGTCTATCTATTAAAGCTGGAGGTCTCCTGGAAGTAACAGAAACCATAACAATAGTGACCTAAACAATTCAGGGGTTTCATTTTTCATATGTAAAATGAGTCCAGAGTCCAGCAGTGCAAGAATGATACAGTAACACCGTGATGCCTTCAAGGATCTGGGTTCTTTCTAATATTCTGCTCCATCATTCTTCCTTTGCAGGTGTCTTCCATTCTGCTGCATGACTGTGATGAAACTGTTCCTTCATATCTAATGCTGAGTCTGTGTCCAAGTTAAAAAGAAGGTAAGGACAAAGGGCAGCTAATTCTGTTCCTTTACAAGAATTTTCTCAGAAGCCCCTCCCAGGAACTTCTGCTTACATTTCATTGTCCAGAACCATGTCCCACAGCTGCTCACAGCTGAAAGGGAGGTTGGGAAATGCCTTTTGTAGCTAGGCATATTTCCACACAATAAAATAGGGGTTCGTTGAGTTTGAAAAAAAAAAAGAAAGGCTGGATATTGGTTTGGCCATTATGCACATGAATCACAAAAGGTAAACAGGACTGGTAGGATCAACAGTTTATCTCCCCTTTACCTATTTGTCTATCTCTTCTTTTTCCCAACCTCTTCACTTTTCGTTGATTCTGTGACCCAGATTTCACAAAGCAGCCTTGGTTGAAAGTGTTCATCCCTTTGTCCCCATAAATTCCCTCATAATTGCCAGCACTGCATCCTGACTTTGGTTTGGAAAATGTGTCAATACAAATTACTTACTTTTTTTGTTATATTTCTTTTTTTTACTTTAAATTCAATTTAGGGACACATGGGTGGCTCATTCGGTTAAAGCGTCTGCCTTCAGCTCAGGTCATGATCCCGGGGTCCTGGGATCGAGCCCAGGCTCGATCTGCATCGGGCTCTCTGCATCGGGCTCTCTGCTCAGCAGGGAACCTGCTTCTCTCTCTGTCCCTCTGCCTGCTGCTCTGCCTTCTTGTACTCTCTCTCTCCCTCTCTCTGTCAAATAAATAAATAAAATCTTTAAAAAAAATAAAATTAATAAAATTTTAAAAAATAAATTCAATTTAGTTAACATATAGTGTATTATTAGTTTCAGGGGTAGAATTTAGTGATTTATCAGTCGCATATAACACCTAGTTGTGTTCATAACATCAAGTGCCCTCTTTAATACCCATTACCCATCAAGTGCCCTCTTTAATACCCCATCCCCATGCCCACCTCCCCTCCAGAAACCCTCTTTGTTTCCTAGAGTTGAGTCTCTTATGAATTGCCTCCCTCTCTGTTTTCATCTTACTTTATTTTTCCTTCCCTTTCCCTGTGTTCGTCTGTTTTGTTTCTTAAATTCCACATATGAGTGAAATCATATGGTGGTTGTCTTTCTCTAACAGACTTATTTCACTTAGCATAATATCCTCTAGCTTCATCCACATCATTGCAAATGGCAAGATTTCATTCTTTTTGATGGCTGAGTAATATTCCATTATATATATATATATATATATATATATATATATATATACACCACATCTTCTTTATCCATTCATCTGTTGATGGACATCTGGGCTCTTTCCATAGTTTGGCTATTGTGGACATTGCTGCTATAAACATTGGGGTGCGTGTGCCGTTTCGAATTACTATGTTTGTATCATTTGGATAAATACCTAATGGTGCAATTACTGGGTAATAGGGTAGCTCTATTTTTAACTTTTTGAGGAACCTCCATACTGTTTTCCAGAATGGATGCACCTGTTTGCATTCCCACCAACAGTGTAAGAGGGTTGCCCTTTCTCTGCATCCTTTCTAACATCTGTTGTTTCTTGAGTTGTCAATTTTAGCCATTCTGACTGGTGTGAGGTGGTATCTCATTGTGGTTTTGATTTGTATTTCCCTGATGCAGAGTGATATTGTTATAGTCTTTAACAACCCTTCAGTTTCTCTTATATCTCTATTTAGGCACAGCTAACTCTGAACCTAAAGTCCCCAAAAGTCTGTCTTTCTTTCTTTTCTTTCTCTTTTTTTTTTTTTGTTTTGTTTTTGTTTACCATTTTGCCAAACATTTGTCCTTTTCAGTAATTCAATTTAACATTCTTGAGGATTTGAGACCATTGCTGGACCATACTGATATATCAGGAGGGCATATTACACATATCATATGGAATGATATTTTCCTTCAACAGAGTATATGCTCTCCTTTCCATTTAAGGCAATTGTGAATTTGAAGAGTGAGGGTTGGGAGATCCCACGAGTCTGGCCTATGAGCTACTTAACTCTCTCCCTCACCTCTCTTCATAGTACCTAAACCATAATAAACAAAACCTTAAACAATAGGTAGGTTTCAAGAAAATGGGAAGTATTCCAAGGAGGCACAGCACCCAGCAGATCCTTTCCTATTTCTCTCCCTCTCTCTCAAAGAGATCATGGTCATGAGAATCAATGGTGGCCAAAGACTTACTGGGAAGATGTGTGAAGTAAAATGCAGGTGATACATCATAATTTCTTTGCAATATCTTAGCCTTCATTTTACCAGATTGTCATAAGGTGTGGATCTCTGTGTGCATGTATGTGTATGTGTGTGTACACACACTCAATTCTACACACCTATACCACCACAGCAGGCCCTTATGCCTTTTTTCCTCTTTTTCTCCTGTTTTTTTAATAGATTTTTTATTGTTATTTTTTTTTAAGATTTTATTTATTTATTTGACAGAGAGATAGAGAGCACAAGTAGGCAGAGCGGCAGGCAGAGGGAGAGGGAGAAGCAGGCTCCCTGCTGAGCAGGGATCCCGAGTGGGCCTCGATCCCAGGATCCCGGGATCGTGACCTGAGCTGAAGGCAGCCACTTAACTGACTGAGCCACCCAGACGCACTTTAATAGATTTTTTAGAACAATTTTAGATTTACAGAGAAATTGAGCAAATAGTACAACATTCCCACGTTCCCCCCAGACCCTTCCTAACATACAATACACCCTATTATTACATCTTACATTAGTGTGGTACCTTTGTTATAATTAATAAGTCAATATCGATACATTATTATTAAACAAAATCCATAGTTTATTAAGATTTCCTTAGTTTTTACTTAATGTTCTTTTGCTGTTACAGGATCCCATCCAGGATACCGCACTCAATGCATTTACTTATCATGTCCCTTTAGCCTCTTCTTGGCTGTGACAGTTTCTCAGACTTTCCTTGTTTTTATGACCTAGACAGTTTTGAGTAGTACTGATTAGGTGTATTATAGGATGCCCCAAACATGTGTCTGACGTTTTTCTCATGTTTAGGCTGGGGTTATGGGTTTGAGAGATGATGATTACAGAGATGAAGGGCCCTTTTCATCTCATCATATCAAGGCTACACACCATCAACATAACTAATTATTGTTGATGTCAACCTTGATCAGCTGGCTGAAGTAGTGTTTGTCAGGTTTATCCTCTACAAAGTTACTTTTTCTGCCTTTTTGTACTGTCTACATTTTGTAAAGAAGCCAATGTGTGCAGCCCACACTTAAAGAGTAAGAAGTGGGGCACCTGGGTGGCTCAGTCAGTTAAGCGTCTGCTTTTGGCTCAGGTCATGGTCCTGGGATCAAGCTCAGCATCGGGCTCCCTGCTCAGCGGGGAGTCTGCTTCTCCCTCTGCCCTTCACCCCACTTGAGTATTCTCTCTCTCTCTTGCTCTCACTCTCTCTCTCAAATAAATAAACGAAATCTTAAAAAAAAAAAAAAAAAGAGTGAGAAGTCATGTTCCCCTTCTTTAGGGTGGAGTATCTATACAACTTATTTGGATATTTTCTGCATTGGAGATTTGTCTCTTCTCCCTCATTTATTTATTTATTTGATCATTTATCTGTGTCAGTGTAGACTCATGGATATTTATTGTATACTTTGGGTTATAATCCAATACTACTTTTATTTTTTAATTAAATTATTTAAAATTAAATTATTTTAAATTATTAAAATTAAATTTATTTGATTTAAATTGTTCCAGCTTTGGCTATTGGCATCTCTTTCAATTGCCTCTTGTGCCCCAATGACATACATCTTTCAATGTGGGTTTTTAAGGGAGCTTTTTTTTTTTTTGGCTCTTCCTTACTTTTGGGCACTATAAGATGCACCAGGCTCATCTTGTATTATTTCCTGCCCCAGTCCTAGAATCAGAGATTTCTCCTATTATATTTTCATTTTTACTACCAATTCTAGTTCTTTCAACAATTGGGAGAAATGGTTTCTTACCAGCAATTAGCAGCTCTGGCAGGCAAACCCAAAGCAGCATGGGCAGTGGAAGGAACGATGAGAAGCAATCCTGTCCCCATCCTCATCCCTTGCCGTAGAGCGGAGCCCTGGGCAACTATTCCAGAGGACTTGCTGTGAAGAAATAGCCTCCAGCCCACAAAAGCAGCCTGGCAGGGAAGCTGACCTGTCGAGGGGGCTCCCATATAGCCAGAACCTGGCACAGGACACTGGGTTATGAGTATCACCAGCTCCCAGCCTGCTGGCTGAAGTTGAGCATTTGTAATAGGAGTGAATATTTGAGTGACATATAAATGTACTAGCTCATCAGAAATGGGATATACGCTGGAATTGCTATATTAAAAGACCTGGACATGTCCTGGGCTGGAGGGTAGGGGGTGGGGGATTCTTTGTTCAATGAAGAAGCATGAGGTGCCTATTTCCTTTTACTTCCAACAAAGAGATGAGAAGCAGATGGGGCGCTTGGGTGGCTCAGTTGTTAAGCATCTGCCTTCGGCTCAGGTCATGATCCCAGGGTCCTGGCATCGGGCTCCCTGCTCGGCCGGGAGCCTGCTTCTCCCTCTCCCACTCCGCCTGCTTGTGTTCCCTCTCTAGCTGTCTCTCTCTCTCTCTCTGTCAAATAAATAAAATAAAATCTTTAAAAAAAAAAAAAAGAGATGAGAAGCAGACACAACAAAATAAGTTCAAAGGATGCAGATCCCTAAGGAATAGATGGAAAATGGGGTTTCACATCTTCCTTTCCATGTAGTTCCCAGGAAGTGAGTCATAATTTCAGAGCATCCCTAGAGTGGGTGTTTTCCTTCTAGAAGAATCTCTGCTGTGTTTCCTATGTGCCAGGTAGAGTAGGGAACATTGAGATTAGTAAGATCCTTGACTATGGGGACCATAAAATCCAATGAGAAATGTCAGACATAAACAAATCCATACACTGTGAAAATTCCATAGAGGAGTAAGCAGAGAAAGAAAGAAATATTCCAGCCTGGGGATCAGAAAGACTTCACAGTAGAAATACCAAATGAGCTGGGCTTCCAAGGACCAGTAATGCTTTCCTGAACAGAAAAGCAGGTAAGGGCATTGCAAGCATAAGGAATAGCATGTGTGAAGGGCAGAGCAGTGGAAAAGCACAGTGTGCCTAGAAAGAGCATGAAGTCCAGTGTGAATGGAGCAAAGGGGGTGTGTGGTAGGGGGAAAAGAAGGAGGGGAAGGTAGAAGAGGTGGAAAAGTGAGAGGATGGCAACAAATGAAGCCATCTGATGAAGACAGATATGGCATGCGGAAGAGTTTGGCCTCTATCCTGGAGGCAGTTGGAGGCTGACTTCCAACTCTGCTTTTGGCCACAGAGCAATTGTACTGTAAATTGATAAAGCAGCATTTGTATTTACTCGTCTACAAGCCAGACATAGCAAATGCACAGATCCCCATGGATATATTCCTCGCCAGGATCTTCAGTAATCAGGGCAGAGAAGGGACAGGGGGATTACACATACCAAAAACAAGTCAACCATGGCACCCAACCCAACCCATCACCTTACATCACCACATGGCTCAACTTAGAGAGGATTTGGGGAGGAAGAAAATTCTCTAAGCTGAAACAAAGGGACACATCTCCAAATATTTCTCTCTCTCCTCTTCCTTCCACATACACCAGTTCTGGGCCATTTTACCCAGTTGACTATTCACTCCTCCTTTCAGCGCTTGCTTCTCTCAGCTTCTAGGACACGTCATTGTCCTGGTTGTCTTACTGCCTCCTGGGATGCTCCTTCTCAGGCTCTTCTATAGTTCTTAATGTTGGAGCCCCAGGTTTCAATCTTCGGACCTCTTTCCCATCTTCACTCATTCCCTAGGTGCTCTCATGCAAATGTATTACTTTAAATACCATCAATATGCTGACAATTTCCAAATTTATATCTCTAGCTCAGACCTCTCCCTTGGATTCCACACTCTGTGTTTGATTGCCTGCTCAATATTTCTACTTGAGATGTCAGGCATCTCAAACTTAAGATGGATAAAAACTAAACTTTTGGTCTTCCAAGGCACATCTGTTCAGTAAACATAAATCACATGAATCCTTTTAACATATAAATCTTATCACCTCATTCTTCTGCTCAAACCTGTCCAAAAGCTCCTCTGTTTTTTCACACAGTAAATGCCAAAGTCCTTAAGTTCTCCTACAAAGCCTTTAACTATCGAATTCCCTCTCCTTTACCTGCCTGACACTGATCTCCTATTACTCTCCACCTTGTTTCTTCCACTCCAGCCACACTGGCTTCCTTGATTTTTCTCAAATACATCAAACACACAGTAGCCTCAGAGCCTTTACACTTGCTAGTGCTCTGCTCAGGATGCTCTTTCACCCAGATGATCGAAGTTCAGATACCATTTTCTCAGTTAAGTCTTTCCCAACCACATTATTTAAAATGCTAAATCAGGACACCTGGGTGGCTCAGTCAGTTAAGCATTCAACTCTTGACTTCCCCTCAGGTCATGATCTCAGGGTTGCATCAGACTCAGTGCTGGGCATGGAGCCTACATGGGATTCTCTCTCTCCCTCTCTCTCGCTCTCTCTCCCTCTCTAAAAAAACATAAATAAATAAAAATAAAATGCTAACTCCATCACCATCAATACCCCGTCCAGCACCTCCTATTTTCTCTGCTTCATTTTCTCCATGGCACTAGTCACCATCTAATCGGGCATCTCATATACTTTTTACTTATTAACTTACTGTTGTTTTTCTGTCTCTTGTGCTGCCAACACTAGAATATAACAACACACAAGGTTTTTTTCTGCTTCGTTCACTGCCATATCCCTACTGTATAAAACAGAGCCTGGCACAGAGGAGGTCAATAAATATTTTCTAAATCAGTGAATCAATCTAGGGAGAAAGCAATGAATTTAGAGCTTGAAGACATAGGTTTGAATCTAGACTCTGTGACTTTTTTCATTACTTTTGTCAAATGATTTATCCTCTTGGCCTCAAGTTCCTCATCTGCAAATTGGGGGTAATAATCTCTGTTTCACATGTGTGCAACAAATATTAATTAAGATTATACATAAAAACACAATATAGTGGGCGCTCAACAAATGATTATATATTCATTTACCTTATTTAATTTTTCTGACAAATCAAAAAGCCAACCCCGTAATAGAACGGAGCTTTATCCATTGCTAACAGTTCTTAGAAAAAGTATGATTTGTAAAAACTGAGTTTAGGGGCACCTGGGTGGCTCAGTCAGTTAAGTGTCCAACTCTTGATTTCAGCTCAGGTCATGATCTCAGGGTTGTGAGATCAAGCCCCACATCGGGCTCTGTGCTGGGCGTGAAGCCTGCTTAAGATTCTCTTTCTCCCGCTCCATCTGTCCCTCTGCCTGTCCCTCCCTCTCTCTCTCAAAAAAAAAAAAAAAGAAAAGAAAGAAAAAGAAAAAAACTGAGTTTAAATATCTACATTTTATATAAACATTATTATTTCCATACTACATATTAACTCCTCAGACCAATAGGAAGTTAGGTTCCAAATATATTTTGTTAATTAAAACAATAGGCTAAAGTAACAGGTTGCCTATTTTATGTCAGATATTCATTCACAAAAAAATTTATTTCACGTTTATTAAGTACCTACTATGTTCAGGCACTGTTCTAAGACCAGAAGACAGAACAGTGAACAAAACAAAGTCATTGATTTCATAGCATGCATCTTTTTTTTTTTTTTAAAGATTTTTATTTATTTATTTGAAGAGAGAGACAGCAAGAGAGGGAACACAAGCAGGGGGAGTGGGAGAGGGAGAAGCAGGCCTCCCGCGGAGCAGGGAGCCCTATGCTGGGCTCGATCCCAGGACTCTGGGATCATGACCTGAGCTGAAGGCAGATGCTTAACGACTTGAGCCACCCAGGCGCCCCTGAGGGGAAGTCAAGAGTTGAATGCTTAACTGACTGAGCCACCCAGGTGCCCCTGAGGGGAAGTCAAGAGTTGAATGCTTAACTGACTGAGCCACCCAGGTGTCCTGATTTAGCATTTTAAATAATGTGGTTGGGAAAGACTTAACTGAGAAAATGGTATCTGAACATCTTCTAATGGGGGAAGAAATGAAGAAATCTATTTAAACAGTAATGTGTTACAAAGGAAAGAAGGGGGCAGAGAGTGATACTGAAGGCAGCAATGCTATTTTTATGGAATGGTCTGATCAGGTGAAGCTTGATCAGAAGCCTGAATGAAATAAGGGACTAAGCTATGGGAATGCCTGGGGAAAGAACGTACCATGCATAGGAAACCATAAAGAGAAAAGCCCTGAGGTAGAAGCAAGTTTGATATGTTCAAGAAACAGAAAGGAAGTCGGCGTGGCCATAGCTGCACAAGCAAGGGGGAGAATAGTCAGAAACGAAATGACAGATTATCTTGGGACCACCGCATGTAAGGAGTTACAGGAACTGGCTTAACCGCTAGCCATTAACCTTTAAATGATAGGACGTATTTTACAATAACATGACTGGTGTTTGGATAATATTCTGGCATATCCCACCTGGTTTTTTTTTCTAGGAATTTAGCAATGATTTCTTTTGTTTATTATTATCATCGTACTATAAATACAGTCTTGAAGCTTCTTTTTATACTTCATGTATCACACATTTAGCACAGATTTCAGCATTCTTCGAACATATATATTTCATGGTTGTATGATGTATCACTATGTTTGTGTACTGCAATTTAATTAATCATTCTTCACTGAGGGTGTTTTTTATATTTCATTATTGTACAGAATGCTCAGACTTGGATTAAGATGGTGGACCAGGCTAGCTTTCCCCCCTCCCCGCCCCAAATCTCTAGAAATGACAGAAGAAATATATAGCAAGAAGAGGGGGAAAGGAAGAGGAGAATGTGGGGATGAAGAAGAGCAGTGGGGATGAAAAGGGAGAAGAAAAAGAAAAGGATGAAGAAATAATTTTTTTATCTGTGGACCAGAAGTAAGCACGTCATCAGTAGACGAGAAATTTGGAGGAGTCACTGAAAGGTAAAAAGCAAAGGAAATCACGGCACAAAATATACTCAGAAGAATGCTATGGAATTCCTATCAGTGTTCCAGGTCAGATATAATTAGTACAAGGAGCAGGAGAAGCCCTTTCGCTCCCAACAGGGTGTTAGTTGGGAATTATAATCAGAGCAGCTATGCAAGTCAGCCCTTCTCTGGGCTTCTTCATACTGAAAAATGAACAGTAGATTCACGGCTCTGGTCTATGGACATGCTTGTGATGGAGAGTTAGGACAGTGCCCAGATAGCTAGTTCTACCCAAGCCCCCATATCCACAAGTCCAAATACCCTGCCTGTATATGCATCTTGCCTTTCACCCATAATCACCAAATTCTGTACCCAAAATTATGATTCGCACGAAGCACTAAGGATTTCTCAAACACAAAGATAAACAGCCAGCGAGCGTCTCTAAACATCACGAACTCAACAAAAGAGAAGGGAAAACAGTTCTGGAATAGCAGCATCTCTGAAAATCTGCTCCTCCATAAAAGCAATGAGCACACTGGCAAATATTATCTAAATTAACATTTTCAGAACTCTGAAAATTAACAAAAGGCTTGAAACAACCCAAGGAGTGTTTATTAAAGAAAAATGACTGGTTTTCAGTAAGAATGGTAAGTTTATGGTGCTTTAACTTACCCTGTTCCCATCCCCGCCCCCTAGCTCCAGAGTAGGCTTGAGAACCAACAGCCCTGCAACTATAGTACTTATGAAAAACAGCATCCCACAGCCAATGGAAGGGACAGAATATACTTGAAATCCCCCCAAAATCTCCATTACAAGAGAATTATCATCATTTGAGCTGCCTGGCAGCTCCCTGGTGTTCTAACAGTGTGTTCTTAGACTCTGCATGTCTATTGGGCATTCACTAGTCATAGGGCCAAACCGTCAGCCACATGTTTCTCATTCTCCTGCATGTCAGCTTCCTTGAAATTCTCCTTTCATGTGCAGATCCAAACCTGGGTCCCTACCCACTTTCTTATCTGATTCTCATACACCAAGCCAATATTTCCCCTGCCCTAAATCATGTTAGGGCCGGTTACCAGGCAACTAGAGACCACACCTATAGCCCAGGGTAAGCCAGAATTATTCATACTGGCCAGTTCTAAACTGTTTGTTCTGCCTTGCCTTGCTTTGCCTTCAGAAACCTCAATACATGTTCCATCTGAGGTCTTACCCTCATTCCTGCTTCTACCTAACCAACCCTGGTATTTTCCCTACGGCTCTACATGGTATGGTGGGCCCCCTTCTATCAAGAAATGTACGTTAAAAAGTTCTTCTTTCAGTGGCATTGGCCTCTGCATGTCATCATTCAGTCATATCGCTATGAACTAAATCCCAGGTATAATTTTAAAATACCTAGAAATCCCCACTCACAGGACTTATCTTTACTTGACCTGACTCAGGAGCTCAATCAATGTGAACAGATTTTCCTATAGTGCACTTATTGAAAAAAAAACTCAGTGGCAATTCTTTAATATTACAGCTGCCTGGGTTGGGATTAACAGCCGTGGCAAACAAGAAACTAACTAAAAAAATTCAAAAAAATATTTTTTTAAATCTAAGTAATGAGATGTCGATAGAAGGGCTTTGAAAGCTCCCACATATTCCTGGAAATCTAGACGGCAAAGTGCATGCACAGTACTGTGTACATACCCAGGAAAGACCTGAGAAGGCCCTTATCTCTGACCTTTGACTGAGCTTGAGACTCTGTGAAGTAGGAAGTGAAGGTTGAGGCAGAGTTGTAACTACCAGAATGTGGAAACTGCCAAACGTGCACACAGAACCCTTTGGCAAAGGCAGGGAGAATTACTGGTTCAGAGCGTTCAAGGAAATGCCTAATCTTTAGTTGGCCACCAAGCTAACTGAGCAGAGACTTCAGTGGCCACACATGACCAAAAAATAGTGACTTTACAGAATTAGTTCAGAAAAATTACTACAACAACAAACTCCAACAACAACAAACATAAACAACACAAGCCACGGGGACGCGGGAATTCTGGATTCCAGAATTGCCACATTCATTATTTTAAATGTCCAATTTTCAACAAAAAATTGTGAGACATCAAAAGAAACAGGAAAGTATGGCCACACACACACACGCACACACACACAGTTAGTAGTAGAAACTGTTTCTGAGGAAGTCTGAACATTGGACTTACCAGACAAAGATTTTAAAGCAGCTGTGTTGAGGGTCCCCAAGACCACTCTCTGGCTCATGATTCACTAGAGGGACTCAGAGAACTCAGAAAAGCTGTTATACTCATGATTACATCTTATTACAGAAAAAAGATACAGATTAAAATCAGGAATGGAAAAAACACATAGGGCAGGGTCCAGGAGAGACAAGCTTCCATCTGTCTTCCCCCAGTGGGATCACATGGACAATGCTTAACTTTCCCAACAATGACTGTGACAACATTTGCTGAGTATTGCCCAACAGTGAAGCTCGCCCAAATTTTGGAGTCCAAGGCTTTTACTGGGAATCATTCATGTCATCTCAATAGATGTAGAAAAGGCATTTGACAAAACTGGATCTCCAGTTAGGATAAAATACTCAACAAACTAGGAATAGAGAGGAACTCCTCAATCTGATCATGGAACTCTGAAAAACAAAACAAAACAGAACTAACATCATACTTAATAGTGAAAGACTGAATGTTTTTCCCCTTATGATTAGGAATAAGACAAAGATGTCCACTCTCACCATTTATATTCAACATTGTACTGGAGGTTCTAGCTAGGGACATTAGGCAAGAAAAACAAATAAAAGGAAAGAAAGAAGTAAAATTATCTTATTCACAGATGACATGGCCATGTACACAGAAAGTCCTAAGTAGTACACACACACACATTATTATAATAAATGCATTCAACAATGTTGCAGGATACAAGATCAGTTTATGAAAATCACTTATTCTTCTATATACTAGCAATGAACAATACACATATAAAGTTAAAAAAATAATTCCACTTATAATAGCATCTAAACAAACAAAATACTTAGAAAAAAATTTAACAAAAGAAGTGCAAGACTTATACACTAAAAACTGCAAAACATTGTTCAAAACAAATAAAGAAAATCTAACCAAATGGAAAGACATATGTTTATGAATTTGGAAGTCTTGGTATTATTAATATTGAAATACTCTTCCCATTGATCCACACATTCAACACAATCCCTATAAAAATCTCAGCAACATTTTTGCAGAAATTGCAAGTTAATTCTAAAATTCACATAGGAACACAAGGGACCAGAAAAGCCAAATCAATCTTGACAAAAAACAAAATTGGAAACCCTGCTGATTTCAAAACTTAATATGAAGCTACAGTAAACAAAACGGTGTGATACTGACATAAGAACAAACATATAGATCAATGGGATAGAATTGGGAATCCAGAAAGAAACCCTTGCGTTTATGGTCAACTGATCTTCAACAAGGGTGCCGAGAAAATTCAATGGGGAAAGAATAATCATTTTAACTAATAGTGCTGGAACAATTGGATATCCGTATGCAAAAGAATGAGGTAGTACCTTCTCCCTAATATCATCTATAAAAATTAACTCAAAATGAATATATATGTGTAATTCTTTTTAAAACTCAACACATGGACTGAGTAGCCTAATGAACATAACTGAAGATAAAAATGAGCCAAGTAATGCTCCCAGAACACAGTATGAAAGGACAATGTGTTAAATATATAAGAGAAACTTCAAGAAATATGTCAACTAGATTCAGAAGGTTAGAACTAATTTAACAAGATTTCTGTAAATAATAGCAGAGAGAATGTAGAAGAAATAATCAATGAAATAAAAGAAAAATTCTCAGGACCAAAGAAAGATATAAATTTTCCAATCCAAAGACTCTAAATAAATATAACTTTTCAGAATTCCAAGGAAAAGAAAAAAAATCTGAAAGCTTCCAAAGGAGGGTGATGTGGAGAGAGGGGAGGATTAAGAGATCCACCACAAAGGACTGAGAATTAGATTTGCATCAGAATTGGCATCAATTTTAGATTCTAGACATAAGGGAGTAGTATCTTCAAAGTTCTAAGGGGAAATGATTAAACAAATAAGTACTCTTATTATTCTAAAACGTTCACTTTTATAAACTTAGTATAACACAAGATTCTTAAGGGTATAAAACAATACAATTGGGATTCATTGAAAAATTAAGGTATACTATTCCATTTATTCAACGTACATGTGTTGAGTTCCCACTATATGGCAGGCAACATTGTAGTTACAAGCAAGGCTAAGGTGAACAAGATACAGTCCATTGTCATTATTCTTGGGTTCTGTATTTGCAAATTTGACTCCTTGCTAAAATTTATTTGTAACCCTAAAATCGATACTCATGGTCGTTTGCAGGCATGCACAGATTGGAAAAATTTGAGATATCTGATATGCATATTTCCAATGAGAGCAAACAAGAAGACACTGCCTTATTTTTTTTAAAGATTTTTTTTATTTATTCATTTGAGAGAGACAGAGAGAGCGAGCGAGAGCACGAGCAGGGGGGAGGGTCAGAGGGAGAGGGAGAAGCAAACTCCCCACTATGCAGGGTGCCCAAAGTGGGGCTGGATCCCAGGACCCCAGGATCATGACCTGAGCCAAAGTCAGATGCTTAACCGACTGAGCCACCCAGGCACCCCAAGACACTGCCTTTTTATTTCATCTTCCATACTGTAAACAAACAAGAGTCTGCTTCATAGTTTATTTAGTACCATATTTTTCTCATTTTTGTGCCCTTTTTTTAGGGGGTGGTGTTTACAACGGCCTCCAAGCATAACACTGTAGTGCTATCTAGTGTTTGTGAACACAGGAAGGCTGTGATGTGCCCTTATGAAGAAAATGCGGGTATTAGATAAGCCTTATTCAGGCATAACTTGTAGTGCTGTTGACTATGAGTTCAATGTTAATAAATCATCAATATATATTAAATAAAGTGTATTCAAACAGAAGGTATTCAAAAGTGTATTCAAAAACAAGGTTATGGATTGATCAGTTGCTGAAAGTATTGTGACCAGAGGTTCACAGGAACCTGATCCTGTATTTCCCCTAGAGCAAAGCTTTGGTATTCACTAATTCAGTGTTCACACGACCTTATAGAAATAACCACCATAAATTATGAGAGTAGACTAAATATTGTTTGCCCTCAAGTACAGCACAAACTTTTAAAAATATACATAATTTTGATTAAAAGATAAATCATCTAAAAGCCTGAAAAAAATTCCAGCTATATTCTTGAAACTATCCCAGCTGCTTTATCTCTTCTTTCAATATCAAAAATGTTCTAAACATAATCTACCAGTTCTGGCTTTTTTAAATTCCTAAAAAGATGCTAAGGTTTACGCATGTGATCACATTCATCATCTTTTTTTTTTTTTTTTTTAAGATTTTATTTATTTGACAGAGAAAGAGACGGTGAGAGTAGGAACACAAGCAGGGGGAGTGGGAGAGGGAGAAGCAGGCTCCCTGCTGAGCAAGGAGCCCGATGCGGGGCTCTATCCCAGGACCCTGGGATCATGACCTGAGCCGAAGGCAGAAGCTTAGCCGACTGAGCCACCCAGGCGCCCTGCATTTGTCATCTTTTAAAGCACATTGTATTTCTTCTTTATTTAAAAATCATCAAATAAATAAACATAAAAATCATTATAAATTATTGTTTGGGATGTTTTTAGACCGTCTGTAGGAGTCTCGTACATCATCCATTTTATGAAGGGGAATCTCTATTTTTTAATCTTTAATATAGTCAACCATTTTCATCTTTTAAAATAAACTAGCCAATAATTAACTAGTAAGAAGTGGTAACACACAACCAAATAAAATTAATAAAACAAAAAGTGGAATACACAAAATGGTGGGTTTAATGAAGACAAACTGGGAAAATTTATCTTCACATTAATTTTTACAAAAAAATATTTTAATTAAATTTGGTTTTTACTCCCTTAAGAAATAGAACACATTCATCAAGAAATAACCTTTTCTTGTAATTATTCTCCCTCATTTGCATATTTGACAAGACTTGCTTCTGTCAACCACTTATCTGTAGTACTAAGATTTATGAGAGAGCTAAAACACAAAGATTAATGAGAATATCATTCGAACATATTTGAAGACATTGCTATTCTTGCAGTCTTTGAATAATACAACTACTAAGCTTGTGTACCATTTTGTTAATATAGGGAGTCAAGGTTTAAGTGTGAGAGAGTGGAAAAGGAATTCTAAAATACTTCAACTGTTTTTAAATATACCTACTTGTTGTGAGAAATAAGAGGACCATGATTCCTAGTCTGCTAGGGGGCGACTGTCCAGTATATACCAGCATTGTTCTTAATATCACTTCCTTTCACTGGCAAAAGTGTCTGGCAATGAGGGACATGTGGAGGGGAGGATGGAAAGAAGGGGGCGAATGTGATTCTCTCTCTTTTTTGGGGGGGAGGGGCAGAGGGAGAGGGAGAGAGAGAGAGAATCTGAAGCCGACTCTCTGCTCACTGTGGAACCGGCTGCGGGGCTCGATCTCACAACCCTGAGATCATGAGCTGAGCCGAAATCAAGAGTCAGACGCTTAACTGACTGAGCCACCAGGTGCCCCTATGATTCTCTTTTTTATTTCACCATTCTCTTATGGGGATTCTTCCCAGTGGTCTACTGTTGTTTTGCTTTGGCCCAAGATAACACAGACTTTTTTAAAAACCCAATTCAAAAGCTGCTTCTTTTTATTGAGGAGTTAAATGGAAAGATTTTTATCATTTCATGTAATAGTAACAGAACCAGTTTGTTTAATCTGATGTAAAATTATAAGATAAATTTTTTATTAGTTGGATCACCGAATCATAAATATTATAATACCTCATAAGAGCAATTGCAAAAATAAAGGTAGACCCAGACTTCTGTATCCTATCTCATCAACAGCTCGGTCAAAAGGAAAATTTGGTCACCTGTGTCAATATGAGAATTCCAGGCCTTTGGGTGCAGACTAAAAATAGCATTTTGGGCTACAAAGAAACCACAGGCTTCCAAAGGATTGACCCGCAGGAAGTTAAAAAAAAAGAGTTTCTCTGCAATGTTGTTTTCAGTCAACTTGCATTTTATTTAAAATAGTTGGTAATTTTCCTTCTAGAGAAGTAGGCATCAAGTATTCCTTTTCCATGTTAATAATAATATTAATAATAATAATGTATACTCCATATAGTTGAATTACATTCTTAAATGAGATTACATTATATTTGTCACCATAATATCTTAACTGAGTGGAGAAATAATAGTGAATATATGTGTGGGAATATGTTTCTTTAGTATACAGCTAGTATTTGGGTTATATTTGGATTCATTAATCTCTTCTAATAAATGGGTAGCCTTTCTAAGACTGTGAAGCCCAAAAGCTGGGAAACCACAATCTGTAAGAAAGAACACAGAAACTGGAACCAATAAGCTGTGATTTTATTTTCAAATCTACCTCATTGGTGAACTTGGGTAAATCACCCAATGACCTTGAGCCTTAGTCTTCTCATCTGTCAAATAGAAATGCTATTACCTTTCTTACCACATCTAATTGTTACAAGGAACAAATGAGAAAATAGATGTAAAATCAGGTTGAAAGTTAGAAAGTATTATACAAATTATTCAAATTGTTTATTAGTAGAAATAGCATTAAATGTTTAATGCCTAATTTTAACAGATAAACATAAGACTTGCTGGAAATTCAGCCAAAGTGGAGATATATATGCTTTTGATGTGTTTGGCAACAAAATATTTTTTCTTAAGAAATTAGAGTTGCTGTAATACGGTCTCCAGATGCTCATGAGAGGCCCTCATTATTTCAAATGAATGAAATTATAAACTGAAAATATAGGGTTAAATAGCACTTCATAACACTCTCATGATCCTATCCATTTTCTACTTTTTTTTTTCTTGAAGTTTTATTTATTTAAGTACTTGCTACACTCTGTGTGGGGCTCAAATGCATGACCCTGTGATCAAGAGTCGCATGCTCTTCCGACTAAGCCAGCCAGGCGCCCCCATTTTCTACTTTATATCATGGGTAAAAGTACATACCTTATATCCCATTCAAATCATAAGCTGTTTTTTTAAAAATTAATTAATTTATTTATTTGAGAGAGATCGAGAGCACAAGTGAGATGAGGGACAGAGGAAGAAGCAGACTCCCCACCGAGCAGGGAGCCCGACATGGGGCTTGATCCCGGGACTCTGGGATCATGACCTAAGCCAAAGGCAGATGCTGAACCAACTGAGCCACCCGGGCGCCCCAAATCATAAGCTCTTTGAGGACAGAGTTCCTGTTGGATTCACCTTTGTAACTTTCACAGAGCCTTTGCACATAGTTGAGAGTATAGTAATTGTAAGTCATGGGCACCCAATAGAAAATAAAGCAGCTTAGTTCTAAATCCAGGTCTAGACAGATAACATCAAAAGCTTTGTCCTTTTCTGATACGGTCACAGTGCCATAAACTAGTCACTCATTTTGTATAACAGTGTTGAGAGTCCTATGGGCAGCGGGCCTTACACAGGTAAGATATAAGTTAACCTATATACTTGGCTTTAGGTTGGAAATGATTTTAGCTCCCCAAGTTGTGTTCCTGACTCATGTTTTTCTCCCACCCCATCCTATCCCATTGCTCTCACCATCTCAAACTTTGCCTTCTTGGTTCTTCTCCACAAAGAAGAAGTACCCAGAGCCCTTTAATCATATGAGTTCAGAGTAGTGTCCTGGTCATATCTCCCCACCTCCAGGAAGGAAAAAAGATACTGTACCCACAGAATCCCTCTGATTAGAATTCAAACTGATAATCAGTATTTTGAAAACTTCAAAATATAAATGCTTTCCATCAGCATCCCTGGTGCTATTAAACCATGAAAAGCTTCACTACTTCAGAGTACTTGTGTGACATCTTGTCCCTGTCTTCCTAGGGCTGACCTCACCATGGCCAGGTGCACTCAGACAACACTGGTATGTAAAGTCATCTATTGGGTCATCCTGGCCTTGTTCTCCAGCATCTGGACCTCTTAAGGTAAACACTGAAAAAAGTAATATCCAGAGAATTTATTAATAAATGTTATCCTATGTTTTCCCAAAGCATATTCCTCAGAAAAATGGTCCCCATAGATGTTCCACCAAAAGAAGAAGAAGAAGAAGGAGAAAGAGAAGGAAGGAGAAAAAGAATAAAGGAAGGAGGGGGAGAAGGAAGGAAGGGAAAAGGGAGGGAGGGAAAAAGAAAGAAGGAAGAAAAGTTCTTGGAGTCAAAAAAAAGTAAGAGAAACTGCATACCTTACATTTGCTTGTAGATTGACAAGAGATTTACGTAGCCCTTACTTCCCTAAGGGCAGGAATGAGGCCTCTGTAATACCCCAAAGGCTAGTCAGTGTCTGGCCCATGGAAAGGGCTTAACAAAGGTTTGTTGATCAAAAAAAAAAAAAAAAAAATTAAATGCATTTTCAATACTAAATACTCAGAGAAGAACTACAGTTTGAAACATTTTTTTTCAGTTTTGCTTCACTCAAGAGTTACCCAAATGTATCTGAACACAGAATCCTTCTTTTGAAGAAATAGTGTTTTGTGGATCACGTTCTGAGAAATGTCGATAGGCGCAGTAAGTCAAACAAAAACAAATCTATTTTGCTCTAAAGGCTAGGAAGTATTTTGTTTGAATTCTCTAGAATCTTGACTAGCCCTGAAGGCACTCATACTTTTATCCAGTGGTCTGAATAATTCCCATTAGAGAGGGATGTTCAAGAAGGAAGTAAAAACCTTAAATTCTTTTAAATTTTGCTCAGTTTCCTGACATTATGGGAAAATTAACCAGCTCAATTGTAGGAGATAGTCTAGCTCTGAGTGCTCTAACGGTCTATTTTCCTCATACTGTGTAAATACCAATTTACCATCTTTATTAGATTTTTTAGATAAAAATACAACTCTTTATCCCAATGTCAACATAATTCCTTAAACATTAAGAACAACAACAAAAAAATCTTTAACATTACTCAGTGGCCTAGTTCTACAAGCATAGAAAGAACTAAGAATCCTCAAGGAATTTTAGAATTCAAAAATCTGAGTTTTCTATTTTTAAAAGCTTTTTGAAAACAAATGTTAAAAGAAATGGATTGCATGCTTTCAAAAATGTTGATAGTGATCTTATGCATATATCAGGCTTTTTTTTTTTTTTAATTTACCCAAAGTTTGGTTAGCTCCAATTCCTCAAAGGAGACCTAAATGCTCTTAGTTTTCAAGTAGATGTATCATGAAGACTATTGGCTCTGCTTTGGACAAGAATTATATTTTATATACAAATAAACAAAAACACAGAGTATCAGTCTAGATTCCAAGAAGTTCATTACCTTCTAGAATCCTTATAGATAGAAAAGTATAAATGCAAACATTGAACAGGCTTGACTCAGCTGAAGCAAATTAGTTAGCAGTCTGAGCCTCAGTTGTCCCTTTGTGAAATAGGCATAATTATAGAGCTTACTTCATAGGTTGTTATAAAACTGATAGAAAAGTGCCTAGCATACAAAAATCACTTGATGTTAACTTTTATTCTTAGCCCAAGCCCCTGCTTTACTGAAGTTGAAAATAAGATCCAGACAGGATAAAGGATATGTCCAAAGCAACATAGCTAGTTAGTATCAGAGAAGGAATTGTAACTTAGACTTCCCAACACTGATCCAGTTATCTCTCGACCACATCATAACAACAAAAGACAGCAGTGGGAAAACTAACTTGCCAACACATAAAACTTGATGTACAAAGGAACTGTAAATCAATACAACTGTGAGAAACAATTCATTTAAGAGTTGAAGAAACACTTGAGTGAATGAAATGGTCATATCGTAAGATTGGTCAGGATGGCCACACAGGAATACTTCTAAATCATATTTTCATGAGGGGATACTGGGTGGCTCAGTTCGTTAAGCGTCTGACTTTGGCTCAGGTCATGATCCCAGAGTCCTGGGATCGAGTCCCACATTGGGCTCCTTGCTCAGCAGAGAGACTGCTTCTCCCTCTGCTGGCCCCTCCTGCTTGTGCTCTCTCTCTCTCTGTCAAATAAATAAATACAATCTTCTTTAAAATTTTTTTAAAAAAATCATACTTTGATGAAAAGTGGGAAACATGGGGGGTGCCTGGGTGGCTCAGTCGGTTAAGTAGCCAACTCCTGAATTTGGCTCAGGTCGTGATGTCAGAGCGGGGAGATAGAGCCCTGCGTCAAGCTCTGCACTCAGTGGGGAGCTGGAGTCTGCTTGAGATTCTCTCCCTCTTCTTCTGCCCCTCCCCCTGTTTGTGTGCTCTCTTTCTCTCTAAAATAAACAAATCTTTAAAAAAAAAAAAAGTGGGAAATGTGGAAAGATGGAGCAGCTGGTGAAAAGAAGAGATGGTAGCCGACATTTGAAGGCTGTAAACAAACTACATGCCAAGACCAGCGAACAAGTTTTCCTGTCCTCTACATTGAGACTAAGGCAACTTGGAGTAATGATGACCAACATTTAATGAGGACTCACTATGTGTCAGGCACTATTCTTATCTCTACCCAAATACACGAACCAAAGAAAGTAGGTACTAGTATGATTTTCACTTCCAGGTGAAGAAATGGAGGTTGACTATCTTGCCTACAGCCAAATATTTAATAAGTATCACAGCCAAGACTTAAACACTAGCAGTCTAACATTAGGCCCCAAACCAATTATTATGCTAGAATGGGAAGGAGGGAGAAGAAGAAAGCAAGGGAAATGATGATTTCTAAATGTTTTTTTTTTTTCCCCTTTGGAGGCTTGAAATTAAAATGTTGTATTAAAGATAGGGCTATATTTGACAAACATGTAAATATATGTACATCCATGTAAATAATTGCATACATGATTTTTATCAATTTTGTGGTATATTTTAGGGAAACTTGAAAGTAGTGTAAAAGTTTTTTTTAAGTCAAAACAATCAAATTATGAGAGGAGAGGTTTCCATGCTTTATAAAAGTTCATTAAACTTTCTGGTATGAGGAATCATGTGAATCCAAAGATTCCAAACATAATCACAACTGATTTTTAAAACTGAGCCCTATCTGATTGCATTTATAAGTGGTAAAGATCCAATAGCAGGAAGCTATAAAATGGTACAAGGTGCAAATGAATCAACAGCAAAGGGAACAGGACATTGGTACATTATATCACGAGGCTTAATAAAACCGGCAAATTCAGCTTTAAGGGGTTAAAATATGGTCATCCTGCCATGTCTATTGACTAGAGTGGAACAGTGAAGAACACAGCCTCTGGGATCCCACAAACCTGTTTCTATCCCAGATCTGTAATTCACTGGCCACGTGAGCACAAGCATATTACTTCATTCCGCTAAGTCTCATTTTCTTTATATGCATGGGGCAGAGATAATATCTATTTCACATACAATAATACACATAGAGTGCTTGTCACAGGGAATGCCACACAGTAGGCATTCAAATTAATTTTAGCGCTATACAGATTATATTTTGCTTTGATATTTATAACTTTTTAAATGGTACGAGTGACAAATTGAATAAATTATATTTAGTTCTCCTTCTCTTTGAACACTTCATGACCCATTTGACCCTTTGACTTCTTGACCTTCCTCTCCTTCCTTAACTTCCGTATTATTAACTATATTGTCTTCCTGCCCAACTCTGTGGTTACAGTTATTCATTTCTTTCTTCTCCTATTCTCTCAGATTGCCCCTTGGCATTCTTTTCTCTCTTCGTACCCTCTCCCCCCAAGCAAACTCATCCACGTCATAATTGCCTTAATCACAACCAGGTAGATAACAACCAGCTCTACCTCCATACGAACTCCTTGCCTGCACTCCTTGCACGTATCCAGCTGACTCGAGACCTTTCTGTGTGACTGTCAGGCTATTTGCTTTCACTCGTCATGACTAAAATGCCACTCACTGCCGACCCTGCTGTGGCCTCTGTATATCATCATCCATCTTTCCAAACAAAAGGAACAAACTCTCAACTTAAGTAGAAAATGAATTGACTACAAGGCTGTGTGGGCTAGCTCACAGGATCTGTGGAAGGTTGGAGAACCAGCCTCAGAAAATAGGCAGAAACCAAGGGGAGCAAAAAAAAACACAGCCACAACCTCACCACTGACCCAGGCTGCTGAGGATGCTGCCCTTATGTCATGACCACAAAACACTCACTCCCATGCTACTGGGCTCACAACGCTGCCTCCCCCCCAAAATTATCTCTAACCACCCATTGGCCCCTTCCATCACTTCCTCAAGAACCAAAGCTCCAGATGGGAGCATCTGATGTGCCCAGCCTAGATCACAAAGTTACACTTCAGCTACTCAATGTAGAAACTTAGAGAGTAACTGTTCCCATACACACTTTTGGCTCCCATAATGAAGGTAAGACCCTACCTTCCTGGTTTAGGATCCTTTCAAAATATAAGGAGTATTTGGGCACCTGACAGCAAAAAGTAACATATATTTCTACATCTTCCTATAAAACTAGCTTCCTTATCCGAACACATTGCTTTTGTTATCATCCCATGATATGGGGATATGTGCATCCCATCATCAATCTGTTTTGAGGTACTATAAAACTCTCTTCATAGTGTCTCTACCCTAGTCCATTATTGCATCACCTCATATGGTGATGCAATATGAATGATCTTCTCCCTGGCCCCCTGCATCTGGGTTCTTTTCTTACACAATTTTATTGGGCATTTGCTCTTTCAATAACAGTGCTCTGATTTTCTTTAGATAATTACCTCTCCTTCATCACATCTGAGACTGTTAATCAAGGTGACATGACCTCCAACCCAATAGCAAATCCATGACCCAAGATAGACCAGCACATGCTTCCTCTTGGAATATAGATAGTGACCAGATATAATACAAAGACTAATATGGTCATATCTAATTTATTTCAGCTAAGACATTATAACAGTTCTGTCTGGTAATTCCTTCTACCCAGACTCCTGGAGTGTACTTGGTCCTGTGTTTTCCAAGTCTGATTCTCCAGACTTCCCACCTGTGGGCCGCCCCCCAACAACAACAAAAAAATTGACTTTTGAGTTTAAGTTAGCTTTCAGCCACAACACTCTGATAAAACACTGCTATAAAATCCATTTTTTTCTGAAATAACTTTTTAATCATATAACTACTCTGTTAAATAAACTTTCAAAAGCTTCCCACAGAACAATATGAAATCCTTTCAAGTGTTCTCCAAGGCCTTCCATATCATGGTATCAAACTATCTGTTATGGGTTGGATCATGTCCCCCCAAAATCACACATTAAAGTCCTAATCCCTCATAATATGACCTTACTTGGAAATAGGGTCATTGTGATGTAATTAGTTAAGATGAGGTAATACTGGAGAAGGGTCAGCCCCTGATCTAATATGACTATTGTTCTTATAAAAAGAACATTACATAAAGAGAGACACATACAGAAGGCAGACCATGTGAAGACACAGGGAGGACACCATCTATAAGGAATGCCAAAGATTGCCAGCAAACCACCAGAAGCTAGAAGAGAAGCATGGAACAGACTTCAGAAGAAACCAGTCTTGCCAACTCCTTGATTTTAGACATCTAGACTCCAAAGTGGGCAATAGTTTAAGCCACCCAAGTTTGTGGTACTTTGTTTCTGTAGCTCCAGCAAACTATTTTTCTGAATTTAGCCTCCACACTCCCTTACAAAAATAATTTTCTCCAATAGAAATGAATAATTATACCATTATCTTTATTTTTATGTACACTTGAAATTTTTTGTAATAAGAAATTTTTCTCAATCCCAACAGATTTCTTCAAGGAACTTAAAAAACAGATTCTAAATTTTGTATGGCCAAAGGCAAAAACAATCTGGAGAAGAGCAAAGTGTGGGAAACTGCCCTATCAAATATCAAGATTTATTATGAAGTTATTTTATTTAAGACAGTGTCTTATGAACACAAAGATTAACAAACTGATCAATGGAACAGAATTAAAGTGCCAAAAACCAGAACCACATATGGAACCTCAATATCTGGCAGAGATAATTCTACAGGTAACTGAAAGAACAACTTTTCAAAAAACGATGCTGGGGTGCCTGGGTTGTTCAATTGGTTAAGCCTCTAACTCTCGGTTTTGGCTCAGGACATGATGATCTCAGGTTCGGGAGATAGAGCCCAAGTCAGCTCCACGCTCAGGGAGGAGTCTGCTTGGGATCCTCTCCCTCCCCTTCTGTTCCTCCCCCTGCTCTCTCTCTCTCTCTCTCTCTCATAAATCAATCATTCTTCAAAAAATGATGCTGGGATAGCTGGTAGTCCACATGGAAAAAATAAAAGTGAAATCAAATCCCTACCTTGTGCCATATATAAAAATCGAATTCTAATGGATTAACATGTATGTGATGGTAAAACTTTAAAAACTTTTAGAGAAAAATATAGGAGAATATTGGGATAGCAAATGATTTCTTAAATGGGATGCAAACTATTAAGGAAAAGACATAAATTCTACTATAAGATTAAGAACTTCTTTTCATCAAAAGACACTGTAAAGAGAGTAAAAAGAAAAGCCACAAACTTTTGAGGGTAACTGCAACACAAATAACTGACAAAGGATTAGTTACCAGGATACGTCAAGAACTTCTCTGAATCAATAAGAAAAAGTCAAAACGACTCAATAGAAAAATTTCCAAAATATATGGGACAATCATTGCACTACAAAGGAAAGCTAACAGTCCAATAAACATGAAAATGTCCTCAACTCCATTAATATCAGAGAAATATAAACTAAGACCACAATGAAGCATATGATATACCCAGGAGATTAACAGAAATTAGGAAAGATAACAATAATATTGACAAGAATGCTGCTGAGTGAGATTACAATTTGGTACAATTACTTTAGAAAATAATTTGACATTATCTTGTAAAGTTGATCATTCACATCCCTACAATCTAGCAATTTAACTCCTAGGTATATATCCTAGAGAAACCAGGAAATATGTTTAAAAATATTCATGGAAGTGTTGTTCCTAAGAGCAAAAATAGTGGATCTAACAAAAATGTCCCGTAAAAGAAGGTTGGATAAATTATAATATGTTGACACATTGGATTATTATGTAGCAATAAAACAGAATGAATCACAGCTACATACAACAATAAGAATAAAATGTTAAAAACAACCTTGAGGGGGAAAAAGGCAGACCACAGAAGGCTACATTGAGTATGATATTTTATAAAGGTCATAAGCAAGCAAAATTGAACAATACATTGTTTAAGGAAACATACCTATATGGAATTTATTGCTAATACAAACACAAGCAAAGAAAGGATAAACATAAACTTCAGGATAAAATTTATCTGGTTGGGACAGAGAAGGGGAGGCACAGAATAATAAGGAAAGTGTCCTAAAAGAACACAGATACTTTCAACAGCATTGTTAATATTCTATTTCTTAAATTATAGTGGTGGGCGCAATAGTGTTCATTCTATGGTTATGCATCATCTCTTACACAGATAATGCATGAATCCTCTTTTTGTACCTAATATTACATAATAAAAAAAATTAAGGAAAATGTGTCTGCAGTCTGAGATGAGATAGGTTAGTTTTATGGTTACATTCTTTGCATTGAAAGCACTAATACGACACTTACCTTGATGTATTACAAAGAGGTGATTCTCTATGTCTATTTTTTTTTCCAAGAAGTTAGTACATTCATTTGCTATTGCTGCACAACACATTACCACAAGCGTCGCAGCCTAAAACAACATCCATTTGTTAGCTCATAGTTCTGTAGGTCCGAAGTCTAATCATGATGTAACAAAGTTCTTTGTTCAGGATCTCAAGGAACTAAAATCAAGGTGTTGGCTGAGCTAACTTTTTTTCTGGTGGTTCTAGGGAAGAATCTGCTTCCAAATTTTTTCAGACTGTTGGCCAAATTCTGGTCTTTGTGGTTGTAGGATTGAGGTCCACAATTACTGTCAGCTGGGGGCCACTTTTACCTCTAGGAAGCTTCCCATATATGTAGTCAGCAAAGGAGAACCTACCTCCACCTGGAATCCCTCTCATGCTTCAAATCTCCTTCCAGAAAGAGCTTATTTCTTTAAAGGGCCCATCTGATTAGGTCAGTTACATCTGGATCATTTCCCTATTTTTAAAGCCAACTGATTTGCGAACTTAATTACATCTGCCAAACCCCTTCACAGCAGCACCTAGGTTCATGCTTATTGAATAACTGGGAGAATGTGTGTTCACACCAGGAGCCATGAATCCTGAGGGTCATCTTCAAATTCTACTTACCACTATGCCTAATTATCAAGCTTAATTTATTTAATAATTCCTCTTATTGCCACTTAGTTTTTTATGCCTTCATCATATTGTATATGTTTGTATATGCACCAAGATCCTTTTTCTAGGCTGCTTATACTTTAATACTGCTCAGCTTATCTATTCTTATAATATTTCCATGCAATAATTTTTAATTACAATATTTAAAATGTATTTATTATCTGATTGACAGGTTTTCCCCAGGACTGTTTTTTTCCATATTTTTGACTATTTTTATATTTTATGTTCCTACAAAATTTAAAAAAATGAATTAATCCCTTTGGAATTTTTATTACAATTACCTATTTTTTCAGACTTCGGAAATTAAATTTGACAAAACTGGAAATTTGATTGGAACTGAACCTGGGAACAACTGACATTTGTATTAATTTGAACTCTCTCCACTGCTGGTGAAAGAAATCCAGTGCAAACTTATTGTTAATATTTGTAAATCATATTAAACAGTATCTGCCATATGGCCAAAGTGTCTAATACATAAATAAACTAACATTTTTGGGCTTGGCTTAAATATTTTCTCATCAGAGAGGCCTCTGCTGATATTCCACGCTTTCCATTATATCACCTCTTTTGGTATTAATCACAGCCCTTATCTCTACCTAGTATTTCCTTATTTATTTATTTAATTGTTTATAGTCTTGTCACCACCCATTAGAATGAATGTAAGTTCTATGAGCATAAGGAGACTTGTTCTGTATGTGCTAGATATTCAATAAATGTTGCAAAAAAATAAAAACAAAGACATATGATTTACTGGAAGGATACTGAACTAGGCACAGAATGAAAAAAAAATAGTAAAACAAGGAGTAAAATAGCTCTATAGAGCTCAGCAACTGGAACTGGAGATTTGACACTTCAGGACATTGCTGACCTTAAGGCTTGTCACTGCTTCTCTCTCGGGACTTCATTTTCTGTTACCACACCTAAGTTTTCTCCAAGTGGTAGGAAACATAGGTATCAGCAGTCCCAGATTTACTCTCTCAGCTTCAAGACTGGAAAGCCAGTGGAATAACCCTCCTAAGTTCAATTTTTTTAATCCTGAGATGGTTTCTGACCATCCCAGTTTGGTTTGAGCACTCAGCTTTTGGACCAGCTACCCTAATAAGGGAAATGAAGTACTATATTCAGCCCAGGCTTAATTAATCACTCACCTCTGCGTGCCTCACAAAATTGTGTCTACTGCAGCCATCTCATCTATGAATAGGGTATATCTCTCTATGTCTTCCTTTTATTATCTCCCAACATTGTTTTGTAGTTTTCTAGATATTATACTTTTTTAAAAAGATTTTATTTATTTATTTGAGGGAGAGTGAGAGTGAGAGAGATCACAGAAGGAAAGGGAGAAGGAGAAGCAAACTCACTGCTGAGCAGAGAGCCTGATGAGGGGCTCGATCCCAGGACTCCCAGATCACGACCTGAGTGGAAGGCAGACACTTAACCAACAGAGACACCCAGGCACCCTTAAACTTTCTTGTTAACATTACTGTTATTTTCTACGGCTTTGTGAATGGCATTTTTTTTCTCTTTTTCTCGGTAATTATTCCTGGTAATATGGGAAATGCATTGATTAAGTTGTATCTTTTTAAATTGGTTACCTTGTTAAACTTTCTTATTTGGAATGCCATCATAAAAGTTCTCCTGTTTTTAATATTACAAAATAAAGAATCTGCGTTCGAGAACTTATACTTTTACATAGTGGCCATCTCCCCCAGGGTTGTCATCTTGAAAGGTGTATTATTCTAAAGCATATGCTCAGTTCCTGCCCCCGTTCTCTGAGGACTACTCCCAAGCCCATACCACTTCATCTAAGTATTGAGCCTTCACACTGGGTCAATTCTGTTATCCAACCACAGTCAATTAGACCAGGGTTGACACTGAGACAAGGTGGTTTACTGAGCTCTCCCTGTTCAGAATTTGTGATTGACAACCTGAGATAAGGAGCACACATCAGTGATCTGCAGGTACTGAGCTTGTATACTGAAGGCAGGACTCTGGTTTTTGATCAGCCATCTTTCCCCCTCCTCCCCACCACCATGCTCACAGAAAAGTAGAAAAACTAAAAAGGGAATGAGAATTAATGATGCAGGTATGCAAATTCTAATTGACTTTGTGGCTATAGAGAAAGAGAAAGAGTGAATTTTGATCATTTGTCAAATCCCACTTTTGGATTTACAAAACACAGTTCTACTTTGTGTATTTGGATTTTTTCAAGATATTCTTGTTTATTTCAAATAAATTGCCCCTTATGTTAAGCTATTTTTGTGTGGGTTTCTGCTACTTGCAAATAAAGAAACTCTAAGAAAAGAAACTATATCCCATTCTAATCATTCTTTCATTGTGTAAGACATTTTTGAGATAATTACTCTAGAATTGTCTTCCAAGATTTGGTCATGATTTTACATTTAATGGCATATCTTAATCCTTAAAAAAAATTTTAACAACCAAAGTCTTTCAAAGATGCATAACTTACACACATGAAATTTGAAGAATTCTCACTAAATATTCATTGTGTGTTAAATAATTGGCTTAATTGTTTAATAGTAATGACTTGTTTCTTGAGCATATATTCCTAGAGTTAGTGTATAAATAAGGTTATGAAGATAAGTTCAGGAATTAGATTTTCTAGGTTCCAATTCTGGCTCTGTCACTTATTAATGGAGTAACTGTGAACAAGTTATAGGATTGTTGTGAGATATACATAAGATAATCTATAAAAACACTTAAAACCGTGTCTTTCGTGTAGTAAGTGCTTAATATTAGCTATTATCAGTATTACTACTAATAACACTATTTGCAATGTGCAAAGCAATGTGATACACTACAAGGGAATACCTACTGAATATTAGAAGGAATTTCTGCTTTCATGGATGCACAATCTACAAATGACTTGAGAGGAATGGAAAATCATGGTCTCCTTAATGGTATAATTATGTGAAATTATACACAGTAATATTTTAAATGAATTAAATGTAAGTGGCTTACATAACAGAATAATTTTCTCAGAAGAACCATTTAATGTAGAAAACATTTGGCCATTTTTGAGTAAATACCCTTTTAGTGCTCTTGTCATTAGGAGTGTTCTATTCCTGAATTCCGTTTATTCTCTAGTATTTATTGAGCAGCCACTACGTGCCGTGTTCTAAGTGCTGTGGATACAGCTATGAAGACAAACAAGGTCCTTTCTGCATGTAGCTTGAGTTTTACTGTATGGAATCAGGCAATAAACAAATAAATAAGGTAATAATTTTAAACACTGATAAGTGCTATGAGGAAAAGCAAACAGAGCAACAGGAGAGTGATGGAGATAGCAGATTACTCAGTGAGTCCCAGATCTCTGGAGAAGTGACACCGAGTGAGATCTAAATGGTGATAAGGACCAGCCTAGAGTACTGTATGTGCCTCTCAGCCATAAAATCCCTTGTGGCCATAAACTTGGCCAAGGTTTATGTTAAATTCCTTATTTTTTAATTGCTGATACTCCAAATCCATTTTTTTGCTAGTAGTATTTGAGCACAGAAAAAAACATCTGAATGTAAAACTTGTAGGCGGTTCATACTATTTTTAAAAAAGTCTATTTTCCTTGCTGCATCTTAGATCGAACGTAATGTAACAAAACTAAGAGGAGGTTCAGTAAACACAAATTTCATTTTTTTTTTAAGATTTTATTTATTTGCGAGAGAGAGAATGAGAGACAGAGAGCATGAGAGGGAGGAGGGTCAGAGGGAGAAGAAGACTCCCTGCTGAGCAGGGAGCCAGATGTGGGACTCGATCCAGGGACTCCAGGATCATGACCCGAGCCGAAGGCAGTCACTTAACCAACTGAGCCACCCAGGCGCCCCAACACAAATTTCATTTTAACTCTTTTGGTACCCAGTATCCTACCTGGAGTGACTGAGACCAGTTCTGGAGTTCAAGGTATGGGGAACTTTGTGGGAGCATAACAAGTACAAATCTGTCCTCATTTTTTTACATGGAAGTACAATTGACATATTGTATTAGTTTCAGGTGTACAACGTAACAATTCTACATTTTTATACATTGTGAAATGATCACCACAATAAGTCTATACATAGTTATAGAATTTTTTTTCTTATGATGAGAACTTTTAAAATCCACTTTCTTAGCAACTTTTAAATATGCAATGCAGTATTATTAACTATAGTCGCCATGCTGTACCTTACACCGGATGACTTATTTTATAACTGGAAGTTTGTACCATTAGACTCCTTTCACCCATTTCACCCACCCTTCACCCCCCCCACCTCTGGCAACCACTGGTCTGTATTCTGTATCTTTGTGCATGAGGCTTTTGTTTGCTTGTTTTTAGATTCCACATATGAGATGGTACAGTATTTATCCTTCTCCATCTGATTTATCCCACTTTGCATAACGCCCTCAAGGCCCATCCATGTTGTTCCAAATGACAACGTTTCCTTCTTTTTTATGGCTGAATAATATTTCATTGTATACAACTTCAGTTTTGTATCAGAGATTTTGGCAACTGATTCCAGTTCTAGGAGAATCATTGGGCCTCATAGGAAACGTGGATAGCTCCAGCTTGCTTCCTTGCTTGCTTGCTTACTTTCTTCCTTTGTTCCTTTTTTTAAAGAGTTTTTTTTTTTAAGATTTTGTTTATTTATTTAAGAGAGTGAGCTAGAGAGAGCACAAGCCGGGGGAGGGGCAGAGGGAGAGGGAGGAGCAGAATCCCTGATGAGCAGGGAGCCCAATGTGGGACTCGATCCCAGGACCCTGGGATCATGACCCCAGCTAAAGGCAGACACTTAACCCACTGAGCCACCCAGGCACCACAAGTCTCCAGCTTTCTGAGGAAATAAAATCCTTATATGATAATGTGTATATTTCACAATTGCTGCAGAATTTGAACAACTGATAATGCTAAATTGAGCTATATTTATGAACTTATTTCCAATGAGTCTACTAAAAACTCTTAGCAAAATAATGAATTCTAAGACTTATAGGAAATAGAAGTAATATAAAAAGGCTAAATTGAAAAAGATACAAAGAAATACAAAATCAATGAGCCCAGGAATTTTTTTGGTTAGGTATCTTTTGCGTCCCATCCCATCTGACCCAACTTTGACCAATATCACCTCTAAGTCTTATCCTTTAGGTCTCCATTTAAATGTCACTTTGAGGTATTATCCTGATCACTCTCTCCAAAAAAAATATCTACTCTATCCCCCTATTTTCAGCTCTCATTACATCCCCTTTGTTTCTTCGGAACACTTTCCACAATTTTCAGTAATGCGTTTGCTGTCTGCTCTCTACACTAGACCGTAAGTTCCAAAGGGCAGGAAGATGTCTATTCCATTGTTTTCTGTCTCCACCTGCGAGTTCTGGCATGTACCATGCCCACCCCGGAGGGAGGACCTTTCCTAATTCTCAGTCTCCATATAGGCTAACGGAGGCCCTCTCCTGACAAGTCTCACTTCTGTGCTCAAGTCCATCCTCTGCTTCATACTCTGTTATGGATTGAATTGTTCACCCGTCCTCCTCCTGCCACAAAAAGGACATGCTGTAGCCCTAACCACCAGAATGTGACCTTATTTTTAAATAGGGTCATTGCAGATGTAAATAGTTAAGATGAGGTCGTGTTAGAGCAGCGTGAGTCCCTAATCTGAAACAACTGGTGTCTTTATAAGAAGGCAACCACGTGAAAACAGAAACACACAGGGATGATGCCAGGTGACAATATGGGCTGAGATCGGAGTAATGCAGCTACAAGCGAGAATCTCCAAAGACAGCCAGCAAGTCACCGGAAGCTAGAAGAGGCAAGGAGGAATCCTCCTACAGATTTCAGAGAGAAAGACCCTGCCTAAGGCTTGATTTCTGGCTTCTGGCCTCCAGACCTGTAGGATAATATCTTCATGTTGTTTAGAGCCACCCAGTTTGTGGCACTTTGTTATAGCAGTCCTAGGAATCTAATACACATGCCTAATATCTTCTTACTTTGTCAGGTGAGGCTGATAAATAGAGACCCAAAGAAACAAACAAACAAATGAGCAAACAAACAAAAATCCTGTCTACTGTCAACCTAGCAGATACCTTTTCCCCCTTCATCATCGCCCCCATGCCCACCTTTGTTGGATAGAAGTCCGTTATTCCAAGGCAGAAGCTGTAGTGAATTCAAGGAAGTCCTCTTAATACAACCATATAGCTGGTTTGGCACCTGAGTTTGCACAAAAAGCGTATCGTGGAATCATTTCTTCATGCTTAGAAATTTGACTTTATGCAGTTTCCTTGCTCCCTATGCCATAGAACTACCTTTGCCAAATAAACACGGTGATTAGATACTAATGACTGTCACAAATGCATTTTGCCAGACAATGATTGGCAAGCTTAATCCTACCATCTAAACTCTCAAGAGTAGATGCTTCCTTAACCTAAAACATTCCAAGACAACAAAAATTTTCTTCACCCCCCAAAATTTTGAAAACTAAAAAATTAAAATTTTCTTTACCCAACTATGATCCTCCCAACATCTCTATCATAGGCACTCTGGGAGAAAAAAATAACTGGTTGAAATACAAAGATATTAACGGCCAAAGGGACGATGAGGTATATTCAGAACAAGATATGAATATAGAACTTACTGGTCATATAACACTAGTTTCTATCTGCAGACAGAACAGAGTATTTAAATAAAGTAAGCAAGACGGTAAAGCCAAACTATACATTTTAGAGTGGGTACTCTACCACTGCAATATAAACTTGCATTCCATTGACATTACAGAGATTACTGAAATATCAAATTTATCATTTTACCATAAGAACACTTTTAGAAAGAAATCAAACCAAGGTTATTAAAGCAGCCGTTCAGTTAGCCTCATAACATGAATGGAATGCATGGTGCTGGCCCAAATGATGTTTTTGTTTTTCATCTTTGCTAAAAAGATTAATCAAGTAAGTTATTTTTAATACAATTTACTAGTTATTGTTTCTGAACTTTTTAGAAAAGAAAATCATTACCCAAGTACATTCTAATTCTAGAATGTTTGCAAATCCAGGCTTAAATTGAAGCTTGTAGATGCAATCCTACAAAGATTAGGAGGGGAGCCCGGGTGGCTCCATCAGTTAAGTGTTCGACTCTTGGTTTCGGCTCAGGTCATGATCTGAGGGTTGTGAGATGGAGCGGGCCTCCATGCTCAGTGGGGAGTCTGTTAGAGATTCTCTCCCTCTCCCTCTCACTCTGCCCCTCCCCTTGCTTGGGCGCACGCATGGTCTCTCTCCATCTCTCTTTCTCTCTCTCAAATAAATAAACCTTGTTTAAAAAAAAAAAAAGATTAGGAAAAGTCACCTTTGTGGCTCATTTTTTTCATATATTTCAGGCCAGTCCTTTTTCTATTAAAATGAGATAGTTGATAAAAATTTCTTTTGGGGGACTTTGACAATATGAAATATTTCCCACTTGAATTCCAATGCAGCTATACCATGAAATCCTAAATTTTTCAAGCAAATTATTCTGCACGGTAGTATTTTTTTTTAGTGAAGCAAACAATTTTAAACTAGTCTTCCATAGTATTTTAAAGATGAAAATGAAACAGTCACTGAACAGCTTCAGTTATTAGAAGAGTGAATACCTGTAAGGTACATTTTCATAGATGACTCTGAAACTATCTCAGTTATCTGGGAGAGAAAAAGATAAATATTTTTTAAACTTCCCTATCTTTCCAAGGGCTCCTTAAAAAAAAACTAGTTTCTTTTTGTTCACTCATTCATTCATTTACTCATTCAAATCTTTACTGAGGGTTTGCTTTATGTAAGGCACTATTAGATGCTACTGCTTTATAATTCCACATATGTGAAGTTCTTTTAAATGTGTATGATCATTAACAAAAGCAGGTATTTACCTGGAAAAACAAAAACAGTAGTGTTCCTCTCTAAAGGAATTAAGCAAATAATTCAGGGAAAACTATGGCAGTTGACCATTTGTTGCTGTAGTAGATTATATGATTGGCTCAAAATTCTTCCTTCCCTCCCACAATCATCCCATCCCATTGATTTTGGACTTGACTGTGTGACTTGATTTGACCAATGGCATGTTAGCCAATGTGATATAAGAAGAGGATTTAAGTATTGTTTTCTTGTTTGCTCTCATGCACTTCTGCCATCTTCATGATAAGACCATTCCCCAAGCAACCACAGAGTCTGGAACGAGACATGCAGAATGCACATAAACCAGACCTGCAACTCTAGCCAAGCCTACCTCATCCCAGAAAACCCATAGGTCTGTCAAGTTGAAAGAGACAGAGAGAGGGAAGCAGGGAGGGAGGGAGAGGAAGAGAGAAGTAAACTTAGGCATATAAAAAATAAGCTTCTAGGCTATTAAGTGAACATAGCCGTAACACGTAGACAACTTACTTTGATTATCGATTTTTAAGATCAACTTGTAAAGCACAGAAGATTTCAATATGGTCACAACATAGATTGTAAATGTTATCAAACTTGATGGAAAAATACAGCCAATGTTCACAGCAGCAATGTCCGCAATAACCAAACTGTGGAAAGAGCCGAGGTGCCCTTCAACAGACGAATGGATAAAGAAGATGATGTCCATATATACAATGGAATATTACTCATCCATCAGAAAGGACGAATACCCAACTTTTACATCAACATGGATGGGACTGGAGGAGATTATGCTAAGTGAAATAAGTCAGCAGAGAAAGTCAATTATCATATGGTTTCACTTATTTGTGGAACATAAGGAATAGCATGGAGGACATTAGAAGAAGGAAGGGAAAAATGAAGGAGGGGAAATCAGAGGGGGAGACGAACCATTAGAGACTACGGACTCTGAGAAACAAACTGAGGGTTTTAGAGGGGAGAGGGGTGGGGGGATGGGTTAGCCCAGTAATGGGTATTAAGGAGGGCACATATTGCATGGAGCACTGGGTGTTATACGAAAACAATGAATCATGGAACGCTACATCAAAAACTAATGATGTACTGTATGGTGACTAACATACCATAATAAAATAAAATAAAATAAAATAAAATAAAATAAAATACAGTTTGTTTCCTGAGATTAAGAATTCCTCATATCAGTGAGGTCATATGATACATGTCTTTCTCTGTTTGACTTATTTCGCTCAGCATAATACCCTCCAGGTCCATCCACGTCGTTGCAAATGGCAAGATCTTATTTCTTTTGATGGCTGCATAATATTCCATTGTATATATATACCACATCTTCTTTATCCATTCATCTGTTGATGGACATCTTGGCTCTTTCCATAGTTTGGTTATTGTGGACATTGCTGCTATAAACATTGGGGTGCACATACCACTTCGGATCACTACATTTATATCTTTGAGGTAAATATCCAGTAGTACAATTGCTGGGTCGTAGGGTAACTCTATTTTCAACTTTTTGAGGAACTTCCATACTGTTTTCCAGTGGCTTCAGCAACTTGCATTCCCACCAACAGTGTAGGAGGGTTCCCCTTTCTCCGCATCCTCGCCAACATCTGTCATTTCCTGACTTGTTAATTTTAACCGTTCTGACTGGTGTGAGGTGATATCTCATTGAGGTTTTGATTTGGATTTCCCTGATGCCGAGGAATGTTGAGCACTTTTTCATGTGTCTGTTGGCCATTTGGATGTCGTCTTTGGAAAAATGGCTGTTCATGTCTTCTGCCCATTTCTTGATTGGATCATTTGTTCTTTGGGTGTTGAGTTTGATAAGTTCTTTATAGATTTTGGATACTAGCCCTTTATCTGATATGTCATTTGCAAATATCTTCTCCCATTCTGTCAGTTGTCTTTTGGTTTTGTTGACTGTTTCCTTTGCTGTGCAAAAGCTTTTTATCTTGATGAAGTCCCAATAGTTCATTTTTGCCCTTGCTTCCCTTGATTTTGGTGATGTTTCTAGGAAGAAGTTGCTGCGGCTGAGGTCGAAGAGGTTACTGCCTGTGTTCTCCTCAAGGTCTTTGATGGATTCCTGTCTCACATTTAGGTCTTTCAACCATTTTGTGTCTGTTTTTATGTGTGGTGTAAGGAAATGGTCCAGTTTCATTCTTCTGCATGTGGCTGTCCAATTTTCCCAACACCATTTGTTGAAGAGACTGTCTTTTTTCCATTGGACATTCTTTCCTGCTTTGTCGAAGATGAGTTGACCATAGAGTTGAGGGTCCATTTCTGGGCTCTCTATTCTGTTCCATTGACCTATGTGTCTGTTTTTGTGCCAGGACCATACTGTCTTGATGATTACAGCTTTGTAATAGAGCTTGAAGTCCGGAATTGTGATGCCACCAGCTTTGCTTTTCTTTTTTTCTATTCAGGGTCTTTCTGGTTCTATACAAATTTTAGGATTATTTGTTCCATTTCTTTGAAAACGGTTGAGGGTATTTTGATAGGGATTGCATTAAATATGTAGATTGCTCTAGGTAGCATAGACATTTTCACAATATTTGTTCTTCCAATCCATGAGCATGGAACGTTTTTCCATTTCTTTGTGTCTTCCTCAATTTCTTTCATGAGTGTTCTATAGTTTTCTGAGTACAGATCCTTTGCCTCTTTGGTTAGATTTATTCCTAGGTATCATATGGTTTTGCGTGCCATTGTAAATGGGATCGACTCCTTAATTTCTCTTTTCTCTGTCTTGTTGTTGGTGTATAGGAATGCCACTGATTTCTGCGCATTGATTCTATATCCTGCCACTTGACTGAATTCCTGTATGAGTTCTAGCAGTTTTGGGGTGGAGTCTTTTGGGTTTTCCACATAAAGTATCATATCATCTGCAAAGAGTGAAAGTTTGACTTCTTCTTTGCTGATTCGGATGCTTTTATTTCTTTTTGTTGTCTGATGGCTGAGGCTAGGACTTCCAGTACTATGTTGAATAGCAGTGGTGATAGTGGACATCCCTGCCGTGTTCCTGACCTTAGGGGAAAAGCTCTCAGTTTTTCCCCTTTGAGAATGATATTTGCTGTGGATTTTTCATAGATGGCTTTTATGATATTGAGGTATGTACCCTCTATCCCTTCACTCTGAAGAGTTTTAATCAAGAAAGGATGCTGTACTTTGTCAAATGCTTATTCTGCATCTATTGAGAGGATCCTATAGTTCTTGTTCTTTCTTTTATTCATGTATTGTATCACATTGATTGATTTGAACCAACCTTGCAGCCCAGGAATAAATCCCACTTGGTCGTGGTGAATAATCCTTTTAATGTATTGTTGGATCCTATTGGCTAGTATTTTGGTGAGAATTTTTGCGTCCATGTTCATCAGGGATATTGGTCTGTAATTCTCCTTTTTGATGGGCTCTTTGTCTGGTTTTGGGATCAAGGTAATGCTGGCCTCGTAAAATGAGTTTGGAAGTTTTCCTTCCATTTCTATTTTTAATCACAAATGTATTTAAAAACATATATTAAAATAGTGATATAACTGTAATGAAAGATAGGAGGAGGGGGAAATGGGTAGTTTGATAGTATCTAAAATTGAAATCAAGAAATAGTGGTAGATACACAGTACTTAGAGATGCAGAGGTAATTGAGGGCTGCCACATAGAGTCATGCAAATTCTACAGGGTACAACTGAATATCACAGCCCTGACTGGCCACAAGAATAAATATTAATGTTAACTGTTAAAAATTAAAAGTAGTTTGCTCTGGGGAACAGGACTGGGATTGAGGAAGGGCAAGGCAGACTATTATTGTTGTCTTTTTTCTTTTTCATTAAAAAAATAACACTCAGTACTAGTTTACCCTGAAATCATGTGTATATATTACTTTGGCAAAAAAAAAAAAAAAAAAAATCAAACTCCAATTGAATAAAATAAATAAATAAGAATTTAATTTTCTCTTTGCCTTCTCCCCATCATTGTCTATTTCCAAACCTTCTTAGCTCCTGAATAGATTGTGGTGAAGTCTTCTAAATGTTTTCCTTGCCTCTAGTACCCTCCAACACATCCTGCAATGCCTCTAGAGTGTTCTGTCTCAAATAAAAATATGACCATGTCAATGATCCTTGCACCCCCTGTGCGATGTTCCTTAACGTGGGAGCTAAGATGACTCTCTCCAGTGTCTTCTCTGGTAACTATTGTCACTTTATCTTTTCCCCAGACTAATTGAGGTTTTCCCCATTCATCATGCTCTATCTGCCTTTAGTCTTACATTATCTGGCTGAAATGCTCTTTCCTTTTCTTTTTATTAAAGATTTTTTTTTGTTATTATTTATTTATTTGAGAGAGAGAATGAGAAAGAGAGAGAGCACGAGAGGGGGGAGGGTCAGAGGGAGAAGCAGACTCCCCACCAAGCAGGGAGCCTGATGAGGGACTCGATCCCCAGACTCCAGGATCATGACCTGAACCGAAGGCAGTTGCTTAACCAACTGAGCCACCCAGGTGCCCGCTCTTTCCTTTTCTAAACTACAACATGCTCCCACCCCTCCCCAACTCATTGCCTCCATTTGGTTTACTCTCTTCTTCTCATCCTGTTGTCCCAGGTGATTGGCTTAAATGGAGCTCATTACAGGACTTGGCCTCCCTCTCTCCTTTTGTGAGCTCTGTTCCTTGGTGTTGGCTTCACTCTTGAACCCAAAATAGTTCATTGCAAGATGCTTTTGGCACATTTAGTGGAAAAGAACAAGGGCCTTCCCAAACCTCACTGTGTCCCATTGGCCCTGGGCAGGTAATGTGCCTATATTTGAGCCAATCACTATGCCAGGGGAACACCATGTTCTGATTGGCCTGTTCTGGGTCACCTGCTCCCAGGAGATGAATTCAACACCATAGGAAGCAGATAAATTGAGAATAGGAGAGGGATTGATCTTAAAGGGAAATCGAGATGTAACTTCTAAAAGGGAAGTGTGCAAATACTGCACACAAATACTATACATTTCTGCCATAATCCCAAGAGCAGATTCCGTGACTTCTCACTGAAGACTCAGCACTACTGTAGTGGCACTTGACAAATGTTAGGTGCCCAAAATGTTTATGGAATTTTTATGTGTGAGGTATTGCTTTCTGACTAAAAGATATATTTTATGATTAGGTGTGTATCAAATAACGACATTTTAAAATCAAATCATCCAGTTTGTACACATGCAAGTTGTTTAAGATAGCTCTGTAAAAAATGAACAATATTTCTGTAGCTGTATGTAAATTCCAATCATACTAGATAAGCAAAGTGGAATTCTGTGCCATTTTTTTTGAGGGGAGGGCCACGGGGAAGGGGCAGAGGGAGAGGGAGAGAGAGAATCCCAAGCAGGCTCCACTCCCAGCTCGGGGCCCAATGCTGGGCAGATCCCACGATCCCGAGACCATGACCTGAGCTGAAATCAAGAGTTGGATGCTTACTTCACTGAGCCACCCAGGTGATCCTGTCAAATTTTTATATATAGAGTGGACCCTCGAACAACATGGGTGTGAACTGCATGGGTCTACTTAAACACAAATTTTTAAAATAATACGGTACAGTACTGTAGATATAGTTTCTCTTCCTTATGGTTTTCTTAACATTTTCTTTTCTCTAGCTTTCTTTGTTGTAAAAATACAAAATATGATACATATAACATACAAAATACGTGTTCATCAACTGTTTATGTTATCTGTAAGGCTTCTGGTCAATAGTAGGCTATTAGTTAAGTTTTGGGGTAGCCAAAAGTTACACTTGGGTTTTCAACTGGGCAGGGGGGTTGACACCTCTAACACCTGCATTGTTCAGGAGTCAACTGTATTGCAGTTTTATTTGAACCGAGAAAGTCATGAGAAATCCATCCCAAAGAAGTTGACATTTTGGAGGGCTTTTTATTTCATTTTTTAAATCTATCTTAACTTAGAGTGCTTTACAACCAATGCTTTAAAAGAAAACGCTGCTTCGGCATTAAGTTTTACATAATCTTTAAAGTGCCAAAATAAACCCTCAGACAGATCAAGGGATTCATAATAGAAAAAAGAATCTGCTTTTTTAAATGCATAAAGAGCACATCTGAAGATTTATTCTCAAGAGTGAGTATGTGCAAACCAGACCCCTTTGAGGAACAGAGGTGTGCTAACAGGCATTCTGTCTTAGCAATTGAGCTTCTCTCAACAACATGACGCAACTGTTTCATTAGCTGCATGTAGGCAACTTGATTCTTCTCTCATCCTATTCTTTGTAGAACCTATCTGGGCAGCTACTTAATGCTAACAGGCCAAATTCTTTCTTCAGGTCTTCCTGCCAAATAGAACCATAATTGTCATCAAGATGTGATCATCTGTGTAATATTGCTTTAACTCATGCTGAATGAAAGCACCAGTGTGATTTGCCATGTCATTTCAGCTCTTATTCTTGAAAAGTAGAAAACATGTAAACACTTCTTTTTATTCCCTTTTCCAAATCATAAGACTGTGAATAAATTAACATTGTCCTATTTGAGGTATTGTACTATTTGATTAGAGAAAGAAAGATGGCTAGAATGGAAAGAGGAGGTTTTTAAGGGAGGATATTTGCTGGGGGAGGGAGAGAATAAAGACTCTACTTAATAGAATATAAAAGCTTTCACAGACCAGAAATGTCCTGTCCAGTATGGTAGCTTCTATCCACATGTAACTATGTATTTATTTCTATTTTTTTAAGGATTTTATTTATTTATTTGACAGAGAGAGATACAGCGGGAGAGAGTACGCAAGCAGGGGGAGTGGGAGAGGGAGAAGCAGGCTTCCCGCGGAGTAGGGAGCCCGATGCGGGGCTCAATGCGGGGCTCGATCCCAGGACCCTGGGATCATGACCTGAGCCAAAGGCAGATGCTTAACGACTGAGCCACCCAGGCGCCCCCACGTGTAACTATGAAATGTGGCTAATCTGAATTGGAACATGCTGCAAATGTGAAATACATATACAATTTCAAAAATTCAGGACAGAAAAAGAATGTAAAATACCTCAGTAATAACTTTTATATTGATTATATGTTGAAACGATGGTGTTTTAGATGTATTGGACTAAATAAAATATACTCTTAAAGTTAATCTCACTTTTACTTTTTGAATGTGGCTACTAGAAACATTTAAAATAGTGCATGTAGTTTGCATTGTGTCTCACACCATGTTTCTATTGAACAGAGCTAGTCCACAATATACATGCCAAGAAATGAGAATGGTCAGATGAGATATGAGGAAAAATAAAGTCACATCTAACAAGCATTCTCAAATGTTATTTCTGTTCCAAAAGGCATATTTGGAGGAATATTTGTCTTTCTTATAGAGGTCAGGGTAAAGTAGGTAAATTTTTTTCAGTAAAGGAGCTATTTGTTTTTGCCTGTCTGGATATCTATATTCCCTTCTTCTGGTAATGGTGCCCTGGTATTCCCCTGAGGAGCCATCTCTCCCTCATTTTGAGTCCATGTGGTTTTGATGAAGTTGATTCATGATGCTAGAATTCATCATGTGACCCAGTCCTAACCAATCAGAATATTTCATTACCTTGGTCATAATAATTGGCTCAGGAAATTGATAAAAGTTGGTCAACTGTGAATCAGCTCTAGATTTTGGGGTGACTACTAAAAAAGAGGTGTTTGGTAATCTGGCGGATTAAGTCTTTAACTACTCATGGCCACATTAGCCAGGGGAGAGCTGATCTAAAAATGAAAACAACCAAGAGGAAAGCCGTGGTAAGAGACAGAAGCAGAATATTTTTGAGTACCTGGATCCATTCTATGACTAAAGCTACCATCTGGAATTTTTCAGAATTTTCATAAATTCCCTTCCTTGATCAAACAAACTTAAATTTAATTTCTGTCCTTCAAAACAAAGAAATCTGACTAATGTAAAGGGATTATCAAATAAGTAAACAATCTGCATTCATACAATTCAATGAACACTCATAGAGATTTGTCTGTGTTCAAGCAACTGTGTTGAGTGCTGATGGAGGAAGCACAAAGTTGTTTATTATTAACATCCATCCATCCATCCATCTGTCCATCTACTGAGTAAGCATCATTGAGATCCTCTTCCATGCCAGGCACTATTTTAGACACTGGAGAAACAGAAATAAAAATTCAAAGTGACAGACATTGAGTATCTTTCTATTTTCTAAGTTATCTGTGGGCCTATGACTAGTTCTTTTTGCTCTCTCCAATAGCACTCCAATTTCCAGTTTTTCATAAGTTAAACTTGTTATATAATTTCTGTTCCATTTTGTCCCAGGAAATTCTTCCTTGGATCTTTCCACCATCCTATTCACATTTGGACTTGCTTTCAGGGTCTGCTGCCAACTCTCCTCTGTAACTGCCCTTCCTCATCTTAGGAATTCCTTTGACCCCTCTCTTATGTTGGATTCCCTGTTTCTTTGTTATGAAGAAGCACAATTCCTGAAAAGGAGTATATGGGAGGTAAATATTTTGAGACCCTGCAAGCCTGAAAAATATCTAATTTATTCCCATAATTGACTGATAGTTTTGATGATTTTAGAATTCTAAGTTGGAGGTCATTTTTAATTTTGAAGACATTGCTCCATTGTCATCTATTGAGAAGTCCAATAGTATTCCGTTCTTTAGCCATTGTACATGGTCTACTTTTACCCTCTATAAGTTTTTAAAATTTTCTCATTATTCCTGGGATCCTAAAATTCCATGATTATGTGTCTTGGAGTGATTCCTCTTAATCTAGAGGCTTAACTTTCATTATTTCTTTGATAATACCGTTCCCTCAGTTTGCTCTGTTCTCTCTTCCTGGAACTCATGTTGGTCAGATATTGGACTTCCTGGATTGATCTTGAAATTTTCTTATCTCCTATTGTCTGTCCCCATATCTTTTTTTAATGCTACTTTGAAGAAATACTCTATCTCAACATTTCCACTGAATTTTGTCTAATTTCCTCTGACATATTTTTTTTTTTTTTTTTTTAAAGATTTTATTTATTTATTCGACAGAGGGAGAGACAGCGAGAGAGGGAACACAAGCAGGGGGAGAGGCAGAGGGAGAGGGAGAAGCAGGCTTCCCGCGGAGCAGGGAGCCCGATGCGGGGCTCGATCCCAGGACCCTGGGATCATGACCTGAGCCGAAGGCAGACGCTTAACGACTGAGCCACCCAGGCGCCCCTCCTCTGACATATTTTTAATTTCCAAGAGCTCTTTCTTGATTTCTCATTGCACTTGGTTTCCATGGCATCTTGTTTCAAAGTAATTCTTGTTTTAATGGTGCAATATCTTCTCTTATCTCTTTGAGGATGTTAATTATAATTAATTAGAAGTTTTCTTCTATTCCGTGAATCTTCTGTTTTTTCCCTGAATTGCTTTTACCTGCTTGTTTTGGTCTCTTTCAAGTTGGATATTTTCCTCAAACGTCTAAGGGCTCTTAGCAGTCAATGCATACTTATGAATGAAACCCTTAAACATTTATTGGAGGCTCCGTGTACATGGGTGGGCTGTGTGGCTGGTGGACTTTACTCTGAGTAAAATGTGATCAGGCAAAAGGCCAGTTTTTCACTGGGGAGATTTTCAGATGTCAGCATCTGTAAGTCTTTTCTGTGATACTTTGGAATTTCTCTTGCGAAGGATCTCCAGTTGCCTGTTAAAAAGTACAAATTTGGTTATGGGTATTGTAGGAGCAAGCTGGGAGCAATTTAGCAAACTTTTGCTCAATAATCTGTGTTCAGTTTGTAACTTTAGCCCCACTGCTGCTATACTCGGTGTCCTCAAATCCATAATCATTCCAGTCCAATTTCTCCACAGAACAAATAGCCTATCTCTTGCCAGAATTGGGATAAAACCTAGCTGTATCTGGTGGGGAGGGAGTCTAGAGAAGGAGGTAGTTCTCACAGCTCTTTACACTATCTTTCAGCCAATCCCAGGCTTTTGGCCCTATTTCCCACCTCAACCACCTCAACCGTCTGCCTTGTTAGTCTCTATTTCCTGGGAGCAATGGAGAAAGAAATCACTGAGACCAGTGATATTCAAAATAGTTGCTGAGTTTTATATTTAGATTTCTTTTTCTTTCAGATTTCCGATTTAGAGCTTCATGACTTTAATGGGTAAGAATAAGATCAGGTGATTTTGCCTATTAAATTTGAAAGCCTATAACAGGATAATATTAGACTGTTCTTTACCTTCCATAGTTCCATACGTGAGTATTAATTACAATTTAAATCTTATATTATAATTTAAATCTTCAAATATGATATCATTTTGACATAATTACTACTAAGTTAAAAGGTGCTAAAGCTATACCAACTTCACATTTTTATTCCCATTTCTTTATGAAGGTAATTAGTAGTATAATTTAATGGCTTCTTTCTTTTCTACTTTTATTTCACCTCTATTCTCTAGGTGGATATTAATATGGGCCACTATCATATTCATTGTTTAAATAAACTTTTGTGATAATATTTCAAATAAACTTCTTCAATCCACTGGAGTTCACTTTGGAGGTGTACTGCTGGGCCTCTTCATGAAGTATTGGTATTTTGTACTATTTTCATATCGAAACAAATATATTCTATATGTTGAAACTGAGAACCAAATCTTAGCTATTGTCAACAGCATGGAAAAACAATTCCAAATTCGTAAATTTTTCCTATTTCTGCTCGTTATGTCATTTTAGTAAGTAAAGTAATGAGATTTATTCGTATAAGACATTATGGTTTATTCTATACCAGGAGTTTCAATATGCAGAAATGCCAAATGATGTTAATTTCTTGGTTTCAAATATAACCTCTGTAAAATGCAACCATGCCATCTCCTTTTGTTACTGTCTCAACATTAAGGATGAAAAGAAATTTGGATTTATGAGTAGGGCTTGAGAATGGTGGTGGGGTGGGGGGTGAAAGAAGTCTTACATCTTTCATATTTTCTTCTAAAATACCCAAATTGTTACCATTTCATTTCAATTCAACAAATGTCTCTTTGGTACAAACTAAGTGTAGAATGCAGGGATACAGAAATGATGACAACCCAGGCCTTGACTTCACAATCTGCAAGGTGACAGAGTGGAACAATAGGATACATCCACAAATAATTATAATACTTGGAAGAATGTGATAACACCCATGGGAAAAAGTATAAATAAAATGTTTCAAGAACATGGAAGGGAGTTACTATGATTTTGTTTGGAGGTATTGAACAAGAAGGGAAGCCTCAGATGGGGGGCAGCAGAAAGCCTAGTTTGGCTGGATGATAAGGACCACACTTCTGTGTTTGTGTTACTATCTTCTTCCAAATCAACAGCAGTCCCTCATGAAAATCAGGTAAAGTCCATGTTTCTCACTTCCTGATTCCTTACGAGGCAGCTTTATCACCTTCTTTTCTGCTTTGCCAACGTAAAGTAGAGGTTAAGTTTGGAAAGACAAAGATGAAAATTCCAGTTCCACCGCTAACTAGCTAAGTGACATTGGACAAGTTAACTTCACTGAGCCAATTTATAACTCCTTCTCTGAGATATAGGAATAATAATAACAGTACTTATTGCATAGGGTTATGGTAAAGGTTAAATGAATTAATAATGCAGATAAGTGTTCCAAAATATGGTGGCTATCATTATAGTAAAAGGAGCCAAGATTAGGAAGTAGGAAATCTGATCTTTAGTTTGAGTATTGCTACTTATAAACTGTGTGACCTACACAAACTGCTTATCCTCTCTGGGCCTCAATTTCCATATCTGCAAAAATAAGGAATTGACCTGTAAGATCTGTACTTTCTCTAAACTATAATAGTCTAGGTGATATGGATGACATTTTTATTTGATTTTGATACTAAACTATGCAATTGGATCAAATTGGATCAAATTGCCATCATTAAGCATATAATACATTGAAATTATTATAAGGCTAAAAATGAAAGCGATAATAATGAGTTGGGCTGGGGGAGGGGTTTCAAGGGGACACAAAAAAGAGTAGTGATAGATCAGCTCCTATTATCATCTGCCTTGATACAAGAGCAAATAGATGGTAAATAGTATTAAATTCAGATGCCAAGCTCAAAGGCGTATGATTTTGTTAAAAAAAAAAAAATTAGAAAATATGCTTACTCTAATTTCATATTGGTTATCCTGACAGTTTAGGGCCTAAATCTCAGTGAAAATTGTGTCCAACAAAAAGTTATTTAATATGAAGATGGTAACAGGGTACAATAGTAATGCTTAAAAAATACCTAATGATATAACTAAACAAAGAACACCAAGAAAAAAATCTGAGATACCACCCTGAGATGAGTGACAATATTGGATCAACTATCATGTCCATTTTTATATATACTAAGAATAGTCTTGGAATAGGAAATAGGTAGACATTATAACGTAAAAAATGAGGTGCATCACTATTTCTGCTTTCTCAATTTTTATTCCCTGCTATGAAATTTTATCTTTGTTCCCTATAAAATGTGCAAAAGAGATGTTGATGATATCTGGAAATGCATCAAGAAGACAAAATCATTCATCTATTTTAGATATCTCTAATTATTTAACCAAAGCATTGAAATTAAATGCACAGCATGTATATCTGAGATGATGATATCCTTGGAGTCCATTCTCACAAAAGAAAAAGAATGCTGAGAAATCTTTGGCTCATAAACCCGGATGAATCCAAGATGTTTGCATAAAATTTAGCATAATATGATTATGTGGCTGATTAGAAATTTTCTGGAAGGGGCTATGTTCCATGCCTTAAATAATTGGTTGATCAAATTTGTCTTTGATTTTTCGGTCTCTGATCAGTGCAGTGCATTAGAGTTCAGAACTAAAGGAAATATAGCAAGTTGTGTTATTTTTAAAGCAGCTAATAAAACTTACTGAAAAAATGATTTCTCAGAATTATGAATAATTTTATAGTTAATTAAGGCATTGAATATTTATGCCTTATAATTAAAAATATCAAATTCATACAAAAGTGTTTAGATTTTATTAAATTAGAAATGTATATTATGTTTGTATGTTACATGTTGATAATTCATAATTGAGTAGGTATTTTACAATCCTACTAGTATATTGGGGTTTTTTTGTTCCTAAGTAAAAGAATAGCTTTCATTTTTGGTTAGTATCTCAAAAAATATGACTCTAGTCATACCCCTCTGTAAATTTTATATTTCTCTACTATGGAAACATGAATATTTCAAACTACTCCAATTTATTTGTATGTTTACATCATATTCTGTGAAAATGTACCCCAGATTAAGAATTAACTGCCCAGGAGCACCTGGGTGGCTCAGGAGGTTAAGCGTCTGCCTTCGGCTCAGGTCATGATCCCAGGGTCCTGGGACTGAGCCTCACGTTGGGCTCCCTGCTTAGCGGGGAGCCTGCTTCTTCCTCTCCTCCCTGCTCCTGCTCTCTGTCACTATCTGTCTCTCTCTCTCAAATAAATAAACAAAATCTAAAAAAAAAAAAAAAAAATTAAATACCCAGTGATCACATAAATCAAGAAACTATTAATTCTGCCAGCAGTTTATGTCTATACTTGGTATTATATGAAAACTATTGATATGCTGGGACGCCTGGGTGGCTCAGTTAGTTAAGCGCCCAACTCTTGATTTTGGTTCAGGTCACGATCTCGGAGTCATGAGACTGAGCCCCGTGTCTGGCTCACTGCTGCTGAGTGTGGAGACTGCTTAAGATTCTCTCTCTCTCTCCCCCTCTGTCCCTTCCCCACATGAGCCTCTCTCTCTAAAAACAACAAACAAGTAAACTATATCTGTTTTAGGTAGATAATAGTGAACTTGGATGGATATTCATGGTGGTTTGATTATAATAATGACCCCAATTCACTCACACCTTTCTATATCCATGCCATTTGTTAGTGTCCTCTTATTCAGATTTGGGGCTTGGGCATGTGATTTGCCTTGGCCAATGGAACAGTGGCAAGTAAACAACGCAAGCAAAGTCTTGAAAAGCATTTGCATATTACTCTCTTGTACTTCACATGCTGCCACTATGTAAATAAGCTCTAGCCAGCCTCTGGATGATGGGACAAGGCTCAGTCATTCTCATTACCCCAGCAAACAGGGAGCCAAATTCCAGACCAGAGTGAGGCCACCTTGGATCATGCAGCTTCCAGGATTAGCAATTCCAACCAAGATCAGCAGAGCCTCTCCAATCAGCAGAAATGGCAATCTGACTTGTAGACTTTTGAACAATAACACATGGTTGCTCTTTTAAGCCACTAAGTTATGGATTGGTTTATGACACGGCAATAAATAACTGATATAATGTATGTAGGAAATAGAACAAAAACATCTTTCCAAAGAACATTAACATTTTCTTTTTTTTTAAAAGATTTTATTTACTGATTTGAGAGAGAGAGAGAGAAACAGCATGAGAGGGGGAGGGTCAGAGGGAGAAGCAGTTTCCCTGCCGAGCCAAGAGCCTGATGCGGGAATCCATCCCAGGACTCTGGGATCATGACCTGAGCTGAAGGCAGGCACTTAACCAACTGAGCCACCCAGGCACACCAAACATTAATATTTTCATATCATGTATCTGTTGTTATAGGAAAATTCCTTTGTGTAACTAGATTTTCAGTGTAGGGGACCATCTTGGATATGACCCTTTTTCTATCCTTGGCTTTATAGATATCCTAAACATTTGTCAAATCAATAAAAAAATATTAGGCACCAGTTAAGTCCCTGGAACAGCACTAGATGCTGAGAATACAAGAGTGAATCAGCTAGACTCCTATCTCTATGTTTATTGAGCTTACACTAAAGTCAAGTTATTGGATTATTATAATATACTTTGTGGTACTTGCCATGGAAAATTCTTTGCTCTTCTAAGTCAAGCTGAGTTCCAAAGTTGGCTCCATTTATGTATTTCATTATATATGGCCATGATCTTTCCCTTCTCTCCAGAAATTCTTCAGCAATGATATTCATTAGTTCTCTTCATTGATATTTCTATTTCTCATTCTTCAGGGGAACACAGTAGCATTGCACTTTCCCATATGCAGTAGACTGCAAAAGTGGCAAATTATTTCTTTTCCCCTATCTGCATCCATTTGCAATTTGTCTTCCAGCTCTTTGTGTTAATATAGCTTGGCTATATGATTTGCTTTAGCCGTTGGAACTGTAGCAAATGTGACTCAAGCTGAAACTTATAAAGTGCTTGTGTACTGGGTCTTGCTCTCTTGCTGCTCTTAGAACACTGTGAATGCAACCCTGTGAACAAGCCAGGGCTAGCCTCTTGATGATGAGGGACACCTGGCCTGATTGCTCTGTTGTCCCAGCTGATAGCTCACTCCCAGAAAAAGAGCTGCCTTGCTGACAGGCAGCTAATCACAGATACCTAAGGAAGTGCAGCGCCGACCAGCAGAAGTGTCTGGCTGAGCCTAATACAAATTGCCATTCCATAGAATCATGAGCTAAATGAATAGTTGATGTTTTAAGCTATTAAGTTTTGGAGTGGTTTGTTATGCCCTTAAAGCCATCTGATATATCACTCCTTCGAAATTAGGCACAGCCACATGATTTGCTTCATCCACTGAACTATGTCACTTCTGGCAGAAGCCTTTAAGAGCTGGACTGTGATTCAGCATCTTATTTTTCTTGTCATGGTGACTAGGGTGCTTCCAGATGGTGGGGTTTCATAAACCTGGGTCCCTTAATGGACATGGGACAGTCCTCCCCATCCTCCCTGATACTGACTTTTGGAGAACATACAGTTTAAGTAAGAAATCTTTGTTATGATGAACATTGGGTGTTATATGTAAGTGATGAATCACTAAATTCTATACCTGAAACCAATTTTACCATATATGTTCACTTACTAGAATTTTAAAAAATATTTTATTTATCTATTTAAGAGAGAGAGCGAGCAAGCAGGGGGAGCAGCAGAGGCAGAGAGAGAAGCAGACTCCCTGCTGAGCAGGGAGCCCAAGGCGGGACTCCATCCCAGGACCCCAGGATCACGACCGGAGCCGAAGGCAGACGCTCAACCGACTGAGCCATCCAGGCGCCCTCACTAACTAGAATTTAAATAAAAACTTGAAATTAAAAAAAAAACTTTGTATTAAACCTTTGAGATTTGGGTTTACTGTTACTAAAGCATAACCTAGTCCATTCTGACTAATGTAGAAATTGGTACCCAGGAGGTATAGTTATGACAGAAAACTTAAAATATGTAGCAGTGACTTAGAAACTCAGTGGGTGGTGGCAAGGAGACTATTGTTAGAGTCTGGAAAGTTGGCAATCCATGCTGGCTGTGGTAAAATATTTGCTAAAACTATTCATGTGTGTCTCCCATTCTTCCCCTTTCTAAATAGGAATGTTTACCGTGGTTATTTTGTCCCTATTCCAGCACTACATGTTGAGTGTGCATATGTGTATAAACAGGGAGGATAGATACTTTCTCTTTAACAAGAGAAGCTTTATCCTGTTCTAATTTAGGGACTACCAAGCATCACCCAGAGATGCTGAACTTTGAAATTAATGCCATTACTGAATAAAATTTTTGATTGTCTCATTTGTGAAAGGAGTTAAAGTATTTTGTAGTTTAAGTTGAATAACTGTAAATTGATGACCAGAAGAATGAATTGCAGTAAGCATTGGTCAGTTCACCAGTAAATTTGGGTTATCTTCCTTCTGGACAAATAGAATTATACTTCCCTGTCCCTTTGAAGTTAGCATGCCCATAAGATTTGCTTTTGTCAAAGAAATGTGAGTGGAATTGACTTGTATAACTTTCAGGAAGAACCAGTTTGCCATTCATGTTCTTTTTGCATATCATGCAAGTGGGGAAGTTCTAGAGATTGGAACCTTCTCAAGCCTTCTGGTTGCTTGGTGAGAACCATCTGTAGTGAAACTCCTCTGCCTCCCCACCCCAAACCCAGCTCCCCATGAGCAGGCAGGTAAGCAGGAAATATCTTTTTTGTTGCTGTTTTAAGCCCCTACAATTTTTAGATTTTTTGTTACTGCACTATAACCTAGCCCATCCTAACTAATGTAGATTACTGTAAAAGTGATCATGAAAACTTCAAAGGCCGATCATCTTGGCAATTGAGTGGAATCTGTAACTGAAATCATCCGCTGATAATTCCCAAAGCACTTTCACTAGTGATTTCACTTGCTTCTTCAATTGTGACCATTCTGGAAAAGGTGACTGTGAAATTCAAATTTCATTCTTTTTTCTTTGTGAAATGTAAAACTACATCTTCACTATTGAGAGGTAATGATGAACAATGAAATACTTTCTCCTAAAAAAAAAAGTAAGCAAGCAAGCAAGTAAGCAGGCCAATAAGGATAAGCCACAAAAAAGGGAGGGTGAAACTGAATGCATAGGAGTTTCCAAGAAGAGTAAAGCATATTTCCCAAAGCCTTGTGCATGAATTTCCACTAATACACAGTACTTCCCAGCAAACTTTGGGAGTCTTAGCTTTGGCTTGACACCTGCACATATACAGAAACCCATGCACTCTGGTGCAGAAATGAAAAAAATGTCATTGGAGTTTATATCCAATCAAAAGTTTTCACAAAAAAAAGAAAGAAAGAAAGAAAGAAACAAATAAAGAAAAAGTTTTCCCTCTCTCTGAAGAAGAAGTATTTTCTCTAGCACAGCGTAGAATTTATTTCATCACATTTGTGAAGTGCTAAATCCCGTGCCACCCACTGTACGAAGGTCATGAAAGTGAGAGATGCCAATATACGGACGTCTCAATGGGTCGCTGTCCTACAGGAGTTTACATTTTGCGGAGCATAACAGTTTCTTTTTTTGGAGTTTTCACCCAGCCACACCCAATCCCCCGGTAAACAATTTTCAATGAAAAGCCCCTCATCTTTTCCCTAATCCTTGCAAATATTCTCTCTTTCCTAGATCTCTTCACCCTGGAAACTGAAGTCACTGTGGGATCTCTCTCTGGATATATGGCAGTTATTTCTGATGCAGCCGAATGGCCGGCTTGATCTTTCCCTTTGGTGGCGGGATGACAGTGACCCCCAAAGTTTCCAGCACTTAAGGCACAAAGCGCAGCCTGAACCCTAAAAGGGCAGACAACTCTGGCGGTTTCCACCGCTCTTCTTATCGAGGAGCCCAGGGAAGCTAAGGCGTCTGGGTCAGATTCGGCGACGCGGGCTACGCAGTCCTGTGCTCAGCGAGTTGGAAGCTAAGCGCACAAGCTGCACAGCGCAAAGAAGTCAAGGCCAGTCTGCAAGCCCACTGTGAGAGAACTGGTGAGTGCCCATTCCTGCTGGACTACAAGGACCGGCATGCATCGCGTAGCGGCGGCAAGCTCCGCTCCGGGACCCCGGCGCAACGGAGCCTGGGAAGTGAAGTCTCCGGGCGGCCCGAGTCGCGTCGCGAAATCAGAAGGGAGGCGTTGCTAGTCCGCTCCACGCCGGTTTCTGGCCGGGCTCCGAGCCTCTAGCTCCCGCTCAGGATTTTCGCGGGCGGCGGCGGGAGCAGTATGGCTTGCTTGAGTAAACTCCGGGGGGAGGAGGGAGATGGGAGTGGATGGGGAGGCGGGGTCAGCGGAAGCTGCAGGTTGCTTCCTTCTCCTCACGCTCCCTCCCCGCCTCTCCCTGAGGGAGCGGTGGGAGGGGGAGGGAAGGGCATAGGGAAGGTAGTGACACGTGTCAATCAACCCCCCCTCCGGGGGGCGCGCGCTCCGGGGCTCGCGCCGAGGGCTCGCGCCCCTGCCTCGTGCCTGCGCCGCTCGTATGTAAATGAGGGCGCGTGACGCGGGACGCAGATGGACAAGGGAAGAGAGAGAATGGCCGCTGCCGCCGCCGCTGCTGCCGCCGCCGCCGCCGCTCAGTGCCGGAGCCCTCGGTGCGCGGCGGAGAGGAGAGGATTCCGGCGGGAACTCGACTCTTGGCGCCACCGCCTCATGCACTGTGTAGGTAAGAGAGACACGGGCCGGAGCCCCGGCTCCGCGCGGCGACGGCTGCCGCAGCCCGAGGAGTTTGTGGCTGAGGGGGTTAGTTGAATCTCCCGTTCGGGTCAGTTCAATGGGGGAGCGCGATGGGAGCGGCGGCGGCGCGGCGGCTCCGGCGCTCGCCTTTTGTCTGGGGGCTTCTCGCCCGGCGCGGTTCGCGCTCCTTCCCTTCTCAGCTCTTGGGCTTCTCAGGAACTGTTAGTTCGGACCCGCTCGCTGAGCCCCCGAGGAAACCGCTCGCTCGCGCTCTCCCCGAAACTCCGCGGCGCCCCTCGCAGCCCGCCGTCCACCCTGTCGGGGGGCAGGCAGCGGCCCGGTGGGTCGGCCTTGGGATAGAGGGGAGCCGGCTGGCAGGGCCGGCGGGAGGAAGGCGGGCTGGTCCGCGCCCCCGCCGGGCGCACACACACCCCCTTCTCGCCGCCGGGGGCCGGGCTGGCGGACGCGGCCGAGTTCCCGGGGACTGGGACCGGGGCGACCCCCCGGGCGCTCGCGGGGCGGGGGTCGCGGGTGGGCCGGCGGGGGGCGAGGGGCAGCGGGGGCGTCGCCCGAGGGGCGGGGGCACCCAACTCTGCCCTCTCGCGCTCGGCGGCGGCGGCGCTGTGTGTACCCCTTTAAGAAGGAGCTGCTCGAGCGCTGACGGTTGGGATTTGAAGTTCTTCCTCCCTCTTTGGAAGTCTGGACGGATGGGGGGTGTTGCCATGACGACGGCACCCTTCCCCCCCTCCTCCCCCCCCTCCTTTTCCCCTCGCGGACGCCCGGACGACTCTGGTCTTCTTGTACTGTCATGTGATGGACCCTTCCCTGCACATACACGCACATCGCCCTCCCCACCTCCCATCCCCGTTCTCTTGCAATTCCGTCTTCCCTTTTGGTGGGGTCGGAATCGTTTTGCTACAAACTTCTGGGCTTGGGGCTGTCATTCTGCGGGTTGCTCGGGGTGGCAGGAGATTGTGGGAACTCCCCACCGTGCCGCGGTCGCTTTTTTTGTCTGAGTGAGACGTGCGAGGAGCTGTTACCCAGCAGGTTGGTTTAGTGGGCACAGAAGGGACTGTGAGGGTTATGGGATGGGGTGTGTTGTGCCTGTTTGTTTTGGAAGGGGGTTGTGGGTTGGAGAGTAGGAATAGAGGTAGAAAGGAAGGTTGCATTGTCTTAAGGAGTGGATGGTAGCAGTAGCAGTTTGCTCGACTGGCGATTAAATCTTGGCATTTGGAGTTGAGGAGTACCTTATTGCCTTAAGAAAACAACTCTCTTACCTTGTTTCCATCTGTTCTTGCGCCACCTCGCGCCCCTTTTCCCCACACCCCCCTCAGATTTGTTTGGTTAGCGCCTGAAGATCTTTCTTGTTTTTCCCTAGTGAAAAGGAGACCGTGGTAGAATAAACTAGTACAGCTTCAGCTTAGAAATGTGCACTGCAGAATACGGTGGATATAGGAAAATGTACAAGAAGGAAGCTTGCTCCGTCTAGGAGCATTTAAGTTCACTTTAAGCGATAAACTGTTTTACCCTTATAAAATATATTTTGGTCTTATTTAAGGAAATATTTTGGGAAATAGCTTTAGTCAAGTATTTATAAGTGATTTTAGTTCTTAGAAAAAGTGGAAAAAAAATTAAAACCCTCAGGGTATTCTTTTATAAAAATGTTAAGCCAAGTGTTGCTAGTGCTTCCTGAATACAAAATGGACCCATTTTTATAATTGCTTACGTAAAGATCTCTTCACTGACAACCTGTTTAGAAATTGTTGAGTTCCTTTGGTGGGAATCAGGCAGGATGACAGCATTGAAACACTGGCTAACGATATAATTGTGTTAAGTTTTACCGAGGCACACAGTGATTTGTAGATGTCTTCGGTCAGTTTTTATGTTTTGGAATACTTTAGGGTTTTTCCCTTTTCTTCTTGTTTAGATACATTAAGTATGGCTCTGTATCACAAAAATGTGTAGTTTTGAAAAATAGTCAGATTTTAAACACGATATTGGATTTGATGGAAAAAGGGATTTAGATATCTTTCTGCCTTACCTACTAAGACACACAAGTAAGATTGGAAGACATTGAAAATTGAGTTGATGCGGTATGTCTAACATGCAATCTCTATATTATATTTTTAATGTGATGTATAACTGTACTGTATTTAAGAGGACATTTTTTCCTGGGCTTTAACTATATTTGAGAGTTGTTTCCCATAGTCCCAGCCAGGAGACCTAGTAAAACCCATCTCATACTTTGTTTTTGTTATTGTTATTTTTACATAAACATTAAAACTCTTTTAAACAGGATATACACTTGTTGATTGTTTTTTTTTCAGTATTGTATATGCGAAGCACTTATTCATAGTGTGAATTAGGATTAAATGTAGTTTGTGTGATTATCTTAAATTACCTTTTGCTGTTAACGTGCTTATATTCAATACTTAACTTTGTAAACATATTTACAAAAAAGCCCAAATCTTTTTCCTTTTGCATGTGTGTGAATATTTATATGTGTATTTATATATATTATATATGTTTATATTTCTGTATTGAATATATTCAGTGCTCTTATTGCTTGAAATCATTTTCATAAATTATACTTTCTATAATTTGGAAAAGAAAATGATCCAAAAGTCTTATTTTTATGAGACAGAAATTGTAAGCAATGTCCTAGGCTCATACAGCAAATTAGTATTGAGCCGGTAGTGAAGTTTTAAATCTCAATTCTTAGCCCAAGTTTTTAAAGTAATCTGATTTTTTTTATAACTCATATATAATATTCTAATTTCATAAGGGAAAAAGTTCATTTTAGTTGTCATGACTGCTGGTGGTTGTTAGCTAAGATGCTTAACTCTTGATAAGGAAAGTGATGTTTGCTTTTTCTCTATTTGTGGAACTCATGTCTTTAGGTTAGATTTGTGACTACTCTGATTTATTCTGGTTTTTCTTTTTTACAGTTTAATTGAAAAGTTGTTCTACAAACTCTTATGTCCTAATTAATAGCTCTGTTTATAATGTGCTTTTTATAATTTATTTTTCTATAATCATCCTATACAGTGCTATAATTTTGAGTATGCTCAGCTAACAAATGTTTGCATGCTTATTGGTTATAGTAAATAGCATCCTAATACTCAGTATGACATCGAGTGATAACGGATAAAGTCTTGGGTCTTATGGAATATATAATGCAGTTAGTATCTGGTAAGTCATTAAATTTAAAACAAAGTAAAGTCAAGCATAAAAGAAATGCATTAGCATATTTTTAAATATTACCAGGTCTTATATAGTCTATTAGGATATTCAGTCTGGGAGGTAGGCCAAGTTTTTTGTTTTTCTACTTTTTGCTAACTTTTAATTTTGATAAAATTTCAAATTTATAAGAAAAGTTGGAAGAATAGTACAAGGAATTCCTACGTACCCTTACCCAAATTCACCAGTTGTATTACATTATGCAGCATTTATCATTCTTGCCTTATATCTATTTTTTTCTGAACCATTTGAGGATACTTTAGTGACATCATACCTCTCTACCCTTAAATTCTTCAGTGTATATTTCCTAAAACCAAGGACGTTATCTTACCTAACCACAGTGTAAATTATTAAAACCAGGAGATTTAAAAATGATATAATACTATTATCTATTTCATAATCCATGCTCAATTTTTATCTCTTTTATCTATAAGCTCCCCCTACCTCCTAGTCCTGGATCATGTATTGCATTTGGTAGTACTGTCTCTTTAGTCTCTCTTAATCAGGAACACTTCCTCAGCCTTTCTTGTTTTTCTTGACCTTGACATTTTTTTAAAAGTACAGTATGGTTATTTTGTAGAATGTCCCTAATTTGAATTTGTCTGTTGTTTTCTCATGACTAGATTGCTTATACATATTTGGCAGAATACCTCTAAAGAGATGTTCTCTCTTTATCAGTACATCATATCTTGAGGTTCATGATGTTGGTTTGTCCCGATGTTGGTGATGCTGGCTTTGAAAATTTGGTTAAGGTGGTATTCTCCATATTTCTCCCTGAAAGTTATTATTTATCCTTTTGTAATTAATAATGTAATTTGTGGGAAAATATTTTGAGGAACAGAATATTAACATAGTCTCACCAATATTTCATCCACAAGTTTTAATATCCATTCATGATTTTCTAACTTCGTCATTCCTTCTCTAATTAGTACTTGGTATTCTGTCATAAAGCAATCTTTCTTATCTCCTCCATTATTTATTTATTTATCCAGTTATTTTTATCAGCATGAACTCATGGATTCTTTATTTAATGGTTAAATCCATTACTGTCATTACTTTGATTCCCAGATTGTCTCAGGTTTGGTCTTTGGGAGCCTCATCAAGCTGGTTCCAATGTTTTTTGACAAGTCTCACCTCTTACAACCCCTCTCACCCTCATCTCTCAAATGACTTTTTGAGCACTTCCTTCCTGCCAAAACAAGATATTCCGGGTTCATCTTGTACTTAACCTATCCCAGCCCCGACATAAACCATTTCTCCAAAGAACCCTCCATTCTTTTTTAGTGGAGAATAGATTTAGATACCAAAACTGAACAGTAGGTTCCAGAACTTTTTGTTGTTGTTGTTGTTTTTTAATTATTTATTTGAGATAGAGAGAGAATGAGAGAGAGAGTGAGCAAGAGAGCAGTAGCAGGAGAGCAGAGGGAGAGGGGGAAGCAGGCTCCCCTCCGAGCAGGGAGTCGGACGTGGGGCTCGATCCCAGAACCCTGGGACCATGACCCCAGCCAAAGGCAGACGCCCAACTGACTGAGCCACCCAGGCGCCCCAGGACTGTTTTTAAACCCTATTTTTTCTGATACAGAAGCTAATACTCAGTGTAACTGATTTGCCTAAGGTTGCAACAACAAAACAAAATGGCAAAGATTTGATTAGAATCATTCTATAAACTCCAGTTTCTTTTCTACATACCAGTGTTGTCCAGTAGAAATATAATGGGAGCCAAATATTTTATTTAAAATTTTATGGTAACCACATTTGAAAAGCACATTTTTTAGGCCAATATCCTCAAAATATTTTAACATTAATCCATACAAAAATTATTAATGAGTTAGTTTACATTCTTTTTTTAAATATTAAATTTCTGAAGTTAGGCATTTTATACATTTAGCACATCTTAATTTGAACTAGCCACATTTCAGGTGCTTAATAGCCACATGTGGCCAGGTGGCTACCTCATTGGACAACATAATTCTATAGTATAGTAGCTCCAGCCAACTCTTGATACCATGGTACCACTTATTTCAAATGTGCTGATAATAACCAAACCCACAACTTAATTTATCTTTCTCCAGATCTTTTATTTGTATAGAAAATACTGCAAATAAATAGGCTCTGGAGCTAGACTACCTGTGTTTGAAGCCTAGTGTTACCACTTACCAATGTGGACAAGTTACTTAACCTCCCTATACTTCAGTTTCTTATCTGTAAATTGGTTTGAGAATTAGTTATGTTGATATATGTTAATATGTGTCTACCATATAGAAGGCATTCCATAAATAGTAAGTATTATTATTAGTGATTTACAGAGGTTATTAGCAGCTTTGAGCTTTATGTTTTTGCCAATAGATTCTTTCTGGTGGGAATGCTGATAAACAATAAAAGGATCATGAGGCATATTAGAGGAAAAGAGAGTGAGGGCTTGCATGATCAATATTCCAGGGTTATTTTAGAGCCACAGAGTCAGTTTTATTTTTTTATTTTTTTATTTTTTTTAAAGATTTATTTATTTATTTGACGGAGAGAGATACAGCGAGAGAGGGAACACAAGCAGGGGGAGTGGGAGAGGGAGAAGCAGGCTCCCCGCCGAGCAGGGAGCCCGATGCGGGGCTCGATCCCAGGACCCCAGGATCATGACCTGAGCCAAAGGCAGACACTTAATGACTGAGCCACCCAGGCGCCCCAAGAGTCAGAGTTTTAGAATCACAGTATATCACTTAGCATAATCCTGTCTTTTCATATATGGGGAGATCAGAAGAATGATGCCTTCCTACATTCTAAGGAATCTTTTGGCTTTGGAGTACCTGAATACAAGAAATTAGTTTAAATTCATTTTAAAAATCTGTATCATACTAGATCATCTGCATTGCTGGTTTTATTGTGTTTCAGTCTAGCTTATAATCTATATTAAGTCATTATTTGGAATACCTGTTTTGGTTTTTTAGTTTACAAAGCAGTAGCATCTCCCATTTGTCTTTCTTCATCAAGTGAAAACTCATAATCATATTCAATTAGTTGATCACAGTTTACCAGACTGCTTTTCCCCCATTTGTCTAGCTGCTTCTTTACAGCCCATACATTTTCATTTGCTTTTACTTCTCTTTTGTACACATTGCCCCAAATTCCTGACTATCTTTTTAGTTATATCTTCTACCCTGCATCCTCAGTCACTTTTAAAAATCAATTATAACCTAGAGTCTTTTCTATTTATTGAAAAACAAGTTTGAGACCTTTCTTCATTCAGATTGGCCAGTTCTTTTCTGATGGGTATGTGCAGGGTGTGTATGTAGGAAGTAACTTGTCCAGTAGTCTTCATATTTAAGTAGTCAGCCATTTAGGGACAAGGGACTGGGTCTTCACAAATGATAGAAAGGACTAAGAATTGAGAGAATATGGTTTTTTTCTTGGCTTTAATCATTATAGCCTTTGGCACAAGTCATCTGTAAACTAGGATAATATCTGTCCTCATATGTTCACTCTTTTTTGTTTTTGGGAAAGGTTTGTAATACTTATATAGTAGTGGTTTCTGGCTGAAGATATAAATTAAGGTATTAGGTATAAATTAAGGTATTAGCAGCATAAAGAATATAACTTAAATCCATGGAAATGGATGAGATCACCTAGGGGTAAGGGATAGTATAAGTAGAAAGGAGTAGAGTACTCTATACCATGCCTTAAGAAATCTTAACATTCTTTGGGCAGAAGGGGAGCCTCAAAATAAGTCCACTGAACTTTTACACTAAAAAGTAAGGCAATTAGCTATAAGTAGGAAAACCAGGAGATAGTAGTATCACCAAATCTAAGGAGTGTTACAATAAGAAAGGATTGTTACATGTTGTTGAGATGTTAAGTACCTTCAAACAGGGAAGTATACATTGTTTTTGGCAACATGTAGGTTCTAAGTGACATTAACTGGTAATTTCAGCACTGTGGTGGGGAAGGAAGCCATATTGTAATAGGCTAGAAAATAATTAAGATGTATATAAGAGGAGATAACATTTGTAGTAGACTGCTCATTTGAGAAGCTACATTTTGAGGAAAAACAGATAAATGAAGCAGTAATTGGAAGAACCTGGGGTTTAGGGATGTTTGTTGGTTTGGTGAGAGATAACCATTATGATGGGGAATGCTTTTTTGAATCAATAATTGATGATTACTTTTTATATTATTTGAGGCTTGAATGCAGCAAGATACTGAGACAGATAAATAGGATGGGCTGGGTTTGACTCACTGAATGTGAACTATAAAAGTATCTCTTGGGGCACCCCGGTGGCTCAGTCGGTTAAGCAGACGTCTGCCTTTGGCTCAGGTCATGATCCCAGGGTCCTGGGATTGAGTCCCACATCGGGCTCCTTGCTCAGCGGGGAGCCTGCTTCTCCCTCTCCCGCTCCCCCTGCTTGTGTTCCCTCTCTCGCTGTGTCTCTCTCTGTCAAATAAATAAAATCTTTAAAAAAATAAAAAATAAAAAAAAAATAAATAAAAATCTCTTTTTTCTTTAAAAAATATTTTCCTAATTAAGTTCATCACTAAGATATGTGCAGAATTAGTGTGTCACACAATTTAAAGGAATGATTTTTTTCCACTTAATTTACTGTTGTCAGTTAGTCATCAAATATCGTGAGCCCTACTGTGTGCCAGTTGATGGGGTGTGATTCTGTGTTTCTTCCTTACTGGGTTCTGAACTGGAAATAGACTTAGGAATCAGAGATTAAAATACTAACTTTTTAAACAGTAGGTAGTATGGAAGAACGTGGCTTGGAATTGAGGCCAAATCAGACTTCTTTACTCCCTGTCCTCCTGAACTGAACTTACCAACCTATCAAAGATAGAGCAGCCAGCAGGGAACTCTGTGCCTGGTAGAGCTTGGTAAGTTCATCATGTGATTTGCTTATTGGTAGGTATGACCATCTAGGCGGAGTGAGACGGAGGCTTGCCATGCATGAAGAATGACCTTTAAAACATTAATTCATCCCACTAGGAACAACTATCAAGATGTTGCCAATATTAGTCATTCCTCTTTGCTTTGGGAGGCCTGAATAAAGGGTAGAGAAAAGGGCAGAAGCTTCTTTCAAAATACTTCCCCTAACCATGTGGAAATTGTTGGGAGAGGTGGGGACTGTGGGTGGGTAAAAAGCTTATTGTATACACTAGGAATAGGGCTTAGACTTTGCTTTTATTAAAGCACTGACAGTTATCAGGGATGTTAAGTATTAGAGCTCGTATAATAGAAAGAAGAGGGAGCAATTAATTTTGATTTGAAATGATGAGGCTTCCAGAGATTGAGTGAAAGCAGGAGTTGGCAAACTTTTTTTTTTAATATTTATTTATTTAATATTTTTTAATATTCATTATGCTGTACTTTTCATCTCCTGACTTATTTATTTTATAACTAGAGGGTTATACTTCTTAATCCCCTTTACCTATTTTGCCCATCCTTGCACCTACCTCCCCTCTGGCAATAACCAGTTCTCTGTATTTAAGGGTCTGGGTTTTTTTGTTTGTTTGTTTATGTTTGTTTTGTTTTTTAGATTCCTCATATAAATGAAATCATGTGGTACTTGTCTTTCTCTGTCTGACTTACTTGACTTAGAATAATATCCTCTAGGCCCATCAGTGTTGTTGCAAATGGTAAGATTTCATTTTTTTATGACAGAGTAATATTCTAGTGTGTGTGTGTGTGTGTGTGTGTGTGTGTGTGTCACATCTTCATCCATCCATCAATGGACACTTGGATTGGCTGTTGTAAATAATGCTGCAATAAACATAGGGGTGCATATATCTTTTTGAATTAGTGTTTTTGTTTTCTTTGGGTAAATACCCAGTAGTGGAATTACTGGATCATATGGTGTTTCTATTTTTAGTTTTTTGAGGAACCTCCGTACTGTTTTCCACAGTGGCTGCACCATGTTACGTTTCAGGCAATAGTGCCTAAGCATTCTCTTACTCCATATCCTCTCCAACACTTATTTCCTTTTCTTTCTTTCTTTTCTTTTTTTTTTTTTTTTTTATTAACACGTAATGTATTATTTGTTTCAGAGGTACAGGTCTGTGATTCATCAGTCTTACACAATTCACAGCGCTCACCATAGCACATACCCTCCCCAATGTCCATCACCCGGCCACCCCATCCCTCTGTTATTTCTTGTCTTTTTGATACTAGCCATTCTGACTGTGAGGTAATATCTCATTGTAGTTTGATTTGCATTCCCCTGATGATTAGTGATGCTAAGCATCTTTTCTTGTGTCTGTTGGCCATCTGTATGTCTTCTTTGGAAAAATGTTTATTCAGGTGATCTACCCATTTTTTAATTGGATTTTTTTGGGAGGGGTGTTGAGTTGTTTATGTTCCATATATATTTTGGATTTTAACCCCTTATCAGATATATCATTTGCAAATATCTTCTCCCATTCAGTAGGTTGGTTTTTTTGTTTTGTTGATAAGGTTTCCTGTGCTGTACAAAAGCTTTTTTTGTAAAGTGTGGGATAATAAATTTGGTCTCTGTTGCAACTACTCAACTTTACTGTTAAAGTGCAAAAGCAATATATAAATGAATGAACATGGCTGTATTCCAGTAAAAAATTATTTACAAAAATAGCCAGATGTGGCCTACAGATCATAGTTCACTTATCCCTAAGTTAAATGATCCAGCGGGAGAGTAGGGTGGAGGGAACAGGCAGAGGGATAGTATAAGCAAAAGTATAGAAGTTTAAATAATGATATATTCTGAAAATATTCAGCATTCTAGTGTCATTGGAGTATAAGGTGGGAGTAGGGAGTGGGACTGGAAGTATAAATTATGGCCTCTATAAGGAAGAAATTATTAGTCTTGAAGTTTTTTTTTTTAAACGGGTAATAAGCATGATCAGATAAGTTGGCTTATGTTCATTTTGAACATCTGCTGTTGGTTCAGGTTTGAGGGGTTTTTTTGTTTGTAATAGTTTTAAGAATCTCAAATTGAAGCAGCCCTTTTAAGTCAAAACTGGGAAAATGAGCAATCTCCACTTCACTATATTAATTAAGACGTTGGATAGCTGAATCGCAAATGGCACCCTTCTTTTCTGCCTGGGCTCGAACAACTTAAAAAATAAGGAAAAAGATGGGAGCCAAAATATCACTTCTGCTGATGAGACCAGGATAGAGGAAGAGCTTGGTGGGAGCTCTTATGGTCTGGCATTGGCCAACTTACCCACCTAGTCCTAGGCATACTAGGAAAGCAGAGCAAAATACGAGTTCTCTGCAGGTATGTTTTCCCAGTAGTTCACTCCCAAGGGGAAAGGAAGCAGAACTTAGCTCTGTCTACTCAATTATTCCTTACAAAATCACCAATCAGATCATGCAGTTAGTTCACTTCCCTAGGGGTGAAAAGAGGCTCATATTGTGCTTGTGAAGAATCCTTCCTCATAGAAACAAGGAGCAAGGAAAAGGTGTTATTCCTCCAACAATCCAGGCTTTTTTGCAGTTATATCTGTAGGTAAGTTCAGCTATTATTATACTGAAAAGTCAAAATTCATATTCTGGATATTTAAAGAAATATTTAATTCTAGTGTTTGAAACAACCATATTTCTTAAACTCTTTTTTAATGAACTAGATTTTCTACCTGTGTAAGATACTTAAATAAAATCCATGTTTGGTGAAAAAGGAAAGACAATACTAACTTCTTTATCAAGTGACTTTAAATTTAGAAAGAATAGAGCACTATTTTTTTTAAGTGAAAAAAGCAGATAGTTTGATAAATAGATTATGCTTTTAATCAGCTCTGATTATGGGTGCTTATGTAGTTTATTCACTGGTATCTCTTTCTTTAAAATGTTATCAATTCTTTATCCTCTTCCTCTTCCTCTTCTGAACAATTCAGTAGTAAAACCATCAGGTGGGACCAAGCAAGGGTAGGTGTCTACACTGGATGGTATATGTGGTAGAGAGAGGAGTGGAATGCCAGAGGCTGACAGGAATAAGGAGGGTCCCGATGTGGGTTGATGGAGTTTCAAGAGGTGAGGAGTAGTGTGCCTAGAAGGGCATGCTGGTGCAAGTTGTCAGAGTCCCAGCAGGGTATCTGTGAAGAATAGTAGACTTGGTATGAGGGAGGGTTGGTTGTTCCTATTAAGGGTTGTCCAGACCTGAACAGGGTAAGAGGATAAAGAGGGCATCTACTTGGAGGTGGGGTGGGAAAGAAAGGCATCCGTGTAGGAGAGTAGCCTGATGTGGGTGTATTGAGGCTCAGTTGGATGAGGAGGGAGTTGATGCATAGAAACATCCCAGTGTAAGATGTCAGAGCCTGAGGGTGGGGAGAGGAAGGCATCCCAATGGAGGGTCAGCTCAGTATAGGTAGGATGTTAGAGCCTGAGCAGCTGGAGGATATTCTTGTAGGGGGGGTGCCAGGCATGAGGAATAGGGGCCTGAACAAAGTGAGGAAGTTATATACACGGAGGAGGCGTGAAGGGTAGGCGTGAGAAGGGTGAGGAAAGTATCCCTGTAGGGAAGGGGAGACAGCCACAATTGGAGATTTTGGTTATACACAGGGAGACTGGTCAAAAAAATAAATATTAAAGATAATGGGAGCCAGGCCTCTCACTGTCTGAGAGGGGAGTTTCAAATACGGAATTGGAGAAAACTAGGAAGTTCTCTGCGTTGGACTGGAAATGAGATATTGGTGTGAACGCATGGTTTTCATTATATATAGATTAGAAATGTAGTAAATGTGTGTGTATATATACACGCTTATGCCCTATTGTTCACTGAGAAGGGGCCTAGGAGCAGTGACAGTCCAATAACATTGTACATAATGTATCATTGTTAATTTCCTGATTTTAATGGTTATATTCCTAAGAGAATGCTTTTGTAGGAATTACTTGTTAAAGAATTCAAGGGTGGTGGGACATGATGTAGGCCATTTACTCTCAAATAGTTGGAAAAATAAAAGTTTGTATCGTACTTAAAACATTTTCTATAAATTTAAAATTGTTACAGGAGCGCCTGGGTGGCTCATTCGGTTAAGCGTCTGACTTCGGCTCAGGTCATGGTATCAGGGTTCTGGGATCAAGCCCTGCATCAGGATCCCTGTTCAGTAGGGAGTCTGCTTATCCCGTTGCCTCTCCCTCTGTTCTCTCTGTTTCTCTCTCTCTCTCAAATAAATAAAATCTTTAAAATAAATACAGTTGTTACAAAGTAAAAGTAAGTATTTAAAAGCAATGTTATGAGTCAAAATATTACATTCTCTTGAATTAATCGCTTTCAGCCCTTAAAAAACCACACAGTAATATATAAATTGTCTTACAGGTTTTCCAACACTAAGAATTGCCTTTTGAAATAATGATAGCTAATATCTGTGAGTGCTTACCATGTGTCGTATACTATGTGTATGTGTATTAATCACATTTAGTTTTCACATGTGAAATAATACAATTTTTATCTTCATTTTACCGATTAGAAAACTGAGGCTTAGAGAAGCTGCCCAAGACTTTCCATGTAGGAAATATGAAGGTAGAATTCACATCCAGGTCTTCATTACTCTCTTGGTCAAACCTGGTTAAAAAATTAACAAGTCTGATCCTTCCTAATCAGATAGTTGGGTCTAAAGCTTTAGTAAGATAGTGCTGTTTTCTCTTTGATTTCAGAACCCTGAGTTTCAAGGGTAGGGAAAAGTGTTCCGGAAAAGTTTAGACCACCTCAGCACTTGGTTCTTGGTGAGAGAATAAGAGAGAATAGGGCCTTCTGTTATTTAAATACACATATCTGAGTTAAAGGTTCTATTAAGGTAGATTAATCAGAAATAACATACCCAAATTTCTTTCTTTGTCATCTATTGGGAATAGCGGGTGGTAAGAGCATGGAGTTAGTGGGGCAAGGATTTTCCCCAGCACAGATTGTCAGTGTTTTTAGTCTGGATATAAAGTTGTTCTCTATCCCAGTTCCAAGAATGATGACCATCTCCTTTCCATCTCTTTTGAACTTTTCCAAAGAATGGTAAATGATTAAATAGAAGATAGCTAATGACAATTTATCGTTTCATTTTAATTCCCCTTTACTTCTGTTCCCCTATACCCATTTAGAGTATAGGAAAATAGTGCCTGGTAAGTTTTTGTTGTTGTTGTTAAACACACCAACATTATGACATCAGCCTAATCATTACCTATTTTTTCTCCTTTGCCTTATTACTTGACCTTTTAATATTTCCGCTCTGGCATCAGTATAACTTACAAATGGGATAGAATATCCCTATGAGTATACATTAGCTTATTTATCTAACTTATCTTACTAAGTTATCTTCTTTATCTTCACTCTTCTCATCAGTCTGAACCCACAGATCCTTTCATCCTCTGTTACAGAGTTTTTGCTGACCCTCTCATTCTTTAGACCCATTCTAAAATTGCCCCTTTATTTTATATCAGGAATAATAGGATTTTCAGTGTTGAAGGAAGCATGGTCCTCTGCTATGATCCTGTTGTACATCTCTTCCTCATAATTTTTTTTCAGTAAGTATTTACAGGGTCAGGCATTGTGTTAGGGGACTCAGATGCATTAAATTGTTTTCATGAAGCACAGGCTTGTAGATTACACAAGGTTTTTTTACTATAATAAATGCTGTAATAGAAGCATATACAATATTAACGTTGTGATACAAAGGAGGAGAGTGATCAGGTTTCCTTGTATTTGTCCAAGAATGGTCATAGGATGATTGTGGGATATGAGAAAAGAGAGAAGATGAGTCATGAAGAAACTTCTAAGTGGAATATAATAGTAATATTATTGTTATTTTTAATTATTTTACTTTGGATTAGGCATTAAATGCTTACACTCGAGTTCATTTGATTTTCACAACAGTTATATAAATAAGAACTATTTTTATCGTCCCCATTAAATAACTCATAGGTAGTGGAAAACCATTGATGGGTTTTAAGCATGGGAGTGACGTAGGTTCATTTGTGGTTTTATAAGATTATTCTGCCCATAGAGTAATAGGGGAATAGGACAGGCAAATCAACCAGGGAGACGTCAAGATAGTCCAACCAAGAGGATCTTGGGGATCCTCTTGGATCTGAATTAAGAGTAGTAGTAATGGAGGATTATGAGGATCTGAAATAAGAGTAGTAGTAATGGAGGAGAAGGAAAAATTCAAAAGATATGATGCATTACAGTCAACAGATTTTAGATCTTGATGAGCCATGAGCATACAAAAAAAAAGGAAGAATAGAGAAAATTATTTTCAGGCTTCTTTTAGGAGGCCTAGTTGGATTGTGAGACAGTTATCCAGGATAGGATATAGAGCAGCATATTTTTCATATTTCACAGTTCAGAGGCTCCTACTTCTGCTGCAGGAATGATGTGGTGCCTGTGCATTCTTGTTTTTTTAACATTTGAAGGCCTAGAGGTGGCTTTAGGCCTTGATTATTATTGTGTGTGTGGTATTTTGTTTTTTCCCTCCTAAATTTGATTCCTCATTATCTGTCACAAAAATTTAGCCTAGATAGACTGAGTAATTTTATGTTGTAATTGTATGTTGTTTGTTAATAATTTATAATAAACATAATTTGGAAAGACTGTCTCAGATCGGTTTTCCCTAATTGTGTCGAAGTTGCTAGAGTGTAACATGGTTCACTGTAGGTTTTAGACCCCCCCATAGCTTTGACATAATGATTCCATCTTTAAACAAAATCCCAAACACTTCCTTTACCTTCATTTTCTCTATATCCTCCCAGTTACTAACCTATCTCAATATTTGATTTACTTGATCTTTCTTTACTTACTTGTATGTCTTTCAGATATCCTAAATATAGCATACCTAAAACTGAACTCTTTTTTTTTTAAGATTTATTTATGAGAGAGAGAGAGAGAGAGAGAGCGCTAGAGCAAGCATGCACAAGCAGAGGGGGGGGGAGAGGGAGAGAGAGAATCTTAAGCAGACTCCCTAGTGCAGTGTCCAATGCGGGGCTGGATCCCACAACCCTGAGATCATGACCTGAGCCGGAATCAAAAGTCAGACGCTCAACAGACTAAGCCACCCAGATGCCCCTAAAACTGAACTCTTGATCTTCCTCTGTTTTTGTTTTGTTTTGTTTTTTCCAAAAATTATTATAGATCCCCGAGAGTTGCAGTGTGGCAGAAACCATGGAATACAAAAATTGGCTTGAGGGGCAGATTGTGAATAGTTTTGTTTTTTTTAAATATTGTTGTTCTGCTATTTAATTGAGATTCAACTGACCTTATTGTTAACTTGCTTTTAAGTTTGGAAAGTCATAGGAATGCTACTTTCTACATTCCATTCAATGAATTTACTGTTACAGTTCTCTGTTTTAGACCAACCCTATGCAAACCATGATTACTCTTTCTTTGTGGAAATCAAAAGTAACCTTCCCAGGAGAATATTTGAAAACTTGGGCATAATTTATAAAAATCATTATGGGAAATTTTAAGTATGTACAAAAGTAGAAGAAAGCATAATGAATTTCCATATTCCTTTGATCTAGCTTTAACAGTATTACAAATTCTGGCCTAATTTTTAATAGTAAAGAAAAATTTCTTTTAAAAATTTATTTATCCACTTGTGAGAGAGAGAAAGAGAGAGTGAACAAGCAGGGGGGCAGAGGGAAAAGGAGAGAGAATCCCAAGCAGACTCTACACTGAGTGCGGGGCCCTACATGGGGCTCGATCCTACGACCATGAGATCACAACCTGAGCTGAAACCAAGAGTCAGATGCTTAACCAACTATGCCGCCCAGGTGCCCCTAATATTAAAATTTTTAATCAAAACAAAACATTTTCTGGGGCGCCTGGGTGGCTCAGTTGGTTAAGCGACTGCCTTCGGCTCAGGTCATGATCCTGGAGTCCCGGGATCGAGTCCCGCATCGGGCTCCCTGCTCGGCGGGGAGTCTGCTTCTCCCTCTGACCCTCCTCCCTCTCATGTGCTCTCTCTCTCATTCTCTCTGTCTCAAATAGATAAATAAAATCTTTAAGAAAAAACAAAACAAAACAAAACATTTTATGTATTGGTTGTCTGAATGCTGTAATCCATTTCTTTCTTTTTTTTTTTTTTTAAGATTTTGTTTATTTATTTGAGAGAACAAGTGGGGAGGAAGGGGAGAGGGAGAAGCACATTCCTCACTGGAGCAGGGAGGCTGATGGGGGACTTGATCCCAGGACCCTAGGATCATGACCTGAGCTAAAGGCAGATGCTTAACTGACTGAGCCATCCAGGTGCCCCCATTTCTTGTTCTAATATGAATAATCCCAGATTACACATTTTGTGCAAGTAATTGTGGATTTATGTAAGAGTTGTGGAAAATATGATATATATGACATCTTACCTCCTGCTTTTAGGCTTAATATTAAACTATTTTTGGTTGTATATGCTTTGGTTATGAGCCAAAAAAAATTTAGAACCCAGAAGCTTACTCTCTTTTTCTCTATTTTTCTTTCTCTCTGTCATACTTTTTCTTTCTTACCCTCTTTTTCCCTCTCTTCCTCCCATCTTTATCCTCTGTGTTTTGAATAGCTTTAAAAACCAGTAAGAAACCATTGCTGCTTATGTCTTGGATCTGTCTGACATTTTCTATTCATCAAGCAAACCAAAGAAGGTACTGCTTATTAATAGACTCATTGAATATGCTGAAGAGCAGTTCATTGTTTTTTAATCTTGTAGAGCCACTGAATTAACAGTGATATAGCTAATATGTCAAAATCCCTCAGAGCACTCATCTTACTTGGTTGTTGTTGAAATAACAATAACTTATTAAATTGTTTTCACATTAGTGTTATAATATATGTCAACACTCATGATAATTTGGTGCTTATGTCTTGAGTGTTTATTAAAAGAACCACAGCAAATTAATTTATGGCTTAGAAAATCTGAACTTTATGAGATTTAGATGGAGATATATAGATATCCGCCTATGTGTATAACTTGTCGTTAGTGGTAAAAATTGTCATGATTCCAGGGGACTTAAAAAAATGTGTTTTTAGTTTAATTTTAATGAACAGGATGTCCTGTTGCCATTTGTGTGCTTAAAGTTACAATTATATAAAAAATATTAAATCGAGATTTTTGTAGTAAATTGTAAATTTAGAGTACCTTTTATTCTAGGTGCCAGTTAACCGTGTTGTACAAATTGTTACATACTGATTTTCAAATCAGTGGTTTTTTTGTTGTTGTTGTTCTTCCTTTCTCTGTAGTGGACCTCTCTGCAATATTTGTTGACAGTCTCTTTCTTCTTGATATCTTTTTTGTCTTTTTTTTTTTTTTTTTTTAAAGCTTCACATCTTTCCTTGGATAATTTTCCTAAACTCAAACATGATCACATGATTCTTTGTGTAAAAAACTTCATTGGTTTCCTGTCAACCTTAGGATAAAGTCTAAATTCATAACCTGGCTTGGAAAGCCCAGTGTAACCTGCTGCCTCTGTACTACCTTACCCTTTTTGTCATTCTGCCTTGGGTACTACCATCAATCAGCTGCATCAGTAGCTCAGTAGTAGTAGTATAGAAATACTGCCAGCTAACATTTATTGATTATTAATACTTGTACCAGGTATGTACTTTATATTTATTCTGTCCCTCCTCATTATAACTTTGAGTATTGATATTGTAGTTAGCATTTTACAGAGGAGTCACACTGAACTACTTTGGGGTTCTCAGACACTGTACCTCTGGGCTTTTGCATATTTGTTTTCTCCTTTTGGATTACCAATAGTTGCTATTCACTGCTTCTTTTTACAAACTTTTTAAAAAGTATAACTACATAGAGGGGCGCCTGGGTGGCTCAGTCATTAGGCATCTGCCTTCGGCTCGGGTCATGATCCCAGGGTCCTGGGATCGAGCCCCACATCTGGCTCCCTGCTTGGCGGGAAGCCTGCTTCTCCCTCTCCCACTCCCCCTGCTTGTGTTCCTGCTCTCGCTCTCTCTCTCTCTGTCAAATAAATGAATAAAATCTTTAAAAAAAAAAAAGTATAACTACATAGAAAAAAGTATATAGACTATAAACTTCAGTGAACAAAATGAACATACTCGTGCAACCACCACCAGATCAAGAAATAGAACCCCTCCCCAAGAAGTTCCCTCATAACCTCTCCCTGTAACTAATCTCACCTCCCTCCTCAAATATAATTTTCTGACAACTTAATACCGTGGATTATTTTTGCCTGTTATTAGGAAACTGTTTAAATGGAATTATATAGCATTTATATTTTTGTGTCTAGTTTCTTAAACTCAACATTCTATCCGTAAGATCCATTCATGTAGTTGCCTTCAGATACAGTTTATTCCTTTTCATTGCCCTATAATATCCTGATATATAAATATGTATAACATTCATCTTTTCTCATTTTGAAGGATAATTGGGTTGTTTCCAGTTTGCATTATTTCAAACAGTACAGTTAACATTCTTATACATTACACTTTTTTTTTAAAGATTTTATTTATTTGAGAGAGAGTGATAGAGCATGAGCAGGGTGGAGGGGCAGAGGGAGAGGGAGAAGCAGACTCCCTGCTGAGCAGGGAGCCTGATGCGGGGCTTGATCCCAGGACCCTGGGATCATGACCTGAGCCAAAGGCAGACACTTAACCAACTGAGCCACCCAGGTGCCCCACATTATACATTTTTAATTTTGGTTCAACTCCTAGATTATTTTTCTGCCTCATCCTAGCTGACTAGATTTCACTTTTCCCAAGAAGCCTTTCTTAGCCTCTCCAAGTTTGGATTTGGTACCCTTTTCTGTGCACTGATATCACTCTCACCTTCCTCTATCATAAACATTTATTTATATATAACACCACGTTCAAAGTATGTGTGTGTGTGCACTCAAAGTGTGTGTGCTGTGTGCAAAGAAAATCCATGTTTTCTCTTTCCCTGTCTTTTTGGTACTCGCTGAGTACTTAAATAATTGTTGAGTGAATGCGTTTTTTCAGTATATTCACCCTTCCATTGCTAAAAAAATAAATATAAACATAAATCTAATGGAAATTGAATAATACAGTTAATACTCTTTGCCTTTGTTTTATTCTCTTTAGATATGCAGTTACTTTAAAATAATAAAGTTATGTTAAAATTTCTAATTTGTCAGGCGTCTGTGTTGTCCCTTTTGTACTTTTCTTCATACAGCTATTTGTGTAAAGTATTTTTGGGAAATGTTTTTTATCACTCATAGCATACTTAATAACCCCATTTGTGGCAAGTAATATTATTTTTCCTTTGAGGGTGGTCTTGAGTTTTGTAAATAGCCAGAAGACATTTGGAGCCGAGACAGGACTTTGATGAATGATAAACTGTATCAACAATGAGTTAAGATTTCAGGAATATAGACTCTCCTCTCCTGTCCCCTTCCCCTTATGGGCTTAAAAACCTATTTCTTTTTACAGAATTAAGTCACTAAATTCAAGTAGAGTTAAGCCACTGAGATAAGCCGGAGTTTATAGTATATTTTGCTTTTGAGTTTCTTGTCCCTTAAAAACTGGTTTCTTTTGCAAGTTACTTATGTCATACTTGAGTATCATTTATTTGGAAGAGTGTTTGCTTTTCATCTTGTATTTATCTTCTCTGATGTTAAAATTAACATCTTTGCTTTAACTACCATGCTCATTACTAACACTCGTTTCTCCCCTCCCCTGATTAAATAATAATGATAGTATACCTTTTGCTATTTTATTTCTCCCACTTTCTCTTAGACTTCAGCTCTCTAGTCTTGCTCATCTCACACATTTTATGTAATATTTATTGATCTTGTTTGTTGCTTTGTCTTTCTTCCCCACTAAACTGTGTCTTTAAGGCAAGTGTCTATTAGGAGTTTAACAAAAATGTTTTTTGAAAAAAATGAAGACTTTGTCACTGTTTTAGTCTTCTCTAAAATACTGTCATTTGCAACAAATGTTTGTTTTTATATTAGTCATCTTATTATTTTAAACTTCTATCTCTTTATTGAAATAGTATTAAGTATCGATGGTCCCTCTTTCCCTTGACAGCTCTCCTCTGTCAGCCATGAAATTCAACTACATTATTATTTTTTAAACAGGGCTTGAACTCATGACCCTGAGACCAAGACCTGAGCTGAGATCAAGATCCAGACGCTTAACCATTTGAGCCACCCAAGTGCCCCTCAACTACATTTTATTATTATTATTATTTTTAAAGATTTTATTTATTTGACAGAGAGAGTGAGTGAGCACAAGCAAGGGGAGCAGCAGAGGGAGAAGCAGACTCCCTGCTGAGTAGGTAGCCTGATGTGGGACTTGATCCCAGGACCCTGGGATCATGACCTGAGCCGAAGGCAGATGCTTAACTGACTGAGCCACCCAGGTGCCCCTCAACTACATTTTATTAGAGGAATCACTATGACAGATACTGGGGATAATACAACAAAGGCAATAATGTTGTAATTTAATTATGATGAAGTTATGTAAAATGAGGTGGGAGAATAGGTAGAGGTTAGATCAGAGAAGGCCATGTATGCTCTTTTAGAACATTTGTAATTTATCCTATAAGGAGTAGGGACCAAAGAGTTTTAAGTGGAGTTAATAAAGTCTTATGCTCTTTTAAATGGTGAAAGTTGATTAGAATAATGATTCTGATATCTATTATAAGAGCCTTAGTAATCAGAGAGTTACTCCAGTAAACTTAACATTTTTTGTATTGCTGAGAATAATGTTCAGTAGAGGTGAATCTTTAAGGTAACAGTTTCACTGTTTGGAATTATAATTTTTTTTTCAATTTGTGAACTGTATCAGGCCTCCAGAAAATTTACAGTGTAGTATTATGTATATCCAAGTACCTTCCATCTTAAAGAAATAAAACATGACAGATGAAATCGAAATTCTCATCTATTGTTTGCCTGTCCTATTCCCTTTCCATCTTCCTGGACGTATATATTTTTCTCTTGCTTCTTCTTTAAAGCGTTCATAGTCTACTTTCTACAAATGATTTCAAAGTGAGAGTCAGATATACTTTATGTACAAAGGTGTCTTTCGTAAAAGTTGCACATTGAATTTTTCTGTGCTGGATTATTTTAAATGCTCCACAAACCTTCTTATTTAAATTATTGTAAGTTTCTTCCTAGAGCATATTATTACCCCATATTTTGTCTTTTCATTTGTATATAAATCTAGTTGTTTCACCTATTAGTCTTGATTAAAATCAGACATCAATGCTATAAATTATGAATATTCTAGTATTATAACTCTATAAAAATAATTTACAAACAATAAAAGATAAAGGGAAATAATATGGACACACAGTGGTCAGAATATATTTCCTGAGTTTGTCCATATATTCTCAAGTAGGTGTAAAGTCTATTTCAGATACCTGTGTGTATTTCTAGTTTGCGAATAGTGTTTAGCTTTTGTTTATTGCTTTACATTTCACTAAAAATTCTATACAAATTGACTCTGTACCTGGGATATATGAGTCTTATTAAATGTTTGATTATAATAAGTAAATCTTCAACATATGAAGTGTTGATAATATTCCAAGTCTTACAGAAGAAAGATTAGTGATTTAGGTAAGTTAGGTCATTTTTCGAAGATCATATAGCTGATAGGTTGGGAAATCTGGGACTCCAACCTGGATCTTAACTCCATATCCATTATCATCGTGTATTTATGAGAGGGCAAAACAGACTCAGATATAAAAATCAGGGAATGCTAATAGTTTTAATGAGAGGATGAGATCACTTTCCCCAGCAGTGACTAACAAGCATTTAAATTCAGTGAAATAATTATTATAGTATCAAATCAACTGTGTTTAAGCCTTGTACAGTGTAACCATTTATTTTGTACATGTGCTTATTCCTCGGTAATTCTTTATGACTAGTTTGATTTACACTTGTTGCATAAATGTAAATCAGAGAAAGAGGTGGATAATTAAGATATTCTTTGGGTTTTTCTCTTTTAGTGTATATTCAGACATATTGACCCAGTTTTCCTAACCCTGAGTTTTGAACCAACCTTGGCACTATTGACGTTTGGGGCTGGACAATTCCTTGTTGTGGAGTTTTGTCCTGTGCATTGTAGGACATTTAGTAGCATCCTTGATTTTAGTAGATACCACTGGTTCCAATTATATGCTCATGTTTGGAGATTAGGGAGACTTCAAGACCTTGTAATAGGGACATGTTTATTAATAGAGGCACCACAATCCTTAAGTTGTAGTAGAAAATATATTTGACATAGGCTTATAGGAAGAACAATAGACACAGCTTAAGAAAGAGGCAGTGGTGGGGCGCCTGGGTGGCTCAGTTGGTTAAGCGACTGCCTTCGGCTCAGGTCATGATCCTGGAGTCCCGGGATCGAGTCCCACATCGGGCTCTCTGCTCAGCGGGGAGTCTGCTTCTCCCTCTGACCCTCCCCCCTCTCATGCTCGCTCTACCTCATTCTCTCAAATAAATAAATAAAATCTTTAAAAAAAAAAAAAAAAGAAGCAGTGGTTACATTGAAACTAGTGTCTTAGGTTGTAAGAAATAGAAAAAGCACTAAACTAAGCAAGACATAAATATGAGTATTTCTTCTTAGAACAAGATAGGATATAAATAAATAAATGGCTGTGAATTTCAGAAAGAAACTTAATGTAAAGAAAGATAATTATTAAGAACAGGTAGTTTTTAACTTATAATTGGGCTGTGTTCTAAAAGTTTTTTTTGAGAATAATTGTCTTTGGTCTCGGTTAAATTTTTTCCTCATTTATTCAATAAATATTTGAGTGCCTTATGTGGGCCAGACACTAGAGCTAGTATAGCAAGCAAGATGACATGGTACTTTACTTCTTGGAGATTTTAAAATTTCATGGCATTTATCAAATAAAAATATCAAATATTTATCTATGTGAATTTTTTCCCTGTTAACTCCCCTTCTCCCAGTTTGAGTTGAGGGCAGAATACTTGTCTCTTCTTACTACTTGTCTCTTCTTACTTACCAATGTATCCCCAGCTTCTAGAACACCTGGTTCATGTGTAAATATTTGGTAAATGAATAATTGATTACTTGGGAAGAGACATTTTAAAAATTATACATGGTTAATTAGAATTGTGATAAGTGCTTCAAAGGGAATAATACATGTATTATACAATATGAAGCATGAAACAATGGATCTAGTATAGTCTAAAGCTAGATTAGATTAGACGGAGCTTTAAATTGAGGCAGTGAGTATTTTCCCCCAGCTTTACTGAGATATAATTGGTGAATAAAATTGTACATTTTAAAGTATACAATGTGATGATTTGATGAATGTATACTTTGTGCAATGATTACTATAATAGAGTTAACACATCATTACCTCACATAGTTCCCTTTTGTGTGTGTATATGATGAAAAAGCTTCAAATCTACTCTTAGCAAATTTCCAGTACGCAACACAGTATTACTATGCTCTTGATGAGATCCCCAGAGCTTTTTCATCTTTTAACTGAAGGCTTGTTCTCCTTGACCAGCATCTCTCCATCTCCCCCACCCCCCCAGCCGGTGGTAACCACCATTCTACTCTGTTTCTAGGAATTTGACCTTTTTTTCTTTTTTTGTAAGATTCCACATAAAAGTGAGATCAGATCACACAGATTTATTGTCTTACTCTGTCTGGCTAATTTCATTTAGCATGATGTCCTCTAGATTCAGCCATGTTGCAAATGGCAGGGTTTCTTTCTTTCTCATGGCTGAATGATATTCTGTTATCTATATATACCACATCTCCTTTATCCATTCATTCATTGAGGGACACTTAGGTTGTTTCTATGTAAATAATACTGCAGTGAAGTGGGGAGGGGCAGGTATCTCCTCAACATAGTGATTTTGTTTCCTTCAGATATATACCCAGAAGTGAAATTGCTGGATCATATGGTAATTCCATTTTTAATGTTTTGAGGAACCTTTATACTGTTTTCTGTAGTGGCTGCACCAATTTACATTTCCAACAGTAGTGTACAAGGGTTCCCTTTTCTCCGCTTCCTCACCAGCACTTGTTATCTCTTATCTTTTTGATTACAGCAATCCTAACAGGTGTGAGGTGATAGCTCATTGTGGTTTTGATATGCATTTCCCTGGTTAGTGATGTTGAGTACCTTTTCATGTACCTATTGGCCATTTGTATGTCTTTGGAAGAATGTCTGTTCAGTTCCTCTGCCCATTTTTAATTGGATTGTTTTTAGCCATTACCCCTTATCATATAAAACTGGACCACTTGGTTTGTAAATACTTTCTGTAGGTTGCCTTTTCATTTTGTTGGTCATTTCCTTTGCTGTGCAGAAGCTTTTTAGTTTGGTCTAGTCCCACATGTTTACTTTTACTTTTGTTGCCAGTGCTTTTGGTATCATATAAAAAAAATTCATCACCAAGACTAATGTCAAGGAGTATTTTCCCTATGTTTTCTTCTAGGAGTTTTATGGCTTACTGATTCTTAATACCAAGTTTTTAAGAATTAGTAGGAGTTATCCAGACATGTTTTGGGGGTAAAACTGGGGGGTTGGAATATATTGTAGGTTGAAGGAACAGCTTTGTGTGAATGCTGGCGGTGGGATATAATGTAGTATTTTTTAGGTCTTGAGAGTTGGCAGGGGTTGGGGGAGGCCAGGGTACCAGATGGTATATTGACTTTTTGTTTATGTGTACTGAAATACTAAATATTTGTAGTAAAAAACAATGATAACATTACAGTATTAGCAATTAAATAGAAAAAAGCTTTTAAGTGGTAATTAAAAAATTTTTTATTCTGATACTTGAAGAAAGTCTGTTTTAATTAATTAGAAAATGGGACTCCCATCTTCCATCTATGTACTGATGACCTCTAAGTCTATGTTTCTGCGTCTGGATGTTTTTGCTTGATTTATGCTCACATATCCAAGAGAGCATATCCAAAAGTGAACTCTTTTTATGTCTACCAATTATGTAAAACAAAACCAAAACAAAACCACTTCGTGGATTTTCTGTCTCGGTGAATGTTTCTTCACTCAATTTCTCAAGCCAGAAATCTTAATTCCACTCAACCTCACCTTAAAATAATGAAGCTATGTCACCATTTAATTATTATTTCCACTTAATTGTATTATATCACTTAGAGCTATCTTCTTTCTCTTAGGTAAACTTCTGCCTAAACTTAGGTTCTTGTTTTTTTCTCTGCTGTATTTCTGCAAATTTTCTAGCCTTGTATCTTTATTCTTTACCCATTTAGTCTGTATGCCACTTGCCGCTTGAGTGATCATTTCTGAATGTAAAGCTAATCCTGTCTCTTGACTACGTAAAGACCTAGCATGGCTCATTCTGACTTTCAAGGTAAAAATTAACTACTTGACAAAATGCACTAGGCCTTTCAGGATCCGCGTTACGCTCATCTCTCCAGCCTTTTATATTTCCCTTTTCTTCACATCACATTCTTTATTTTTGCCATAGTTTTTCAATTTCTAGGCATGGCTGTTTAAATTTAAATTAATTAAAACTAAATAAAAATTTTAAATTTCTTCCTCAACTCCTGTATTGGACAGCACAGATATAGAACATCTCTATCGTTATATAACAGTTCTATTGGATAGTGCTGTTCTTGAGTATATTAAGCTTTCTATTCCCCATGTCTTTCTATATGCTAATCTCCTTTTCTATATGTGTAATGTGCCCTTCCTTGTTTTGCCAACTAACTCCCTTTTTCCCTTAAGACTCAGATTGGGTGTCATCCATTTTTGGAAAACCTTACCTGACACCATCTTTTTCTATATCCTCCAATGCTGAAGTCTGAATTCTTGCCTTTTCCCTTAATGTCTATTATATTTAAGTCCAGGAATCAATGTTTAGTAGCAAGATTCTAGCAGATAGAAAGTACTGAAATTTTGTGTAAACTGTAGTTTTACTCAGTATAGCTTTATGTTGAGTGTAGTGCATGGATTTACCACCATGGAAGTAAAGATACACTTAAATGGATTTATCATCTGAGTACTGACTAAAGCATTTCCTTAAATAATTGTGACCTTAGGAAAAGACAGTTTGTATGTAATATAGGTCAAAGTTACTAGACTTGCTACATTTAATAAGACTTAAAACATAGAATAGAATCTAGCAACTCAAGAATCTGTCTAAAGGTAATTTACAGATAGAAAACATTATAATCAGGTGTGTTTTCATTACAAAAATACAGTATTAGATTTGTAGCCCTTAGGTCAACTTTAATAATAGCATTATGATAAGCAGAGTGGGGAATGCAGAAAGCATCAGCATAGTACCTACCCTTAAGTTTATAATATGGTTACTTACCATCAGCAAGTTTTACCTCTGTTCTATTTTAGTTACCCACTACTTCCTGTATCTTACCATCTCTTGGTATATTTTGCTTCTGGAATCTTAGGTTTTGTTTTTTTGGTTTTTTTTTTTAAGTAGTTTCTCTGTGTATACTCTGTGTCATGCTTTTGCTTTCAAATCATTATTCTACCCCATACAGAAGACTCTTTATTTTTGAGGATCATGGGATTTTTGGTATGTCATGAAAATGTGGGAAGCTAAGTTACCTTTCCACATCACTGATGACTGATGACTAATTTTCAGTCTTCCATCTTTACTTTAAACCCTGACGTCATTTGTGGTTGACTTTATTGTTCTTAAGGATAACCCATTAAACCATCTAACCTCACAGTTCATTTAATTCTCAGTAATGGCCTTCACCTTTCTCTGCTTTAAATCTCTTATGCTATTTTTTATTTTTTTTTAAAGATTTCATTTATTTATTTGACAGAGAGAGACACAGCGAGAGAGGGAACACAACCAGAGGGAGTGGGAGAGGGAGAAGCAAGCTTCCTGCCAAGCAGGGAGCCCGATGCGGGGCTCGATCCCAGGACCCCGGGATCATGACCTGAGCTGAAGGCAGACGCTTAACGACTGAGCCACCGAGGCACCCCTCTTATGCTATTTTTAAAAAATTTAGCAAGGTTTGTTAAAATATAATTTACAGAGAACAATTTTATGAATTCTGACACACAAGCAGTTGGATGACCCACTCTTCCACAGTCAAGATATAGAGCAGTTCTGTCAACCCCAGAAGTTCTTTTTTTAAATAAAGATTTATTTGTTTATTTTAGAAAGAGAGCACAAGCAGGAAGGGCAGAGGAAGAGGGAGAGAAAATCTCAAGCCGATTCTGCCCTGTGCTGAGTGGGGAGCCTGATGCGGGGCTTGATCTCATGACCCTGACTGTGCCACCCATGCGCCCCATCCCCAGAAGTTATTTTGTGCTCCTTGGTAGTCATCTCCTTACCTATACTCTGGCACTGGCAACCATTGATCTGCTTTTTGACCCTACAGTTTTGCTTTTTTCTAGAATGTTATATAAATGGAATCACAGTATGTACTTTTGAGTCTGGCTTCCTTCACTTAACAATGCACTTAACATGGATTTGAGATATAGCCATATTGTTGCATGTATCAGTAGTTTGTTCCCTTTGCTGAGTAGTATTCCATTGTACCATGGTTTATCCATTCAACAGTTGAAGAACATTGGGTTTTTTCCAGGGTTGGGTAATTGTGAATGAAACCCCATGAACACTTGCGTACAGGTTTTTGTGTAAATATAATTTTCGTTTCTCTTGGGTAAATGTCCAGGAGTGGAATTGTGGATCATGTGGTAGTATATGTTTAACTTACTAGAAATTGTCAAACTGTTTTCTAAAGTTGTGCCATTTTACATTTCTACCAGCAATTTATGAGAAATCTAGTTGCTCCACATCCTTACCAGCATGTAGTATTAGCAGTTTCTTTTTAGCCATTCTAATAGGTGTATAGTGATCTTTTATTGGCATTTTGATTTGCATGTCAGTAATAAATGATGTTGGGCACTTTTTCATGTGCTTATTTGCCATCCATAGGTCTTCTTTGCTGATCCTGTTTAAATCTTCTATCCATTTTTTTAAAAATTGTTTTCTTAGTGTTTTGAGGGTTCTTTATTTAGTCTAGATACAAGTCTGTTATCAGTTATATGATTTGCAAAAATTTTATATATGCTATTAACCAATATCACTACTATTTTTACTTTAGATAGTTGATTATCTTCTAGAGTTATTGAGAATGGGAAAATTGTCCTTTATTTTTTTATTTACCTTTATCTTAACAATTTTTGAGGAATCTTCTTTTTTTTTTTTTTGTACAGATCTAAGGGTCTGTATTTCTTCTGCTTGAATAATTTCATTTAATATTTCTTGTATTGCGGGTCTTCTGATAATTTTCTCAGTTTTTTTTTGAGGGGGGAGTCTGAATGTCTTTATTTCATCTTCATTTTTGAAAGATATTTTTACTGAGTTTAGAATTATGGGTTGATAGTTTCTTTTAGTACTTAAAAATGTCACTCCATTGTCTTCTGGCTTGCACAGTTTTGGATGGGAAATGTGCTATAATTCTTACCTTTGTTCTTGTGTATGTAATTTAGAGTATTACCAGTCCTGTTGAACATTAACTGGAGGCCTTAACTGAAGCAACAGAATTAGGGGTGAAGAAAAGCACAATAATTTGAAAGAGGAATTACATTTGTGGCTTTCCACACATATCTGTATGGAAAAATGTAAGAGAGTCAATAGATATATTATTAAAATGGGTAGAGGAGTTTAGCAAGTTTACTGGATATATGTTGACCATATCCATTGGGTACACCAAAAAGAATTTTTTTTTTTAAGTTAAAATTTTTGGTGTCCATGAAAACCATAAAGTAAGCAAGAATAGTGTCAACAAATTATATGTTATACTTCTTAAAAAATTAAATGTTATTTTTTTATTATTTTTAATATTTTTTAAGGCCCTTGTAATGCTTAACACATTGTGATATTTGCTTATTAGTAGACAAACATTAATGGAGAGCCTAAAAACAGATCCACAAAGAAAAGTTAATAAACTGGACTTTAGTTACACAAAGTTACAAACCTTTGTGCTTCAAAAGACATCATCAAAAAAGTGAAAAGAGCCCACAAAGCAGAGAAAATATTTGCAGATAAATTATGTGTCTGATAAGTGACCTATATCCATAAGAACTTCCACAACTCAGTAATGAAAAGACAAATAACCCAGTTACAATGTAAGCAAAGGATTTGTATAGACTTTTTTTTTTTTTTTACTGAAGAACATATACAAATTACCAATAAGCACATAAAAAGATGTTCAACATTATTAGTCACTAGGAAAATGAGATACCACTTCATACTTACTAGAGTGGCTATAATAAAAAAGGCAAGTGTTGGTAAGAATGTAGAGAAATCACTGGTGGGAGTATAAAATGGTCCAGCTACTTTGGAAGACAGTTTGGTAATTTTTTTCTTTTTTTTTTTTCATTTTGGTAATTTCTTAAAATGTTAAACGTAAAATTATCATATGAACTAGCAATTCCAATTCTATTTCTATGTACCAACCCAATAGAAATGAAAATATGGGGCGCCTGGGTGGCTCAGTTGGTTAAGCGACTGCCTTCGGCTCAGGTCATGATCCTGGAGTCCCTGGATCGAGTCCCGTCCCGCATCGGGCTCCCTGCTCGGCAGGGAGTCTGCTTCTCCCTCTGACCCTCCCCCCTCTCATGTGCTTGCTCTCTCTCATTCTGTCTCTCTCAAATAAATAAATAAAAAATCTTTAAAAAAAAAAAAATGAAAATATGTGTCTACACTTTGGACACAAATGTTCATAGCAGCATTATTGACAGTGACCAAAAAGTGGAAACAACCCAAAGTTCTATCAAACTGATAAGTGGATATACAATTGTAGTGACGTACTAATATATGCTACAACATGGATGAATCTGAAGGATATTATGCTCAGTGAAAGAAGCCAGACACAAAAAAGCACAGATTACATGACTTTATTTATATGAAATATCCAGAAAAGGCAAATCTATAGAGACAAAAGGTGGATTAATAGGTACTTAGGGCTGGAGTAGGAATGAGGTGACTCATAAATGGGTATAATATTTCTTTTCAAGGTGATGGAATGTTCTAAAATTAGATTGTGGTGATGATTATACAGAGTTCTATTAAAATCACTGAATTGTATATTTACAATGAATAAATCTTATGGTCGTAAATTATATCTCAATAAAGCTATTAATTAAAAAAATATAGACTTACATTTAGGGACTTCAGGGACATAAAGGTAGCCTTACTAATCATTTGAGGTAATATTTTTTTTATTTGTTTTTAAATTTTATTTTGTAAAATTTTTTTAGAGAGAGAGCCTGAGTGGAGGCAGGGGCAGAGGGAGAGGGAGAGAGAGAATCTTAAGCAGACTCCATGCTGAGTGTGGAGCCTGATGTGGGGCTTGATCCTAGGACCCTGAGATTATGATCTGAGCTGAAATCAAGAGTCAGACACCTAACTGACTGAGCCACCAAGGTGCTCCTCATTTGAGATAGTATAATGCTTGGGATACAGTTGGGGTTCTTTATTAGACTGTTGCTAAAAAATGAATTCTGATGGATTTAAGAACTACATATGAATATGCTGTATTCCTTTATGAAAGCAAAACTTCAGAATTTTATACACACACATACACATGTAAAATAATTATTTCTGTCAAAAAAATTTTTTATCCAAGAAAAAATTTGTAAGCCATAAAACAAGATACAAAAAAAAAAAGTATGTATGCTTTATTAAAATAAAACAAACTTTGGGGTGCCTGGGTGGCTCAGTCATTAAGCGTCTGCCTTCGGCTCAGGTCATGATCCCAGGGTCCTGGGATCAAGCCCCGCATCGGGCTCCCTGCTCCACGGAAAGCCTGCTTCTCCTTCTCCCACTCCCCTTGCTTGTGTTCCCTCTCTCACTGTGTCTCTCTCTTTCAAATAAATAAATAAAATCTTAAAAAAAAAAATAAATAAATAAAACAAACTTCTGTGCGAGAGAACAAAATGAAAAGTCAAGCCATAGTTGGGGGATTGTTGCAGTTCACGAAATTGACAATTATCATCCAGAATGCATAAAACTGTGACTGAATTTTTAAAAGGCCAACAATCAGTTGAAAAGTGGCAAAAGGGCAATTGGAATGTAGAACATTTCAAAAAATGCTATACCTAATATGTTAAATTAAAATTTTATTTTAATGTGTTTGACAAATATAAAGTCTAATAATACCAAGTTTTGGTTATTTGGGGGAAAACAGGAACTCTTAAACATTGCTGATAGACTTATAAAATGATTTAATAATATAATATAATATCTGGTAAAGTTGAAAGTGTGCATACCTTAGGGCCATGTAATTCCACTTACAGATTTCTGTCGAGAAGAAACTAACACTCGGACAGGATGACACATTCATCAAGATTTTTAATGCACCATTGTTCATAATAACAAAAAAGTGAAAAGTCACACAGCTGTCAATAGAGAAGTGGATAAATTGCATGTATTTATATAAATGAACTCTATATTATAGTCAAACTGAATGCACGAGGAATTTTGGTCTTTTGGTAAGGTTGATCTCAGTTATATAGATAACTCTTGTTGCTGAAAGCAATGAAAAAAATGTTAGATTAAAAAAAAAATTAGAGCTGAAAAGACAGTTGGGAATACCGAGGCTAATGTTAGAGGTAAGTAGAAAATAAGAGGCAAAGCTGCTTAAGCTTGAAGTCCTTTGTTAATATTGTTTATTTGTGTTTTCCTGGCTAACTAGGCAAAAGGATCAAAATTCAAGCCTTAGGGCTTGTCCAAGGTAGACGTTCTTAGAGGATATCTTCTGCAAATTAAGCTAGACTTCAAAAGGCCATGCCTTCAGGGTAAAAGCAACCAAATCTAAAATCATCCTTCCTCTCTGCAGTTCTAAAACATTGCCTGATGAGCAGAGCAGGAAAAGGAAGAAGTAAAAGGAGAAAAAAACCTGAGATTGAATTGGTCACAGACTGGCCTTCTAGCAGATCTGTATCCTGACAATCAAGTTGCCTCTAGCTGTAATATTGGTTTGAAGTGTTGCTATGGTCTGAATTTTTGTGTTCCCTCAAAATTCGTATGTTGAAAATTTAATGCCCAAACTAATGATATTAGGAGGTGGGGCCTTCTGGAGGTGATTAGATCATGAGGGTGGAGCTCTCATGGGATTGGGATTAGTGGGGTTAGTACCCTTTTAAAGGTGACCCCAGAGAGTTAGCTCACCCTTTCCACTATGTGAGGACACAGAGAGAAGTTGGCATTCTGTAACCCAGATGAGAGCCTTCACCAGAATCTGACCATGCTGGCACTCTGATCTTGGACGTATAGCCTCCAGAACTGTGAGAAATAAATGTTTGTTGTTTATAAACTACCAGTTTCTGTTACTTTGTTATAACCACCTGAGTGGACTAAGAAATGTATATTAGTTTCCTACTGTTGTAACAAATTAACCCAGATTTAGTGGCTTAAGAGAACACTAACTTCTTATCTTACAGTTCTGAGGGTCAGAAGTCTGAAGTGGGCCTCAGTGGGCTAACATCAAGTTGTTGGCAGTGTTGTATTCCTTTATGAAAGCTTCAGGGCAGAGTACATTTTCTTGTGTTTTCCAACTTTTAGAGTTTGCCAGCACTCTATGGCTTGTGGATCCTTTCTGCCTTCAAAGCCAGCAGTGACCAGTTGGGTCTTTCTAATGATGCCGTCTCATTCTGACTCCTCCACCTCTCTCTTCCCATTTTAAAGAGTTTTGTGATTATAGTGGGTCCACCAGTATGATCTTATTACAAGATCAACTAATTAGCAACCTTAATCCCATCTGTGACTTTAATGCCTTCTTGCCATGTAATATAATTTATTCATGGGTAGTGGGTATTGGAACATGAACATTTCTGTGAGGCCATTCATTCTACCTACCACAAGATGGTTTCTAACTGATGGTGCCTTTAGGTGGGTTCTGGAAGCAAACAGTAAGCGTCTTTGGAGGAGGGTACATCCATCCTAGGCCTTGGAATTTTTAATCTTTCGAGGGCAGAAGCCAGTAAGTATGGAATTAATAAGTGCACAAATAAAAAGGTAGGATGAGCAAGAATCATGAGATAGCAGAACACACTCATACACAATAAGATATTGGGATGATCAGATACTGATTTTTAAAATGGTCACGCTTACCATATTTAAAAAAATGACAGACCTAAATATTTGCTAGGAATGGGGAGCTATAAAAAATGTTAAATATTTGAAAAAGAACGTAATAAAACTTATATAAATAAAATTATTAAACTAACAAGTCAGCAGATAAACTTCCACCTCTGACCGTGAAGAAATAAGAGGGTTTGGATTTATCCTCTGGTGTAGACAGCTCGGAAACTGGAGTATATATTTAAAAGAAATTTGTTCCAGCATTGGAAAACAGATAGCATAAGACTGTGGTCCCTAAGAAAAATGAAATTAATGATAGAGGCTCTGTGATCACTCCACCATTTTGCTTGGAGGTCATTTCCAGACTGTAGCACAGGCAAGACGATCCCCAAAAGAGCCCAGTGGTCTCACTGACTTGAGAAGACAGAGATCAGCATTCAGAGTATTTTAAGTGGTAGAATTTGTGGGGGCATAGTACCAGAAAAGCGGGAGCTACATAGAAAAAGAGCTCAAGAAACCAGTACATGTTACCCTTGAATCTTTGGAAACCAGTTAATGCATATGTAGGACGGACATCCACAAGAGCTAATAAATAACACTTTTAGGAAAGAATGATTACCAGTGAACTGTAATCTGAACAATTGCTAGAACTCACACAGGGCTGGGAGTCATTCCGGTTCCCACCAATCAGAGTAAGAGCAATCATGGAATACAGAGTTACTCAGTGGAGATCCATGAAAGCTAAACATAATGTGGGAAGACTTTTGTGCTTTCGTTCTAGAAACCTTTTTTAAAAAGTCCCAAAATGATCTTCAAGTATTTTAACTTTTTGAGTAAACAAAGTATGACACTCTTTAAAAGAAAAAAAAAAATCCAGGACTCAAAATGTAAAATTCATAATGTCTGGCATCCACATAAAATTACTAAATGTGCAAAAACAGGAAAATGTATCTCATCAGGAGAAATATCAGTTAATAGAATTAAACTAGAAATAACAGATTATGAAATTAGCAGATAAGGATGTTAAAACTGCTGTTAAAATTTGCTCAGTGTACTCAAGGACCAGGGGATAACATAAACATAATGAAGAGGGAAATGGAGAATGTAAAAAGGAAACAAATGATTCAACAAATGGTGCTGGATCAAATAGATGTTAATATAGAACAAAAGAACATCAACCCTTATCACATCATTCACAAAGAATAATCAAAATGGACTGTAGACCTAAATGTAAAACTTCAGTCTCTAAAACTTTTAAGAGAAAAGCTTTGCAGCCCTGTAGAAGCACTAAAAATCTAAAGAGGGATAGCTAATAAACTAATGGTGGCAATAAAATAGAAAATTAAAAATTCTTATTTAACCAAAAAGGATATTGTTGGAGGTGAGAATGGGAGGAACGAATACATAATAGATGTGACGGATAGAAAACAGGTTGAACAAGATGGTAGATATAAACCCAGCTATATCGATAATTACATTAAATGTTAATGGTCTAAACATTTCAATTAAAAAGTAGAGATTTACAAACTGGATAAAAATGGAAGATTCAACTGTGTGTTGTCCACAAGAAACTCAGTGTAAGTATAAAGACATAGGTTAAAAGAGGATGGAAAAAGATAACAAAAATGCCAATCATAAGAAAGTTGGTGTGACTGATACATCAGACACAGTAGACTTCAAGGAACAGGGCTTTAGAACAAGGTAAAGGTGAACATTTTTTTAATGATGATGAGATCAATTCACAAAGGAGACCTAATAAAAAATATATGCACCTAATACCAGAGCTTCAAAATACGTGAAGCAAAAGTTGACAGAACTTAAAGGAGAAAGATCTATAGAAATGTAGAATACTTAAAAAAGCAAAGGATTACAGAAGACTTAAAGAACACTATCAGTCAAGTAGGTCTAACAGACATTTATGGTACAATCTTCCCAGTAGCTGTGGACACACATTCTTTTCAAGTGCATGTGGAATATTCACTAACGTATACATCATATGCTACTTGTAAATAAAAATCTCAGTAAATTTAAAATGATTGTAATCTTACAAAACATGCCTTATGATTGCAGGGATTCAGTCAGATTTAGTAACAAAGATTTCTGGAAAATGACCAAATATTTGGAAATTAAACAACACATTTATAGCCTATTTGTAAGAGAAGACATCATAAAGGAAATTGCAAACATTTTGAACTGAATGAAAATGGAAAGACAGTTTATCAGAATTTATGAGATGGAGCTAAAGTGAATATACAGAAACTTACAGTTTAGTGTTTTTATTAGAAAAGGACAATGGACAAAATCAGTGATCTAAGCTTCCACCTGGAAAACGTAGAAAAATAAGTGCAAGTGAAATGAAAAGTAATTAGAAGGAAGAATGTAATGAAGGTAGGTTAGAAATCAAAATCACAGAAATGGACGGACAATTAAGAAAATCATTGAAACCATAAGTGGTATTTTGAAAAGATCAATAAAACTGCTAAAATTTTGGCTGGACTGAGCATTGAAAAAGGAGAGGAGGTACTTAAACCAGTATTGGGAATGAAAGGGGGATATCGCTACAGATTCTACAGACATTAAAGGGTAATAAAATCTTTCAAACAACTTTATGCACATAAATACTATAACTTATATGAATGGCCAAAAGTGACTCAGTTAAGAATTAGATAACCTGAATATTTTATATTGATTTTAAAAACTCAATTCATAATTTAAAACATTACCATAGGGGCGCCTGGGTGGCTCAGTCGTTAAGCATCTGCCTTCGGCTCAGGTCATGATCCCGGGGTCCTGGGATCAAGCCCTGCATCGGCTCCCTGCTCAGCGGGAAGCCTGCTTCTCCCTCTCTCACTCCCCCTGCTTGTGTTCCCTCTCTCGCTGTGTCTCTCTCTGTCAAATAAATAAATAAAATCTTTAAAAAATAAAAAAATTAAAATAAATAAAATAAATAAAACATTACCATAAAGAAAACTCCAGGTCTGGTTTATAGTTAATAAATATTAAGACACACAAACTCAGAAAATAGAGAAGAAAAGCTTACTTCTCAGTTTGCTTTATGAGGCCAGCATTACCCTGTTAAAATAACAAAATAGACGTTTCAATAGAAAGGATGCTAACAGTCATTAGTCATCAAGGAATTGCAAATTACAACCACTATGAGATACCCAGTCATATTCATTAGAGTGCTAAAGTTAAAAAGATTGACAGTATTGGGGCGCCTGGGTGGCTCAGTCCTTACGTGTCTGCCTTCGGCTCAGGTCATGATCCCAGGGTCCTAGGATCAAGCCCCACGTCTGGTCTGGCTCCCTGCTCGGCAGGAAGCCTGCTTCTCCCTCTCCCACTCCCCCTGCTTGTGTTCCCTCTCTTGCTGTGTCTCTCTCTGTCAAATAAATAAATAAATCTTAAAAAAAAAAAAAAAGATTGACGGTATTATGTGTTGATAAGGCTCTGGTGCAACTGGATCTCTTGCATATTACTGGTGGGAATGTAAAAGACTACAGACATTTTGCAAAACAACTCTTAAAATTTTAACAACAAACCAAAACAGCTCTACCACTAAACCCAGCAATAGCTCTCTTAGATATTTATTAAAGAGAAGTGATAACATATTTATAAAGACTTAATACGTGCATGTACATATCAGCTTTATTTATAATATCCACACATTCTAAACAACCCAAGTGTCCATGAACATGAGAATTGATAAACAATTTGTCATATATCCATATAAGGGAATACATCTCCACAATTAAAAGGAAAGTACTACTGATACGTGTAACAACATGAATGAATCTTAGACAGTTTGTTGGTTAAAGAAGTGAGACACAAAAGAGTATATGTTTTGTGATTCCATTTAGATGCAGCTCTAGAAAAGACAAGTCTAGTTTATAATGACAGAAAGTGAGTGTTTCTTAGGGCTTTGGGTTGTCAGGCAATTTACACAATTTACTGTGTTCTTGATTAAGTGAAAGTATACATTTGTCAAAACTTACTGAACTTTATCCTTAAAATGGACACATGGTATTGTATGAAAATTATATCTCTTTAAAGTTGACTTAAAAAAAATCAGAGGGTGACGGGATGCCTGGGTGGCTCAGTCAGTTAAGTGTCTGCCTTCGGCTCAGGTCATGATCCCAGGGTCTTGGGATCGAGTGCTGCATTGGGCTTCCTGCTCAGCTGGGAACCTGCTTCTCCCTCTGCCTGCTGTTCCCCCTGCTTGTGCTTGCTCGCTGTCTCTTTGACAAATGAATAAATAAAATCTTAAAAAAAAAAAAAAATCAGAGGATGTGTTTGTCAGCTGATTGTATGATAAAGGGAATTTGTAAAATGGAATATATATACAGTAGAAGAAATTAACCAGAATGCAGTTAAGTGAAAGAGATGTAAAATACAGAAGAGAGTAACATAAAGTATATAGTGAGGACAACTTAGACACTTTTATTCAGAGTCTTAAAAAGGGTGTTATCAGCAACAGATGCTCACTAAAGGAATTACTTTACACAGAAGGGAAGTAATCCAAGGTGGATACTCTGAGATATAATAAGTAATGAAGAGCAAAGACAATGGTAAATATATGTCTAAACATAATAGAACATAATGCTTAGTAAAGTACACAGAACAGTAGCATAAATAGGAAACCTCTGCAATGGTGGGTAAAGATGTTGATTAACTTTAGACTTACATCCTAATTTTAGGGCTAACCTCAGAAAGCATAGAAGTAAAAGACATAATTTTCATACTGATAGGGAAGAACAAATGGAATGAAAAATAGTCAATTCCAAAATTTGCAAGAAAGGAGAGAAATAGAACCATAGAACCTTGATACAAATAGAACAAAAGTAGATAAAAAATTTAAACCCAAATATAGGGCAGCCTGGGTGGCTCAGTCGGTTAAGTGCCTACCTTTCGCTCAGGTCATGATTCCAGGGTCCTGGGATCAAGTCTGGCATTGGGCTCCCTGCTCAACGGGGAGCCTGCTTCTCCCTCTGCCTGCCACTCCCCCTCCTTGTGCACCTGCTCTCTCTGACAAATAAATAAAAATCTTAAAAAAAACAACAACCAAATTTATTGGTAACTCTTTTAAATTTAAATTACTAAATTCTCACAAAATGTCAGTGTTATTTTATTTTTTTGTCAGTGTTTTTAAAAGATATCCCATATTAACAATACAGAAAGATTGTAAAGAAATAATTGGAAAAGACATATCATAGAAACAATAACAAAAAATGTTTTATAGCTGTATAATATTAGACCATATAGTCTAAGGCAAAAATCATTGCTAGAAATAAAATAGGTCACTTCATAATTGGATAAAGTTCTATTCACCAGCAAGCTATAACAGTTATAAAATTATAAAGAATAATACAGCCTTGAAAATAGATAAAGCAGAAGTTCAAAGAAATAGAGAAAGTCACAATTTTATGAAAGATTTTAGATACTTTTCTCAACAATCAGTAGAAGAGACGTAAAATAACAAAACTGAATAAGGATAATTTAAAGAGCACAGGTAACATGTTAACCTAATGAACAAATATAGAATGCTGTATTCAGCAGTTTTAGAGTGCATGTTCTTTTCAGGTATATGCAGAGAATTTTCAGAAGTTGTGTATATCAACCATAAAAACAATCTCAGGAAATTTCAAAGGCTTGAAGTTATATGGGGCATTTTCTTCAGGTAAATTTAAAAATATGCTTCCAAAAACCATGAATCCCAAAAGGAGTCATAATGGAGATTGGGAAATATTTTAACCAAATGATGAGAAAATAGTATGTATCAAAAGTTGTGGAATGTAGCTTAAAGGAATACTTAGATGGAAATTGATAGCTTTAAATACATAAATTAGGAAAGAAGAACAGCTGAAAGTTAATGAGATAAAAACATCCATTTCAAAAAGGAAAAATAAGATAGTAGGAAGGGAAAAATGAAGAGGGAGAAATCGGAGGGGGAGACGAACCATAAGAGATTATGGACTCTGAGAAACATATGAGGGTTCTACAGGGGAGGGGGTGGGGGGATGGGTTAGCCTGGTGATGGGTATTAAAGAGGGCACATGTTGAATGGAGCACTGGGTGTTATACACAAACAATGAATCATGGAACACTACATCAAAAACTAATGATGTAATGTATGGTGATTAACATAACGTAATAAAATAAAATTAAAAAAAAAGAAAAATAAGAGCCAGATAAACTAAAAATAGAGGACATGAAATAAAAACAGAAGCAGAAATTAATGGATAAGGAAACATGCATACGAAACAAGACCAAGGAATCAAAAAGATTCTTTTTAAATTAAAACAATTGAGAAAGTTTTAATGAGCTTTACTGAGAAAGAAGAGAAAGCATAAATAACCAAAGTAAGGAATGAAAAGCGAAGAGGACACGACTGCTGATGCTGTTGACGTTAGATAGATAAAAGCATACAATGAAACATTTGATGCAAATAAATTGAGAAATATAGTTGAAATTGACAGCTACATAAGAAATAGAATACCTGAGTAGTCCTATGACAGTTAAATAAATTGGATTGGTAATAAGCCTGTTTAGAAAGACTTTATTTCCAGGTGTCATCCCTGGCATATTTCTGCCAAATATTCAAGCAAGACATCTACATTTTTTCATTTTTCCCAGGTGGTAAAGAAAAAGAACATTACCATTCATTTTATGAGGGTAGCACAACATTAATATCAGAACTTGGTAAGTACAAAAGAAATTTATAGACCAGTTTTGATGGTGACCGTAGATGCAGAAATTTTAAAGGAACTGTAGGACAGGAAACCCAGCAAAAATACCTCATGATAATGTTGGCTTTTCCTAGGAATGGGAAAAGGTTGGCTTAACATATATTAAGAGATAAAGAAAGAAAAAATGACACAATTATCTCAATAGATGAAAAATAAAATTCATCATCTGTTGATGGTAGTAAAAACCTCCTTGCAAGCTAGATGTAGAAGGAACTCCCTGAATGTGATAAGTAGTGTTTATTTTATTTTTTAGAAAGATTTGTTTTGTTTTATTTTAAAGATTTTATTTATTTGACAGAGAGAGACACAGTGAGAGACAGAGCACAAGCGGGGGGGGGAGTGGGAGAGGGAGAAGCAGGCTCCCCGCTGAGCAGGGAGCCTGATGCGGGGCTCGATCCCAGGACTCTGGGATCATGACCTGAACCACCCAGGCACCCCAAGATTTGTTTATTTTAGAAGGGGAGAGAGCATGCGCGTGCATACACACATGTGTGCACATGCAAGTGGGGGAGGGGCAAAGGGTGGGGGGGAGAGAGAGAGAATCTCCAACAGATTCCCCACTGAGCACGGAGCCCAACAGGGGGCTCAATCCCACATCCATGAGATTATGCCCTGAGCTGAAATCAAGAGTTTAACCAACCAACTGAGCCACCCAGATTTCCCAAGTGGTTTATTTTAAAAGTATATTTAATGATGAAACTTTGAATGCTTTCCCATTTAGATTGGGCATAAGTAGTTAAGCTTAAAAATAAAACTGCCAGTTATTTTACCAGCAAAAGATGGATTTATTCAGTAATAGCAGAAAATTGCCATCCTGGACAAGCAAGATATGGCAAAACCATAGGCAAGTACCCTGAACAGGTTTATTTAAAGAGAAAAGGAGGGAAGCTGGGTGGGCTCTTACACTAGGAGTTCAGAGTAGAGTGGCCTTTCATTAGCAGAACTGTGACAGTCTCTCATTGGTTGAACTGCTGCCAGGGGAGGAGGAAACCCTTTTTTCCTCCCTCTGGGACAGTCAAGTAGTATCCACATGCAAGATCCCTCTCTTTCTTTGAGTCTGCAGTTGACAACCAGTGGTAAGATGTGAGAGCTCCCCCTGCTGGCCTCCTGACTCCAAAAATGAGATTTCCTTTTATTAATTTTCACAAAGTCGAGGATGTCTGCTATCATCACTAATTTTCAGCATCATAATAATGGAGGTCCTAGCTAAGGCAGTAAGGTAAGAACAGGAAAAAAGAAAGCAGTAAGGATTGGAAAGGAAAAAACAAAACTACTATTATTTATAGATGTTGTATTTGTGTACATAGAGTATCCAGATGAATTATTATAATTAGAGAATTTAGCAATGTCGCTAGATAACAGAGTCAATATACAAACACCAATTATGTTTCTATCAACCTACAAGAAACAAAACTTTTCAGTAGCACCAACACTATGTACTATGACTAAATCTTAATAGGATATACATAAGACCTTGGTCTTATCTAGGGAGGAGCCTAGAAGCCCAGTAGAACAAAAGTGTAAGTCCTTGTTTGCCTTCTTCATTTCAGACTTAAATCTAGGAAATGTGCAACACTTAAATTCAGTAGGCTTGTAAGGAGGGGGGGCATGATATTTTGTCCAATATAATACAGATAACATCTTAAAATAGTTGTTTACAGTGTTTTTGGAGCACATTGATAAATAAAATATCTTAGTAATAAAGATTTGGGGTTCTTTCAGTCTGAGTCTTTACCTAATATGAAAGTCTTTTATATAGCATTCTTGAAAGCTCTCTCTGATGATGATTCATTCACTTTTCTGCCTGAAATTTCCACTTATAGGAACTAGTACTGAATCATTTCACAAAGATTTTATTAACTACATATTTACTAAGTACTATGATAACTACATTATTTTGTCAAATCTAAGGCATCATTAATTTTAAGTTGCATCATTTCTTCACATTTTACTAAATGAAAAAATGTTGCCACTCTGGCTATAACACACCATTGATTTTAATATGCATATTGATTTCAAAGATGTTGAAATGTTTTTTAAAGCATTTTATGATTTATGAAACATTTCTGTAGAAGTATTTCCATTGTTTTACAATTTAGGAATACCACTGAAAAAAATCTTTACCTTTCATTTTTCATACCTATCATGCTACCTTTTTTTTTTTCTTCTTCCCTAATTTAAGCACTCTTAAATTCATTCCTTTTTTTGGTTTCCTTTTTTACCATCCTGGTCATTTGTCTTGGGATGCTTTTTACTTTATCAGTAAGCTGCTTAAAATTGAGTAAGATACAGGCTTCAAAAAGAAAATTGTAAAATATTAAAATCAGTATATCCAAAAGGTAGAATACTCTTTCAAATTCATGATTCTTGTTAACTTGACAAGATTTTTGGTATTTTTTTCCTTAAAACAAGGTAGTCCATAGCCATGAACAAATTATTGTGTTCTAATTTTTATAAGTATGTAGGTTTAAATTTTGTACATCATACTTTTCACAGCAAGATTTTCTCCCCATTGATACTCATTTACTTATTCTTGTAACTGAGGTTAAAGATGCTACTTTGTTTTATGTTAACATTTTTTTTACAGACATAAACTGGAATGTAATACGTGTCTTTTTTCATTCTTCTCCTCTACAAAATTATTACCAAAAAAATCTGCCTATAATATTTCAACCTTGGAATATTTCTAAATAACAAAGATGTTTACTTGTTTTAGTAGTGAATATTTACATTTGAATATTTTAAATTCTTCACAATCATGTAATTTCTGATAGTCATTGTATGATTGTTTACTGTTTTGTGTATTGCCTAGTTCAGCTTAATTCACCTAAAGGAAAAATGACGCCTCATAGTTAGTTAAATTTATAATTTTCTAATTCATTTGGGATTATGGTTTTTGATTATTGTGAAATTTAACTTTTCCAGTAGGTTATATACTTTTCTCTCTTTTACAACACAGGTTTTGAGAGTATTTTAGAAGGGCTTTATGGACCACGGCTACGAAGAGACCTCAGCTTATTTGAAGGTAATGCTTTTTAAGTTTTATTTTAAAATTGTGACTTTCTGTCCCATTTAACAAAGAAAAATGGTTGTTCTGTGCTAACTTTACATTAAACATGAATTTGTGGTCTTGTTTAATTAGTATTTTTAAATAAAGTGATCTAAATATTGTTTTTGTTATTATATAACGTTATCATAATCTTTAGTACACTGACCAAAATGGAAAGTGAAGCTTGTTTTTGGCTTAATGGTGAAATTTAATTTTTATTGTAACGTACCCTTGCTTATTCTTTTTTTTTTTTTAAAGATTTTATTTATTTATTTGACAGAAAGAGAGCACAGATAGGCAGAGTGGCAGGCAGAGGGAGAGGGAGAAGCAGGCTCCCCACTGAGCAGGGAGCCTGACGCAGGGCTCAGTCCCAGGCCCCGGGATCATGACCTGAGCCAAAGGCAGACACTTAACTGACTGAGCCACCCAGGCGCCCCAACCCTTGCTTATTCTTAAAGAGGATTTCAAAGGGTTCAATTAAGTAAATATTTCCTGTTGCTCATGAAACAGGTAGCCTGGAAATCAGATTGTCGCTCTGAGAAATCCCACCATGTGTGTTCAGAGTTTTATATTTATGTATAATGCTATTTATTAGACACTTCTTTCAAATGCTGTAGCATAAATCCTAGTGGAAGATTTTGATTTGTGATATGATTGCTGTGATACCATAGTTTAGTTGTTTTATTGCTTGCTTGGAAATGTAGAGCAGTAGGAGAACGCTTTTGTAGACCTCTGAAATTTTATAGTACAGTTTATTCACAAAATAGGTAACGCTGGTATAGATTTTCTACTTCAGTTTTGATTGAATTATTTCTGAATCTTGTATCTGGTCTGTTTTATGTCCACTTTTATCTTCTATTCTACTATGGTACCTTCCATTCTACCAAGACCCAAGACATCTCTAAAGGTGCTTCTCTCTTCTGTGTAAATAAGTCTGTTGAGGTGAGGGAATGATGGTGGAGTAGTCAAAAGTTTTCTGCCCATTCTTCATTAATGTTGAGCAGAATAATTGAGTTAGGAATCATAGATCTGAAAGTATCTATGAAAGATCATTTGTCCCAACCACCTGTCTTCGCTGAGATGAATTGATATCCATGTAAAACATGACTTTAAGAATGGAGACTCCAAAATGTGCTTGTTCTAGTGTTTTATCATTCTTCTGGCTAAGATCATTTTTTTAATTTCTCTTAACTTTAATCATTTCTCATCTTATCATAATTCAACACTGAATTATTTTTACCTGATATATTTTTTAGCAATTCTAATTGTAGTTTCACATATTTTTCTGAGCTTACAAATGAACAAAGGAAAAATCTAAAAAAAACAAGAATTTAACCTAAGCCTGACATTTCTTCAGCCTTCCGTTCTTAACCTGCTGTCCTCATTCATGTCAGAAGTCAGCATTATACTTAGTTGCCTTCTGACAACCCAAATTACAGCTTGTGACTCAGCCTGTTGCTTCCCCCACTTACATGTGTTTATTTATATAGTTGTATATATCTGTATATATTTATGTTCCTTCAGAAATTGTTTATTATACAAAGGGCAGAATGTTCTAAGGAAATAAATGCTTTGTATTTTGTTTTTAGACTAGTACTTCTTTAGTATACAAGTTGTATGTTTATTTTAGGAAATTCAAGAATACAGATAAGCCAGAAAGAAAAAATTACCCCTACTCCCATGATCCATAGATAACTTTTAAACATTTTTATGTAAATATAAGATCTACGTTTGTATTTGTTCTTTAATTATAGTAGTATATACTATATGCACAGTATGTGTAATTTCTGTGCCTGTTGTGTTCACTGGTATATCATTTGGGTATATTAAGTCTAGACCATCTTTCTTAATGGCTGCACAGTATTTCATTGTAGATCTATTTATAATTACTTATTTAATTTAATAACCCATTGCTGTATATCTCATTCAGTTTATTTAAATTCAGATAGATCTTGTACTTTATGCCCTTTTTAGTGCTTTTTTTTGGTGGGGGGAGTTAACAAAATTAGCTAAGCTTTGAAACTTGCGTATAGACACATATTCATTGCCTTAGTTTACCCCAAATATTCTTCCTCCAGGTTTCTTAGGTAAATTCTTCCTCCTTTTATTTCCTTTTTTGAATTAAAAAATAGCATCTAATTAAATTGTAGCCTTAAGAATGGTGATATTAATTACTGCAATAAATCTGTATCTGTGCAAGGATGAAGACAGTCATACATTTTGAGGGAAATTAAATCAGTACTATCAAAAGTGTAGAGCCTCTTGAAAAGGCTCTGTAGAAACTATGCATTATAGACATCTCCATCTTCTTTCTTATCCTCTTATAAATAAGTATGCTTTCTTTGTAGTTGCCATTGTTAAAAATGGTTTAATATTTAGATGCTGGGTAAGTATTTCTCACTATGCAAATCTATATGCAGGAATCAAATAGATTAGTGTATGTTTTTAGATGAATCATTGGAAATCTGAACCTTTGTTAACTCACTTTCCAAAACTCAGAAACCAAATATATTGGCTAGCAAAGGATTCTTGTATATTATTCTAAATTATTTTTTGTTATAAAATTAAATACATAGTATTTTAATTTTATAATGCATTAATTTAGATAGACTACATTGCATACCTACTGCTGTTTCTGTGGAAAATATATTCTAAATTTCATATTTGCTACCTTAAAAAATCAACTGTGGCACAGAGCATATTTTTAAGTTTAAGACTTTTGTATCATATACATTAATGTTTTGAGAGGTTTGTATTTTAATTCTTGAATTTGATTCAGAACCACCTCCAGATTGAATGGTTTGAAGGAAGCGTTTGAGTGGTGCTAATTTTTGTTTTGTTGGAAACGAAACAGAAGCCCCTGTTTTCTATCTTCTTTGGTATGTTTTGTGACTTTCTCTCCTTTTGGGGAAAATATAACTATTATTTTGGCGGGGGGTGGGGGGAGTCTCCAAAGAAGGTTTGAATGTCATAAACTTCAAACTTTTATGTATGCCCAGAAAAGTTCCTTACATTCTGTGCCTCTCTTCCTTCTCATCTCTCCAAAACTTATTTTTCCTGATGCCACAGCACTTTTAAGCAAAAATTCCCTCTTTTTTTCTACTTTAGTCAGTCCTTTCTCATGTCTTATTTGTGAGCTGGTTTCTTTCACCTGTGGGAATCATCTGATTTACTTGCCATGACTATGGATATTTACAAAAATTTGGAAAGAGTGTGGTCGACCTGTGTAAACTGATAGATCCAAAGGGGGAGATTATGTCAGAGTTCTTCAAGCTATAGCATATGGGCCAAATCCAGCTTGTTTACTGTTTTTGAATGGCCTGTGGGCTAAGAATAATTTTTACATTTTTAAATAGTTGAAAAAATAAAAAGATTAACATTTAGTGACATATGAAAATTACGTGAAGTTCAAATTTAATTGTTCAGTTAATAAGGTTTTATTGAAAACATCCCCTCTCATTTGTTGAAACATTGTCAATGGCTGCTTTTTTTTTTTTTTTTTTACCACAACAGTAGAGTTGAATGATGTGGCAGGTTGTATGGCCTACAAAACCTAAAATACTTACTATAGAAAAAGGTTTGCTGACCCCTGAGTGTACCACTGACTGAAATTCACTATTTTTGACTTAATATCTTTTTTTCAACTGTAAACACTATGATGATAGAGACAACAAAACTACTTTTTAATAAGATTTATTAGGTAAAACATTAAAAAATTTTTTTATATGAGTATAGTTGACACACAATGTTACATTGATTTCAGGTGTTGCAACATAGTGATTCAACTTCTCTACATGTTATGCTGTGCTCACCAAAAGTATAGCTGTCATCTGTCACCATACACTGCTATTACGTCATTAACTATATTCTCTATGCTGTGCCTTTATTCCTGTGACTTATTCATTCCATAACTGGAAGCCTGTTATCTCCTACTCCCCTTAGTCCATTTTGCCCATCCTCCCTACACCCTCCCCTTCCCTCTGGTAACCATCAGTTTATTCTGTGTATTTATAGGTCCAGTTCAGTTTTTAGTGTACTCATTTGATTTAGATTCCACATGAGTAAAATCATATGGTATCTGTCTTTCTTGGTCTCACTTATTTCAGTTACGTAATACTCTTGGGATCCATCCATGCTCTTGCAAATGTCACAGTCTCATCCTTTTTTTAAGGCTGTGTAATATTCCTGTGAGAGAGAGAGAGAGTGTGTGTGTGTGTGTGTGTGTGTGTTTAGCCTTACATCTTCCTTTTCCATTCATCTATTGATGGACACTGGATTGCTTCCTATATCTTGGTTATTGTAAATAATGCTGCAATAAACATAGGGGTGCATATATCTTTTTGAGTTAGTGTTTTTGTTTTCTTTGGGTAAATACCCAGTAGTGGAATTATTGGATCATACGGTATTTCTATTTTTAATTTTTTGAGGAACCTCCATACTGTTTTCCACACTGGTGTACCAATTTGTCTTCCCACTAACAGCGTACAAGAGTTTCTTTTTCTCCACATCCTCTCCAACTCTTGTTATTTCTTACCCTTTTTTTTCAAGTCTTTATTTAAATTCTTTTTAGTTAACATACAGTGTTTAGTTTCAGGTATAGAATTTAGTGATTTATCACTTACATACAGCAACCAGTACTCATCACAAGTGCCCTCCTTAATACCCATCACTTATTTGCCTTTTTGATTTTAGCCATTCTGACAGATAAAAGGTTATATCTGATTGTGGTTTTGATTTGCATTTCCCTGATGATGAATGATGTTGAGGATATTTTCACGTGCCATTTGGCTATCTGTATATCTTCTTTGAAAAAATGTCTGTTTCGGTCCTCTGCTCATTTTTTAGTTGGTTGGGTTTTTTTTGGTATTGAGTTGAATAAGTTCTTTATCTATTTTGGATGTTAACCTCTTAACCTTTTATCAGGCATATTATTTACAAATATCTTTTCCCGTTCAGTAGGTTGTCTTTCTACTTTGTTGATGGTTTTCTTTGCTCTGCAGAAGCTTTTTATTTTGATGTAGTCCCAATAGTTTACTTTTGTTTCCTTTGCCCTAGGAGATATATCTAGAAAAATATTGCTATGACTAGGTCAGAGAAATTGCTGCTTATGTTCTCTTTTAGGATTTTTATGGTTTCAGGTCTCACATTTAGGTCTTCAATCCATTTTGAGTTTGTGTGTATAATCTGAAAAAGTGGTCCAGTTTCATCTTTTACAAGTAGCTGCCCAATTTTCCCAGCATTTATTGAAGAGACTGTCTTTTCCCTATTGTGTATTCTTGCCTCTTTTGTTAGATGAACTATTTTGGCTGCTTATTTTGTGTCGGGAATTGTGATGAGCAGTGAGGAAAGAAAAATGAGTAAGTAGGATCTCTTCTAGGAATTCATGGCCTAGTATTAAGTCAGTAGTTTTCCAAGATGGATTGATTATTTATTTTAAAACCAGAGAATCTAATACTGCTCTATTTTATAGTTATATAAATTATATTAGCTCTTATCAATGTGCACACAAAAACTTATCTGAGTGTATTCATCATGCTGCTTGCAATACCAAGATTAGAGAAACAGGCTAAATATCCAACAATAGGATATTTATTAAGTAAGTTATGTATCTGTTTGATGGACCATGCTTATTTATTAAAAATTATTTAGAAGTATATTTGAGCATAGGAAATATTTGTGACAAATAAGCATGTGTATAATATCCTAATTTTTAAAATAAATAGCATTTTTTAAAGCAGTTTAAATTTACAGAAAAAATCGAGAAGAAAGTACAAAGATTTCCCATATACCCTCCCCCCTCCAAGGTTTCTCTATATTAATATTTTCCATTACTGTTGTACATTTGTTAGAATTGTTGAGCCAATATTGATGTATTTTATTACTTAAAGCCCCCATAGTTTACATTAGCTAAGTCTGTGGGTGTTGTACAGTAGCGTGCATTTTGGCAAATTCGTAGTCATATATCCACATTATAGTATTCTATACAATAGTTTCACTGCCCTAAAAATCAGTAGGTTGCCTTTCTGCTTTGTTGATGGTTTCCTTTGCTCTGCAGAAGCTTTTTATTTTGATGTAGTCCCAATAGTTTATTTTTGCTTTTGTTTCCTTTGCCCTAGGAGATATACCTAGAAAAATATCGCTACCACTAATGTCAGATCCAGCTTTTTAGTTATTTCCCGTCTCCAACCCATGTCAAACACTGCTCTTTTTACTGTCTCTTTTGTTTTTTCTTCTTCATAATGTCATATAGTTGAAATCATACAGTATTTAGTTTTTTCAGACTCACTTCTTTCACTGAATAATATGCATGTAAGTTTCCTCTCTGTCTTTTCATGGCATCATAGCTCATTTCTTTTTATTACTGAATAATACTGCACTGGGTGGATGTAGCATAGTTTACTTATCCATTGATCTACTTGAAAGGCATCTGGTTTGCTTCCAAGTTTTGGTAACTATTAATAAATCTGCTTTAAACATTTGTGGGCAAGGTTTTGTATAGATACAACTTTTCAACTCATTTGCCTAAATACCTAGGAGCACCATTGCTAGATAGTATGGAAAGATTCTGTTAAACTTTGAAGAAACTGTAAGACTATCTTCAAAATTGGCCATACCATTTTGTGTTCTCACCAGCAATGAATTGAAGTTCCTTTTGATCTGCATCCACACCAGCATATGACGTTGTCCATGTTTCAGACTTAAGCCATTCTAGTAGGTGTGTAGTGGTAGCTCATCTTAATTTTCAGTTCTCTAATGGGATATGCTATTGAGCATCTTGTCATAAGCTTATTTGCTATCTGCATATCTTCTTGGGTGAGGTGTTCAGTCCGTTTTTGGTACTTGGATAATGATGATAGATAGTAATAATGATAGAATGAGGAAATACTTCTGCTTTTGTTTTCTGGAACAGATTATAGAGAAACCATCTGGGTTGGAGCTTTCTGTTTTAGAAGGTTATTAATTGCTGATTTAATTTTTTAAAAGATTTTATTTGTCAGAGAGAGAAAGAGAGAGAGAGTGCACACAAGTAGGGTGAACCTCAGGCAGTGGGAGAAGCAGGCTCCCCGCTGAGCAAGGAGCCCAATGCAGGACTTGATCCCAGGACCCTGGGATCATGATCTGAGACGAAGGCAGATGCTTAACCAACTAAGCCACCCAGGCGTCCCTGATTTAATTTTTTTTAATAGATATAGTCCTATTGAGATGATTTATTATTTCTTATGTGAGATTTGGTAGATAGTGTCTTTCAAGGAATTTGTCCATTTCATCTGAAGTTACCAAATTTGTGGGCAACAATATTATAGTATTTTTGTTATTTTTTTATTATTCATAGAATCAACAGTGATGGCCCATTTTAATATCTGATATTTTTTCTTTTTTTACTTGGTTAGGCTGGGTAAAGGTTTATCGATTTTATTGATATTTTCAAAGAATCAGCTAATGCTAATTTTTAAAAAGGCATAGAATATAAACTAGAAGGATATATTGCAAAATGTTAATCATTATCTCTGGATGATGGGATTACAAATAGTTTTTTTTTTCTCCTTTGTAGTTTTCAGTATAGTTAATACGTAGTTTTAAATGAAAAATTATTTTTCAGTAACATTGCCCACTGTTCAGTATCTTTCCTCAAAATCAACATAGTTATAACCACTTTTTCATGACCTTCATGAGAAATCTATTTCAGTATTCTCTTTTTTCACTTTTCATTGGGCTTTGTCTTTGGGAACTTTAAATTTATTTCTTAGGGTGAAAGTGTACAAAAGAGAATAAAAATGTTCAAAAGAAGTACAATTATCTAAAAGAAAATGAAAGTAACACCTATTGAACTTGTTAGGTGTTCTGCATATGTTCTTATTTAATTTTTACTACAGCCTTAAGATGCAATCATTATCCTCATTTTAACAGATGAGGAAATTGAAGCCCAGAGAAAGTAACTTGCCAAAGGCCACATCTAGTATTTGGAAAGATATCTCAGTACCAAGGCTTTTTAATTTCAAAGTCTGTTATCTTTCCAAGACAGATTAGGTAAAATGATTGGAACCAGACTTTGACCACAAATATATATCCATGGTTAAAAGGTTGATCTTTTGTTAGTCATTTACTATTAGTTTTCCTTTCTTTTCTCCCCCCCCCCTTTTTTTTAAAGATTTTATTTATTCATTTGACAGAGAAAACATAAGCAAGGGGAGTGGCAGGCAGAGGGAGAGAGGGAGAAGCAGGCTTCCCGCTGACCAGGGAGCCTGATGCGGGGCTCAGTCCCAGGACCCTGGGATCATGACCTGAGCTGAAGGCACTTAACAGACTGAACCACCCAGACACCCTACTATTAGTTTTCATTATGACATTGCCTTTCATTAATAAGACTATTTCTGTAAGGTACATAATTTGATCCTTTTGAGCTTATACAACTTCATGTATTAAAATTGCAAAATGAGAGACAATGTATTTTAGGGATATCTGATTTATTATCATATTTTGTTTGAGAAATAAAATAAGTCTGTAGTATTTACTTAACTTTTATGACATGAAAAGATAACCTGGACAGAGAAATCTGGCCTAGAGTTGATTTTTCAAAATTTGTTTTCCAATAAATAAAATGATGTATCTCAGCATCATTTATTTGGACTCAAAATCAAAAGTTCTGTAGAAAGAATAGTTATTAAATATTGGTAAGTAAAGTTGTAGATTTTTTTACCCAGCAAAATTTAATGGCATTTATATAATTGTTGATTATTCATTGCCATTTATTTAACCATATAGGCATTTATTTTAATTAATGTTTCCTTGAAGAACTTCTAAAATAACTAAAATAAATGGGATAATCTCAGCATGCCCAATTTTATCTTACAACTGGTAATTGTTTTAATTATTCCAAAGTTGTTGTTCCTTGATTCAACATATTTATCACTAAAACTTCATGAAACCTTACAGTGATTTTTCAAAAATACCTCTTTTCCAGGACTACCAGCTATTTTTAAAAAATTCTAATGCTAGATTCCTTTCATATCTTTTATTCATGAAGCCATAATAAAAAAAAAGCAGTAAGATTTCCTTGATGTACCAAAATTGTTATGCTTAGCATATGAGTCAAGTTTTTGCACAGTAATACTGCCTAACAAATAGCTCTAAAATCTGTTGCATCCTTATGGGTGATTTGATTCACTGGACTTCAGGGATCACTTCTGATGACTGCAGGTCCCAGTCTGAAGGAGTAATAGCTGTGTGGGGCAAATTCTTTTCATGTTGGATGGTTGAAACTCAAGAGAACTGGGGTAACTTGCCATACCTTTTAAAGCCTCAGCTTGGAATATATACGTCACTTTCCCCACATTCATTCTACTAATCAGAAAGCTCTGCCTTCCTAGTAAGAGACATTGCGCAATTCCACATTCAAGAGTGTGAATGTATTATTCTAACTATAGTGACAGGCCAAAGGGTTGAAGAAAATTATAAACCTGCATAACTACAGTTCTGGGTTTTTAATTGTTTAGATTGCTTAAACTTTTTGATTTATCAGGTCATTTGCAAAAAAAAATGATTAGTTTTCTTAAACTGGTATATTAAAATTATCTGTCTTCTGCAAATTAACCGTTTTAAATACATTTGTGATTGTGCAGGATTTAAAAAATAATGACTGATGATCCTGCTTTTTTAGTAACTAGCCTTTGCATGGTGTTTTATAGTTTATAAAATATTTTCTCACTTTTTTCATTTGATCCACAAGTAAGTTAGGTGATGGGATCTTTATTTTATAGATATAGAAATTAAAACAAAAACTTTGTAACTTGACAAGGTTACAACGAGTAGGTTCTACTCCAGATGGAGACTTTAAATCCAATTATCTTTCCATTACCCTATGCTGGGTCTCATGCTCCCATTTCCTACCATTTCTAAGTTTGGATAAATATTAGGAATATTTCTAGACCATTGCCAAAGCCAAAGGGAGCTGTCACTACACTTTTATACTCCAACAGATTACATTATCTTCTATTCTGACTTGTATATCTCAATTGATGCAAGAATTTCTTGGGGGCTGATCCTAACTGGTACTTATTTATTACCATTCCAAAAAAGGTAAGCTTATTTTCTGTGTAGTTTAACATAAACATGTATTCAGCTTACTTATTTCAAAAGTATGAAAGAAAATAACTGTGGTATACTGGTGCTTTTCAAATTAGTACCTGTGTAACTGCCTCAGATGATAATTGTTTCATATATTAGAGGTTCTATATAGGAATTTATTTGGGAAAGGAAATTAAGGGGAGTTTTACTGCAAGGAGTAAGTTTGAAAAATCACTGTCTGTACCAAGTATAGTTAGGTTGGCAGTGTTGTTATATTGTCATAAAATTTCTTCATCATAAAATGTTTGTTTTGCACAAACTTTCTAATACATTACTACAGTTGGATTATATGAAACATTCTTGTGGAAAAGAATTCATGTTTTGTGTTGAATAAAGGCTTGTTTACCTGCCTTTTACTCGAACTTTTACAACAACACCTTTAAACAATACAATAAAAATCTGATTGGACTTCTTAGCTATGGATTTCTACTTTTTTTTTTTTTTTGGAACAGCATTTCATTTTCTCAAATCTGTGGGCTTTTCTGGTGCTCTACTCCATTTCTCTGTTTTATGTTGCTTTCATGATGTGTAAAATTTATTTTTCCCCATACCTCCTTGTTTTGATTTCTTTCATAGTGAAAATTAAAAATTAATGATAAATTGAATCTTTTAGGTTAGATGATACTTAAAACCCTATTGTTAGAAAATAAATTTATAACCAGCTCATTGTTCTTGCTACTTTGTCCCATAATAGTGCAAAATTACTCTCCTTACAGCCTTCTCTGTTTATTTCTTTCTAGATGTCATCACTTTAATTTTAAAGTCAGGCCTTTTCCCCTTACTATTAGTAGTTAGTTTTTTTTATATGAGCCATTGCTGTGGAGAGTGGTAATTTTATTTGTTTGAATAAAGTTAGTGTATTTAATGAATATTTTTCCCTCTTTTAAAGACTGTGAACCAGAAGAGCTGACTGACTGGTCTATGGATGAAAAATGTTCATTTTGTAACCTACAGAGAGAAGCAGTCAGTGTAAGTTTTAGTGCTACGAAATTATTTCTAAACTAATCGCACAATTGTAACAATTTTTTTAACTTAATTTGTTCTGAAAATTGATAACTTACAGTGGAAATTTAAATACTTGATTTTGGTAATGAGAAGAATATTTTAAAGTCTTATGTTAGAAGTCTAACATTTAGCTTAACTTGCAGGTGAAATCACAAAACACTCATCTTTTTTGCTTATTTCACATTTCTTCCTTATAGCTCCCTGACTTATGAAGTTCAGTTTAGATCTGTTTTGAATTTAGGTAGACAGTGGTGAGCTTGGAGGCCTAGCTTGGTTTGAGACCACCCTATAGTCTGATTTCTTAGGAATCTATAGTTGGAGGATAATGTGGTACTACTTTTTAGCCTTTTACTCTCTTGAAGTCTTTTGGATATCAGAATTATTTCCTGGTAAATGATTAAATAGTGTCTACTATAAACGGCATAAACTAGACAAGCAGCATCTTCTTGTATGGCGGGAAGTCCTAATTCTTTACTATTGTGAGAAAGGCTGGGAAGAAATGAGAACTTGAGAACCTGTACCCATTTTGGTCAGATTAGTGGGTAAACATACCTATTTTGTTGTTAAAACTCTCATTACTGGCATGCTATATAGTGAATTTATTCAGCAATGCATTTTATCCACACTTCCTCCCCCCTTTTTTTGGCTATAGTTTACTAAGAAATAAAGCTAATTTGGTATCAGAGCTAAATTTCTTTTCTCCTCACTCCTGTCCCAAATTTTATGTTCTCTCTATATAATTTGTAAAATAGAACAAATGAGCATTTAGAGAATATTTTTTTTGCTATTTTTAATGAAATTGCATGTATAATTAAAACTGATTTTTTTATGTTGCTTTCTTATAATTTTAGGATTGTATACCATCTCTTGATTCTTCACAGTCAACACCAACGGAGGAACTATCATCTCAGGGCCAGTCCAACACTGAAAAGATTGAATGCCAAGCAGAAAATTACCTAAATGCACTCTTTCGAAAGAAAGGTAATATTGGTATACCTTGTCATTCAAAATTAGCAGTAGAGATCTAGAATGTTTGTATTTTTCTCACACACAAGTTTTTTTTTTATGCCAGTCTTAATTCCATTTTTTATTATTATTTTTTATCTTTAGTTTTTCTTCATATTTTTAGGGACATTAGGATTCTCAGTTATTGTAGTGCTAGTCTTCTATTGGCCATTCCTTTTCACCCCTCTTTTCTCAGATCTCTCCCTGACTTTATCAGACATTTTCCTCATCTACTATAGGCAGACAGGAAATTTTTTTTTTATGCTCTGGTCTTCCTTATTTTGTTGCTGTTCTTAAGACTTCAAAAGTTCTTTCATGTTCAGTAAGTGATAGATATACTACAAAGCTGTCTTTAGAAATGTAACAGTTAAATCATTTATCAGCCAGGTTAGAGTATATTTGCTGGCTTGGGGTTTCAGTGTTTCTTTGGTAGATTGAGTATGCTTACTTAACATTAAATGTCAAATGTTCTTTTTTGCTTCCTGTCTGTCTAAACTATTTAAACCAAATGAGGCTTGTTTCACTTGTTCCCTTAACTTGATACACATGTATCAGAGAGAAGTAGTTTTTTATATTTTAGTTACTTGAGAAAAATTTAGAAATATAGAACCTTCCATTTTTTGTTCTTGGCAATTTCTGCAGTAGTAGAGTGTCTTAATTTTTACCACATAGGCCCTTGGAGTGAGTCATGGTATAAGGGGAATGCAGGTTGGGAGGAGTTATCATTCTGCCTCCCACTTTCCAGAGATCAAGAAAAACATTACTATATTTCATCTAGGTGTTGACTCTGCTTTACTTCTCTTTGAAATTAGGTTATGATCGGATATTTTTCTATTAAATTGATAACTTCCAAATTTTAACCAATAATGTTGAAAATAGTCATCATCTTTGAGCAAGGAGGCTTTTGTTTAGTCCTCAGTGTTATGAGTTCTTTTATATGTTGAAATATAAGAATCCTGTGATTAGAAGAATCATTACATTAAAAAAACTAAAGTTAAGGGGTACCTGGGTGGCTCAGTCAGTAAGTGTCTGACTCTTGAGTTCAGCTCAGGTCATGATCTCAGGGTTATGAGACAGAGCCCCTTGTCAGGCTCCGCGCTCAGTAGGGAGTTGGCTTGAGATTCTCTCTCTCTCTCTGCCCCTCCCCCCATGCATTGTGTGTTCTCTCTCTCTTTCTGTCTCTCAAATAAATCTTAAAAACAAAAAACAAAAAAACCCTAATGTTAAGAACTTTATTTTTTTTTAAGTGTAGGAGACTGAAAATCTTTTCCTGTGTGTTACTGAAGTGCTTTAAGTTGAGAAATTGGCATTTGTCTTGAAAAAACAAGTTCTTTTTTTAGAATTTTTTTAAAAGATAGACTTATTTGAGAGAGAGAGAAAGAGAGTGCAAGTGGGGGGAAGGGCAGAGGGAGAGGAAAAGAGAGAATCTTAAACGGACTTCACATTCGGCACAGAGCCTGTTGTGGGGCTCAGTCTCACGACCCTGAGATCATGACCTGAGACAAAATCAAGAGTTGGATGCTTAACCAACTGAACCACCTAGGCATCCCTAGAAATTTTTTATCTGAACCAATATTAAAAATATTTTACATGCTTTCTTTAAGAACTTTATAACATTAATTTAGAAAATTTTGTTCTGCCAGTGTATTTACACTTATAAGAAGAATTATGTTATCAGACTTCTATCACTAAGAGAACTGGAAGAAACATCCACATTTATACATGCGCACAATAAGTTTCACTCACCTTAGAACTCATTACTCAGTCTCCTTTTCCTTGAGTGATTTGTAATGGTAGTAGCTAGAATTATCAATAATAATGACCTGTAATTTTTGATAGTATGGAGTAACCTGTGCTCCATTGCCCTATTAAGAGTAATCAGAAAACACTTGGTACTATTTCAGCTGATTCAAGCATCTGGGTCTTCAAGAGGTCTCCTACCAAAGGTTGGGTGAGTGTTCATGGATATTTAGTGACCTCTCCATTTGGGGATAATCTTGGTTTTCTTCAAGATCTTTGAAGGGTTGCAGAGTTTTTAAATGAAAGATTCTTACTAGTGTTTTTTGCTTTACTTCGGGGTCTTACCTTTGTTAATTCCTTTATTTGTAGTCCAACGTGATTCTCCAGATTTAATTAAACGTAAGGATTTTTCTACTCATTTACTTGGTTTTGTTTTGTTCCTTATTTTTAAATTTTCTTTGAATAAAATAATTTTAGATGTTTCCCAGTATGATCCAACTAGGATAAGGCCAAAAGGTAATAGCAGTATCTTTAAGTGATGATAACTCCTTCATTTGTTTAGATAATTCTACTGTTAACTTTACATGGAAATAAAAGGCATAAACATATTTTTAAAAATAAACACTTCTGAGTCTTTGGAGTAACAACTAAAATATTGATCAAACGTATTGTTGGTGAAGCTTTTATTTGATTCCTGAAAATTTCCCAAATTCAGCCATTTTCAGGAATTCTGGATATTAGTAACATTAGTGTTACTGATACTTACAGATACTGATCCTTTGCTCAGTTTGAGGAACATATGTATGTTAATCATCTTGCCAAAATATAAAGAAATCTCTTAATAGATTTATTGTAGCTTATTATTTCTCCTCACTATGATTTTGGGAAGATGATAATGATAAATGTAAGCTGTTATTAAGAACCCACTACACAGGATAATGATGATGATTGAGGTCATCAGTTCTGATTGAGCACTAAAACCTTTTTATGCCTTAATCTCATTTAATCCAAAAACAGTGTTAAGAGAGACAGGTACTCTTGTTATCATTTTAACAGGTAGAGACAATGAAACACAGAAAAGTTAAGTAATGTGTCTTTTAGTTCTGTTATGAACATTTGAGTCCTCAAGAAGTTAAAAAAAAAAAAGTTGTAAAGTGTTCTATGTGGGAAGCACCTAGATTCTTTTATGTACTAAGTAGAAAAACCTTCCTATTCTCTACTAGCCACCTAGGATTAGAATTATTTTAATCGAATTAGGCAGACTAGAGAGGACCTATGAGAAATGCTGTATTTCTATACATTTCCATTCTTCCTTTAAATGAACTAAAAACAGTTTTAGTGATTAGTTTCCTTATAAAGTTTAATAATAGATTGGAGGAAACTTATATACTAAATACAGTTTGGCCAATCCCTTGTAATTAAAAGCTAGTCAAAAATACTTCTTCAGGGTTGAGTAAATAGAATGGGGGAGGGTGATATTTTAGTACAGAGCTGAACTTTTAACTAGTTTTGAATATTCCTGAGAAATTTTTCAGAATTGAATTCCTTCTAGAGGTTAACCCTAAAATTCTCTATAGAGTAGAATGAAAGCTCCATGCTAATAGGCACTTTGTTTTGTTAATTGCAGTATCCTCAGTATTTAGAAGTACTTGTCATATCTGTCTTCAGTAAATATTTCTTGACCATAAGAATGAGTACTAATAAACTGTTCAGGTATCTTCCAGTTTCTCTACATGCTCTGGTATTAGTACTTGTTTTATTTGGAGAAAGAAATTAAATTAGCATGTACATATAGTTTATCTTTCCCTACTTTGTACTTAAGTTTATTACTGTGTATAGTTTGAATATCAGGCAGTTTGTTTTGAAGTGTGTAGAAACATAGGCTTATAGATATAAAATGCCTTTTCCAAAGTATCCCCATCATATGTAAACTAAATTATTTTGACTTTTAGCTTCACATTCTCTGATTACCTGAAGCAGTTTAAGTTACTGGTTTATGATTCAGGAAGATGTCTCATCTTTTATTTTTAAATTAAAGAAGGCTACTTGACTAAATTGGAAAGTTAGTATACACATAGTAGTTGAATGAATCATACTGCTAAATATATGATAAAATGAAATATTTCTTGATCAAAATATAATATGTTTTTCCTGCTTTATCTTTTATCCCCACACACATTTAGCATTCATGTAATTCCTAATCTGTTTTTTTGTTTTCAAAGAGCTTTCCTTTTTTTTTTTTTTTTAAAGATTTTATTTATTTCTTTGTCAGAGAGAGAGACAGAACACAAGCAGGGGGAGAGGCAGGCAGAGGGAGAAGCAGGCTCCCCGCCGAGCAAGGAGCCCCATGTGGGACTCGATCCCAGGACCCTGGGATCATGACCTGAGCCGAAGGCAGCCGCTTAACCGACTGAGCCACCCAGGCATCCCTGTTTTCAAAGAGCTTTCCTGATGTATTTGATGTAGTTAGTTGAAAGCTGATATTAACCAACCCTTTCCCCTTAAATTAATTGGTAGCCAGGTTTTATATAAAGTCTTTCAACCTTTTCTGAACACAGATCCTTTTCCTTTTAAACTCTTAATTTTTAAGTTTTATTCTATATCAAGAAATAAATATTAATATGGCTCACTAACCGTTTGGTTATGACTGATAGATAATAAAGCATTTGATTTTTTAGAAACAGGAGTGTTGATCTTTTAGATTGCTTTTCTATAAATGCAGGCATCCTTGAGTGACTATGTAGATTTGACCTGATTCATTCAAGCCCTGAGTGTTTCTTATACAAATGTGCCTTTATGAGACCATTGTGGGTCATACATTGAATTTCTCTTATATGGGCTGCCTTTTGGAACTCTCAGGAAACTGTATATTAGTGCCATAAAATAAGTCACACACTATTATGGACCACATTCAAAGGTGTTGATGAAAAGATTTTTCTTGTTTTGTCATATACCTGGAAGCTATGAATGAAATTCTTAAAAAATACACTTAAAATTATAACTGGATTTAAAAGATTTTTGCATTTCTGGTAAAATCACCTTTCTACTTGCAATACCATCCATAACAGGAGTTAGGGGCCAACTGTCAGGTCACTCATTATCATCTAGATTTTTATCTCCTTTTATCTTTTTTATTCTTGAATTTGAGTCAGCTGTCCTTTTACAAGCACCCATATTTCTACTTTGTCTTCTGGAACTTGTGGTCTTTCATCAGCAAAATCTCCTATGTCCTGTCTTTTCTCTTAATGTTCCCTTTATTTTATTTCTGTAACTCAGACCTACATACTCATAAAGGCTGTTTTTGTAGCCCTCTCCCTTTCTGTTTTTAATTCCTTGCTTTATGTAATATAGGGTGATACCATTAGCAGGTAACCTCTAATATCTTTATAGCTGCTTTCCCATCATTTATTCGCCCTTCTCAAAACCCTGAGCTTCTTTGAAGCATAGGACATGAAACTGTTCCATCTACATTATCATGTTGTGGACCTCTACCAGCCTTTTCACTTTCTTCCTCCCAAATATTATTCCCATCACAGTTCTTAGTGACTTCAAATTGTGTGGCTGATACATTCAACACTCTGGCCTCTCAGTTATATGATTTCTTCATTTCCAATGATCTTTTCCTCCATTCTCCTCCAGCCATCATTATCCATGGTTATTCCTAGACTTTTGCCACCTCTCAAATCTAATCTCATCCATCTCTTTCTCTGACTACAATTTTATTCCAATACTCTTCCCCCTCCCCCTTTTTTAACCTCATTGCAATTTCCAGTCTATTGATCACACCAATTGTCACTCTTCATTGTCTCCTGGACATGACTTATGACTTCACTTCTCTCCTTACTCAGCTCAGATACTGTGCTTGATCACTGTGATCATCTTTCATATAAAATCTTGACTCTGTTGCCTCTCTCTTCCTTTGTCATATTTGCTTGTTAGAACCTTATCTGTGTCCAGTTCCTCATTTATTACACACTTGCCCTGGACCAGCTGAACCTGACTAGAGTAAAACACCCAATTATGCTGACCTTCTGAGTCTCATTTAGTCAATTTTTTCTCTTTCAGGTAGTTATTTTATATTTTTTTTATCTCTCCAACAACTAAAAATCACCCTTTCCTTTTGTAGTACAATTAACCTTCTAACATATATAATTTACTTATTTCTTTTATTTATTGTTCATTGTCTTTTTTCTTCTGCTAGAAAACACCATGAGGGATTGGATTTTGTATTTTTGTTGACTAACATCTCAAGCATCTGACACAAAGTAGGTAAACATTTAGTAAATATTTATCATCTATACTTTTACTGTCTTCACTTCTCAATTCTCCTTTTCTTTTCAACCCGTCCCAATTAGACTTTCTTTCTCACCGCTTCATTAATTGTTTTATCAATTTCATTGGTAATTCCATCTTGTACTATTCAAAGGGAAGTTACCAGTTCTTATCTTACTTAACCTTTCAGCATCATTTGATAGAGTTGATCACTTCCTTATTTTGGTTTCTAGGAGATAATATTCTTTTAATTTTTTCCTCTTTTCTCACATATTGCTGCTTTCACATGCTCTTTGCTGGTTCTTCTTGACTTCTAAATGTTGAATAGCCTCAGGAGTTAGTCCTCAGCTGTCTTTTGCTATGGATATACCTTAACTTAGTTGATGGCCTCATTTTATCTTATGGCATTAATTATCGTATGTGTGCTGATGACACCTAAATATTATATCTAATCCTAACCTTTCCTCTAGTTTTACCCTCCTATATGTAACTGCCTACTTGATATACTTTTCATAAGAATATCTAATAGGCATCTCAGAATGACCTGTCTAAAACAGAACACTTGATTTTACTCCCCTAAAATCTTCCCCTGCCCCAGACTTTCCCATCTTAGTAAAATATATCATTCTTGACCCAGTTGGTCAGCTTCAAAAGCTAGGAGCCTTTCTTGATTTCTCAGGGTCCTTCATACCCACATCTAAGCTGTCATCAGGTTCATTGGCTGTGCCTTCAAAATCTACTGTAAGTCTGGCCATGTTTTGTCATTTCCATTTCTACCACCCTAATCCAAGACGCGTCATCTCTGGCATATACTACTAAGGAGTCTCCTGATTGGTGTCTCTGCTTCTACTTTTCCCTTCCCTACCAATTCATTTTTATACAGAGAAGGCAAATTGATGTATCTAGAGCCTAAACCATGGGGCACCTGGATGGCTCAGTCACTTAAGTGTCCGACTCTTGGTTTCAGCTCAGGTCATGATCTCAGGGTTGTGAGACTGAGCCCCATGTTGGGCTCTGTGCTCAGTGGGGAGTCTGCTGAAGACTCTCTCTCTCTCTGTTTCTCTCCTTCCCTCTCTCTCCCTCTGCCTCTTCCCCTGCTCGCATGCTCTGTCTCTGTCTCTCGAATAAAGAAATCAATCTTAAGAACAAAGAAAGCCTAAACCAGATCATTAATTTCTCTGCCCAAAATCTTCCAATGACTTTGAATGTCACTTAGAATAAAATATATCAAGGACTCTAGTTGTGCCTCTTTTTTGATCACATTTTTTGTTGCTCATTCTTTTGCACACTCAATGGCTTTTTGCTTTTCTTCAGATGTGCTAACCTTGTTCCTATCTCAGGGTCTTCATATTTGCTATTACCTCCATCTAGAATCCTGTTTCCACAGTGAACATTGCCCACTCCTTCATATCACCAAACTCCTGGCTCTGACCATCCATGCCCTAACCATCTTATTTATGATAACTCATCTCAGTCATTCTCTTTTCAATTATTCTGCTTGTTTGTTTGTTTCCCCAGACTTTCTTTTAAAGTCTGTTATCTGCTACTTCTAGAATATAAGAACCAATAAAACGGGGATTTTGTCTGTTTTTGTATATCCCCACTCCCTAGAATAGTACCTGGTATAGTTAATGCTCAATAACTTAATGGAGTGCATGTAAATCATTTAGAAAAGGAATGTTTTAAAGATCAAAAGCAATGCTTTAAAATCATGATTGTCTATCCACAGTGTTTTAAAATGTGATTCACAGCCATAGTATGAAGACCTTTACAAAATTTTTAGTGAGTCCTTGTAGGTAATAAGCAAGTGCCAATATTCTAAGATGTTCTAGGAATCAGCCAAAAATACTAAAAATATAAGTGATTCTAAATTCCTTTCAGAAATGTTTACTCATTGAATTATTCTTTCAGTGGTTTTGCACAATCCTAATAACCTTATGAGAACATGATTTAAATTTTGGAGAAGCAACGGTTTTTCCATTTATCTTTATATAATTCTTTAGGAGTTTGTCTAAATTATTTCTTTGTATGTTCTCCTTCAGTTGAGAAAATATAGTCTACTAGGTGAGAAGGAAGACCTAATTCTCAGAAGAGGTATAATTCTACTTGGGGTCCTATTTTTTGAATTACCATCTGTCCTTGGATAATATTTCTTCCCTTTGCTCTGTCTCTAGTATGTCAGATAATTAAACTAGCCTGTATCCACATATATTATATGTAGTAATCTTTGTGTGCTATTCAAAACACTTTATAACCAGAGTACTGAATAAGAAAAAGCACTATTATGTGGAAGTAACAGAAGAACCAATATGTGCTGTACAACTATTGAGGATTAACTCATTATTTTTTATTTTTTTATTTTTTTAAAGATTTTATTTATTTATTTGAGAGAGAGAGAATGAGAGAGGGGAGGGTCAGAGGGAGAGGCAGACTCCCTGCCGAGCAGGGAGCCCGATGCGGGACTCGATCCCGGGACTCCAGGATCATGACCTGAGCCGAAGGCAGTCGCTTAACCAACTGAGCCACCCAGGCACCCAACTCATTATTTTTTAAATCTTTTTATAATATTTTCCTGGTTTTCTTGAGTAACTCATAAACTCACCAACTGTGTCATCACCTATATGTTCTTTTATAGAATACTACTAATTTAGTTCTTTTTTTTCCCCTGAGTATGACTTTTCCCAAAGCAAGACCGGCGTGTTGGACTTTCTAAAACATATTTCTGGTCCATGATTAGGGAAGTTCATTTATTTAGCAAAGATCTACTAAGCTTTTTTCTACATGCCAGTACCATACCAATTAACAGAAGACCAAAAACATCCCAGTTGTCATGGACTTTTATATTCTAGTGAGGGAAAGCAAACAATAAACAAATTGTATTTGTGGTTGAATGTGCATGTGTGTGTACACATGCACACATACACACATACCTCTAACACACTTGCTGGACATATATGAATATATGTATGCACGTGTGTGTGTGTGTGTATAAGTGCTGTGGAGACAAAGCAGGTAGAGGAGCATAGGGAATGCCAGGATAGAGGTGATGATCCCAATTTTATAAAGGGCAGTCAGGTGACATTTGAGCAAAGATGTGAAAAACAAAAAAACAGGGTAGCAAACTACTGAAATCCTAGGGGAAATACATTTCAAAAGTTAAAGATAATACCAGTTTTGAAAAATTATATAGTGATTGCCACTCCCATTCCTCAGTTTCACAGAGTATTTTCCTTTTAAAGACCAATCTAAAATGATGGCATTTTAAAACAGGGAGAGGATTTAGAGATTCTTTTCCTGTATCTACAAAGAAATAACAGTTAAATAAGTTGACCAAGGAACATGTACTAAGTAAATAATGAAATAATGTAAGATAATAATTACCAGTAGCACTTAGTAAAATTTTTAAAAAGGCATTTTAAAAATTGTTTGATTAATGGATTATAGAGTTGCCTGGATAAGGTTTGATGGTTAAGAAAAGAAATGGAAGCTTTAGTTCCTGTTGCTGCTGGGTGGTGAGTAATATAAGTCAGAGTAGCTGGTGAAGTAGTAAACAGGCAATTAAATGCCTGAGGTTCATCAACGTCTAAATCCACGGAAAAAGCAGTGGTATTTACAAAAAAAAAACTATAAATGGATGAACTATTTAAGTTCCCTTCACTTGCAGTTTTTCAGCTCCTGGTCACCTAAGATTTTCCTTGCAGTTTCATTTTTTAATGTAAGGAGGCTTCTCATATCATAATCAAATTTACTTTTAGCCATAAATATTTTATCTGTATTATTAAAAATTTCTTAAAGATTGGGTGTCAGGTATTTGTGGCTCCTTTATCTTTGCCTGACTAATGATGAGCATCAAGTTGAAAGATTTTCTCCATCATAAATTCTTCGCTATGTGTTGCTAGCAGTTCTTTTAACATTTTCACTACGTCATTAAATCTAGCCTCCTTAGCAAAATGTAAAACTTTTTGCTTTATATTCAACATTTCCTTTAACTTCTGGAAGTTAACAAAAAATATGCTAGTTTCTTTCATACTTCATTCATTGTTTGTTGTGATACTTTTTCTGAAGCCTGATTCACTTAGACTGTCTTTTTATCAAAACTCTTTCATAAATCCTACATCCAGAAATGTCAAATGCATCAGCACCCCACATCAGATATATTCATAACAGATGTGAAAAATAAAAATCTGTATCATGTGGGCATCTATCCACTGTTCTACTTGGTCAGAATATAGCCCCCCATAAGTGACCATGAGATGGGAGATAAATGAATTTACTATTCTTTTAATAGCTTCTAGTTTCTACACATCTCCTGTACTTCAAAGCATCTCTGCAAATAGAGCATGATTCTCATATTCAAAAAGATGTGTGATTCATAATACATAATGTATGAGATTGTAGATCTTAATTGATGTATATACTGTACCCATTGGCTATTTAAGAGATTTTAAAGGATAATTTTGATTGTACAAAATGATTTTTATCTTTGTCAATTTTAAATATTCTATCACATTCCCTAAGAGTATTGATTTTAGTATATTTTGAACTCTGGAGGCAAATAGCATCTTAATTTTTTTACCTTTTCAGTTCCTTATAAATACTTATTGTTTTTTTAATAGTTTTGGTCAAAGACATAAAAAACACAGAAGACACTCTTCAACATGTGATAAATACATTTACCACTCAATTTATGAACAATTTAGATTATGCGTTTAGGTATAAAATGTGAAAAAACAGTATCTTTTTAAAAAATGCATGTTCATGCATACTGCATTCATGTGTATGATGGAATAACATGGCTCAGCTGCCTTATGAGTTTTTAAGATACCATATAGCATCATGGTTCAGGAGTATTGCCACATGTCTAGACAAAGACAAGAGGAGCCCACTCAAAAGATGATGCAAAAGTAGTTTCCTGGTCAGTTTTCACCTTCTCAGTTGCTGTATTTCAGGTGTCTTAAGTTTTTGCTCTATGATTTTTTAAGTAAGAACTGATATGTATGAATTCATTCAGTTCTTCTGCCACAAATTTTGTGCGTGTGTTAGATGCTGTGAAAATAAAGATTTGTTTTTTTTAAACTTTTTGGAAAAATCTATGTCTTGGAGGTCTGCTTTTCTCTGATTTTTTTTCTTTTTAAATTTTGTCTCTAAGTTTTCAAGTTCTTCATGGTATTTTAACTTTTTAAAATTAAGCCATAACATTTACTAGTTTGTATAATTTTATTTATTTTTATTTTTTTTTAAAGATTTTATTTATTTGGGAGAGGGGGAAAAGGAGAAGCAGACTCCCCACTGAACAGGGAGCCTGACGTGGGGCTCAGTCTTAGGACCCTGGGATCATGACCTGAGCCGAAGGCAGACGCTTAACCGACTGAGCCACCCAGGTGCCCCTAGTTTATATAATTTTAAAACAGTGATTATCTCTGTTGTTATGTACCTAAAGACAGCAGGTTGTTAGATGAGTTTAGGGTAAAAACTACTATGGCAATTTTTTCTCCATTTTTAAATTATTATTATTTTTTAAATACTTATTTGAGAGAGAGAGAATGGGAGAGAGAGAGAGAGCACAAGAAGGGGGAGGGTCAGAGGGAGAAGCAGACTCCCCTCTGAGCAGGGAGCCTGACGTTCCAGGGAGCCCGGGACTCCAAGATCATGACCCAAGCCAAAGGCAGTCGCTCAACTAACTGAGCAATCCAGGTGCCCCATTTTTTTTTGAAAGATGTCATTTTAAAGCATAAATATAGAAAATTGTCATTACTCTTGTAAGTAACATATCTAAAACTCTAGAATACTTAAAAAAAATATATTTCCTCTTGATAGCTGTAAGAGGTTAAACCTGATTGCAGTCTGCCTGCAAATTTAAGACAGCCCAACATACTAAATTATGTGGTATTAGAATCTCAGGATTGGGGCCTTTTAAAAGTAAACTTTTAAAAAAAAGAAGAAGAAGAATGTAGCAGGAGGGGAAGAATGAAGGGGGGGAAATCGGAGGGGGAGAAGAACCATGAGAGACGATGGACTCTGAAAAACAAACTGAGGGTTCTAGAGGGGAGGGGGTTGGGAGGATGGGTTAGCCTGGTGATGGGTATTGAGGAGGGCACGTTCTGCATGGAGCACTGGGTGTTATGCACAAACAATGAATCATGGAACACTACATCTAAAACTAATGATGTAATGTATGGGGATTAACATAACAATAAAAAAATTAAAAAAAAAAAAAGTAAACTTTTAATGGCCAAAGAAATTAGCCAAGGACTGAAGTATTTCATGTGTACTGAACTGACAAAAAAAGGAAAAGGAGTATGTTGCTAGTCAGCTAACTTTTTCCAGATAATTTTCTCCATATACTGTAGTTTTATGAATGAAAAAATCTAGTGTAAAAACCACCTGAATTATAGGCCAGGCACTGAATCAGTCTATAATCTCTTAATGTTTTATAAAAGGTTGAAGTTCTGTCTTCTCATAATTTTGAATCTGATATTTTCAGTTTCTTATTCTCACATAAAGATCATTTTTAATTATAATTTTTTTAGAAATAGCACTTTATTAAACATGCTCTAACACATGGGCTTTCCTCTCTACCTCATTTAATAGGATATGTAATTCTGTTTTAAAGAATTACCATTCCCTGTGGTACTTTGGAACTCATTTTTTCTGAATTTCTCTTACTCACCAACATGCAAGGCGTCTAGGATTCTAACAGAGGGTTTTTTCAAATACCGTACTTGAAAATGTGATAAATTAGTTTATAAATTGCCATCTTATAAAGAAGATGTGGTATATATATACAATGGAATATTGTGCAGCCATCAAAAAATGAAATCTTGCCATTTGCACCGACATGGATGGAACTGGAGGGTATTATGCTGAGTGAAATAAGTCAATCAGAGAAAGACAATTATCATATGATCTCAGTGATACATGGAATTTGAGAAATGGGGCAGAGGATCATAGGGGAAGAGAGGGAAAAATGAAACAAGACAAAACCAGAGAGGGAGACAAACCATAAGAGACTCTTAATCTCAGGAAACAAACTGAGGGTTGCTGAAGTGGAGGGGGGGTGGGAGGGAAGGGGCGGCTGGGTGATGGACATTGGGGAGGGTATGTGCTATGGTGAGTGCTGTGAATTGTGTAAGACTGATGAACCACAGACTTGTACCCCTGAAACAAGTAATACATTATTTGTATGTATTGACAAAATTTGCCATCTTGCCATTTTTAGCTTGCATATAATTTAAACTGTCAGTTACAGTTTACTATTTGCTCTTGGCTAGTTGTGCATTATATCCACAACATGATCAGACTGTTTTATAAGGTGTATTAATTAGTAATATTGATTTGCTAGTAATAATTAGCAGTTAACCCCTGCCTTTTTCCATATGGATTTATATTTTTATGGGCATGTGTGAGTTTTCCTACTTAAAATGTTTTTAGTGACGTCTTCTAAAATGTTTCTATCCTCAATAGAAGGAGCAAAGCATAAGCTTTACAACTGAACAGGTATAGATCCAAATCTGTCTCACCATATATTATGTGATTGTGACAAACTCCATACCCTTTTTGTGACTTACTTTTCTCATGTGCAGAAGAGGCACAATAATTATAGATATTTATACTCTGTTGTCTGTCCTCACCTACCAAAAACATAGTTTTGTTAAAATAGAAGATAATAGTTTAGATTTTAATGCTTTAGTTATTGATATGTATATTATGTGTTCACTAGTAGCTTCTGGTGGAAAAAAGACTGTGGGCTGTGGAGTCAAACCTGGATGTGTTGCTTGCATTTTTTTTTTTTTCCATTAAATTAGCTGTGATGTTGGGCAGGTTATTTAAGCCGGTAATACTGTATCATTGTGAAGATTAATATAATGTAAATGAAACGTTTTAACTTAGTGCCATATTTATAATGGGCATCCAGTGAAAAGTAACTCCATGGTGGATTGCACTAATTTTGTTGCTTTTGTTGTGTGAGAAAACTAGGCACTGGCATCTAAGTGACCTGCTCTAGTCATACTGAGGCATAGTGGCTGAAAGGTCAGATTTTGGATTAGACCAAGAGTCTAGTCCTGGCTGAACTACATTCAGCCCTGTGTGACCTCGGGCAAACTTTTTAACCTCCTTAAGACTTGTTTCCATTTCTATAGAGTAGGAATAATTCTAATTATTTTAGAATTATTATTATACATTATATATAATTCTAGTAATTCTAATGATTTTTTCAAGATGAGTATTGCGATGCTTAAAAGAACTAATGATCCAAACTCACCAAATTGTATATATTAATTATGTGCGGTTTTTGTATACCAGTTATACCTCAATAAGTTGGGGAGGCAGAGATAATGTATGTAAAGACTCAATAATCCAAAACCACTGTTACTGTTATTTATTATCATTATCATCATCAGTTACTTGGAATGACACTAAATCAACAAAGGGAGATCACTGAGAGTTTTGTTGCCACATTGAATCTTCTAATTGTTTAGAGTATTGTCCTTAGGATTCTATGAATTAATAACTAACATCAAGTTGTAAGGTATCATATAGTCTCAAAATTGAGTAGTAATGCTTCAAAACTGTCAGCAGTAAATGTAGTACTCTTTGGATGCTCTGAGGGAGTAGAATTATCAGCTAAATAGGATACAAATGACAATGTTCTTTGTGTTTGTTTTGTACAAATAAAAAGTCACTTCTGTGCTTCAATTTCTTAGTTGATAAAATGGAAAACTTTTTGCTAAAGTATGTTGATATAATTAGCCTATGTAGCATTCAGGAAGTGAAACAGTATAAAGAAATATTTGAGGGGCTCCTGGTTGGCTCAGTTGGTTAAGCGTCTGCCTTCAGCTCAGGTCATGATCCCAGGAGATCCCAGGGTCCTGGGATCCAGCCCCACTGAGGGCTCAGCTTAGCAGGGAGCCTGCTTCTCCCTCTCCCTCTGCCTGCCACTCCCCCTGCTTGTGCTCTCTGTCAAATAAATATAATCTTTAAAAAAATTTTTTTGAAAAAATTATTTTACAGACATATTCACCAACCAAACTTCAATAGTCATGTGAGACACTTTGAGGGAAAATTTCATCATAAAAAATTTGCAAAGTTGGCCAAAAATATTAACTTAATAATAACGTGAAAATCTTGTATGAATATATTTGTGTAATGAAAGGACACATTTTCTAAAGCAAAATATAAATTATTTGGGGACTATTTATTATGTTAGATTGGTTTTTACTTTAAGAATGGGTAATGGAGAGTATACTTTAACTAGAAATGTTAAAATGTGGGGCACCTGGGTGGCTCAGTCAGTTAAGCATCTGCCTTTGGCTCAGGTCATGATCCCAGGGTCCTGGGGTTGAGCCCCACAGGAGCCTGCTTCTTGAGAAACTTTCCCTCTGCCCCTCCTCCTGCCTGTGCTCTCTCTCTCTCAAATAAATAAATAAATCTTTTTAGAAAGATGTTAAAATGCTTTTATGTGTATTTAAGAAAATTTATTTTTAATTTAAGCCAGCAAGGTGTTAAAGTGGTGTGCTTTAGAGTTACTTCTGTTGTGAACGCACTAAATCAGGCTGCTAGTGTTTCTGATGAGCAACTGGAACCATGGTGCTAGCCAAATATGCTAGTGAGTCTGATCATATGCTCTAATTATCTGGTATTGTTTGAATTCCAAAGCCTTTTGGGTGTGGTATGCCATACTGGCTCTTGATTTACTTTGCATATACCTCATTCCTTCAATATAAAAAATTCTAGAGTTCTACAAAACCATCTGTGAGCCCATTAAATGCTAGCTTTTTTTTTCATGTGAGACTTTATCCATATTTTTCTAAAAAGCACACTTACTGTTCTCACGATACTGATTGAGGTTGTTTGTAAAAGAAACACTGTCTTTGGTGGAATAATGTTCAGTGCCTACCCAGACTAAAGTATGTTTATGTACCTCTGACATCATCATTTCTTGTAGTTTTGGAGTTCAGAGTTGTAGGCCTCGCATGTGTACAAGGTATAGAGATAAAACTGGATCCTATTGACAAGTCTGTGGTTCTTCCTGTTACATCTATTTCTTTGACTTAATTCTTACTAACCCTGGAAATCTTTTAGACTATTAATAGAGGAGTGTTCCTTCATTATTGCTGAGTATTTTGGTAGAGTAAAAAAATACTTATCATCATGGAGCAGTGCTATAGAACAGAGCTTTCCAAAATCATTTGTGCATGAAGACAGTGGTTAAATAAGATGATTCACTGGAGTACAGGAAGTCTGTTTACATCGTTACACATTCTTAATAAAATAAGACTTCTGCAGTGAAGGGAACCAAGTCTCCTTGGAGAAGTGGTTACATCCATTGCTGGGATTGGGAAAATATAAAATGAGTTTGGAACATTTTGTGGTGCCAGAAAGTAAGGAAGTGCTCAGAAAAGGATAGGAATGTGTTGGGTAAGACATAGGAGCCAATGTAAAAGAGCTCCTAATGGCCAAAACTGGAGCTATTTGAACAACAAAATAAATAACAGTGTATTTCATAGAAATTCAACAGACAACTTGACCAAGTGATCAAGAGTTAATATCACCAGTAATAAAACATATTAAGTCATTGGTGCACTGATATGATGCACTTAAAAAGGCACATTACTTCACAGTAGATTGCCAAAAATGCATAACTTGAAATTAATCATGAAAAAGCTTCATATATATTAAGGAACATTCTCCAAATAACTGAACAGAACTACTCCAAAATGTCAGGATCATGAAAGACAAGGAAAGACTGGGGAACTTTCACTAGTTAGAGGAGACTAAGGAAATACGACAACTGAGTGCATTGTGAGATCCTGGATTGGATTCTGGAACAGAAAAAGAATGTTAGGGGGGCCTGGGTAGCTCAGTTGGTTAAGCGTCTGCCTTCGGCTCAGTTCATGATCCCAGAGTCCTGGGATCGAGCCCCGCATCAGGCTCCCTGCTCAGCGGGGAGTCTGCTTCTCCCTCTCCCTCTGCTTGCCGCTCTGCCTACTTGTGCTCGCTCTCTCTCTCCCTGTCAAATAAATAAATAAAATCTTTAAAAAAAACAAAGAAAAAGTATGTTAGTGGGAAAACTAGTGAATTCAAATAAAGTTTATGGTTTAGTTAATAGTGTTATACCAATATTAACTTCTGGTATTGATAATTGGTTATATAGGATGTTAGTTAACATTAGGAAAAAGCCGATAGAAAAATATATAGGAACTTTACTGCTTTTGAAACTTTTTTGTAGTCTAAAATTACTTCAAAATTTAAAGTATTTTTTAAAACATAATAAAAACAAGTTAATATTTACTATCATTGGTATATGGACTGACAATAGCACCCTTACTTGGGGTTTATATCAGAAGGCCCTTGTCATATAAGGGAGACCTAGTGTCCTGGGAGATGAGTTAAGAGTTCAGTTCCTCACACGAGGAATTGCTAATGGAGTCCTCATTCTTTGGTTTGCATTCTGAGTATTGTGATATATTGCAGTTTATATGGCCTAGTTAAATGGATATACGTATTCTGCTATGTAGTTTTATCTGAATTAACTAAAAAATAGATAAGTTGGCCTTAAAAGATTCTATCATTGATGAACCTTCCTCCAGGTATATGCTGTGCTTTGAGATGTTTGGCTCATAATAAGAATGTGACTGTATAATTTATAAATAATACACATATTTTAAAGGCACATACTCAATTTTGTTAATTGGTGAGGTTAAATATTCAACAAAATTTGAAAACTTTGCTGTGAAGATATATTTTAGAGCTTGATTATTTCTAAGTCCAGAATTGGTGACCTGACTTAATTGCTAAAAGATCTAATAGGGAAACTTGTAGTCACAGGGATGTTGGACTTTTGCATTAACAAGGCTAGGAGATTCATAAATATAGTGGTCAGTTCATGGCTTTAAAGAGGCAAAAACACAGGGAGCAGGATGAATAAGAAGGTGCAAAATGATTTAGGACTAAAAGATGATAACATGTCCATATCCTTTTTTAAGGAAAACTGTATAGATAAGTAGATACATTAAGCTGTGGTAGGCCATGACTTTTACTAAAACTAAAACTAAAACCTCAACTGGGAAGTATAACTGCAAGAGTTTCCTTTTATGATAATGGTGTAAATTCTTATGGTCACATGATTCTATTCTCCTTTCTCCCTACCCCCACCCCCCCCAAACCCTAAAGTGTCATGAGAGAGAGATCCTATGGTTCTGTGTTCTCTATGTCCCTTTGACCTGGCGGATTCCTCATTCTACATGGACAATTGAGACCATTAAATCTGTGGAATAAGAAGAAGCTTCAGGAAGCCCATGTCCATTCTTTTGATCTTTGATTTTGTATTAATCCTTTGTAGTGCGTGTTTAGTAGGGACACAGTGAACAAACTGAAAGCAACATAAGCAATGTTTAACTCTTCATTCTTTCCTGCCTTTGAGCCAACTAACTTGTAAGACTTCCAGAAAAAAAAAATCATTTTTCTCTAATAATTTCCTTCAATGACTGTTCAGGAACCTTTTGTGTAAAGTGTGAGAGAGTAAAGGAATATTTTCTTATTCATATTTTTCCTTTAAATTTTTTTGATTTAAATTCAATTTAATTAACATATACTGTATTATTAGTTTCTTAGATGGAATTTAGTGATTCATCAGTTGCATAAAACACCAAGTGCTCTTTACATCACGTGTCCTCCTTAATGCCCATCGCCCAGTTATACCCCATCCCCCCACCCCCCTCCCCTCCAGTAACCGTCAATTTGTTTCCTATAGTTAAGAGTCGCTTATGGTTTGTCTCCCTCTCTGATTTCATCTTATTTTTCCTTCCCTCCCCCATGTTCATCTGTTTTGTTTCTTAAATTCCACATTCTTATTTTTCTATGTCCTTTAAATTAAAAGAAAAAATTAGCTTATTGCTGAATTGTTCATGCAGTCCTTACTCCCTTTAAAGAGTGAAGAGTCATTTATTTATTAAATTTATTGAATTACCTTGTGTGTGGTACCGTGGTAGATCACTGAATAGGTGAGTGAGTAAAATACAGTGTTTAGTCTCAAGGAGGACACTGGCATGTTATAGTAGGATAAGAGGAGATAAAACAGAGTAGTTCATGCGCACTTGATTCATATGTCATCTTTAACCTCCTGTACTCTACTCAGGAATGTTAAAATTGAAGACCAAATGAGCCTTAGAGTGCTCTTCCAAGAAATATATGATCTTTACATTGTATCTTTCCATACTGATTGCTAACACCTAGAGAACCAAAAATATGTATTCTTTCTCAGTGTCTCTTTTATTATCCTGAGCAAGTAAGTAATCATAGTTCTATTAGTCTTGATAACTGATTTTTAATAACTTTGCCTCTAACAAAAGTTTTCTCCAGTTAAAACATGGCTCTGTGCCTCTGTAGCTATCCCATTATTTTCTAGATAGTGTTTTAAAAATACTTTTTAATAGTAATTAATTTGCATTTTGTTTAGAGTCTCATTCCATTTAAAGTGAAAAATAATAAAGTAAAAAAGCAACATTTGGGAGGGTCTTTTATGACTCATATTGAGTAGACAAGAAAGAGCAATAATAGTTTTACTAGTTGAGTATTAAGCCTCACTCCTCAGCCTAATTTTCTGCTTGTTACTGAACATTAGATATCCTACATGATCTTGTCATGTCCAGAGTATAATACATTCAAATCCTACTATAGGATTAAAAGATGGGAATATATTATATACTATATAGTATATACTATAGTAGTCCTTATCAAACTTTACTGTTTTAGAATAGTTTTTACAACCTTATTTTGACGTCACTCTATTGTAAAGTATTAGATTTTCTTTGGTAGGGAGTTGGCTTTATAATGCTTTTACTTTTCTAGTTGTTTCTGTTTGTTCCCAGGAATGCCCCAGCTCTAGTAGATCTAAAAGCTTGTCTGGAGGGGCATCTGGCTGGCTCAGTCAGTAGAGCATGTGACTCTTAATTTGAGGTTGTGAGTTGGAGCCCCGCATTAAGCATAGAGATTACTTTAAAAAAAAAAAAAAGTAAATAAATAAAAGCTTGTCTGGAGATGTTGGTATCTCTCTGGTATCCCACAGCAGAGAGTTCTACAGTGGGTATATTCTACATACATTTGTGCCATAATTCCCCCACAGTAAGACTGGACGGTAACTTCTAAGCTCTGTTGAAGGTGGCTGTGGGAAGAATAAGGTATCATCTAAACAACTACTTTGTTAGGTCAGAGATTGGTACTACTTAATTGCAAGTGCCGTAGCTGCTGAGAGGCAGAAAAAACCAGCCAGGTGCCCTCCATGAGAAGTGACTCAGCATTCCAAATGATTTCTAGTCAAATTTTTACTACAATACAGACTTTTTTTTTAATGTAGAGAAATATGAGCTGTAAGATAATGTACCTGGATTAACATGTCTGACCGCATCCCTATAAGAAGAAAATGGTTTACCTCTCCTGTTCAGTATCATAATAAATTGTTTCGTATCTCTAGGGTAGCAGTTAGGCCAGCTGAAAAGACTTATGCCATTACTATTCATCTGTTCTGACCCTGGCTTGCATAGCAGAACATATCAGTAGATTTTGGTAAGAAGTGGAATGAAGCAGGATGGGAGTGGAATGTCTGGTACGTAGAATGGTTATTGTATTGGCAGTCTGTGGTTATGGCGGTTTATGAAGTGATTCCTAATGGAGATACATATTTTAAAATCAGTTTAAATACAGTTGTGATTTATTTTACTGGAAATAACTCAGAAACCTTTGAATCTTTTCTGTCTTACTTTGCTTAACATACTGCTCTCTGATCTTTCTTATCCTGCTTCACAGTTGTAAGAAATGAAGCAGAAACAGTGGGTACAGGATTTTATCATGGCAGTTTAAAAATAGCATTTGCTCTTTTGCTGCTATAATTTCCATGATACTGTTTCATTGAGGTTTTATGTCTCTTTAATTTTACTTCCTAACTCAGGGGTTCTTAACCAGGGATACTCCTTCAAAAGTTCATGGATAGGATTTCATGGAAAAAAAAAAAAATGACATCTTTATTTTCACTAACCCCTACCTGAAATTTAATATTTCCTTCAGATATAAATATTGACAATAAACAACAGTAGTAGTAATAATACCTGTCCCAGCAATAAAAACCATAGCTGTTTTCTTGTCATATCTTAAATTATTATTTAGTTTTCACTTCACTACTTTGAAATTATGATAGATATTAAACTTACTACTACATCTTATATTTTAATGCATTAAGAAAAAAACACATATATAGCAGTATCTCACTTTAAAAATTTTTTGACAGTTGTATTTCAATATAGTTGATTTCTTTTGTAATCCTATATATTTGTGCTTTTAAAACATGACTGTAAGATCCCATAGTTTTGACCACACTGCTGACTGAAGGAGTCCTCGTACAAAAAGGTTTAAGAATTCTGTCTACCTCTTTTACTATTTGATCTTCATGCTGTCCCCAGAATGTTATACCTTAAGGACCATGTCCTTATAATTTATATATACTTACATATATATATTTATGAACATACACATATTCCTTTCCGCCCCCCTCCAGATTTCATCCCCTTTCCCAGCTTCAACATTTAACCTCTGTTTAGATGAGTCATAGCACCTCTGCAAATTCCATGCTATTTTCTAGATTTCTTCACATATATATTGTGGGAGGAATTTTAAGTTCAGTGAATCTAAACTAAACTTATTTTCCTTTTTAAACCTTTTCCTCCTGTGTTCCCCAATTAATTAGTGCCATTGACACCTTCCCACTCGCTCAGAATTAAAGTGCAAGGATCATTTTTGACTCTTTGTTCTTTCTTACTACCTCCTCTGAAAGGGGTTATTAATAAGTAGCTAGGGATTATTAATAAGGCTGCTATGAACATTCTTACAATTTTTGGACATCTGTTTTATTTCTCTTGGGACGATCCATAGGAGTAGAATTGCTGGGTCATAATGTCAATGAATATTTCTAAATATATTGGAAACTGTTATACCGTTCTCCAAAATTAATCATTTTGCAGACTCATTAGAAATGTATGAGAATTTGGGGCGCCTGGGTGGCTCAGTCGTTAAGCGTCTGCCTTCGGCTCAGGTCATGATCCCAGGGTCCTGGGATCGAGCCCCGCATTGGGCTCCCTGCTAGGCGGGAAGCCTGCTTCTCCCTCTCCCACTCCCCCTGCTTGTGTTCCTGCTCTAGCTAACTCCCTCTCTCTGTCAAATAAATAAATAAAATCTTTAAAAAAAAAAAAAAGAAATGTATGAGAATTCTAGTTAGTCCACATCCCTGTTAGAGCACAACTACTATTATTGGTCTTTGTTACTATTTAATGTAGTAGGTATGAAATGATACCTCATTTTGCTTTAAATTGCATTTCACTGATAACTATAACTAATAATGTTGAGTGCCTTTTCAAGTTCTTATAGGTGGTTTGTGTATCTTCTTTAAAGGATCTGTTCAAGTCATTTGCCCCTTTTTCATAGGGTTGTTTGCTTTCTGTTGTTGATTTGTACATATTTATTATAAATTCTGGATACAAGTCATTTATCAGAATGATCAGTCATCATTCATAATGTCTGAATAGTGCTTTAACCAAGTACCTTTTTATCTCCTAATTTGTTCAGCCTTGTGAGATTGAAGACATAGTTTTAATATCCTCCATGTGGGAGCTAAAGAAACTAGACAGATGAAACTAAGCTAAGACTAAGAAAACTAAGAAAATAAAAAGGGGATCTCTGAAAAGTTGAGAGAGGTTTAGCAACTTTCCTTTTTTGAGGTGGGCAAATTATCATGTTATTTTAAATGTTTTGTGTAACAAATTAAGCCTTAAACACATTTACAAAATGAAATAAAATTGTATTTACAAGGTCATTATTAGGTTTATAAAATGTATTAATTTGTTAATATACAATATTAATTTGTAATTTCCAGGAGTGGAAATTCGAAGTTGTAAGGTTAAAGCCTTTTTTTAGTCCTGTCATATATAAACGCATAACCTCATTTGAAGATGATATTAAAATTCTACATGTGTAGCAAATTTGAAAATGTCAGGCCCAGGTCAGATAACTCTCTGGGCTACTTCCGTGCTTTATATAAGACTAGACCAGGGTGCCTGGGTGGCTCAGTTGGTTAAGCGACTGCTTTCAGCTCAGGTCATGATCCTGGAGTCCCAGGATCGAGTCCCGCATCGGGCTCCCTGCTCAGCAGGGAGTCTGCTTCTCCCTCTGACCCTCCCCCCTCTCATGCTCTCTCTCTATCTCATTCTCTCTCTCAAATAAATAAATAAAATCTTTAAAAAAAAAAAAAAGACTAGACCAGACTTTGTTGCGCTTTATTACTCTAGTTCTTTTTCTTATTTGAGAAATACGTAGCTAGGCTTATCAATGGATAAATTGATAATATAATGACTTAGAAGTTTCCTTTTTATATGTCTTAGCTGTGCCTTTTAATTGTGTGGGCAAGAGTGTGTGCTGCTGTTTGTCTTCTGGTGTTCTAAGTGTCATGCTTGTTAACATCTTTTCTTGGAGGCTGATTAGGAAAGGGAGAGGAAATCTAAGTCTGTAAGGTGTTCCCATTTATTGCTCTATCACAAGAGACTTTTGGTAAAGTAAGGATGAAATCATTAATGAAAATCAGGTTTGTTTTTTTTTAATCTCAGAGATTCAGTTAGCCATGTTCTTCTTAAATTCTCTTACAAATGCTTAAAAAGTTAGATATATTAATACTGCTCTTTATAATGAGGAATTATTTTTTCTTGATAACATAGTACAGTGATTCCAGATGATAACATTTCTTTATTAATAAATGCTTCTTTTAAAATATTTTTTTCTAGTTGTTTGGTACAGTATGGATGCTAGAGCTTGTTGAAATATATATAGCAGTAGAAGCGTGTTACAATATGCTAGGAAAACAATTGCAACACAGTGTTGGGAAAATTTGTCTGAAAAACTTTAAAATAATTAGAATATTATCCCAGAGCAATGTTGGTTTGGCATTAAGGAATATGTGGGAGGACTAGAGACCCAACCTAAAATGAGAATGAATACCTCTGAATTGTTTGAGGAGATTAAAAGGTCATCACATATTTAGAAATTCTTTAACCCTATATGTAAATTATAAATGATTATAAAATTTATATAATGAATTATGAGATTATTATAAAATAATGTAAACTGAAACATGCATACCGAGCATGTTGATTTGTAACATATTTGTTCAGTTTAATCTATTTAATCTATTGTCTATACTTCTGCTGGTGGTAATTGGGAACCTTCTATAATGTTCTATGTGAAGGAAGGTTTGGAGTTGAGGGGAAACTACAGTCTTCACTAATTAAACTAAATATTACCCTAAGAAAAATAGAGACATTTCAGTGACTGTGACTCCTGAGACTTGGTGGGGTAGAATTATAAACACATGCCCAAAAAGAAAAGGGATGGATCAGGTTTTTCTTCCCATCTTCTTACAAAATAGGTCTTCTTTATTTGAACTCTCATTATCTGAACTCAGAAATGGCATAAATTCAGATAAATTTTCAAATAAATTTCTCTCTATTGCAAATTCAGAATCAAATAGGTTCTTTTTTTTTTTTTTTTGAAGATTTTATTTATTTATTACAGACAGCGAGAGAGGGAACACAAGCAGGGGGAGTGGGAGAGGGAGAAGCAGGCTTCCCGCTGAGCAGGGAGCCCAATGTGGGACTCCATCCCAGGACCCTGGGATCATGACCTGAGCCGAAGGCAGACACTTAATGACTGAGCCACCCAGGTGCCCCAGAATCAAATAGGTTCTAATAATTGTAGACATCCCTTGCTACCTGAACTTCCTCTTCAAACTGTGTGAATTCAAGAACCAAATAAATTTGAATAAGGAGTGATATTTGTGTTACTGTTTCTGTAATAAGACCATGTGGTCAGGTAAAGAGGTACCGTTTGGGAGATTAGAAAACTGATGTTCTAAACCCTGCCACTTGATCTTTCTGGATTTTTGTTTCCTTCTTTGTAAAATTGTGAGGTTGGGTTAGATTTTGCCTCTCAGCCTGAGGGAGCCTGAGGTCTAATAGTCCTAAAAGTTGGTAAGAAGTCATATATTTACTGGTAATGACTGTAAGCCAAAGAAAAGTTTCCTTTATATTTGTTTCAGATTCATACTACTGTTTCTTCATAAAATTTACCAGACAAAACAACTTATTAGCATAGCTTTGAATTAAACTAAACAGGAATTCAGTTATAAAAGATTGGAAATCACTATGCCATATATTGTGCAAGGTTTATTTTGCAAGGTGTAGGTGACCATAGTTTTCTCTTACAAATTAAGATTAATACACTTATTCTGGACAAATCAGAGATCCATCAGTGTCCATAATTTTGTATTAACTAGTAATGTGTAGTAGACTTTCAGAGTATTTACTTCCAAGATTGGTTTTCAATTACTGTGTACTTGGACTTAATTTTATTCTATTTCTGTTGTTCCACAACTGCAGTTAAACTGTGTTATAAAAATTTATTAATTTGATTGGAACTCTGAGTAATATTTTTTTCTTGGAAATGTTAAATAGTAATTCTCAAGTATAGAGAAGACCATAATGGTAATTAAAGTATAGTATACCTCTTTATATTACCATTTTGGCCACATGCTGCCATTGTTGATAATTTGTTTTCTGAAAATTGAATTCTGAATTTGGAAAAATAAGAATACATTTTACTCTTCTCTCCAGATGATTCTTTGATTCCTTCTTACCTTGTATCTCTTCTCTCCTATCCCCACCAAAGTAGCAGTATATAATATTTGGCTCCATTAATGGGTAAAGTACATAATAGCCAGGTACCTGTATAGTATCACTTTAAGCTGATATAAATTAAGATACAAGAATAGATTGTTTTTTATAAATCAGGGCTACTTCATTTGTTCTCTACAAAACTGTATATTATGTCAGCTTGAATGCCAGGGGGTGGATACACATAGTTGCTTGGTGGGTAATTAACATGTTTTCACCCTCTGCTTTTTAGAAAGACATAATACTTGTTTTCTGTCCCAATTTGAGGAGAAAATGAATTTTAAAATGCCTTGATGCCACATTTAGTGAATGCTTTTAGTCTATGGAGAAAGACAATTTACTAATGAGATACTTGCTCACAGTAGTCAAGAGGTGTCAAATGGATGTGCTATATAGTTGTCAAATGTGAGTTGGAATTTGGTTTTTAAATAGCTTAATGTAGCACCTTTTTTATTTACCCATAATGTTGAATTACTTTTGCTCCATAATTTTTCAGATCTGCATTCCTAGATTTCTGTGATTATTTACTTACTTATGGGATGATATAATTTACATCTGAATTTAGCTGTCTCTAACACATCTTTTTTTTAAAAAGTCAATTATATTATTCCATGAATAAATACAATCTCAAAGTATGTATCATCAACATCAAAACCAAGCATTATGAATAGTACAATACATCTTGTAATTCCTATAAAGGATCTCTGGTGCCATCTACTGCATAGTTTGTTAGTGGAAGAAAAGTATGTGACATCAAGTAGGTGTTTCAGTTAATCTGATTTTTTTTTTTAATTAATAGACTATTTTTTAGAGCAGTATTTAGGTTTACAGAAAAATTGAGCAGAAATACGTTGTTCCCATATTCCCCTCCACTCAGTTTCCCCTGTTATCATCTTTTATTGTGGCACATTTATTACAATTGATAATCAATATTGATACATTATTATTAAATAAAGCCCATAGTTTATATTAGGTTCGCTCTGTGTGTGTTGTAAAGTTGTGCGGGTCTCACTAAATGTATAATTTTATGTATCCACCATTACAGTGTCATACACAATGGTTTCCTTGCCCCCAAAATCCCCTGTACTCCACCCCATGCCCCCAGCCTGTGTCAAACACTGATATTTTTACTGTCTCAATAGTTTTGTCTTTTCCAGAATGCCATATAGTTGGAATCATATAGTATGTAGTCTTTTTAGATACACTTTCTGGATTTACTTCTTTCACTTAGCAATATGCATGTAAGGTTCCTCTATGTTTTTTCGTAGCTTCATAGCCCATTTCATTTATTATTGAATAATATTCCATGCTATTGATGTACCAGTTTGTTTACCCCTTTACCTGTTGAAGGACATCTTGGTTCCAGGTTTTTAGCAATTATAAATAAAGGTGTTATTAAAATTAACAGGTTTATAAATGGATGTAAATTTTCAACTCATTTGTATAAATATCCAGGACTGTAATTCGTAGAGCTTATGGTAAAACTGTTTGTTTTGTAAGAAACTGCCAGACTGTCTACCAATGTGGCTCTACCATTATGTATTACCAGCAGCAATGAATGAGAATTCCTGTTGCACCGTATCCTCACCAGCATTTGTTGTGTTTTTGGTAGATTGTGTCTTTTAGGACATTGGTCTGTTTCATGTAAGTTATATTTCTGGGTACAAAGTTGTTCATAATATTCCTTTATTACCCTTTTAATGTCTATGAGATAAGTAACAAGGGCTGTTTTTTATTTTGGTATTTTTAATTTGTGTTTTCCCTCTCTATCTTGGTATCCTGGCTAGGGGTTATCAATTTTATTGATCTTTTCAAAGAACCAGTTGATTTTAACTTTTAAAAAGGCATAGAATATAAGCTGAACTCTTTTATTCTGAAATTTCTCTGATATCTACTTGAATGGCTTAAGGAAGAAAAAATTCTGAAAGCATATCATGGATTCTTTTCCTTAATCTGATTTTTAGTTTAATTGTTGCTGTAAATTTTTAGACCTTGTTTAGCATTGGAACATAGAGACATAGCAGAAATGTAGCAGAGTTGCTTTTTATCCGGGTGAGTAACTGCCCCAAGGAGAGTTTTCCTGTAAGGATTTAGCCATCTTTATCCTTTCCTATGAGATTCAACAATGAATCTCCAGGAATTGTCATGAGACCATGACAACATTGAAAAACCATTAGCTCTTTTGCTTATTATTCTACATTTAGACTTTTCAAATTTTCCCACAGGGTTAGGGCTGCTCATAGTGGTCCCATAGGAAGTTTAAATGTCTCACTATATCATTAAACTTCAATTATTGAAGGATTTCAGTATAGATTTCATAAGTCATTTTAGTATATTTATATTGTCTGAAAAGATAATTCTGAATCTTTAAATGAGTTATGTCTTTTAAAAGTAAGGCATATGAATAATTTGGTTTTTAAATGAATTGTTAGTTTAAAAGTATTTATTTTGAAAAAAAAGTATTTATTTTGAAAATGTGTATAATTAGCTACAAATGACCTTTGATATGAATGGAAATTTATAGGCAAGGGAGATCTGATTTCTTATTTCTAGAAATAGAGAAGACTAGGAATAAGAAATTCTCATTAAACAATGAAAAATGTTAGATTGAAAAACAAAGTTTAAAATAAATAGAAAATAAGAACCTATATCTATATCCAAAGGAGAAAATCTCCTCTAGTAATTTTCAGCCAGTGACTGTTTGACACAGGCTTTAGGAATCTAAATTCATACTAATTCATAATTCTAGAATTTAATTTAAAATCATCTTGGTTTGGAAACAACTCAAGTGTCCTTGGACAGATGAATGGATAAGTAAAATGTGGTGTATACATATAATAGAATTTTTTTCAGCCCAAAAAGGAAGGAAATTCTGACATATGGTACAACATGGAAGAACCTTGAGGACATTACACTAAGTAAAATAAGCCAGTCACAAAAAGACATAATACTGTATGCTTCTGCTTATATGAGGTACTTGGAGTAGTCAAAATCAGAGAGACAGAAAGTAGAATTGTGGTTGCCAGGGGTGAAGGGGAATAAGGAGAGGTTATTTAATGGGTATGGAGTTTCAGTTTTAAAGATGAAAAGAGGTATGGAGATGGATGGTGGTGATAGTTGAACAACATTATGAATGTATATAATACCACTGAGCTGTACACTTAAAATGGTTAAGATGGTAAATTTTATGTTATATGTATTTTACCATGATAAAAAAAATTTCTTTTAAATCATCGTGGTTTGGTAGCTCCTCCAGGCACCTAGAAGAACCAAAGGCACGGACTCTGTAACAACATATACAAAACTTAAATCTCAAAACAGTCTCAAACATGAAGTTCTTTTAAAAATGAACACATTCCCCCCAAAATAAGATAAATTATAAAATACACATGCAAACAAGGCACTGTTTGCAGTAATTGGCAAAAACAGTAAAAATGGGACCCTGCCTTCAAAGACTGTGGATTTTGTAATTAAAAGATAAGAATATAAAAGGAGTATATTTTAATCTTTTAAATAGAAATACAAAGTTAAAAATTAAAAACATGAGTAAAAGCGAGAGACTGTAAAAAACTAACATGTATAAAAAATAACCAAATACTGTCTAAAAATGAAAAAATAATGGAAATTAAAAACTTAAAGTTTAAATAGCCAGTTATAAATAGTGAGGGTAATTGATAATTGGGAAGATCTGAAGAAGCCACAAAGAAATGCAGCAAAGACATGAAAAATGTGAAAGATGCTAAGAGACATGGAGGATATAGTGAAATGAGCTATCATATGTCTAACCAGAGTTTTAAGTGGAGATTATAAAGAGACCTTAATAGGGTCAATATTCAAAGAGATACTGCCTGAGAATTTTTTAGAATTTATGAAAGATAAGATCATTATATTCAGGGATGTTAGTGTTACCTCAGAGGATAAAAGAAAATAAATTCACATTAGACTTAGTTAAAGAAGACTGGGGGGAGGAAAAAGGGGGAGGAAAAAAAAAAAAGACCAAGAGAAAGAGAAAATCTTGAAAACAGCCAGAAGTAAAGGACTGATTACTTACAGTCAAACAATAGACTAACAGTTGACTTCTAAGCAAAATGGACACCTGCAAAAGAAAAATGACTATCAATTTAGGATTTTATATTCTGGTTAAAGGTCTTTCAAGGAACAGATTTATTTGCAGGTTACAAAGAAAACAGAGGCTTTACCTCCAGTAGACTTCCTCTTTAAAAACAAACAAAACAAAAAAAATCTTTGAGGTTTATACCTGAGGAAGAAACAAAATAATCCTGGAAAGAAAGTCTGAGTTACAAGGAGAAGTGAAAATAAAAATTGATAATCATTGGGGTAAATCTAAAGAAAAACTGATTGCATAAAATAATAAAAATAATATCTACTTGTGGGATTAAAGATTCTGTAATACCTGACAATAAGAACATGTAAGCCTAGAGTGGTGTGACTAGAAGTAAAGCATTGTACAGTGCTTTTAATAGGGCATATATATTAATTGGACTTTAATCTTTGACAAGGAAAAGTATGCATGTGAAAATTTCTGGGCCAAGTAATAGATCAAACCAGTAGAAAAGGGGAAATCATATGAAAAAATAATTTTAAAAGAAAAACTGGAATGTATAAGAGCAAAAAATAGGAGTAAATGGAAATATCAGTTATCTAAATAGAGTATGAGCTCTCCAATTAAAACATGATCAGATAGACTAAAAATTCAAATCCACTATATGTTTTTCCTAAAAGACTCCTTGAAAAGGTAAAATCCTGGGAAGAAATATATGCCAGTGAAAGCCTGACCAGATACATGTAACAACATATTAACATCAAATATAATGACTTTATAAAGTCAAAGAGAAGTGTTAAAAATTAATAGGATTTTAATATCATGATAAAAAGTACTTTTAACCAGGGAACCATGACCGTTATGAATAGGTATACCAGAATATCATAGCTTGAAAATATGAAGCAGAAGTTATTAAATGTATAAGCAGAACATTGTAGAGGGAGGGTTTGTCTTGGTTACGTCAAATAGACTTAAAATTAATGAGAAGAAAGAATATTTGAACAACGTAGTTTGCAAGTTTGAGCTAATAGACATATATAGAACCCTGAACCCAACCATCATCAAGTTGGTAGAGTAAACATTGTAAACATTTTTTCAAGTGTACTTGAAATTTTATAAAAATTGACTGTATTCTGTACATTGAAATATCAAGTAAAAACTGATATACAGACCATATTCCTTGATACAGCTCAATTAAGATGGTGATCAATAACAAAAAGATAACTTTAAATAAATAAATATATGGAAATAGGCATTTCTAAGTAATTCAAGGGATAAAGAAGAACTAATAGTTATTAGAATATATTTAGCACTGGATGATATTAAAAAGAAATTTTAAAACTTATTGGACAAGCTTATTTGGTAAAAAGAAATTTATAAACTTAAATTCTTACATTAGAAAGAGAAGGAAATTTAATGAGTGAACCATACATCTAACTGAAGGAGTTAAAAAAAAAAAAGGTAACCCTAAATAAATAAGGGTTGGAGAAAGACAAAGATATGAACGAAATTAATGAAATAGAATGCAAAGGTAAAATAAAGATAGGGGGCACCTGGGTGGCACATTTGGTTGAGCATCCGACTCTTGGTTTCCGCTGAGGTCCTGATGTCAGGGTCGAGAGATGAGCCCCGTGTCGGGCTCTGTGCTCAGCGCAGTCTGCTTCACATTCTCTCTCCTCCCTCTGCCCCTCCCACTCATGCTCTCTCTCTCTAAAATAAATCTTTTAAAAAAATAAATAAAATGGAGAAGATAGACAAGATTAAAAAGTCAATTTTTTGAAAAGGCTTTAAAATGTCACAGTATGCCAATATCTGAAATTTTATATTCTGAAATTTTAGGAATTTAATGCTTCAAAGGTTTTGCTCATTTTTTAAGCTTTTGATTTAGAGAAACTACCCAAATTACTGTCTTTGATTTTTCTTCTCCTGATAGGGATTGTTAGAAAATAACTGTATTATATAAAAATTAAATAATTAGGCTAGTGCTTTCTGAGGACTATGTAATAGGTACTGGATACATGCTTTATATGTATTAGTTCATTTAATCCTTGAAGCAACTCCTTCAGATGCAAGTAGTAGAATCACTTTACAGGTAAACAAATTATGGCTTATGAAGTTACTTGCCCGAAGTTACAAAGCCTATAATCAACACAGCTGAAATTTGATTCCAGGTATATCTTTTTTTTTTTAAAAGATTTTATTTATTTATTTGAGAGAGAGAGACACAGCGAGAGAGGGAACACAAGCAGGGGGAGTGGGAGAGGGAGAAGCAGGCTTCCCGCTGAGCAGGGAGCCCGATGCGGGGCTCGATCCCAGGACCCTGGGATCATGACCTGAGCCGAAGGCAGACGCTTAACAACTGAGCCACCCAGGCGCCCCCCAGGTATATCTGACCACAAGGATGTACTTCCAACCCTTCTTCTATATTGCCTTCCAGTGTACTATTCATTACGGGGTAGAGATATATTAGGTTTTCATAGGATGGTGGTTCTCCAATGTGATACATGGAACCCTGGGGTCCCTGAGACTCATTCAAGGAATCTGCAAGGTCCAAACTATTTTTTAAAAATATAATTCTAAGATGTTATTTGCCACTTTTGCCATGTTGACATTTGCACTGATGGTACAAAAGCAACACTGGTTAAAATTGCTGGCACCTTAGCATGAATCAAGTCAGTGGCGATAAATCATACCTAGTAGTGTTCTTCAGCACCACACACATTGTAGTAAAAAAGGACCATTATATAAGAATACCCTTGATGAAAGAATAAATTTTTTTTTTAATTTGTGAAATTTTAACCCTTGGTTTAGACATTTAAAAAAATATTCTGTACAATTAAATACAGTTAAATATGAGTACTCAAAATATTTCTGTTACATACCAAATTATATTGGTTGTCTTGACTTGAGGACTTTGTCTTGAGGACAAAAGACTTTGTTAAAGGTTATAACTTAAAATGTAGGTAGGACATTTATTAATATCTATGTACCAAATAAGATAGCAACTTCATAAAGCAAAAGCTCACAGAAAATTCAGAGGAAAGAACAAACACATAGGAGTATTAACATGTCACTTTGAGTCCAAGATAGGTGAAGTGAATTTAAAATAAGTAAAGATATAGAGAACTTAATAGTAAGGGATAGTTCATGGGTATATATTGAACTCTATCCTCAGGTAATTTAAATACACTTTCTTCTCAAGTGTACAGGGAACATTCACTAAAAAATTGATATACTAAGTCAAAAAGAATCCTAAAAAAGTTCCATAAAGTAGAAACAACACATAAAAACATTTTTTCAATCATAATACAGTATAGAAATGTGAATAACAAAAAATTCAAAGTCCTGTCTACCTGCAATGTAAACATTCTTTGAAATGACTTTAAGGTGAAAGGGAAGAAAACAAAATTGCAGATTCTATTTTCTACTACTTAGATGAAATGGATAATTACATAGGAAAATCCCATTTACCAGAATTCTTATCTAAGAAGAGATGAACTTCTATCTTTGAGAAGAGATAGAAAGCTTAAACAAGACTTTTTTTTTAAGTAGGAAAAAGTATCAAAAAGCTCAACAAAACACCAGCCCAGAAAATTTAAAAGTTATATTTTACTAAACGTAAGGTTAGCTAGTTTTAATGCCAAAAAGTGTCCTAATTATTTTAACATGAGTATGAAACTGATCTAGATAAAAATCTCATTAAGATAGTTAACACATATGCAACTACAGAACAGTCTCCTATCAGCACAAAAATGTCAGAGTTCTGTGCTACAGTAAGAAAATAAAATGTCAAACAGAATTCTGTGCTACAATAAGAAAATGATTGACATCATGGTCAAATGAGATTTGTTCCAGTAATGCAAGAATGGTTCTGTTTTAGGATATCCATTAAAATAATTCACCTGTTAATCTAAGGAGGAACAAAAGAGTTCGTCTCCATTGATGCTGAAAAGACCTTTGGCAAAATTCAGTATGTGTTCATGATAAAAATAATAAAAAAGGAATTGATGCATATTTCTTTAATAAAACACATATACCCTATTTTTAAATACAGCATAACATTTAATGTGGAAAGACTGGCAGCATTCCCATTAAAATTGGAACAAGACAGGATTGTTCTCAGTCCCCGCTACTTAACATTGTGTTAAAGGTTTGGACAATTAGACGAGAGGACTGCTTTAGATTCATACAAATTGGGAAAGAAGAAATACAACTAGTTCTTTTTGCAAATGATAATAGAAAACCAGGAGCATTGATAATAATAGCAACTCAAACAGTAAAAGAATTCAGCACAGAGTCAAGATACATAAAATGAACAATCAATGACTTTCATATACACATAATCAGATGATATAATACCATTTACAATAGCAAAAAAACCCCCACAATATTTTGGAATAAACATACAAATAATTTCAGTTTTCCCTAAATTAATATATAAATTTCATATGATCCCTTAAAGTTCTCCTTCCCCCATCCCCCACTTTTCCTTGGAGCTAATATATGGAATACAAATATGAAGAATAGATTTTTTTTAAAGTGCTGGCACTGGGTCTTCCAGGTATTAAAACCTCTATAATTAAAATTGTAGTACTGTCAACCAAATGGGCAAGCAGCCATTGAGAAATCGACCTAGATACCCAGGGAAATTCTCATATGATGGTGTTACAAATAGTGGGGAAAATGATGGACTGTTTAATAAATGGTCTTAGGACAACTGGAAAATCAGTTGGAAAAAGATAAAATTAGATCTATACCTCATGTGTACTTGAATAAATTTCAAATTGGATAAGAGATTTAAATACAAAATAATGTAACCATGTACATATTGGAAGAAAAGTATCAGTGAATTCTCTTGTAACCCAGAGGTAGGGCAAAGGCTTTCTCTGTTATTTAAAGTCAGATGAAATAAAATAAAATATTGACTACATTTAAGAGTCATTAATATCAAAATAGAAAAAATAATTTGCCAAGGAAGAAAACTCCATAGTCAAAGTTGGGAGACAAAAGACAAACTGGGAGGAAATATTTGCGAGGTGTATCACAAAGAGTTAATCTCTATTTTGTAAGTTTTTTAAATTAAGGGAGGGGGGAGATCAGACACCCAATAAAAAAATTGACAAAGGCATGAACAGACTATATTACACACAGAAAAATAAGACATTAAAATGGCCCTTGAACTGCAAATTAAAACAATAGTGAGTTACCATTTCTCATTTATTAGATTGGCCAAAATTCAAAAGCCTTACAGCACTCTTTTGGGATACCTATGAAATAATCATTTACATCCATTGTTGTGAGAAGTACAAAATAATACACTTCCTACAAGGAGTATAAGGCAGTATCTATTAAAACTACATAGGTATTTACCCTTTGATCCAGTAATGTCACTTTTTGGAATTTACCTGAAGGTACTTCTTTAACAACATGCACGAAATTATTCATTTCGGCATTACTTATAATAGCAAAATATTAGAAATCACTTAACATGCCCATCCATAGGAGACATGTTGACTATTTTGTGGTAGAAACATAGTGGACAGACAGACATGGAACTAGAGAATGAAGAACGAAGAACATCTCTGTGAACTGATGAGAATGATTGAAATTCCCTGGGTGTGTGTGTTTATGTATTCTTTTTTTTAAGATTTATTTTTTGAGAGAGAGCGCAGGGAGAAGGGCAGAGGGAAAGGGCGAGGGTATCTCAAGCAGACACCCCGCTGAGCGGAGCTGGATGTGGGGCTTGATCGCAAGACACTGAGATCATGACGTGAGCTGAAATCAAGAGTCAGACGTTTAACCAGCTGAGCCACCCAGGCGCCCCCTGGGTATATATTTTTAAGTGGAAAAAGCAAGAGGAAAAATTATAATGCATATTGTATATAGTATGTTCACTTTTAAGAAAGAAGACGGAAGAATATATGAATCTGTTTATTTTTACACAAAAACACAAAAGGATAAACTAGAAACTAATGAGATTGGTTACTTTGGGAGTGATGGAAAATAAGTGAAACTTATTTGAGTCTTGTATAGTTTTGACTTTTGAAAAATGTTAATTTTTTACTATTTATTTGGAGGGGGTGTGCAGAGGGGGAGGGAGAGCGAGAATCTTAAGCATTTTTAAAAAAATAAAATTAAATCAGCAAGGATGGGGCAGTGAACCCTGTGATTGAGTACAAACAACAAAAAAACAAATACACCTAACTGTGTATCATATTGATACTACAGAACACAGGAAAAAATTAAATAATTAACCTATTACTTTGTACTCTCAGTGGGACATATTTTAAGGATTGATATTTTTCGGCAGCAGTATTCATGTAGTAATTCTGAGAGTTTTTTCTGTTGGAGAAAGGAATAAAAATATGGAATGGGGGAAGAAAAATAACAGTGCTATGTTAATAGAGGTATCTATGAATTCATGATTTAAATATACATATATGCATATAGATACACACACACATATAAAATGCTTACATATATGGTATTTATTAGCTTTGCCTACTGTTAAGATTCTAGAAGCAGTGACACCACAGTAGCAATGACCACACTTAGCATCCAGATCTTGATGTCTCAATAGCCCTCCCTACCACAAAAAGGAAAAATAGGATATTTGCAGTATTGGTTGATTCTAAATCAGGGACAGGAAAAGTAGAAAGTGGACATGGAGTATCTTCTTATATGCTAAAAAATAAGGAAGTCCCCACAAACAGGAGATACATCAAAAAGATACAAGGACCAACTTGAAGGGGTTTCCACTGGCTAAATTTGGAACAATTTGTACATTAAAATGAATAATGATGGCATGGACAATAACACTGGAGAACAAGAAACAATCCGTGAGTCCATAGTGATAAAAACAAAAGACAAGGGTTTTCACAGAAGAGAAGGCACTATTTTATTTTATTTTATTTATTTTATTTTTTTTTTAAAGATTTTATTTATTTATTTGAGAGAGAGAATGAGAGACAGAGAGCACGAGAGGGAAGAGAGTCAGAGGGAGAAGCAGACCCCCCACTGAGCAGGGAGCCCGATATGGGACTCGATCCCGGGACTCCAGGATCATAACCTGAGCTGAAGGCAGTGGCTTAACCAACTGAGCCACCCAGGCGCCCGAGAAGGCACTATTTTAAAGAATGCTACATAAAAATAGAGAATGAATAATGGAATTACAAAATTACCATTTTGCAATCACTAGTGTAACAATTGATTCTGGCAGGAATCATCAATCATGCTAAAACTATTGAGGAATGTTGAATGTTGGCAAACAGGATAATCCCATTAAAGTATTACTCCATGGATTACTAATTACAAAGGAGAGAAGGTAACTTCATAATGGAGAGATTTGTTGGGTATCACCTTAAAGCAAGTGATGGATGCATCACTGATGATGAGGGAACAGGCAGCTAGCTGAAGACAAAGCATAAGCTGACACCCTGCAACACCCCCCCCCCCCCCGTAGGTTACCTGTGACATTCATCCAGGAAGCTCCCAACTGTCTTCATATTAATGCCTTGCTAGAAGGAAAAACAACCTTAACTTGACAATGGCATCTGGTATCCTGAGAGTCTTCTTTAACATATGAAAATCCTTTTGAAAACCTCCCTTTTCATTACCTCCCTCAACTCCCAAGTATATAATCAGCCACCCCCTCAACCCCGGTGCAGCAGCTCTTTCTGCCCACTGGTCCAGTCCCCATGCTTTAATAAAACCACCGTTTTGCACCAAGAATTCTTTCTTGGTCATCGGCTCCGGATATCCCCCCACCGAACCTCACCTTATCCAAAACCCCATCAACTGATACTGGGACCAACTGATACTCCAAGGAGGCATATCACCTATGGTACTATTCCTGTAAAAAATGATTAATCTGAACCTGAATGATGAGGAATGTAACCCAAATTGTGGAACATGCTAGAAACTAAATGGCATGAAAGAAAAAACAAAAGAACTGAAGACACATGACAGTCAAATACAACAAGTGATTCTTTTTTTTTTTTTTTTTTTTTAAAGATTTATTTATTTATTTGAGACAGAATGAGAGAGAGAGAGAGAGCACATGAGAGGGGTGAGGGTCATAGGGAGAAGCAGGCTCCCTGCCGAGCAGGGAGCCCGATGCGGGACTCGATCCAGGGACTCCAGGATCATGACCTGAGCCGAAGGCAGTCGCTTAACCAACTGAGCCACCCAGGCGCCCCACAACAAGTGATTCTTTATTGCATCCTGAGATTGGGGAGAAAAAAGGCTGTAAAGGACATAATTGGGAAAGTTGAGGGCATTATTGTTTGCATTAAATTTCTTGAAAGGGATAATGGCATTATAGTTATATATGGTAATGTTCTTTATTACCCAAGTATTTCAGGTTAAGAATTCATGACATCTGCAAATGCTTCACCCCTAAATAACTTGTGTATATGTAAAGCAAATGATACAAAATGTCAACAGTTGTTGAATCTATAGAGGTAAAATTTTGTGGAAGTACATTGTACTCTTCTTTAAATTTTTCTATAGATTGGAATGTTTAGAAGTAAAATACTTGGCAAAAGATAAAAGGCAAGGGCAAAAACTGTGTACCATAAATGGTTCTATAGGACTTTGCTTCCCTTTTTATTTTTCCTTACATCATTATCTGTACTGATATGATTCTTGACATTAAATGATACCATTGTACATCAGAGTTCTTCTTGTTCTATAAAGTGCTAAACCGGTGTTAATTGTTGTTAATATAGCTATCAAACATGGAGAGAAGGGAAATGGGGATGGGAGAAGATTACAGAAATGCCACCATCATAACTTTTAAAACATTTTATTGGATTAATGACATAAATTCCACATTGATGATCTCATAATTGAGACAACCCAATCCGTATTCTTAGAATGATTTCAAGAGCCACTATTCCTCTTCGGTAAACAATGGCATTATATGCTATCAGTGTGGGAGAATACTAAACAAAGGTGTGAATACAAGGAAGTTGGAATCAGTCTGTTCCCAGTGATTCACATCTCTCTTTATATGCAAAATATATTCATCTTTGCCCAAGACCTTCAAAAGTCTTACTGGTATTACAGTATTATCTCACAATACTAATTTAGTTCCAGGTGCAAACAAGGTTCTTTGGGTGCTGCTCTTTAAGCACGGCACTTCAAGTACAGTTCATCTTGATCTGTAGACCTTTAAAAGTAATAAGACAAGCTACCTGCCACACACACCCCACATAGAGTGGTGGGACAGGCATAGGATAACCACTGTAAATACTCCTATTTAGAATTGGGGAAAGGGGTGCACACAGAGGTCACTATTCATAGCAAATCTGAGATCCAGCTGGGCAGAAGTTGAGAATTCTTTGATTAGATCTTAAGGTCTAAGAATAATTCCTTATGGCTCTTGGATCTGTCATGTTCTGCTGAGTTATCCCTCCTTTCTGTTTTTTTTTAACTGAGATGTAATTCAGGTACTATGAAATTAACTTTTTAAAAAGTATACAATTTAGTGGGCTTTAGTATACTCATGCACCAAGTTTTACAACCATCACTGCTATCTGATTCTAGAACATTTTCATCATCCTAAAAAAGAAACCCATTATCAGATTAGCACTCATTCCTCATCCTTTCCTATCCTCCCCCAGGATCTGGGAACCACTAAATCTATTCTCTGTCTCTATAGATTGCCTGTTTTAGACATTTCATATAAATGGAATCATACAATGTGCAGCCTTCATTTAGCATAATATTTTCAAAGTTCATCCTTTTAGTATGTGTCACTTCTTCGTTCCTTTTTATGATTGAATAATACTCTGTTGTATGTATCTATACATTCACCAGTTCATGTTCATTTGGGTTGTTTCTACTTTTTGTCTGTTATGAATAATGCTACCATGAACATTCATGCACTCATTTTTGCTTGGACATATGTTTTCAGTTTTGGGGGGTATATACCTTGGAGTGGAATTTGCTGGATCATATGTTTACATTTTTGAAAAACTGCCATTGTGTTTTCCAAAGTGGCTACAGCATTTTGCATTCTCACCAGCAGTGTTTGAGGGTTCAGATTTCTTCATATCCTCATGAGCACTTTATCTGCATTTTTTATTATAATGTTCCTTTTGGGTATGAAATGATATCTCCTTGTGGTTTTGATTTACATTTCCCTCATGAGCAATGATGTTAAGCATCTTTTTCATGTGTTTATTGGCTAGTAGTAACATTCTTTGGAAAAATATCTACTCAAATCATTTGCCATTTTTTATTTGGGCATTTGTTTTTTTATTGTTGATTTATAAGAAGAGTTCTTTATATACTGTGGACACTGGACTTTTATCAGACATGATCTATAAATATTAACACCCATTGTGTGGACTGTCTTTTTGCTTCTTGATAGTGTCCTTTGAAGTACAAAGGTTTTCAATTTTGATCAAATCCAGTATATCTATTTTTTTCTTTTGTTGCTTGTGCTTTTGGTGTCATATATAAGGAATTGTTGCCTCAATCCAAGGTTATGAAGATTTACACATATGTTTTCTTCTAAAGTTTTTAAGGTTTTAGCTCCTCTGTTTAGGTCTTTGATCCATTTTCAGTTAATTATTATATATTGTATGAGGTAGAGATCCAGCTTCATTTTGTATGTAAATATCCAGTTGTCCCAGCACCTTTGTTGAAAAGACTATTCTTTCCCCCATGTCAAAAATAAATTGACTTCAAATGTAAGGGTTTATTTTTGGGCTCAATTCTACTACATTCATCTATATGTCTAACTTTATGCCAGTAACACCTTGTCTTGATTATTGCACTTTATAATAATTTTCAAAATCAGGACATGCTAACACTTCAATTTAGTTCTTTTTCAAGATTTTTTTTTGGCTATTCTGGGTTCCTTGCATTTCCATATGAATTTTAGATCAACCTGCCAATTTCTACGAAAATGCTAGCTGGGATTTTGATGGGGATTGTGTTCAATCTCTTTGGGAAGTATTAACCGTCTTAATATTACATCTTGCAGTTCATGAACACAGGATGTATTTCTCCTTATTTAGGTTGTTTTTAAGTTTCATCATTTTTAGCATACAAAATGTCTACTTCCTTTGTTAACTTACTCCTGTGTTTTATTCTTTGTGGTCCTGTTGTAAATGGAATTATTTTCTTATGTCATTTTGGAATTGTTTCGTGCCATTGTATAGAAGTAAAATTGATATTTGTTTATTGATATGATTTTCTGTAGCCTTGCTAAACTTAATCATTAGCTCTAAAATTTTGTGTGTTTGGATTCCTTAGAAATTTCTATACATAAGATTGTTATGGATCACTATATTGTACACATGAAACTAATATAACACTGTATGTCAACTGTAGTGGAATTAAAGTAAAAATTTTTTTAAAAGATTATGTTATGTACAAACAGAGCTTTACTTCTTTCTTGCCAATCTAAATGCCTTTATTTTTCTTGCCTAATTGCCCTGCCTAGAACCTCTAAGTATATGTTGGATAGAAGTGGTGAGAGCATATATTCTAGTCTTGTTCCTGATCTTAGGTGGAAAGCTTTCTATCTTTCACCATTAAATGTGATGTTACTTGTGAATTTTTCATTGGCACCCTTTCTTAAATTGAGGTAGTTTTCTTCTATTCCTAACTTGTTCAGTGTTTTTAGCATGAAAGCTTACTGGATTTTCTCAAGTACTTTTCTACATCTATGGAGATTTGGCTCTTATCTCTTATTAATGTTTTATTACAATGACTGATTCATTTTTATATGTTGAACTGACCTTGCATTCTTGGGATAAATTCTTGGTGTATAGTTCTTTTTATGTGTTGCTGGATTCTGTTTGATAGTATTTTATTTAGGATTTTTGTGTCTCTTCATAATGGATAGTTTTCATTTGGCGTGGTAGTTTTCTTTTTATGTGATTTCCTTCTCTAGTTTGATATAAGGCTAATATTGCTGTCATAGAATGAATTGGGAAGTGTTCCTTCCTCATCTCTTTCTTAGAGTTTGTGAAGGATTTGGCATTAATTTTTTAAATGTCTAATATAATTCACTGGTAAATCTGTCCCTGGGCTTTCTTTGTGGCAAGTTTTTTAGTTATTATTTCAATGTTTTTATTTATTATAGGTCTATTTACATTTTCTATTACATCTTTGAGTCAGTTTGGTAGTTTGTCTTTCTAGAATTTAGCCATTTCATCTAGGATTGTAATTTTTTTTCTTTTTAAAAATTTTATTATTTTTTAATTCCAGTATAAGTTAACATACAGTGTTACATGAGTTAGGATATCTAATTTGTTGGTGTATAATTTTTTATAGTATTTTCTGATTCTGTTTTGTGTTTCTTTAAGGTTAGTGGTGATGTCTCTTCATTCCTGATTTTAGCAACTTAAATCTTCTCTAGTTTTTTTTTTCTTGGTCAGTCTAGCTAAAGGTTTGAGAATTTGTTGATCTTTTCAAAGAACCAACTTTTAGTTTCATTGATCTTCTCTGTTGTTTTTCTATTCTATATTTTTTTCTGCTCCAACCTTTTATTTATTTCCTCCTTTTTGCTTGTTTTGGGTTTAGTTTTCAGTTCCTTTTCTCTCAAGGCAGGTAGGTTAATGGGTTGTTGGTTTGAATTTCTTTAAAATATATATATATGTGTTTACAGCTACAAATTGCCCCTAAGCACTGCTTTAACTGCATCTCATACCATTTGGTATGTTGTATTTTCCTTTTCATTAAACTTTCAGTATGTCCTAATGTTCTTTGTGACCCAATCTTTTACTCATTAGATGTTTAGGAATATGTTTTTTATTTTTATTTTTACATTTGTATATTTCCCATATTTCCTTTTGTTACTTGTTTTATTCCTTTGATTTTGGAGAACATACCTTTTATGTTTTTAATCTTTTAGTTTTGTGGCCTGACATTTGGTCTGTCTTAGAGAATTTCTACATGCATTTTTTATTATTAACGTATAATGTATTATTGGTTTCAGGGGTACAGGTCTGTGATTCATCAGTCTTACATAATTCACAGCGCTCACCATAGCACATACCCTCCCCAATGTCCATCACCGAGCCACCCCATCCCTCCCACCCCCCACCACTCCAGCAACCCTCAGTTTGTTTCCTGAGATTAAGAGTCTCTTGTGGTTTCTCTCCCTCTGCGGTTTCTTCTTGTTTCATTTTTCCCTCCCTTCCCCTATGATCCTCTGTCTTGTTTCTCAAATTCCACATATGAGTGAGATTGTATGATACATGTCTTTCTCTGATTGACTTATTTCACTTAGCATAATACCCTTTAGTTCCATCCACGTCGTTGCAAATGGCAAGATTTCATTTTTTGATGGCTGCATAATAATCCATTGTTTATATATACCACATTTTCTTTATCCATTCATCTGTCAATGGACATCTGGGCTCTTTCCATAGTTTGACTATTGTGGACATTGCTGCTATAAACCTTGGGTGCAGGTGCCCCTTTGGATTGCTACATTTGTATCTTTGGGGTAAATACCCAATAGTGCAATTGCTGGGTCATAGGGTTCTACATGAATTTAACAAAAATATGTATTCTGCTGTTCTGGGATGGAGTGCTGCATATGTTTGTTAGATAGAGTTAATTTAGTGTTGTTGAAGTCTTCTATCTGTTGATCTTCTTTCTGGATTTTCTATCCATTATTGAAAGTGGTTTAGGGGTACCTGGGTGGCTCAGTCAGTTAAGTGTCTGACTCTTGATTTTGGCTTGGATCATGATCTTGGGGTCCTGGATTGGGCCCTGCGTAGGGCTCTGTGCTCAGTGTAGAGTCTAGTTGGGATTTTCTCTCTCCCTGTCCCAGTCGTGTGAGCTCTCTAAATAAATAAATAAAGTCTTTTTTTTTTTAAGTGGTTTATTGAATAGTTTCCAACTGTTAATATTGAATGTTTTATTTCTCCTTTAATTCTGTTATTTCTTCATGTACTTTTGGGCTCTGTTCTTAGGTACATATATGTTTATAATTATTAAATCTTCTTAAGAGATTGAACCTTTATTATTATAAAGTGACCTTCTCTGTTTTTATTGACAATTTTTGTCTTAGAATAGATTTTGCCTGATATTAGTAGAATCACCCCAGCTTCCTTTTGGTTATGTTTTCATAATGTCTTTTTTTCCCCTCATTCTGTTTCTTTCAACATATTTGGATCTTTGAATTTAAAGTGTCTCTTTTGAGGGAAGTACATAGCAATACAAGCCTTTCTCAAGAAACAAGAAAGGTCTCAAGTACACAACCTAACCTTACAACTAAAGGAGCTGGAGAAAGAACAGCAAATAATAGATTTGATCTTTACAAAAAAATTTTCAAGTGTCTCTTTTGACATCATATTGTTGGGTTATTCTTTTTAATACATTTTACCAATCTCTGCCTTTCCATTTACATTTAATGTAATTACTGATGAGGTAGGATTTACATCTGTCATTTTACTATTTGTTTTCAATATTTTTTTTTGTTTTATGTTTCCATTATTACTTTCTTTTGTGTTAAATAGATATTTTCTGGTGGACTTAAGTACCATTTTAAGTCCTTTGTTGTGTCTTTTACTCTGTTTTTTCAGGTATATTCTTAGTGGTTGTCCTGGAGATTACAGTTAACATCCTAATAGACAATAGTCTAGTTCAGATTAATACCAATTTAATTTCAATAGTATAGAAAAACTTTGATCCTGTATGTCTCCATTTCATTTTCCCTCCTCTGTGCTGTTTTTATCTTCCATATTACATCTTTATACATTGCCCACTGAGAGAGATTTGTAATTACTGCTTTATCACTTATCTTCTAAATTAGATAGGAAAAAAGTTACAAACAAAAAATACATTTATACTGTATTTTACCTATATAGTTACTGTACTGATGCTTATTATTTCTTTGTGTGGATTTGAGTTACTGTCCAGTGTCCTTTTATTAAGTCAGGTCTGCTTGAAGCAAGTTTTCTGTTTTTGTTTATTTGAGAGTATCTAAATTTCTCCTGTGTTTTCAAAGGATACTTTTGCTGAATATAAAATTCTTGGTTGACACTCTTTTTTCTTCAGTTCCTTGAATATGTCATCTCACTGCCTTCTGGCCTTTATGGGTTCTGGTGTGATATTGGCTGTTAATCTCATTGAGGATCTTGCATGTGATGAATTGAGTTTTTTTCCTTGCTGCTTTTAGGACTTGCTCTTTGTCTTTGGTTTCTGACCATTTCATTAGGATGCATCTAAATGTGGTTCTCTTTGAGTTTATCCTACTTGGAGTTTGTTGAGCTTCTTGGATATGTAGATAATGGTTTTTCACCAAATTTGAGACATTGTCATTTCTTCAGTTATCCTTTGTGCTTCTTTCTCTCCTCTCCTTCTGGGACTGCCATTGTGAATGTTGGTACACTTGATGGTATTCCATTGATTTCTGAGACTCTGTTTATTTTTCTTTCTTTTTTTCTTTATTCCTCCCCTCCTGTGTGCTCCCATCACCTACCTACCTACCTTCCTTCCTTCCTTCCTTCCTTCCCTCCTTCCCTCCTTCCCCCCGCTCCTTCCTGCTCTACCTTCTTTTCTCCCTTTCCTCAGAATGGGTAATCTCAATGGGCCTATTTTCAAATTCACTGATTCTCTTTTCTGCCAGTTCAAATATATTGTTGTATCCATCCTAGTGAATTTTGTATTTTAATTAGTGTATTTTTCTCTTGAATTTCTAGCTGTTTCTTTTTAAAAACTTTATTTTTTATTTGCTGAGATATTTTCCTGATACTTCCCTTTAGTCCTTTATACATGGTTTTCTTTAGGTCTTTGAACATATTTAAAATGTCCGATTTAAAGTTTTTGTCTAGTAAGTTCAGTATCTGGGTTTCTTCAGAGACATTTTCTGTTGATTTAGTCTTCCTGTGTATGGGCCATACTTTCTTGGGTTTTTTTGCATTTCTTGTAATGTTTTATTTAAAAACCCGGATATTTTAAATAATACAATGTGACAGTGGTAGAAATCAGATTATCCCCCACCTCAGGTTTTGTTGCTATGTGTTGTTTGTTTGTTTAATGACTTTTCTGATCTAATTTTGTAAAGTCAGTATTCTTTGTATTGTGTGGCTATTAACATCTCTGCTTAGTTAACTTAGTGGTCAGCTAATGATTGGACAGGGATATCTAGAACCATAACATTGTCAGTCTTTGCCTTGGGACAGGCTTCCTCAAAAGTAGGGAGGGAGGATGGGAATAAAGCAATTTAAAACAGTATACAGCTTACTCTTCTTACTGAGAGTTAGCCAAGATTTGGTTAACTCCAGAGTTCTTTTGTTTAAAGGCATGATACCCCACACACAAAAAAAATTAAAATTAAAAATCCACATGAGTCCCACAACGTTATCAAGAGAGTCAGATCTGGGGCGCCTGGGTGGCTCAGTTGGTTAAGCGACTGCCTTTGGCTCAGGTCATGATCCTGGAGTCCCTGGATCGAGTCCCGCATCGGGCTCCCTGCTCGGCAGGGTGTCTGCTTCTCCCTCTGACCCTCCCCCCTCTCATGCTCTCTCTCTCATTCTCTCTCTCAAATAAATAAATAAAATCTTTAAAAAAAAAAAAAAAAAAAAGAGAGTCAGATCTGGAGAAAAACCATCATTTTTTTGAAGCTGTTTTCCTGGCTGTTCCCCTGATTTGGTCTTAGCTCAACCTTTCTTAATTTTAGCCTCATTTGCTATATGTGTATCTGAAAAATTTCAAAATAATCAAGACCTAGTTTCTTTATGTTTAACAATTCTTCCTTTAGTCTATCTCCCTCCTTACATTTTATTGTAATTAGCAAGAAGAAACCAGAGGGCACTTTGCTTTGCTTAGAAATTTCCCTAATAGATCAACCAATTTATTAGGCACATTTTCTACCTTTGAAGTTACTGCAAACAGTGTTTTTTTTTGGTTTTTTTTTAAAAGATTTATTTATTTATTTGAGAGAGTGAGAATGAGAGAGAGTACATGAGAGGGGGGAGGGCCAGAGGGAGAAGCAGGCTCCTCGCTGAGCAGGGAGCCCGATGCGGGACTCGATCCTGAGACTCCAGGATCATGACCTGAGCTGAAGGCAGTTGCTTAACCAACTGAGCCACCCAGGCGCCCTGCAAACAGTGTTATAAAACTTTCTGCCACTACAAAATAAGTATATTCTTTCCTCTACTTTCCAGTAACATTTACCTCATTGTCCTACATATCCTCACCCTACACATCTTATCAAAAACCATGAAGCTCCTATTAACAACTTCTTCAAGGTACTTTTTGGCTTACCATGTTAATTCTCTCCAAAGCCCACTGCCTGGTTCTAAAGCCAAACCTACATTTTAGACTTTTATTACAGCAACATCCCACTAACGTGTACCAAAATCTTATTACTATTTAGCAAATTATCCCCAAAATTTAGCAGTTTATTTTTTTTAAACATTTTATTTATTTATTTGCTAGAGACACAGCGAGAGAGGGAACACAAGCAGGGGCAGAGGGAGAGGGAAAAGCAGGCTCCCCACTGAGCAGGGGGAGCCTAATGCAGGGCTCAATCCCAGGACCCTGGGATCATGACCTGAGCCGAAGGCAGACGCTTAATGACTGAGCCACCCAGGCGCCCCAAAATTTAGCAGTTTAAAAAAACTATTATCTCATATTTTCTCTGAGCTGGGAGTCTCAGCTGGAGATTTGGCTGCCGTCGAGGGGTCAGCTAGGATTATAGTCATCTGGGATTTCATTGATCTGGAATATCTTCTTTCAAGGTCACTCACTGGTTGTTTGCAGGGGACTTCAGTTCCTCTCCTGAGCCTCCCCATAGAGCTAAGAGTATGGCTTCCTCCAGAGGGAGTGATAAGAGACAGAGATTGAAGGACGGAGTAGGAGATGGGGGAGGGAGGTGACAGCAAACACTAACATTCAGGAGTATCCAAGATAGAAATCACATTTTTCTAAACTTGATCTTGGAAGTGACAGACTTCTTTAGTATGCTGTAACTGACCCATACCACCACCGATGCAACACGGAAGGGGCTACACAACAGAATGAAGCCAGAAGGTTGGAATCATTGAGGACTATCTTGAAACTGGCTATTACAAAAAGCTTGTTAAACTTCTGAATTAGTTAGGTTTGAAAAATTAAGAGATAGGGCAAAAAATAAGTTATTTCTATCTTCTTGGGGATAGTAGACACTATTTCCATGTGGTAGCATTCTCTCTTCTAGCCAAATATTTATTACTTGCCTGACCTTTGGAAACATTAAAATTCCTGGTCTGTATCTCTAGTTAACTCGTTTGCTTTTTTATAGTTATGACAGCTTGTACACATAATCTAGAAGGCTCTAGCTAATCAGCATTTTCTTTGTCTCTTTGGCTTTCTCTTTTTTTAATTAATTAAACATATACTTATTCCGTGCTCGCTTCGGCAGCACGTATACTAAAACATATACTTATTCCCCAATATAAAGAGCCAAAAACTGAGAACATGAAAAAAAAAATAGAGTAGCACAATGTATTCTGCTTTAAACTTAGCTCTAAACTTAACCCTAAAGTTATAGCCCCAGTATGTTTCTGTTCTTTTTTGGTAAATTTAATTATTTTGAATTTATAAGGTATCATTAGTCAATAAATTATAGCACAGTTAAAATATCTAGAAGAAGTAAATCCAGTATCTCCTTTTAACACATAATACAAAGCAAAATTAGGTTTGGAAAAAGATGGAGAAGAATGTTCACAGAAGCCTTCAAAGATGCCTGGAGGTAATAATCAAGAAATTATATAAATTGGGAGTTTTTATGTACAACATGGAAATTTCTTGTTTTGGTAAGCCATGTCATTTAGGGTACATGTGCTAATAATGCTATCTATTCTGGACCAAAAAGTATCAAATATACTTAAAAGTTAGGTCCTTTGTATTCTCCCAGTTAGCTAATAATTTTATATTAACCTAGTTAATATTTTTACTTATTTGGCATTTTGTGACTTAAATATAACTACTCAATCTACATCTTAATGGTAATGTTGACTAGACGGTTAAAATGCCAAGTACAGGAATTAAGTATTTTATCTACAATCTTACATAACCTTAAAATATCCTGTGAGTAGGCCCTATTTTGAAGGTTCTGTTATCATTTCCAGTTTTATGAACAGAGAAACTAAAACCTGGAAGGGATATGTAACTACCCTAAGTTTGTAAGGATGGCTAAAATTCCAACCTATAGCTAAGCCCCTTTTTCCCCAGTATGTAAAAACAATAGTGCCTTTCTTCCCTACTGGGTTCTAAAGGAAGAATAAGTGTGAAGGATAAAATGTTACATTTTTTTGGCCCCCAGTTTCTTCTCTCAGATGTTTTATCAGAATTCAAGATTTTTTTGTTTTGAAAGAGGTAATATAAGCATGTTTATTTTATAACATCTCCAAAACAACACCCTGTGATCAAATGTATTGATATTTCTGCAGGACTATAAATAGATTCATTTCAGCCCAGATCACATTTTGCTACCAAATTTAGTGGTGGTCATGGTGGAAGTAGTTTGTTGCCTTTCCTCACCTCCATATATTACATGTTTTCAAACCATCTTGCATTTTAGAGTCATGTATCTATAATTGTAGATGTTAGTTGAGGAACTTGCCTTCAGATTTCTTAGACATGTGCTCCAGCTAATGTTGAACCCCAAAACTAAAGAGACTTACTCCTTCAGTCTCAGACAGCCCTGGATCAGAGCAGGCCTATTTACATAACACTGCTCTGCCTGGGTAAGAGTTGAGGTATTTTTTTTTCCTTTTTTTTTTTTAATTATGTTATGTTAATCACCATACATTACATCATTAGTTTTTGATGTAGTGTTCCATGATTCATTGTTTGCATATAACACCCAGTGCTCCATGCAGTACGTGCCCTCTTTAATACCCATCACCAGGCTAACCCATCCCCCCACCCCTCTCCCCTTTAGAACCCTCAGTTTGTTTCTCAGAGTCCATAGTCTCTCATGGTTCGTCTCTCCCTCTGAGTTGAGGTATTTAAAGAGCAAAGAATTAGTATCTCTAGTTTCACTTCTAAGAGGAAGAGTTATGGAGCCTAATCACATCTGCATAGTCATCCTTCCCAATTTACCTATAGTTCTGCCTCTGAAGGAGCAGAGTAAATAAAAGGATTAGAGTGAGGCCAAAAGTGTGTGTGTGAAAAAGCCACCACCACCCATTTTCCTCAATACCAAAACTCTTTATTATTATTATATACTATGTTTACAAGTTGTCCTTATTCTACACCTCTATTATATAAAATCATTCAATTGTTGTATCTCTTGTACAAGTTTCAAGTAGAAGTGTGTATCACTACTGACCTTCATTATAGTTGTAGCTGATCAACATGTTTTGGGGTCAAGGATTGATTAAGACCCTCAACAATGGGTATTGCTGTGTTTTATAGGAGAATCTTAGTAGATGCATGCTGAAATACTTAGGAGTGAAATGTCGTAATTGTACACTATACTTTCAGCGGTTCTGCAAATTAAAAAAAGTTTAAAAAGTGAATATGGAAGATACTAACAATTCTTGAATCTTGGTAGAGGCTGCCTATATCACTTTATTTTCTTTATTTTTTCTTTATGATTGAAATTTCTCAATATAAGTTGAGGAAAGGAAAATTTTTGATGATGACATTTGGGTTATATATGGAATACATATTTGACAGAATTGAACAATTTAATGGTAATAAATAGTTATAAGAGTTTAGATGTTTTGTTGAATAGTTAATGCATGCACTTACTTTGTATATTAGGTTACAAATTGGGTAGTTACAATTTATGTTCACATTCTTTTTTTTTTAATTAACATATAATGTATTATTTGTTTTAGGGGTACAAGTCTATGATTCACAATTCACAGCGCTCACCACAACACATACCCTCCCCAGTGTCCATCACCCAGCCACCCCATCCCTACCACACCCCCCTCCCCTCCAGCAACCCTCAGTTTTTTTCTTGAGATTAAGAATCTCTTGCGGTTTGTCTCCCTCTCTGGTTTTGTCTTGTTTCATTTTTTCCTCTTTTCCCCATGATCCTCTGCCTTGTTTCTCAAATTCTACATATAAGCGAGATCATATGATAATTGTCTTTCTCTGATTAACTTATTTCACTTAGCATAATACCCTCTAGTTCCGTCCACGTTGTTGCAAATGGCAAGATTTCATTTTTTGATGGCTGCATAATATTCCAGTGTGTGGATGTGTGTATATATTCCACATCTTCTTTATCCATTCATCTGTAGGTGGACATCTGGGCTCTTTCCATAGTTTGGCTATTGTGGATATTGCTGCTGTAAACATTGGGGTGCAGGTGTCCCTTTGGATCATTACATTTGTATCTTTGGGGTAAATACCCAGTAGTGCAATTGCTGGCTCGTAGGGTAGCTCTATTTTCAACTCTTTGAGGAACCTCTATACTGTTTTCCAGAGTGGCTGCACCAGTTATGTTCACATTCTAAGTGTTTTAATATCTAGTAGAATACATTTGAATTAAAACCCTGAAAATAAGCTGTTCTTCTTCTATGTCTAATTCTTCGTCTGTATTTAAGTTTGGGACTGAAAATGTTTGGTTTTTTTGTTGTTGTCATTCGAGGATTTTATTTATTTGTTTATTTATTTATTTGAGAGAACACAGGTGCATGTGGTAGGGGGGCAAAAGGGGAGGGAGCAGGAGAATCTCAAGCAGACTCCGCGTTTAGCAGGGAGCCCTTCTTGGGGATTCATCTCACGACCCTGAGATCATGACCTGAGCCAAAATCAAGAGTGGGATGCTCAACTGACTGAGCTACCCAGGTGCCCTGGAAAATGTTTGTTTTTAAAAAATGATTAAATATGCCAAGTTTGGGTTGATATAATACTAATTAAATCTACAAGGTTTCTATTGCTAAGTCCTAGAAGCCATTAGCAATTGTGGACTGAACTGAAGACTTCTGAAACCATTAATTTTTAATAAAAATAAGTTTAAGTATTGGTATTTTCCATTTCTCTTTTTTAATGCCTATCATGTTTATTTCTTCCCTAGATCTTCCTCAGAACTGTGATCCTAACATTCCCTTAGTTGCTCAGGAATTAATGAAAAAGATGATACGTCAGTTTGCAATTGAGTATATTTCAAAAAGTGGTAAAATTCAAGAAAATAGAAATGGTTCAATTGGACCAAGTCTAATATGTAAAAGTATCCAAATGAATCAAGCAGAAAACTCCTTTCAGGAAGAACAGGAAGGCCCCTTAGACCTCACTGTGAATCGAATGCAAGAACAAAATACTCAGCAAGGTAAGATTTTGTGTGTGGTGTATGTGTGTGTGTGTGTGATTCATAATTTTATGTTTTAGTATTTAATATACATAAAGCCTTACATTCATAAAGAAAATTTATTTTAGAAGTAATATTACTTGCAATTAACCTATGTGATATGAACTAGAGAGAAGTGCTGAATTTTGTATTTGACTTTGTTTACGAAAGAGGAAATTTGAGTTGCTCTTGGTCTCTTTTCACAATAAAATGTATGGTGAGAGAATCTTAACAAGCAGCTTAAAAGCAAAGAATACAAATAGCTGTATAAATTATTTTTAAAATGTATAGCTGAGAACACTAAGCACTTGCTATTCAGTTTTTTACACTTAGGTGAAAAATAAAAAATAGATTTTTTTTTTCAATTATTTATGATGTAACTGAGGAAAAAGAAAAGTTAATATATGTGATAAATATAATCATGCAATTAAGTATATAGAGATACATTTTTCATAAGAAGTCTGAATGATGAAGGCTATGTTGGACTTATCTAACAGTTAATTGAAGAAGAGCCATGATTTACAGAGGAAAGGAAGGAAGGACCTTTTAAGTGCTTGTGGGGGGTGCCAAATATTGTTTGCCTGGAGAAGAGAGGACAGGTATCTTTTGTTAACACAGGTTAGGGATAGTGTTGTCAGTCCTTGGAGTCAGGAAAATATCATCATTAGATTTGATCACAGAGGGCAGTGTGTGTTTGGGCTCTAGAGTATCTAGTCAGTGTTTAAAGAAGATAGTCATTTCATTGTATAAAGCAGATTAAAATTGAGAGTGGATGAAATATGGAATGATTTTCTCTTTTTGCTTCCCTAATTTTAGGTTGTGGGAGTTTACTTATGTAGAAAGATCTGAGAAATATTAAGATAATAATTAGACAGTTTATAAGCAGAAATGTCAAAGATGACTATGATATGAGGCTTGAGGAAAAAATATATCAACACAGAATTTTGGAAAGTAGAAGGCATAGGATTTTTAGAATTTTGCTTTTTTTTTTTTGCTTTTCCGTGTTTCATATCCTCTTAGAGCTCTTTGTCAAAGGCAGTTCAGTGTTCTAATGAGACTAAAAGGTTTTGGTATCTGACAGACTTGTGGTTGACCAGCTCTGCTACTTAATTACTTGAACAAGTAACTTTACCTATTGGAGCTTTAAGTTTCCTCATTTGTTATTTGGCATTAATAATAGCAAACTCATTAGAGCAATGTGAAAATTAAATATGAAGTAACGAACTCATAAAGGATAGTCGAACACTAGTCTCCATGCTCTGTACCTGCTTTTCCTTACTACCACAGAAGAGAAGTCTTAGAAGTAACATGATAGTTATCTGTAAATATTTGTGTGGCTATTACATTAAAGTAGGGCAGAACTTTCTTTAAATAGCCCAGTGAGTAGAATTAGGATCTAGAAATTAGGTGGAAACAGAAATATTTCTAAGGATCAGACATTTCTCCAAGTGGAAAGTGGTTGCCTTATCATTAGAGGTATTCAAAAGCATTAGATGAGTGGTTGGAATAAGTGACATTTTTAAAAGTCAATTTCCAATCCTTACATTCTATGATTCTATGAACTTAAGTGATAAGGCAAACCCAAGTATAGACAGAAAACAAGTAATGTAAATTTTTTAAATTACTGTGATATTCTTGGCAAAGTACACAGATAATATATCTGTGAACATCCTTTTCATCCGAAGATTGAAAAGAGTAATGATAGTGGATATAAATCTATACCTTAAATAAATAGTCTTCTTGATGATTTTGGTGGATTACTTCTTATCTTATATGATTATAGGAATCATTTAGTCTAGTGTGGCTTGTAGTATAGAGAGCAAGGGAGAGAATATTAATACATTAAGCCAAAGAAATAGATAGAGACCAGATTATGAGAAAGTTACACAGGAAATATTAAAGATTTTGACTTTCTTAGGGCCACAGATTGCTTCAAGCAGAGAGTAATAAAATTAGATTTTTTTTTTTTAATAAAGCCATTCTGTGGTATAGACTGGGTAGGCTCTAAGTTTGCATACTTGCACATGAAATCCTAAAAAAAAATGGAGCACATATCCTTTGATGCATTTGTGTGTGCATGTGTGTGTGTATGTATATACACCAATATCTGTACTAATCTTTCCATAAATTAAAATTTTTAAGGTTGAAATAAAGATGTTATAAACAATTTTTAAGTATCTTGCTAATTGTGACTTCACTGCTGGTATGTTATTACACAGTATAGACTTTGGGAGAATTTTATTAGTAATGATAGAAGATATAAATCCATATTTCAAATGGTTTTCCTAAGAATTAAAATTTTGGAGGGTGCCTGGGTGGCTCAGTTGGTTAAGCGTCTGACTTCAGCTCAGGTCATGATCTCAGGGTCCTGGGATCAAGCCCCCGCGTCCAGTCATCCAGTCGTCCAGTCATCCAGTTGGGGCTCCCTGCTCAGCAGGGAGTCTGCTTGTCCTTCTCCCTCCGCCCCTCCCCCCACTGGTGCTCACTCGCTCTGTCTCTCTGTCTCTCTCTCAAATAAATAAATAAAATCTTTTAAAAAAAGAATTAAAATTTTTGGCCTGATTTCACTGTTCTTACCTATAATCAATTAAGTGCTTATACTAGCATACTAGCAATAACTGTGTTCTGCCTTTATTTGCTAGTGCTTACATTTTTCATAGTATTCTCACTTTATAATGTCTTAACAGTACTCATTTAAGCCCATTGTTCATTCTGTGTGTTACTTTATTCAAATTAGATAATGTAATCTATAAATCTAATGGCTAATCTAACCATAAATAATGTGAATAATTTATGGGTAGTGTAACTTATAAATCTTTAAATTATCAATCATGGTTTTGTAGGTAAACTTCATATAACCTTAAAGCAACAGATAATTTCTGTCTTTTACAGACTATTTTAAAGAATAGAAAAGAGAAATGTTGGTATAATCTTTATACCAAAAACAGACAAAAATAGCAAAATAAAGAAAAGTTGCAAACTAGTCTTACTTACAGACATAGGTATAAAAATCCTAAATAAATATTAGCAAAATGAATATAGTGAAGTATAAAAACATAATAAATGATGACAGGGAAGCAAAGATGATTCCACATTTGAAAAACCTCTATGATTTTCCACATTACCAAAAAAAAAAAAAAGAGAAAAGAAACATATCATCCTAATAGTTACAGAAAAATTCTACAAAAGCTGACACATTTATAATAAAAAATGTTTATCAAATTAAGAGTAAATGTGCACTGCCACTACCAAAAATATCATATCCTAATGATGTAATGGACAAGACAACAATGCACACGATCACCAATTTTCAACATTTTCCAGACCATAGAGGTCCTGACTTAAGTAGCATGATGAGAAAAAAAATAGAAGTATGAAAATAAGCAATAATAAATATGTTATAAGGCAAGAATGAACAAAATTGTGGTTGCTTACAAACAGGATGGTTGTGTATGTAGAAAGTGTGAAAGAATATCTAGGTAAACTTTTAGAACTGATAAAAAGTTCAGAAAAGGTACTGCTCACTAGATCAGTATATATTACTGCAAATCAGCAACCACCCAGTTAGACAATCCAGTTTTTAAAAAATCTCATTTACAATAGCAACAAAGCAGAAATGCACCAGAACACCGAAGAATGAAACTAATAAACTGCTTCAAACATTATGGATAACATAATATTATTGAAGGATGGAAAATGAGACTCCCAAAATAAGTTCCATTTTAAATGAATGGACAGATGCTAAAAGATGGCATTTCATCCTTAATATGCTTGTAGATTCAGTGTCATTCCAGTCAAATTCTCATTGGGTTTATTGTGAAAAATGACTTGCCAATCCTAAAATTTATGGGCAATACTTAAAGAGCTAAGCATAACTTAAGTCAAGGTGATTGGGGGAGTTCCTCTAAAACATATCAAGACTTACTTAATGCAATACAGTTAAAACATGGTGCTGTTGGACATATACAAATCAGTAGAACAGATTAGCAGTCTGGAAACTCTCCAGATGTTAGTGGAATCTGGTACAAGACAGAGATGTCATTATAGATCACTGGGAAGGATGGCCTATTGAATAAATGGTTCCAGGACAACTGGTTATCCATGTAGGGCAACAACAACAACAAAAAAGAGGATTCCTACCTCACACCACTCACAAAAGTAATTCCAGTGGGTTATAGGGCTAAATGTGAAAAGAAAAACTAAAAGAAAAGATATAGGATTAAATCCTAATGAACTCAAAATAAGGAAGACTTTCTTAAGATTGCAAGAATAACAATCCATACAATTTTGTAAATTTGACTGTATTAAAATAAACTTAACTATTATAAAAGTCACTATGAACAGAGGGCAAATTCAAGCCTCAAATGGAGACCGTATTTATAACTGATGTAACTGGCAACCCATTCAACTAACAGAACGAAACTACAGTGAATGAGAAAAACACAGCTATGTAGAAAAATAGGCAAAACACTTGTCAGAACAGAGTTAGCCATATAAGGAAAGAAAAAGATACTCAAAAGAATATCCTACCCAGCCTCTGCCCCAGTATAGGGTTCTTTTATTCTATCATATAAGAGATGGTAATTCAACCACTGATTGATAATAAGTACTTGCAAAAAATCTTTGATAGCTCTGATAATTAAGCTCATATCTCTGAAATATCCACCCCTTGTTTTATATTTTTTCTATCTGCAACAATATTTTGCTTAACAGTACTATAAATATTTGTAGAAATTATTGTAACTCTAAGATTTCTCTTTTGGGGATTTTTCCCCTGTCTGCAGCAATATGAGAAAATTTACTCCTTCTACTAGTGCTGTAAATATTTATTGAAACTATTATGTCTCTCTAAACTTCTGTTTTCCAGGCAAATCTTTTCATCTTTTTTAATTGTTCTTCATAAGTCAGTTTCCATATTCCTCATTTTCCTTTCCCTCTCTTCTACAAACTCTAGACTGGCTTAAAATGTAGTTACCCAGAGGGGAACATTGGCATTTACTTCTCCATTGTACTTTCTAACAAGGTATTTGAAATATTAGAGATATTTCTTTGTGCACTTTCATTTCTACAGATTTGTATAAATACTCTGAGACTCAGAAACTGGGAGGAAGTAAGTCATGCATTGCTTATACCAATGATTCTTTTTTGCCCTGGCACACTAAGTTAAAAAACAGGTAGAAATAACATTCGCATATCATTTTTTTTTTTTAAGATTTTATTTATTTATTTGAGAGAGAGAATGAGATACAGAGAGCATGAGAGGGGGGAGGGTCAGAGGGAGAAGCAGACTCCCTGCTGAGCAGGGAGCCCGATGTGGGACTCGATCCCGGGACTCCAGGATCATGACCTGAGCCGAAGGCAGTCGCTTAACCAACTGAGCCACCCAGGCGCCCTCATTTTTTTTTTTTAATTTCACTCTTAATCTGGGACCAAACTAAAAACTTCTCCTAAATTCTAAAGTACAGGAAGAAATTTGCAAGTTATAGACTTTATCATTATTGTGATACTCATGAAGAATTTACCAGTCCTATACAAAACAAGATCAAATATGGGCAGAGATGAAACAGCATGTCATTGGCCCTGTTGGTGTAGATTTCTGCCATGAGGTCCAGTGATACTCTCCTAGAGCTTTCTTTATAATTTCTCACTGCATTGCAATTGTTTCCATGTTTATCTTTCCACTATAATATATCTTTGGAAGCAGGAACCTGTCTTTTCATTTTTGTATTCCCAGTACATGTATGATATATGACATGTTCAATTTATTAGATTTAAAATCTTCATTGTTTTCAAATGCTACTGACAACTAAAATGAGAATTGAGACTTGATCATTGGATTTATGATTCTTTAGCAATGAAATTTTTTATTTTAATAATTTTGAATGGAAAATGCCTTAATACTTTCTTAAACGAACACATGAAACATTGTCATGATGAACATTAGTTATTGCACTGCCTTGTAATATCTTGACATTTTAGAATTATTTTCCCTCAAGCTAATTGGCAACAGATAAGTAAAAAAAAAATATTTTCAGAAATTACTACTACACAGCGCTACCAATAAGTTAACCTTTGGAAATCACATCCTCTAGTTTGAGTAAGATTAAAAAAAAATTATGTATGAGACTAATATCAACTAGGCTTCAAGTGAGCATTTGAGAGACTGCATTGAATAACTTACATGACTTTCACGGATATGTTTATTAAGTATCTCTTGCTGCTGCTGCTACTGTCACTACTAGTCTGGTTTCTTGGCTGAAATTAAGGTAGGTGAAGTTGTCAGCTGAGATGTTAAACTGTAATTAAGAGAGCCTTTATGGTTTTGTGATGTGATGTTTATGCTGTTTATAAATGGAGTCTGTTGTTGTTCTATGAGGAAAATACGGAACAGTTTTTATAGTTCAGTTCAGAAGGTATTTCTATGTCCGCCAATGAAGGCAATAAAATTATCCATCTTGTTTTTCGGTGCTGAGCTTTTGTTTTCCAAGGCTAAAGACATAAAAGAAAATGTTATGTCTGTGTTTAAGATGATACCATATTTTATTAAACCTGAAGAATAAAACAATATATCTAGATTATCCATGTCGCTTTCAATCTAATATTCTCTGACTCTAGGCATAGAAGAAACAGGTGATACTTAAAAATTCCAAATCGAGGCATACCACTTACCTGCTTTAAAATCTTTTAATGGCTTCTTATTGTCCTTAGGATAAAATCTAAAATCCTGAACTTGCCAAAATCCAGCTCCTGTCTACCAGTCTCATCTTGTGTCTCTCTTTCGTTTTGGTCCTCTTTCTGGCTATCTCTCATTTTCTTCAATATGTCATACACTCTGGCCTCAGAACATTCACACATGCTCGTGCCTCTCTATAGAAACCACTCTCTACCCCCACCAATTTATTCTAAATAAAACTTACTCTTCTTTTTTTCAGGTCTTTTAAACATCACTTCTCTAACAAAACCTCCCTCACACCTCCTAAATTGCATGTACACACACACACACACACACGTGTGTGTGTGTACATTCTATTAATTTCCCACCAAAATTTAAGTTTGGGTCTCTTATATTTTCTCATAGCATCATGTGTTCTTTTGTAGCACTTATCACCCTTCTAATTATTTGTTTCCATCATTTATTTTGTGGTTTCTGTTTGTTAAGCTTTTTCCTGTCCTTTATTTTCTTTTAGGTTGCATTTTTCCCTTTATTTCACTTTTTTTTCCTTTGCTGATTTTCAAGTTATATACTTCACTGCTATTCTGTTGGTGGTTACACCAGAAATTCTTAAGTGTGTAATTAGCTGAACAGTTAATATAAATAACTTAGAGCATTTTAAGTTGCCACCTATCCCGACACATAGAGCTATTTTATCAGTGCTTTAGTTCTCTTTTTATGACACCACAGTTTAAGCATTGTAACTGTTTCATATCATCAGTTTTTGTTTAGATTTACATATATGATGACCTTTTCCTTTGCTCACCATTCCTTCCTGTATCTCAGATTTTCCTCTGGGAACAAAAATTCTTTTAATAAACAGAATTTTCTTAATTCTGTTGATAGCAAATTCCCAGGTTTTTTTTTTTTCAGTTTCTTTTTCTTTTTTTTTTTTTAATGTATGTTCTTAAAAGATTATTTTTCTGGGTACACAAGTTTAGGCTTACTGCTACTCTGAGAGTGTCCTGGCTTCCATTGTTGCTATAACTACAACTAGTAGGCTTTCCTTTATAGGTAATCTTTATACTCTGTACTTTCAGCAACTCTCTTTCTCTTTCTCTGTATGTGTGTTTTGTTTATGGGTTCTGTAGGTTGTCTTGGATATGTTTGGGTATAGATTTATTTTCTTTATTCTGATTGGTAATCATATGGTTTCTATAACTTAGGAAAAATGTCTTTCATCAATTGTGATTTTTTTTAGCCATTATCTTTTCAAATGTGTTGTAATTCTCACTTTATCACCTGTCAGAATCTACTGAGACATTTTTTGGATCTTCTCACTCTATCCTCTGTATCACTTATCTTCTCTTTTATATCTTCCATCTCTTTGCCTCCTTTTGTTGCATCTTGATTAGTGTATTTAGAGCAATCTCCAAATTCACTAATTCTCTCCTGAGCTATTCTGATTACTGTTTAACCTGTATCTTGAATTTCTAATTTGTTACTACATTTTTCATTTCCAGAATTATTTGTAACATTTTTAGAAATATGCCTGTCAGCGTGCCCCTAATTTTACAAAAGAATCAATAAGCAAGATACCAAGAGTGACTAGGAGGATTATTTTAGGCAAGGTGGTCAGGAATGTCTCCCTGAGGGAAATGAGTTTGAGCAGAGGCTTGAATAATGAGAAGTCCTCCACATGAGGATCTGAGGGCAAGGGATTCTAGGAAGAAGAAATATCAAATACAAAGACAAAAATATCAGAAGGCAAAAAAGGCAGGAACAGATCAGTTATGTTTGAGGAACTGCATGAAGATTGTGTCAGTTACTTAAAAATCAGGAGACTATTCAAAGCTTTTTCTATAAAGTCAGATTATAAAGTGTGAAGAAATATAATTGTCACAGAACGTATGAACTGGATTTTTCGTTTTTCTGTCTTGTAAAGAATATCACAAACAAATAGCCATACGCTTTACAGTCAGATGTTCCTTAAATGTTGCCATGTAAGCAAACCAACACTTGACTAACCTAATTAGCTGCATGAAGCATAAAAAGAAAGAAAGAAGGAGAGGAAGAGAAAAAAAAAAGAAGCAGAAAGAAAGAAAAAAGATTAACTTCCTTATAGCCATTACGTTTTTCCTGAATATTTGTTATAGTTTGATAGAAAGTTGGCCACTGTAGCACCACATGGTTTTTAAGTGACGATACTTTGGATTTTAGTTTCCTTTGTAATTTTTTTCATCTCTTTTCCCTCTAAAGAGATAACTTTCATAATGTATATCTTAATATAACTTTGAAGTTATCAGTTTGTCAAAATTGTGTTCTTGTGCTCAGATTGAATAAAAGTAAAGCTTACATTACTTCTGTATTTAAAACCTTCCTCTTAGTTTTCTGTTACATGAAGAACAAAATTTATTTCCATGACTTGTATGACTTTGCTAAGATCTTGTCCCTGCCCACCTCTCTGTTTTATATATAGAATACGTGTGTGTGTGTGTGTGTGTGTGTGTGTGTGTGTGTGTTATTCATTGGGGGCATTATTTATAATAGCAAAGAGTTGGAAATATATTCTCATTTGCAAAAAAAGCAGGAAGGATAAAAACTAAAAGCATGGTTCCCTATAAGGGGATGAAGTAGATGAGGCAGAGGAGACAGGATGAAAGTGCTGTGAATAGACTTTGTTATGTAGTTTTATGTAAATATTCTACATATTCCAAAGAATATACATTTTTTAAAATAAAGCAATCCCTAAAATTTGAGAAAGAATATAACAAATCTGGCTGCATTATTTTAGTAACGTAGTGACACTGAGGAAAGAATTACGTCAGGTAACTTTAGCCAATATTTTGACTGTACATTCTTAGTAGAATATATTCTAAGGACAAAGAGTGCTTCAAAGAAATCTTTTTGGTAATATTAGTAATAATATTGCCATTGTATATTATTTTGAATCTAGATAATATGTAATCATGTAACATTGTTAGGGAACCAAGATTTCCAGGGTAAGAGAAGAAACACAGGAGTAAAAACAAAGAAGTAAAAATGCTGTAATATTGAAATGTCAGTGCAAATTCACAATTTTTTTTTCTTTTCAAAAATTTTCATTTCCTAGTCTGACTACTGAAGTACTCTAAAAGCAGTGACAGCTCAATTGAACCTAGACCCGGATTATGATCTCTAAACATTATTTTCCTTTAAAAGGAAGCTGGCCTCCTTGCAATCCTTGTGTGGATCAGAAAGTGTACAAAATGAGCCTAGAACATCTTGTGCCAGCAAGCAAGGAAGCTCCAAAGACTAATTTGTCAACAGACTACAGAAGCCAATGTTAAGAGTTCCCCATTGGCCAGTATGAGAACATTTGAGCATCAAAACGAACAGTTGCAACTGAAGCATGCTGAATGTTTTAAAATCCATTCATTTATGATAATCAGAAAACAGAAGTGCCCCTCAAAGTCTTTAGTCCACCCTGGGGATACATAGTGTACCGTAGTGCGCAAATGAGCAATTAAAGGGAAAAGTTAAGTATTTGTCTTCTTTCTTTTCTTCCTTCCTTCCTTCCTTCCTTCCTTTCTCTTTCTCTTTCTCTCTCTCCTTTTCTTTTCTTTTCTTTTCTTTTCTTTTCTTTTCTTTTCTTTTCTTTTCTTTTCTTTTCTTTTCTTTCTACAGATTGTATTTCAGGACCAAATAGCCATCATTTAAGAAAGATTCTTGGGCGCCTGGGTGGCTCAGTTGGTTAAGCAACTGCCTTCGGCTCAGGTCATGATCCTGGAGTCCCTGGATCGAGTCCCGCATTGGGCTCCCTGCTTGGCAGGGAGTCTGCTTCTCCCTTTGACCCTCCCCCCTCTCATGTGCTCTCTCTCTCTCTCATTTTCTCTCTCAAATAAATAAATAAATAAATAATCTTTAAAAAAAAAAAAAAAAAAGATTCTTAAAGGGGCACCTGGGTGGCTCAATGGGTTAAGCAGCTGCCTTCAGCTCAGGTCATGATCCCAGGGTCCTGGGATAGAGCCAGGCCCCAAGCTCCCTGCTCAGTGGGGAGTCTGCCTCTCCCTCTCCCTCTGCTGCTCCCCCTGCTTGTACTCTCTCTTTCAAATAAACAAAATCTTAAAAAAAAAAGGATTCTTAAAGAATTTCAGCTAATAAATATGGAAAACATGATAGATTAAAAATAGTACTACTTTGCAACTCCTAATAAGATAATTGAATCAGACATCATCATCAGAAGATAAAACTATTAGAAGAAAGGTTATTTGGGGAACTGTACAATGTAGGGCATGGTCAGATTATCACCATCAGAACACACTGATCACTTGAGCATCATTGAGATTAGACTTTATGTGCCTTGTGATATGTTGCATCACTTTTGAAGTATTCTTGCCAAAAACAAGAATATGTTTGAATAGGAATCTAAGCAGTTCTTTAGGCCAGCGGTTCTCAAATATGGTTCAGGAAGTTCTTGGAGCCCCTGAAACTTTCAGGGGATACCCCAGGTCAAAACTAATAATATGTTATTTGTCCTTTTCACTCTCATTCTCTCACAAGTATGTAATTAAGTCCACCAGAGACTACTAGTATTTCTAAATATATTGACTACAGAAGCATATATGACAATCTGCTTATCTTCTATTAAGCTAGACATTAAAGAGATTTGCAAATTATTTAAAAATCTCACTGTTTTACTTTGAAAATGTTGTTTTTCATTAAAATGTTTTTAAAAACATTAACATTTATAGTTATTGTTATCAATTAGGAATATTTTTTAAACTTATTAGTTTAATTTATATGGTAAATATAAATGGATGTAACCTCACCTAAACAAAAGCTCTTTGAAGTTCACAGTATTTTTTTTTTTAAGATTTTATTTATTTATATGACGGAGAGAGAGAGAACAAGCAGGAGGAGTGGCAAGGAGGGGGAGAGGGAGAAGCAGGCTCCCGCTGAGCAAGGAGCCCAATGCTGGGGCTCAGTCCCAGAACCCTGGGATCATGACCTGGGCCAAGGCAGCTGCTTAACGGACTGAGCCACCCAGGCGCCCCCACAGTATTTTTTAAGAGTAAAAAGAAATTATGAGATCCAAAAGCTTACAGACCATTTGCTTTAGAGTTAATTCCAAGTTTATCAGAATTACTGGTAAATAGAACAAAGGAAATGACATCACAGGAGACAGAACAAACCATAATGTAAAATGTTCTCTAGTAGTACCGATGACCTAGCTTCTTCAAAAAGTCAGTGTTGGGGCACCTGGCTGGCTCAGTTGGAAGAGCATGTGACTTTTGATCTCAGGGTTGTGAGTTTGAGCCCCACATTGGGTGTAGAGATTACTAAAATAAACTTGAAAAAGTGTCATGAAGACTCACTAGAGGAAATTTCAGTACAAACCAGGTGTTAGACGATAGCAAGGAATTGGTATAATTATGTATGAAAATGTTTATATGTTTTAAAGATTCATGACACTGAAATGATGTAACATCTGGAATTAGCTTTAAAATACTTAGGTAAATAGGGATAAATGGAACAAATATAGCAAAAATCTAGGTAATTGTTGAAACTGAAGAGAGGATATAAGGGAGAATCATTCTATATTTTTGTATGTTTGAATTTTATCTTAATAAAATTTATCTTTTTAAAAAGCAGATCACTTCTCAGAGGCTTTGCCTAATAATTTATTCCAACATAGTAACCCCTTTCCACCTGCCACTGTGTCCTGTTACTGTGTTTTATTTTCATTATAAGTCTTACCACCTTGGGAAATTTTTTTTTATTGATTTGTTTATCTTTTCTTTGTCTTCCCCTCTAGAATGTAAGTTCCATGAAAGCAGGAACATTTTCTATCTTGTTCCCTTACTGTTTCCTGTGTGCCTAAAAAAATGACTGGCATATTATATCCATTCAATAAGTATTAATTGAATAAATGAACATAAAAGCTATATATTATAGGAAAACTAGAAAATAAACGAAGAAAATAAAAATTATCCTTTCTTACCTACCCAGCAGTAACTGCTCCTGTTAAGTTTTCAATCCTTCTGAATCATTTTCTGGGAAAAAAATACATAGACACATATACTCTCTGTCTTCCCAGAGCTCACTCCCACAAATCTACGTTATATAATCCTCTGCAACTTATGGTTTTTAAAATAATATTTTTAAACATCCTTTTGTTACTAGATACCTTTCTACAAAATCATTTACTTAGTTGAATAATATTCTGTTGTGTGGAAGTATCACATATTTAATTCTGTCTCTAGGTATATAAGTAAACATGCGTGAGCTAAGACTTTGCCCTCAATCTTAATTTTTACCATAGGACGCATTCCTAGAAGTAAAATTGCTGCATCGAGATGCACATGCATAAAGCTGTTAGAAGTCAACATAGTGAGTGTGGGAGTGAGTGAGTGATCAGAGGGAAAATAGGATGGGGGGTGTTTCTTGCTTGATGGTGGTAATCTAGGTGCTGTTTACATAGGACTGTTTAGTTTGTGGAAATTCATTAAACTATACTTGTGTGCATTTTTATTATGAATGTCATATTTCAATAAAAAGCTTTTTAAAATATAAATCATTTTTGGATAAGCATGACAGAGGCTATCAAATGTATGGTCAACAAATGTAAAGTCTTCCAGTATGACATTGTTGTAATAAATATACATCCCACGTTTTAAGTAAAATGTTTGGTTAAAACTTGAACTTATAGAATAAGGTAGTGCAATACATGGGATAAAAAAGAGAACCTGTTTTTTAAAATATTTTTTAAGTATGGACTTGAAGCTTTTTGAAATTTTGTTTCAATTCAGTACTTATAGGAATAACTGAAGAAAGAAAAAACCTGCAATGAAATTCTAAAATGGTATTTGGTGGAAGTGCTTAGCTAATTTTTACATCCTAAGTTCACAATTTATATTGTCTTTTATTAATAAATAGTAGATGAATGAATCCTATGGGTTTCAGCTATATATGCACTAAATAAAACATCAGGAAGACTATAACTTTCCCTTTTTAGAACGCTTGCTTGTCGAGGGAGGCAAATAAGGGAAGGAAAAACCAATGTTAAAACTTAATTGATATGCTACTCTAATTATTGGTTATTCCCCCATGACTCTGAAACTTTAACTCGTTGGTTAAACCAGTAACAATAAAAACAATTTAAAAATAAAATTTGGGTAAACCCAAGAGAATGCTTTTATGCTTTGGTATTATTGCGTTAATAAGTTTTGTTAAGTGTGTGTTAATAAGTTTTCGTATGTGTATGCAAGTATGGCCCACACACATATTTTAACTGCTCAGCTCCTTATCAAAGATCAGCATTGTTGTCATGTGGTATATTTACTTCCAGGTTTTATTCTATATTTGATTTTTTTGGCTTTTTATATGGTTAGTTGTCCATATCTCTATTCAAGTTTATATCCTACCTTTAAAAAAAACTGTAATAGCAGTTGCAGTGTTCAGTGTTTTATTAATTACCTTAATGGATATGTTAGACCTAATTTTCAAACAAGTGAAACTACCATAATTTATATAACCATTTTTTAAATATTCAGGGTTGTAAAAAAAAAATTGTATTGATCAGTAATATTGAAATCTTTGGTATATCTTTGTACATGAAAACATTTCCTTGTTAAATATTTTCTTAAAATAGATACCTAGAAAAGTGTGAACATTTTTAAGATTTTTGATGACATATTGCTGTAATGTTTCCAAAAGGGTTGTGTTCCTGAACTAGTAATGTTTGACCATGCCAAGTTTATTACACCATTACCAACCTTGTAATTTGTCTTTTCAAAACATCACAGATTAGAACTGTAGTTAAACGCAGACTCTGGGACGTGGCTGCCTGAGTTTGAATGGCATTTTCACTACTTAACTGTGTGACCGTGGGTAGGACAATTAACCTCTCTTTCACTTTCAGTTTTATCATTTAAATTTGCAAATTAGTAAAACCTATTTCTGTATTGGGTTGTGTAAGCACTAAATGGGTTAAGACATGAAATGCTCTTAGTGTAGTGTTTCACACACTTTATGTGCCCTATAGAAAAATATTAGTTTTATATATGTAGATTTTTTGTGAGTTACTAATATTTTTTAGAAATCAGTTGAATATAAGTGGATTAATAATTTAAATCATAGGAATCTCCTAGAGAGTAACGTTAAGAAAAGACCAGAAGGAGCCAGAGGCTGACTAGGACAATACCTTGAGGGGCTAAAATAAAGACAAAACCCCGGGTGCCTGGGTAGTGCAGTCAGTTGAGCATCCGACCTTTGGTTTCTGCTCAGGTCATGGCCGTGGGTCATGGTATCAAGCCCCGCATGGGGCTCCACACTCAGCACAGACTCTGCTTGGGATTCTCACTCTCCCTCTCCTCTGCCCCTCTTATTTCCTCCCCACCCGTGGGTGCGCTTGCTCTCTCTCTCTCTCTCATAAATAAATCTTTTTTAAAAAAAAAGACAAGATCCATATAAGGAGATGGACAAGAAATGATGAGAGATGTAAGGTAGAAATAACATTAAGGTATTTATTAAAACTGTAGCATAAGTTTGCAGTTTGCATCAAACATTATTAAATGTTAAGTAGCAGTGATTTTGATGAAAGTTTTACTGCTAATAATTGCCATTTCTGTGAAATTTAATTTGGAATATTCTCCCCCTTCTAGACAATATAAAATTTATGTGATATTTTCTCCTCATTAAAATGCACTTGCCTTCATATACTGAATCTTACTAATATTTACATATTTAATATTGATGAGAGATAATTTGGTTTCAAAGACCTTTTATCTCATATTCCCTCCTATGGACTGAGCTTCATGATTTGTCTCGTGCAGCAACTGAAGACCAATAGTATTGTGAGGAGTTAATAATATTCATAATTAAGTGATTAATGATCAGTCTTGACAATTTCTGAAGAAAAATCTGTATGATTATTAGAACCTAAAAAATACAGTAATTGATTAAAACCGTTCTTAGGTTCTTTAACTTAAGCGGAGTTTCTCTATGTGCAGCTAACCGTCTCTTCTGTATAGATATCAGCCTTTTGACTGTGTTGTTGTTTTCTGGATAGCTGAACAAAGTTAGTTGATTGCATGACTGTTTTGCTAGTCAGAGTCTTTTGTATGCAATGCTGATTGTTGTGACAAAATTGAACAAGATATTGATGAGTCAGTGAATAAGTTTTTACTGAGGTACTATTCCTTTCAGGCCCTGGCTTAGGGAGGGAGTCTTGTGAGAAAATCAGCCAGGTAATTATGCTTAATTACATATAAATCTTAAATAGATTCTAAAAGTAGTTACTAACTCCCATATTAGACTTGAGGTGCTAAACTAAGCAAATTATAATAACACATCATAAATACAGTATAGAAGAATATAAAGGGTGTTGGGAAATTTGGAAAATATTTGAGGGGATGGATGATCCTGAAGGATGTGTAGAAATTAACTTGCCAGGCCAAGAGAACACAGAACCTACTTTGAAGAATGGACAAAGGCCATAAGATGAGAGATAAGAAAAAATGGTATCCGGGGTGCCTAGGTGGTTCATTTGTTAAGCGTCTGCCTTCGGCTCAGGTCATGATCCGAGGGTCCTGGGATCGAGCCCTGCATCGGGCTTCCTGCTCTGCGGGAAGCCTGCTTCTCCCTCTCCCACTCCCCCTGCTTGTGTTTCCTCTCTCGCTGTCTCTCTCTCTCTCTGTCAAATATATAAATAAAAAAATCTTAAAAAAAAAAAAAGTAAAAATGGTATCCTTGGAGGTGTGAAAAACAATTCTGTATTATGACAGTTGCACTTGTCTGCTTTGAATAGATCCTTGATCAGGAATTTGCATGAAAATACGGAACTGAAAACAATTTGTAAATGAAAATTCAAATCTTGATTTTAACAGAAGGTGAATTCTAAAAAAAATTAAGCCAGTGAAGTATTGATATCAAGAAATTGCCCAGTTTGGTCATGGTTTCAGTTTTTCAAGGATCAGTCCATTTTAAAAGTTATATCTGGTAGTATATACAATTACCTGACCTTGTTGAAAGATTCCACTGGCCTCTCTATACATTTTGCATTAGTGTTTGATCAAAAGTAAATTATAGTCTTAAGACCCAGTCTATAATCAGTAAATGGGAATAATTTGTATTTATTATTAAGTAGTTTTCAAATATAGAGAAATATACTGCTTAATAATCATGTTCCTGTTACCCAGAACTAATGTGTTATTTGATCATGTTTGCTTCTGATAATGCTTTCTCTTAAGGAACTATCACATCCTTTTGTTTAGTCTTGGAAGCAACCTCTGATAATGCCTATTTATGCATTTATAAGTAAAATAGTTTTGTGTTTTTTAAAAATTCACAATAATGCATACTAGATGCACTCTTGTTAATTTATTCCTACAACTTGCTTTTCTTACCAGATGAGCAAAAATTAAAAATCTCAACACCACCAAATGTCATCAAGGATGTGGGAAAGAAATTTGGTGATACCTACTAAATTCCAAAATGTAAAGTCCAGCACTTAACACTTCTAGGTGTATATCTTAGAAAAATTCTTATACATGCACACAAGAAAGCATTTAAAAGGATTTTCATTTCAGTATTTTTTGTAAAGTGTAAAACAAAAACAACCTAGGTACCTACCAATAGTTGAATGGTAAATAAATTTCAGTCCTTGTCTTCTACTTATTTTATATTGCCCTAGAGCATAATAAGTGCTTAGTTTTGGGGGCGCCTGGGTGGCTCAGTTGGTTAAGCATCTGTCTTCGGCTCAGGTCATGATCTCAGGGTCCTGGGATCAAGCCCCATGTTGGGCTCCCTACTCAGTGGGAGTTTGCTTCTCCTTCTCCCTATGCCCCTCACCCCTGCTCATTCTTGCTCTCTCTCTCAAATAAATAAATAAAATATTTTAAAAAGGAGTGCCTGAGTGGTTCAGTTGGTTAATAAGCATCTGCCTTCAGCTCAGGTCATGGTGCCTGGGTGCTGGGATCAAGCCCCATGTCAGGCTCCCTGCGGCAGGGAGCCTGCTTCTCTCTCTCCCTCTGCCATTCCCCCTGCAACTCGTGTTCTCTTTCTGTCAGATGAATAAATAAAATCTTTTTTTAAAAAGTGCTTAGTTTCTATCCATCAAGTTAATCATTAGTACTTTGGAAATATATACACGAAATAATCTAGTTATGATGTGCTATCTCCATTGTTGAAGGAGTGATGCTTATAGATGTAATCACTTCAGCTAGATCTAAATCAGCAGCAGGAGCAAGAAAATGCCCTTTATCCCCATTCCTGATCTTTTTTTTTTTTCCTGAATCCTTGTTCCCAGGCTATCTCTTCCCTTCTGTTACTGTTTTTGCTTTTCTAATTTGGATAATCCTAGAGATAACTCTGTGATTTTTCTGGCTCTTGAGCTACAGCTTTTATGATGTATAAAGGAGTAATGGTATCAGCAAAATAGTATAGGCCAAAGCACTGCTAACAAAATGTGAGATTTTCTATGATAACTAAAATTTCTCTAAAAGTTCTTTACTTATATATTTATGTATCTTGTATTCACTACATAGATGCTCATTGATTACATAATTTTACTGTGTGGTAGAAATATGTTGAGGGAGTATATTTTGTTTTCACTAGATAACAGATTAATGTGTTACTTCTAGAGCAAAACTATTAACATAGGTAGCCTAAGTATGGAGACAAGGCTGTGGGGAAAAAATTAAAGCATCTCTCACCTCGGTCAACTGTTTAGAGTTCTGAAAGAAGAGTCAGGAGTATAAGCTTGATTTGAGTAGCTCTCTTAAAGATGAAACAGGACTTAGGTCTAGTTCATCCTTCAGATTCAAATTATCCCTAAACAGGGCCATGTGTCTAGGAATGGCCCAAAAAGGACAAGAATACCTTTATTGCCCTAGATAGGGAGCTATAGCCTAATTTGCATAGTTAATGTAAAGGAGAGAGAGGAGTTCCCAGACCTCCTTTTCTTATTTCTGGTCTGTGAAATAATTAACTTTAAATTGACTATCAAAAGTGTAAAAGTTTAGAATTGGAAAAATTTCATTAATTCATTTTGTAACATTGACTAGGAATAATAGATTTATGGAGAGTGTGTTTTATGTGCTGCATACTACGTAAAACATGAGCAGAATCAAAACTGGTGAATTCAGGGGTAAATCTGAATATGGATTAGATAGTAATGATTTTTTGAAGATGATCTTATAAGGTCTTGAAATAATAAAATTTTAATTGCTGAAGGAGAGAAATGAGATAGTAAAAGAGAAGACAACATTCAGTTTTTTCTTTTAGTAGGTTACAGCACTCTACTATTTATGAAATACAAGTAAATAAGATCCCTGACCTGAGGAATTCAGTCTTCAGGAATAAATAATTGCAAGACAGTATCATAAGTGTCATTAAGTGTTATAAGTGTCGACACAAGGGAGACAGTAATCAGCTTCTACTTGGGGGCATATGGATCTTTAAAGATGAGTAGGAGTTTGACAAGTTGAAAAGGTAGAGCATTCTAGGCAGAGGGAACCATGAACTGCAATTTGAGAGACCTGACACCAAGTAGCATGTTTGAGGAACTGTAAGTGGTTAGATACACGGGAAGTATGAGGGTTGGGTTGAGTTGGAGACAAAGCATAAAAAATTGAGCTGGACAGATAACCTGGGGCAAGATGCTTCATTTAACAATTTTTCAAGGTACTGTGTACCATATGCTTTGTTTACCTCTCCAGTCTTCTCTTTTAATTCTTCAAAATTCTATTCAGCAAATATTTACTGAATGCCAGGCACTATTCTAGGCAGTGGGGATACATGGGTGAATAAAATAGACATGGTCTTTGTCTTCACATAGCTGATGGTCTGCATGGCTGACACTGGTAAGTATGTAAGCAACTAGAATATAGCATGCTAAATGCTAAATAATATAGGTAAGTGTGGCAGGTATAGGAACCTAGAATAATGACAACCAAATTCAAGTTGTGGCCTGAATGATTGAATGATGAGTAAGATTTGGTGAGAATTAGGGTGAATGTGGGGATAGAAGGAAAGGATTAGGAGTCTTCTAACAGAGGAAACTAAGAAAGTGTGAAACCCAGAGTTGAGAAATATGATAGTGTTTTCCCAGCAGGTTTCCCTACTCCACCTCTAGCCCTTGCAGTCATTCTCCCCACAGCAGATTGATCCATTAAAAGCACAAATTAAAATCGTGTCAGTCTTATGCTCAGAATCCTCCAGTGGTTTCCTGTCTCTCAAAATACAAATTTCTTACCATGGCCAACAAGGCCTAATGTGATCTGCCTTCGTACATTTCTGATCTCATTTCAGTCAGCCTGGCTTCCAGCCACCCTGGCCTCTTTGCTATTCCTCAGACATTTCAGAAATGATTCCGTGTCGCAGCCCTTGCATACACTGTTCCTTAGAGAAGCTTTCCCCCGATAACATATTTGGTTGGTCATGGTTGGCATCATGACAATAGGTACTATTTATGCCTTTGTTACTGCTGCTTCCAAATTCCTAAAATAGTGCTTTGCACATAGTAGGCACTCAATAAAATTATTGAATTACATATAGCAGGTTGTGAGATAGACATTTTATTTTTCTGTCTTTGTGTCTTGCCAGAGCACCTAAGTGATAGGTAAATTTATATGGTAACAATAAAACCCAGTTGATTTTTTTTTTTAAACCAACTTGAATTTTTATATTTTTTAAACATGTGTTTTCTTATAATGATTCTTTATAACTTAAATTTTCAATTTTTTAGCTATCGGTAAAGAAATAGTCACAGTATTACTTAGTGCTGTGTTTTAAATTCATAGTTTATTTTTACTCTTTTCGATCCTTAAGTTTTTCAGATTAACATGTCTGAATCATTGGTTTTATTTATGTAAATTCAATGTTATAACAGTAATAAAAACAACTACATTTTAATAAATACTTAGGCAGTTGTTTTCTAACAGCCTATTTTTCCTAAAATGTTATATTGTTATAGGTTATGTCTTCATTCAATCACAGTTGTAAACACAATATATTACATAAGCAGTGATTCAACTGTTATATATTTCAGTTATTTAAAATAGTAAAATTTTACACTGAGTTCTAAAAAATACATTGATTATATATAGAGTCACAGTTTACCTAAAGCATATGTTCCACATATTGCTAGTCCTAGTAAATGCTAATTATTGTTCTCTTATTCATCATCATTTTTTCTGTGGTCTCTGTTTTGTACAACTTACATCATTCCTACTTTCTTGAAGCATCATCTGGGCAGCCTTGATTAGAAAAAAGTCGTGGATAGGCAGTTAATGGCTGTTCATAGCAGAACACTGGGAAAAGTGGCCAAAGGTTGATTTTAAACAGATTTTATATCATAGCCTGTTTGTTTCTTCATATCATTCGGCAACGCCTTCTCTGTTCTTTTTTCCTATGTAGTGCCTTCCCAGTCATGTCCTGTTCCTAAAACCACAAGATGAGTTGGGAATAGCCACATGTCAAATACAAGTGTTAATTTTTAGGTCATGAATTAGTAGATCAGCAAAAATATGAAATGTTAAAATGTAAGGATTACCTATCTGTCACAAATATAAAGTTTTTTCTCTTGCAAAAATTATAGGGGATGGAGTGTTAGATCTCTCTACAAAGAAAACCAGCATAAAATCTGAAGAGTCATCCATATGTGATCCTTCTTCTGAAAATTCAATGGCTGGGTAAGCAATATCTAGGAAATATAATTTAATATTAATATAAAATTATCTCTACAGAGAACTCTTAATACTACTTTGAGTAGATTGACATATATAGCTTTCTTCCAGAATTTTTGTCACTCATAAGTGTGTGTCTCTCATACCTTTCATTTGTCCTTTCTCTTTCTTTTTTATTCTTTCTGTTAAAGAAAAGTTATCAGAACAATCACCAAACTTTAGTTCATGTTACTAAAATGAACTACCAACTTAATCATAGGCTACAAACTAAGAAGCGGGACGAGTAAAGAAAATTTAAAATTCAATATTCAGGAGGCAATTTTAAGGAAAATATGTGATTTCACTATTTAATTTTTTTAAACAATCAAATTTTAAAAGTACCATACTTACTAATTCTTAGAGCTAGCTTATAGTGTTTACATTTTTTTCACTGTGCTTTAGGTGTGGTGGCAAACTTTATATAATATATATAATATATATCTAGTAAGCACCACAGAAAGTCCTTTCATGCTTTGAAAGTTCTCATTAAATTAATTAAATAAATAATTAGCAGTGAAATGCTGTTCTGTTGGATTTTTGGATTTTTATTTAGTAACTTTTGCATCTTCCCATTAACAAACTGCATAGGAAGCTTTTTTGTCACAATTAAATCTTAGATATAGAGTGTGATTTGTTTCAACTAAGACTGTAGTAGCTTTTGAGTCATAAAGTATAGTTAGCTTCTGTTTGAGAAACTGAAAATTACAATGATATATTTGAAATAGAAATAACATTTATAGTATCAAATTATTTTACCCAAATATAACTTATCTACTTGTTTCAAAATTTTAAGTTTTTGTCTAGAGAAAAATTAGTCTTGTGGAAATATGGGATGTTTGTGTTTGGAAATATTCTTGCTGCTACAAATTTCCTTTAAAGGGGTTGACTCTTTTATTACTTGTTTAGCGGTAACGTCACGTTTCTACTAACAAAAACTCCTTTAGGATTTGGGTATTTTTTATAATGGAACTCTAATTGTACAAATAAAAATTATAAGTGTTGCTCTGCAAGCATCTGTCAGAGGAATAGCAACATCATGAGAATATTTTTACAAATACTGAGTTAGGATTTTAAGTTCTTGGAAGGTCTGCCCGTTGAGGCCACCGTATGATTGACACATTGTCCTACCAGGACTGTAGCGTTTGCTTTGATAAGGAGTAACTACTACATCTCACAGACTTAAAAAGAGTCATAAGCAGTGATGTTACCTAAGCAAGGAGTATAATAAAGGAGTGGACCCTCCCCTTCCATAGCTGTGTGAGAGTCTCTCATGCATCAGTTTACCATCGTTTCATTCCATCCATCCAGGAGACTACACAGAAACAGAGAGGACTATGTGGAAAGAAGTGCTGAGTTTGCAGATGGTTTGCTCTCAAAAGCTTTGAAAGACATTCAGTCTGGAGCACTGGACATAAATAAAGCAGGCATACTTTATGGCATACCTCAAAAAACTTTACTTCTCCACTTAGAAGCCTTACCAGCAGGGAAGCCTGCATCTTTTAAAAACAAAACTCGAGATTTCAATGATAGTTACTCATATAAAGACAGTAAAGAAACTTGTGCAGTGCTGCAAAAAGTAGCCTTGTGGGCAAGAGCTCAAGCAGAGCGCACAGAAAAAAGTAAACTCAATCTACTTGAAACCTCAGAATTAAAATTCCCAACAGCTTCCAGTTACCTCCATCAGTTAACTCTACAGAAAATGGTTACTCAATTTAAAGAAAAAAATGAAAGCCTACAATATGAAACTTCACATCCTACTGTACAGTTAAAAATTCCTCAGCTCCGAGTAAGTTCTGTTTCAAAACCACAACCTGATGGTCCTGGTCTGCTGGATGTTATGTATCAAGTTTCCAAAACCTCTCCAGTCCTAGAAGGATCAGCTCTCCAAAAACTGAAAAATATACTCCCTAAACAGAACAAAATAGAATGTTCTGGGCCTGTAACTCACTCAAGTGTTGACTCTTATTTTCTACATGGGGACCTCTCTCCTTTGTGTCTTAATTCTAAAAATGGAACAGTTGATGGAACCTCTGAAAATACTGAAGATGGACTGGATCGAAAAGATAACAAACAGCCCAGGAAAAAACGTGGCCGTTATCGCCAATATGATCATGAAATAATGGAAGAGGCTATTGCAATGGTAATGAGCGGAAAAATGAGTGTTTCCAAAGCACAAGGAATTTATGGGGTACCTCACAGCACTTTAGAATACAAGGTAAAAGAAAGATCTGGAACACTGAAGACTCCTCCGAAGAAGAAACTCCGATTACCAGACACTGGGTTATATAATATGACAGATTCAGGGACTGGCAGCTGCAAAAACAGCAAGCCTGTGTAGATTACTTGTTAGGAAAATGTTTGTATGTGTGTATGTGCGTGTGTGTATGTGTGTTTGCGTGTGTGTGTGTGTGTATGTGCACAGGTGTGTATTTGTGTGTCTATATACACACGTGGGAATTACAGATGCTCACTCTGACAGGAGACATGAAATTTTACAGTTCAAAAACCACTTACATGCCTTTGAAAAAAAAGTTTTATTCAGGGTTTTCACTGTGGACAGAATTATATAGTTGCTTACTAAATTCTGATAGTTTGTATTTAATCCTTGTATAAATAGGTGAAAAAGATTCAGGTTTTCTTTAGTAGTCAATAGCATAAAGCTTTGTGGGAAAACAAGTAATTGTCAAGTGAAACATTTTTATTGGTGAAAGACCACTCCAGCCATTCAGTTGAACCATCTTATAATGGAAATATGATATTAATAGTTTGTAAACATTTTTACATACTACACTTACAGCTATTGTAAGTACATCAAACAACCAATCAAAGTTTAAATAGACAGCTATCTCCATACTAAGAAAAATTAATATATACAGTATTAGTACACTACAGTGTATTCTATGAAATATGAAATGCACTCAAGTGCATCCACCAGGAATAGAAAAGAAAACCTTAAATGATATGTATAATGAAATTTAATATTTATCATTTAATAGTTGATTTACAGGAAGTTGGGGTTTATAAGGTATATACTTTTTAAAAAAAAACTGACACATAGTTAACCCCAGCAGCTATAGAATCCTTTAATATAAGATGGAATACTAAGAACAAAAAGTAATTTAAATTATTAAAATAATTTAATTTTGTTTTTCATTTGAAAAATAAGCTAATGTGTAAGGTTAGAAAAGAAAGTTGGAATGCAACTTAGAGCATGTTTATAATGTGCACAGAAAAAGCTTGAGAATGATATTTGGTTTAAATGTGCTGGTTAGTTGATGTTATGACTACTTTAAATTTTAAGGATTGTGACACACTCCTACTATTGAAAAACCTCAGTGTAACTTTAATATATTTGCTGCTGTGACATTTCAAAACATTTTCAGTTTATCAAAATGAATTACAGATTTCATTTTGGTGGGCGATACATTATCATTTTGCTAATAACCAAATTTGCAGTTTGTTCAGGGTCTTGAATAGATTTACAGATATTTAACACTGAAGCTGTTTTGAACTTTCAGTAATGTAAACTCTCTACTAATTGGGTAGTTAGAAGCTGGGCAGTGCATTTTAACTTTTACTAGACTCATAAGAGAGACCAATAATTTTTATATAGCAGTTTTAAAATGTGGTTCAGAGTATCCATGTTGGATTTATGGAGTATGCAGTTTTAGTGGTAAAATGTTATAAAGCATGTGCCTCCATATAAAGAATGGGGATTTGCTTCGTATATTCAGAATTCTCCGAGTGCCCCTTTTCTCTGTTAAAATTCAGGTTCTGATCATTTTTCTAAGCCAATTTTCCTAAGTCCAAAAGGAATACTTAAAGCTGAATTTAAAAAATAAGTGCACCTTGTCAAATACTTGTGTTTTTACACTTGTGTTTGTGTGTATCTAATAATCACATATACGTGTAATACTAAAGAGATTTTCAGCTATTACATTTAAAAACTGCTTACATATGTTTTAAAAAACTGAAGAGTGGGACACTACACAACCAGGTAGTTATTTGGTCTCTTAGATCTATACTGAACCCTCTTCAGCTTAACGTTACCTGCATACTAGGGTATGAATCCTCTTGCTCTTTTTTTTTTTTCCAAGTAAGTATACATAATAGATTGCAAAACAGCAGATGTCAGGGTCATCTTTCTTTTTAAAGAATTAAGCCATATTTTGTGAGGGCCAGAACTTGGATTATTTAATATATTTCCCCTCCTCCCCCATTGAAAAACAAATTTAAAAAATAAAGTAAATGTTTCAACACAATTTTATTGACCTCTTTATACAGAATTTTACTTGCAAAAATTTGGGGGCCTGAATGCATTACATAATATTTATATTGAGCTTTTTTATTCCTCACACTATATTTACATTAATAAATTGATTGAGAAGTTTATAGTAAAGGGATACTTACAGAACACTTTTATATCATTTAAAAGATGACCTGACCAAAAACTTTACAGGATTCATAAAATCAGGGATCATTTTGCTATTGACTTCACAGTGATCAGTAGTTTTATAGGTAATATTATAGTTAATTTGCAGCATTTAGTATTTGTATTATTTATTTTTGGTCAGAAATAGTAAATTAAATATTTTTTGATAGTTTATAGGTAATGATCAACCCATAACTTTTAAAAGAAACAAAATGTTTCTAATTATTGAGTTAACTTTTGATTATACAAACTAGGAAAGGCAGGGAAATTTATGGGTTCCCCTTCTCCCCAGTGATTCTATTAAGATGTTCTTTACGTTAAACTTTCAAAGTACTTTATAAATTTAGTTACCAGTTACTACTTATTAATTGACAGTTTTCTGAAAAATCCAGTTTCAGCAGACTTTTAATGAAGGTGAAAGCAACCCTTATATGCTTTCTACTTATTTGAATGTTCCTCAAGTATTTTATATTTAAAAGAAAAAAAAAAAGAAGGAAAAGAAAAAACAGTGCCTCTGTTTTTAGAAAACTACTGCTCAGTAAAGTTGTTTAAACCATTTCTGGTAGCTAATGACAATTTTATATTAAATTGTATACTAACTTTAGTGAGACTGATTTTTTTAGTTGTTTACAGTACAAATACTTGTATTTGTTTTTTAATTGCAGTATTTCCATTGTCGCAGTAATTTAGTAAAACTCTGTGGCTGCCTTGATTTTGACAGATTTTGTTAATATAAACTGATTGTTAGGCAATTAGTTATATTTATGCATAAATCAATTGCACTATAATTCATGAATTATTTATTACAATATTTTCTAATGAATTCATGTATCTGTCTTGTGTTGTAAATGTACTGTAATTCTGTTCCTACTTTGTGTTGTTATATATCTAAATCTGATTGTATGAATTTTAATTGTTCAGTTAACGTGTTTCTAGGTTGTAATTTGTAGTAAAGCACTTCAATGCTTTTGCACTTAAATTTACAACACTGTTGGTGTGTGATTGATTTACTCATTCAGTAAAAGAAAAGAAAAGAAAAGAAAAGAAAAAAACTGACTACACTGACTTTTTTGATTCACTGTAGGAATGAGTTTTATTTATATTAATATGAAAAATTGACTTCTCCAAAGAACAACAAAACTTGTGATGAGCAAAACCGATAGTAACATATAAAAAATAGGCAGGATGTTTTGGTTTATAAATCAAACTGGAAAAGGTTAGAAAAAAATTTAACATTAGAAACAAGGGAGCTATGAAAGATATAATTATAGAACCTTTACATAATTACTTGAGAATACTAGATTGGAGACCTATGTGTATTCAACTATTACTTACTCATACTAGGTTTTTCTTTGAGCCTCTAACGTGCAAGAAATATGAAAAAGAAAAATTTGGAGCCAAATAAGCATTATGGAATTTTATAATTTGAGAATTTAGTTAGCTAATATCTGATATGTGTGTATTAGATATAATCTAATGCCTTAATATCCAATTAGTAACTTTATGAAGCTATTCTTCATATACCATTACATGGAAATTATTGACCACTGTGGTATTTTGGAAGTTCCATTATTATAATAAAGTAATAAAATGGGAAAAAAAAACCCAAAAGTAATTAACTGAATAAGAAACTTTTTTAAAGTATAGACTTCCTTGAAATCTCAGAAGACAAATGTAAAAATCTTGGGGTGGTTTTCAGAATAGTTAACACTAATCATTAGTTTTAATTATTTCTACTTTCTATTTGACTTTGCTAACAGAAAAAACATTTAAGCATTTTAGAAAACTTAGGAAAGCAAATTAATCTTTAAAATATGATGCAATGAATTTTTCTAAGAAACAAAATCTCTTTTTATTTAATCACAGATATGTTTAATAGGCCATAACATAACTTTAAAGAAACTGTTGAAGTGCATCTATCAGAACTCTTGGGTTTCCTTTTGCTTATGTGAAAATTATAATTTTTAATTTGCTAGAAGAGTATAATATCACTTATATCTTCATATTTGATAGTTAACATTTCCTCATGTCTTTGTTCTCCATATATTTTTTGAGTTATCTAATAGTGAATCTTGGGAATCAGTTCCATCATTTACTCCCAATCATGATAAAACTGACCAAAAAAAAAAGTATTTTCAGAAAGGAAAGGATATTGGGGTCATGTCTGTGGACTTAAACGTTTTATTATTAATTTCCTTTCTTTTTCTCACTTTGATAACTGCTTTTTGTCAAATCACATATTAGTTTTGGTGAAATATTGGTTGAATCTAGTAAAGTTACTGTTTTTCTAGAAAATTTTTGATCTAATGTTCAGAATTTGCTTTGGTGTTTTTGCTACTCAACAATATTTATAAAATGTAGATAAAATATTGCATACTTATCTGTGAAACAGGTTAAGTCAGTTTTAGAGAGCAAAATAAAATTAATTTCACTTTTCATTTTAAAATAAAAATCCTTTTTAATATATATGAATATAATAACCCTTTAAACAAAATACAATCTCCTATAGCAATTCATAATCAGTATATCCCAATTCCAACCCTAAATAAAATTTCTACAAAACAGGAACTATTAACAATAATAGCAAATATAAGAAATCATGAATGGGAGGCTATTTTCATGTACAGAGTTTGGTGATATGTTTAATTTAAATAGATACTTTTCTGAAACAGAATTCTTTTAATATATTTTATTCTTCTTGCTGCTGGTATTGGATTAAAAAATTTTTTTTGTAGACTTCTGCCTTGGTTGCTAAGTAATCCTGGGTGTTAGTTAAAATTAGATGTATATTAGTTTCTTCAGTGGGACATTTTCCAGCATTTGAAATTAAATAATTAGGTAAGTAATGCCTTTAGTCTTCATGTAATTACTTTAGTATTTAAAATAAATTAAAAATAGATTTTATTTTTAAATAGCTTAGATTTTTTATTATTAGGTTAAAATGCCTGCAGCTTAATCTTAGAAAAGATATTCTGTTATGTATATGAAATCTAAATTCCTTAATTTTCCTTGTGAGTATGCAAAGCTTTCTTTTATCAATAATTTTTATTTTCACTACCTTGAAAAAATATCTATTTTAAATAAAGATAAGATTTTCTCCTACATCTTATTTTTCTTATTTGCACTAATACGGATTGATAATTATCAAAATAACTTACAAAATGTCTACTTTCAAAAATGTAATTCCTTCTGAAGCACTTTCCATTAAATATTCTTAATACATCCAAAGCACTAAACATTAGCAATCTATAAATATAATCATACCTATAATCAGTTTTTATATCACAAAACTAGGGCTTTCCTTTGACTATGATACTTGCCATGGGAAATTAATTATCATCGTGCTTCATTATATTTTTGCTGAACAATAATCAAGATGTCATTAGTGCAGCTCTATAGGAGTTAGGAGTCCAGCAATACCAAAATTTCTTTTGTTCAAACTCTGTTAAAATTGTAACTCCTTATAATACTGGTATTTTTGCTGTAATTCATTTTTTGTTTGATTTTTATTTTTAGTTCAACTGTTGATGCAAAATCAGAGGAAGCTACTAAAATGGAAAAAGGAAAATCAGCATTAAGCAAAGTTTTGGAATCTTTGTGCATACATCACCAGCAACAAGTTTTGGCCATGTTGAAATTAGTCCAAGAGCAGAATGCTGCTTCTCTTTGCTCTTGTAATACATCATATACTGTGTCTTCAGAATCTCAAAAGCCCCTAATTGAAGATGATTTACATGGTCTATTCTGTAATTATGAATATAGGCTGGCAGAAAGAGGGTGTTTACAAAATGAAAGACAAAGCCCTGGTTTTGTGCCTCTGCCAGTCTGTATTAAAGATTTACATTGTTTATCTTGCCAAACTGTAACTATTGAACACATTAAGACAGTAGTGAATAGAGGAATTGCAAACAGTTCTAATTCTCACAGGTGCTGTTCTGGACTGTTACCAAACATTCACTCTACAAAATCAACGTTTCATGCTCCTCTTTCATCAAGGGAAGTATGTGATGTTTCAGTCAGTCTTAAGGATTTCTGTAGATCTCGAAGTCCGTCACCTCCACCATTATCACCTGTACAGACTGAAGGATTTGAAAAATTGAAAGATGTCGTCTCAGAGCTTTCAGCCTTAGAAAATAATGGACTCGAAATAAACATTAACCAGCCTCCATCTCTCATACCAGCAGAAATAAACAGTGACAAGGGTGATCCCGAAGGTAAAATACATAAAACTAAAAAATCCAGTAACTCTGATTATTTGCTTCTGGAAGACAGCGATAATTGTACTACAAATCGTGAAAAAGGTGAAACTACTATAATTTTTCAAGATTTAATGGATCGTATTAATGAAAAACTAAAATCAATAGAAACTACAGATGTGACAAACCTTATAAAATTATCTAGCAGTGATTGTAATACAGATAATGATTTAAAATTGAGAGATTTAATATCCTCACTCTTGAATAATGCCAAGGCCAGTGATTACAGTTTCATGGAATTGCTGAGTCAACATGATAAAAAGGTAGAAAATAAAATTATTCAGACAAGATTTCGAAAGCGTCAAGAAACCTTATTTTCAATGCACAACTCTCCTGATTCACCCATGTTTAGAAGGCAGTCTTTACAAATAAAAAGAGAACTTGCTAGTCTTGATGAAAATTTTGTAAGAAAAAAATACACTGAAAAAAATTCAAGGAAGTTGACATGCAATGATGAGATATTTTCCACGGACAAAAAGGAATTCTATCATTGCCAAGGGTCTTTACAAAATTCTGAAAGCTTACAAGATAATAATCATGCAGAAACATCATTTTCACCAGATTGTGCATTACAATCATTGCAACTACCTCTTCATAGTTTAGAAACTAACTTGGCTTTTGATGCATTTTCAGAAAGCTTTAAAACAACTTCCCCTGGGAAAATGAGCATAAAGTCACAGGAGAAATCTGCAGCTGGAAAAAAACTTTTGCAAAATCACAAGGAGAATCCAAAACTGGAGAATACTCAAACTCCTTTGAAAAGTGATGTTCCTGGACTTTTGAGCAGAACTAAACGAAATATTGTGCCCCCAGGGTGGTATTCTATATATGTAACAAATAATTATGTTTTTAAAAAATCCCCTAAGGCCAAAAAACTTTCTGAATCTACAAAAAAAAAAGACCCAGTGAAAAATATTCAAATTGAAAGCTCACACAATATAGATCTAAACAAAATTGCAATGAATTCTAATTTACAAGTTGTTGTGGAGCGTTTGGAAGACACAATAAATATGGCCAAAAAGTCTTTGAATAATCACTCATTATCTGAAGGATGCAAGGCATCCAAGAAATTGATAGAAATTAATGGTAAAGATCAAACTGCAGGTAGAAATATGACTCTTACTTTAAGCAAAACGACATGCAAAGAACAGAGTTTATCAAAATCTGTGGTAGCAGCCAGCAATATCAAAAGCAGTCATATTCCTACAATAGATATGAATAGCAAAAGACTTGATAATCTGGAAAAGTCATCTATTTTAGATACGAGTAGCTTGATTTCCAATGTTCAAAGTGTGCCAACAAAATATGAAGCCATTGAAAGCTCTTTTTCCAGCTATTCTAGCCCTATCAAACTCATGTTTTTATCTGAGGTTAAAAGCAGTGAAGGAGTCAAATATACTTTAACTTCAGTTGGTACTTCCAAATCAAATATTGATCTTCCTTCTGAAAAATGTCCAACTCATCATGTAATTGAAAAAAAAACAGAAACAAATAAGGATGTCCCAAATGCTAACTTTGAAAATTATAGTTCTAATCTTAATGATAGTGACACTCTACAGGGAGAACTAAACAAATTTAATTGTGCAAAAGAAACTACAGAATCCCCTGCAATGTTTATAGATGATATGAATAGTGATAAGCCACAAGATGAACCTAAGGAAAATCCAAGCAATGGTATTGATTCATCTTTTAAACGAAAACCAGGTAGACCTAAAAAAATAGGTCCCCAGGTTGTGAAACAAATTAAGCGGCCAATTGGAAGACCACCAAAACCTAAAACTGATCAAACAGACATCACCATTTGCCAAAATGAGTCTTCTAGTGCTGGAAAGAAAAGTCCAGAATCTCTCCTATCAGAAGTAGAAGAAGGTATTTATAAAAAGAGTATTACCGTAACTGTTATTTATGGAAGATCAAGAAGAAGTAGAAGGCATGTTTCTGAAGGAACTGTAAACATAAGCAATATTATGTCTTTCAGCAATAATGTTGCTGATTTTCCAACTGAATGTAACAGTCTCAGAAATATTAGAGAATACAAAATTGACTCAGGTGAAAGAAGTGCTGTTTCAAGTTTGACTACTGAAAGTGAGATCTTGGGGTCTGGCTTTGAATATGTTAGGCCTATCAAGAACAAGTCTGTGATACCTCAACCTTCCAAGAACATTATTCGACCAAATCAGAAGCCTTTTGCAATAATTAGGAAGCCTGGTAGACCTGCAAAAGTGAAAATCTCTGGCATATCTGTGACTATTAATAGAGTTTCACCTCAGGAGAGAGAAGTAAGTATTAGCAGCTGCTTACCTCCTTTAGAACAAGAAAATACATTAGAAAAAAATCTGGCTGAAGAAAAGTATGATTACCAATGCAGTAAGATGGATACAAGGCACACTGAAGCTGACATATTTAAGAATGGATCAAAAAGTATGGTTGCTACTATACCTTTGAGACATTCTATTAGGGATAGCAAACCATCTCTCCATTTCTTACATCCATTAGCATCGTCTAGCTCACTTATTTATAGAAATGCTCTGCTCCGTAAATCATATAAACTCCATTTGCAGAAAGGTAAAAGTCAGAAGGAAAAACATAGGCAGTCAAGGATAAAAATAGCTTTGAAAGGTACCCCAGCAACTAGAAATTCAAGGAATGCAAAAATGTGTTTGGAAGATAACAAATTAATACCCATTTCTGAAGTATCCTTGGACCCTATAATTTCATCAAATCCTTTGCTCAGGTGGTGGGCTGCTTCTACTTCAAACGATTCCTTATTAGAGGAATTAAACAATAGATTTGAGCAAATAACAAATGCTTGGGTACAAGTGAGTGGAGATGAAGCTGGAAACTGTGTTCATAAAAAAAGAGAACGCACTGAAAATGATAATTTCAAAATAGCAAACCCTTTGGAAACCTGTCTTTTAGAACTGGAAGTTTCACCTGTAAAAATGCTTTTTCGGAAAAAGTATGATTTGAATGAACTCTGTATCTGGTTTATGCAAACAACAGAAACACAGTCTCTTTCACTAGTTAGAAAAGCAAATGCTCGAAACCCTTTGGAAGTAATAAATACCAGAGGAATTAAATTAGGGACCAAATATTCTAATTTTAATATCAGCCCCTTCAGAAAGCACTTTAAAAAATTTGCACTATCTTCTCCTTCAAAATCAGCAGGGAAGTTGCATATACTGCATAAAATGGTTAGCTCTCCACTGTTAAATGTGAAAAGTAATTTAACATTAGCTAGATTAAAAAGAACTGAGTTTAAGAGGTTGCAACATGCAAAGTGGAAAAGAGAGGGAAAGCTGCACAACCATGGAACAATTGATTGGATCTCTAAAAGGAGGAACTTAAGATTTTTCTGCCAGAACCAATTTTTAAATAAGACTGAGGGGGGAACAAAGGCTGACATCCCACTCCAAGGAAAAAACACAATAGATAATCAGTTTATTTTGCCACCTGAGATCAGGGATGACTCTCTGCAACAGAAGGTGGTGATGTCTGACTTGAAAACACATGCTAGTTTAGAGAATAACTTTAAGTCAGAAGCAAAGGAGAATGGAACAAATTGCAGCCAAAAAGATTTTGAAAAGGGACCAAGACTAGGAAATGTATGTCCAAATAATTGGAGGTCAAAAACCTTAAAAGATTGTAGAATATTTTTGAGGAAGATCAACTATCTTGAACACAGAAATACTTTTAAGCTAAATACAATCATTTACTCTCCTGAATCTATTGACGGTGGAAGTAATCATCAGACTCATAGAGAAGAATCAAAGTGCTTTACCTTAAGATCCCATTCTGCTAGGCAAAATTCTTTTAAAAAGCAATCTAAAGAAATAGAAAATGCTAAAACAAATAGTCCTTCAACCAATAAATTTCCTGGCCAACTTGACAACAGTAAATTAAATAAATGTGTTAACTATGACAAGAATCCTGATAGTTCTGATGTTCTTAGCAAATTGAACAAAAGAAAAAGACCACCATGGAAGACCACAGAAATGTCAACAAAAAGACATAAACGACAGTCTTGCAACAGTGGACAAATGGCAAACTATTATTCAAAATCCCAACTAGGTAAGTTTTTCTCTACTTAATTTTAAAGTTTCATTGTAGGTGCCTTGAGTAAAGTATGAGATAATGGGTAGAAAAGGAACAGCTGATTTAGTTTCAATTTATTTCCAAAATATTTGGACAACCTAATTTCTTGGCACCTAGTATGAAACTCACGAAATTAGGTTCTACTAAATGTACCCATGCACTTCCCTACATCTTAATGTGTCCAGGATTTTAAGCAAATCAAAATATATTTAGTAGAGACATAGAAAGCTCCTAAACATATATCATTAATGTACAAGTTATATTATCTGTTTTTGTATTTGATCTAATATAAAATATAGAAAACAGTGTGAATGGTAAATATGCCCAAGGAGCTATCTAAAAATTAACTGCTACACTACCGGATAATATGTATTCATTGTCTTGATAAATTAATAGCTTTGAGACCATGTGGAAAGAAGTAAAGACTGTCTCTGCTAAGTTGATGAGGTCTGTAACATATATAATAATTCTAGTAAATCAATCTCACATTCACCATCAAATTGTTAATGCCCTCTGGTACTGCTTTGAGAACCATTTTAAGACTCTGCTTATTTAAACAGTGTCAAGGAACAAGATATTTTCTTCAATAAATAAGCAAACTTGTTGAATAGGTTTTTTTCAGATGAGACATTGAACTAGATTCCACAGATACAAAGATGAGGATTTCTTTCCAGAGATAATCTATAGTGTAACAAGGGAGAAAATCATATACAGATACTGTTAAGGTAATGCTAAATTTAGAATGTAAACTGAAATTACTTTAGTAAGTAATTATGTGCTTTACTCAGTTATGCTGGCCTGACTTTGGTGCCTCAGGGAGACTGTTCCCCTCAGACCCTAGCAAGATAGGATATGAACACTGTAGTTGCCAATGTAGCCAGTTCCATCTCAGCTTATTGATAGGTGCTAGACAGTTCAGGATTTGTAGAAGTATGGTAATGCTCATTTCATTGCTTCCTGGACATGCGAGAGAGTGCCAGGTTACATTTGTAAATTTAAGGCTATTTTATTGTATGGTTGCATTGTTACATTGTATATTTTAGGGGCTTATGGAGGTATTGATGGCTTTATTTTTGTTACCTTTTTAAAACTTTTTTAAAAGCTAAGAAACAATTATTAAATTTTCTATTAAAATATTAAAAGCAATAAACTCAAGTTTTAATAGGTTAGATGATTATAATGACCCCAACATTCAATTAATTGAATGACTTTAAAATGCCTATTTCAGTAATATTTAACATGCATTAATTAAAAATTTTTAACTTTGTAACATGTGACAATTAAAGCTTTAATGTTAATCAAATTAGAGTCTCCATTATGAAAGATGAATCAAATTGAAAAATAATGTCCTTTGTTTCTTGTCCTTAGGATAACTAAAAATAACATGACAAATAGCATGTCAGGAAAAAAGAGGGAAGAAGCCTGATAGTGATTAAAAAAAAAAAATTTATAATTCACCTAAAAATATATACACATATTTTTTGAAAGACTGTCATGAATGGAGTAGAAAGTGCAGTGTTTCACTTTTAATTCTTTCATTCTCATTTCATGCTGTTAGCGTTTACCAAAGGTAGTTTACAACAGAACCGTATTTTGTCCTTCTAGCTTCTTAACCATTGTATCTTCCTAAGGTATGAATATAAAATTTATATTAATATGATTCTTTATCTCACTAAATATGAGATCACCCTGGAAAAATCAGATGGAAAATGCCTCATTATTACTTTTTCAAATTAATCTCAAAATCCTTTTGTGATTTTTAAAAAAATTTAGCATTGTTGTTTTACACCTTTTCTCATTTTTAAAATTACTAGTACTATTTCCTGTTCTGCTTAAAGTTTTATTTATCTTTTACTGATAACTTTCCTTCTTTATTTAACATTCTTTTTTTTAATCAAGGACATTATTTTTACAAAGTTGTATTTATAGTAGCATTTGTTATATTTATCTGATTTTAAAATGTTTCTTAAGGTGTTATTTTTTTTCTCATTATTCTTGGTATTCCATACTTCTTAATGCCTTTTTGGAAATGACACTAAAATTCATTATCAGTTTTATATGTGTTTTTCTTCGTCATAGAGTAATTAGTGACTGGAGATTTGAGAGAGATTTTTAACAACAAGGACTTTTCTAGAAAAATTCATAAAGCAATGTATATAATGAATTAGGGAATATTTCTATTGATGAAAAGTTTTGCTTCTGCCATAAACGTCTTGTTTTTGTAGATTTCAAGATTTACTGTCTAGATATAGTTTAATACATAGGAGTTTTAAAACTTATACTTCACTACATTTGTACTGCTGTGTATCAACTGTAGACATGGAAAGGAAAGAAGAAATGCAATTCTGTCCTATTCTTAATTCAATATATACTTAATGAATGCCTACAACATGCTCTTAGATACTGTAGAAAGTTCAGAAAGTTCCCTTTCCATCTGAGTAAGAAAACAAGACTTGCATCATGTACATATATTCAGTAAATAGAGTATATTTTATGTTTTAAGTGAGATATGATATTATTAATTACATTAAGGGGATAGAATGGCTAAAGTCATGGTTTGTGTTCTCATGGAGCTTATCATTTCATAGGGGACAGTGAATAGGCAATTCCAGTAGAAAGTAGAGTACTGTGACTGGGGAGAGCACCAAGGAGGGAGGTTGAACCCAGGTTTAGAAAATTAGGCAGGGATTCTTACATAGTTACATCTAAGCTGAGATTTGAAGGATGCCGAAGTATTAGAAGTCAGGGGAGAAGTATTTCAGGAAGAGCAAACTGCATGTGGAAAATTTGGGCGACAGAACAGGCTTATAGAACTCTGAGTAATTTAATTCATATAGCTGAGGCATAAAAGAGAAATTAAGAAAGGGGCAGGGGGTGGACAGAAAAATGGCAAAAGATAAAGCTACTGAGGGAAGCATAGCCCAAATTGTGAGGCCAGCATCCGTTAATGAAAAAGTGTTTGGAGCCCTAGTGTGGCAGGAATGGAGAACAGATACATTTGATGGAGGTCTATGAGATAGAGTCAGTACATCTTAGAGAGTAGAGGAATAAAGGGTAATGTCCAGGTTTGAGCTTGAACATCTAAGTGATAGATGGTAGTAACATTCACTGAGATATAAGAGAACATTAAGAGTGTGCAGTTTTAGACGTAAGCAGTTTGAGTGGAATATCTAAGAAAAGATGTTTAGGAAGCAATCACAGTTGACCCTTGGACAATGCAGAGGTTAGGGGTGCTAACTTCCTGTGCATTAAAAAAATCTACATATAACTTTTGACTCCGCAAGAACTTAACTACCAATAACCTGTTGACCGGAAGCCTTACTGATAACATGAACAGTTAATACATATTTTCTGTTATATGTATTATATACAGTATTCTTATAATAAAGTAAGCTAGAGAAAAGATTTTATAAGAAAATCATAAGGAAGAGAAAATACATTTACAATACTGTATGTATATTTATGGGGAAAAAAATCTGCGTGTAAGTGGACCTACGCAGTTTAAACCTGTCTTATTAAGAGGTCAGCTTTGGTTAATATGTGTTTGTTTCTCAGAAAAGAGGTCTGAGCTAGAGATAAAGATTTTGGAGTCCATAAATAATTGAAACCATGAGAGTGGAATGGATTGCTCAGTGTAAAATGGGAAGAGCATAGGACCTCAGAGCCCCAAAGATATAGAGGAAAAAAAAATTGTGCACAGGGGCACATGGATTGCGTAGGTGGTTAAGTGTCCCAACTCTTGATTTTGGCTCAGGTCATGATCTCAGGGTCGTGAGATTGAGCCCTGCATCAGGCTCCATGCTCAACAGGGAGTCTGCTTGAGATTCTCTCCCTCTGCCCCTGCCCACCACTCGAGTGCACACGCGCACTCACTCTTTCTCTAAAATAAATCTTAAAAAAAAAAAAAAGTACACAAAAGGAGACTGGTGAGGGTAGTCAGGAAGTAAGAGGAAAGCCAGGAGAGTGTGGTAGAAAGGAAATGTGTTTTAAGAAGGGATAAAACAACAGTGTGAAATGTTGAAAAGAGGTTAATTAAGCCTTGAAATGTTTCCACTGAAGATAGCACAAAAGGTTATTGTAATGATTTTGGAGAGCGTAGTTTTGGTACGCAGCCAGAAATCTTATGATTGAGTTAATGCAGGAAGAGGAAATGAAGAAAATTAGCACAGAAAACTAAATGGCTCTGACTGGAGAGGAGATAGGGAGATAGTGAGAGGAAGCCCTCATGAAGACTGTTTTTTAAAAAAAAGTTTAGCTGCCAATGAGAAGCCAGTAGAGAATGAAAGGTTGAAGATACAAACAAGATGGCAAGCAGTGGAAATGGAGTGAAGCCCCAGAGTGAATTATTGGACATTATGGGCCATCATTAGATAGTTTCGGTGAGAAGAATCACTTCTCTCTTAAAACATGAGAACAGTGGAAACAATATATGGGAATGCACGTTAGTTCACAAATTCATGGGCAGAATATTGAGAATATTAGAGATATTTTCTATGAGTCCAGAGGTAATTTAAGAATAATATGGTGGGTATTGTGCAATGTAGATAACGTTTGAAATACTCTCTCAAGAAATAACGGGGTTGAACAGTTTTGTGATTTTTATCTCAGCCGCCAGAATGTAAGCTTGGAGAAAGGTGGGCCCTTAGATTTAATTGGGTTAATTGGGTTCACCAAGTGGGTATAACAAAAGGACAAAGAGATCAGGCCGAGAATTCATTCCGTGAATAGTGAGAAACTAAATAAAGTGTAATTCTAGGGAATCTTTTCTAATGATAGCACACAGTATAGATTTTTGAGGGGAAGGACAAAATGGGGTGTGTGAAAGGCTAGCTGCAAGAGATGATTTTTGAGGTGATAATGGCCTAAAATGGAGTGACTATTGAAAATAATAATATAGAACTTTTGCATATCAGTGTCTTTTGAGTTACCGAAGTAAATGTGTGCCTTTCCTAATTGATAAATATCTGGATGTAAATAAGCTTACTTTGGACACATCTAAGGAAGTTTTAAGACTAGAATAACTAATGTGGACTTGAGGTAGCTATACTCATTGTACTCATCCTAAAACATTGAATTTTGCCATAAAAATTCAGAATTCAAATTGATACTTTGAATTAGATTCTGAGCTGACTGAAAAAAAGTCAATTTGTCAGCTTCTCCTGTTTTGTCATCTATCCTCAAAAATGACTGAATACAATTTTTCCATTTAGAATTGTGGTTTTCACACAGGTATGTTAACTGATGGGTGATTTTTAATTAATAGTATACTCATTCAACTACCTAAAACTGAAACCAACCATGCATCCTCCTCTGGTCCTGCTCATGAATGGTTTACCACATTTTTTGCATCCTAACTCAAAATATCCTTTTAAATTTGTATGGTTGAGGCAAACCTTGGCACAGAATATCCTTAAACATGTTTAAATAAAATTTAGAGTTAGCATTTCTTCATGTGCTTTTATTCAGCTTCATAATTATCATTTAATGGAAGAACTATGTAGCATAGAGTAGATGATTTTCTAAATTTCATTTTGACAGAAACACATTGCTAGATGACTCGTCACCTTCATCTAGTTTGCCACACAAGCATTCCAGAGATATAGTCCAAGAAGCACTAGTCCTCCAAGATGTTCTGTGGGAAAAGGGTTCTATGGTCTAATAACTTTGGGAAATGCTCAGTCCTGTGCTTGTTGAATCACTATGCCCCATTAACATGTTAAGCATTCTTCAAACTTTATATATCATATCATATCATAGCTTTTTATGTCCCACAGTTTGGGGAACATAATTGGAAAACACTGCTCTATATAGTTTCCTGCTAGGGTTTCTTTATATTTACTGTCATATTCCCAGAAAAATGCAATGACTATAAAAACATGTTAATTTATATACTAGATTTGTTCTTGGACATAAATTAGAGTAATCAGAATTAAGTTGTAAGTGCTTTATTAACATTCACCATTAAAAGAACACTGTGGTAAATACCTATAAGCCAAAGATGATCACATTCTAATGAGTCCATTTTGTAAATTTCATTTTTGTATATTAGATTTTCATTTCATGTTAAGAAAGGAGGAGTGGTGGTAGCAGTCAATTCAGGTAGCTTTACCATAGATATTACAAACCATGAGAAAATATCTTATGAATTTAGGAAAACATATGAGATCAGTGTTTTGTCAAGTCTAAATTTCATATGACATCAGTATCTCCTCAAGTCTTAATTAACCTTACACCATCTTAATTTGGTCAGAACTGGATGAAGTGAAGATAGATATTTTAATGGAAAAATGAAAAAACTCATTGGCATATTCTTTTTTATTTGGACTTCATATTACCTCTTTACTAATTGACAGTGCCACAAGTGAAACTGTTAAAACTTTTGGTTATTTGAAGTATTCTAATGAAATCAGGAATTTTTAATAAAAATCCATTCTATTTATAATTGAGTTTCTTCCCTATCAGCATAACTTTCATAGGAACTGAGTAAGGAGAAGAGTTTTAGGTTTTGACGCATTTCTAACTCTTGCTATAATGCTTTATTAAAATATAGAAGAGCTACTTTGATAATCTCCTGTCTTGATTTTTTTTTCTTAGAGTTTTTCTTGACTATTTTATATCCTATTGCTTTGTTAACCATTACTGAGTTTTTCACAGTATTCTACTTGACTAATTACCCCACATCTTTCATGGAAAACCATCTAATTTACTCAACAAATTGGATACTTTTTCTTTTGATCTACTAGGCTTTGTGTTAGACATTAGAGTCACAGAGGAACTCGGGGAACTTATAAAAAAGTATGTCAAATTGTTTTTACTTTGGCAGCACAGTATAATTTGAAGAAAGATAATTTGATTGATTCTCCATACTAGTGGATATGGAGTACAGAACTATTTTCAAACATAAAACTAATTCTCTAAATTGGGGCACCTGGCCCATGGCCTGTTTGTAAGTAAAGTTTTATTGTAACACTCCAAGTTCACTTAGGTGTTGTCATTGCTGTTTATGCCACTGAAGCTGAATTGAGTAATTTCATAAAGCCCACAAAGCTTAAAATACTTATTACCTGGCCTTTTGTGGAAAAAAGTTTGCTGACCTGTATATATCAGTAGAATTTTGGTATGTGGCTAGAAAGTCCTTGGGTTGTTTAAAAATAGATTAAAGTTATTATATCCAGTTTATTCTGAACACCCCATCCTCTCCCTCTTCCCACACAATGCAATATATTTCTGACTTGTAGTTGTTTTGTTTTATCTGTATGGGACAAGACCTATCTTTATCCAGCAGAGTGGTGCTGGGGGAGCCATGAGTGGCAGTTTATTCTGTTTTGTAAATCTTTATTCTCTCCCTGCAGCCTCCAGACCTGTTTTGTCTATCTGAGGTAAGTCCAAGGGTCGCCCTTCTTCTCTTCCTTCACCGGTGGCTACCACCTGTTAGAAAGATTGATTTCAGTGCTTTACATTCCTTCCTCAAATGTTCTCCTTTTTTCTTCTCAATTTCTTCACTTAGGGATTCAGAATTCTTGGTTCAGCTCTCCCGGCTACCATTCCCCCCCACCCTCATTTTTCCTGGGCAGTAAACAGTTTGCAGTGGAGCTGAGCATTCTGTGATTATAATGTTAAGTCTATTGAATTCATCTGTTGTTTAATTACGTGCAGGGGGCGGGGGGGACAGAGCAGGTGTCTGAATGATTTCATCCTGCCAGGTTTTTTCTTGGTTGTTCTTGTTTAATTTTAATAAGACCTTGGCTTCTTTTTGCTACCCCACTCCCATTCCAATCCCAGGCAACCTAGACATTTCATTTGTTTTCTACTTTGTTTCTGTACATAGAAACAGAAAGCTAGATAGACCTCATTAACTTATTCTTTAAAAAATGTCTCCTGTGTGCCAGGCAATATGCTAGACATACAGGATAGGATGGGGGACAAAACCAGGTATTGTTCTGCCCTCATGGTTCAAGTTTATTAAGAGAGGCAGACATTGAGTAAGTAAGTACACAAATCTTACAAGTTCTTAATTAGTAGGTGGTATTATAAGAATTCCTTATAGGGAGATTTTATCAAGTCAGAGAAATGGGGGGGAAGACTTCTCTAAGGAAATGGCCATTGAACTGAGCTGTGAAGAGTGAGTAGGAATTAATTAGGCCAAGTAGCAAAGAACTGGGAGGGGAGGACTGACTTCCAGAAAGAAAGACTTGCATGTGGGAAAACTGCAGCATGGTATTCTTTGCAGGTAAGACAATGACTGGTGTGTCTTGAGTCAAAAGAGAAAGGAGGAGCATGATATCAGGTGTGAGGATTGAGAAGTAAATGAAGGATAGACCATGTAGATTCCCATAAGCCATGTTTATGTACTTTCAGTGGCTTCCTATTGCTCTTAGAGTAGAGATTGGATAGGGAAGATATATGACATCATCAGATTCTCCCTAGAGGATCTCTCTGACTGCCTTGTGGAAAATGAATGGTAGACTGCAAGAGTGAAGGCATAGACCGTTATGGTGGTCCAAATGAGAACTGTACTACTTTACAACAATGCTTTACAAACTTTAGTGTGCATCAGAATCACCAGGAGGGCTTATTAAAAAAGAGATGGTTGGGCTCCAAGGACCACACTTAGAGAACTATTGGTATAGAGTGTAGAGGGTTGTAGTAGAAAGAAGATGAATTCCTTACTAATATGATCATTATGTTATAAATTTCCCTCTGAACACTACTTTAGCTATATCTCACAAATTTTGCTCTGCTGTATTTTCACTCTCATTAAATTAGAACTATTTTCATATTTCCCTTGTGATTTCTTGTTTAACCCATGGATTACTTAGAGATATATTGGTCAGTTTCCAAATTTTGAGGATTTTCCAGATACTGTTACTGATTTCTAGTTTAATTCTGTTATGGTTATAAAATATACTTTGTATGATTTTAATTCTTTTGAATTTATTGAGATTTTTTATTATGGTCAAGAGCCTATCCAGATCTACTTTAATGAATGTTCTCCGTGTTATTGAAAATAATGTGTAGTCTGCTGCTGTTGGGTGGAGTCTTGTCAGTTAAGCAAGTTGATAGTGCTATTCAACTCTTTTACATCCTTCTTGAGTTTCAGTCTACTTATTCTATTTATCCTTGAGAGAGAGGTTTTGAAATCTGCAACTTTGATTCTAGATTTTCCTATTTATCCTTTCAGTTGTGGTTTTGTTTCATGTATTTTGAAGCTCTGTGATTAGGTGCATATACATTTAGAATTTTTATGTACTTTTGATGAATTTACTCCTTTTTCATATGAAATGAACCTCTTTATCTCTGGAAATATTCTTTGGTCTGAAATCATTTTTTGTCTGATATTACTATAGTCATTCCAGCTACTTTTCACTAGTTTTAGCATGGTATATCTTTTCCCACACTTTCATTCTTAATCTATATGTCTCTGTATTTGAAGTGAGTTTCTTTTAGGCAGCATACAGTTGAGGCTTGCTTTCTCACCCAATCTGACAATCTCTGCCTTTTAATAGACCATTTTCATTTCATGTGACTTGATGTGGTTGAGTTTCAGTCAGCCAACTTTGTTTTTTTTTTTTTTTTTAATTGAGGTATAACTGACATACAACATCTTAGTTTTGAGTGTACAACATAATGATTTGGTATTTGTTATGTATTGTGACGTGATCACCACAGTAAGTCTAGTTAACTTTTGTCACCATAGAATTTTTCTTGTGATGAAAACTTTTATGATCTATTCTTTTAGCAACCTTCAAATATGTAACACAGTATTATTAATTATAGTCAGCGACTGTGCTGTATGTTACATTCCCATGACTTCTTTATTTTATGACTAGAAGTTTGTACCTATTGAGCCCCTTCACCCATTTTGCCCCCGCCTCTAGCATCCACCAATCTGCTTTCTGTATTGGTGAGCTTGGTTAGTTTTTGTTATTTTTAGATTCCACATATAAGTGAAATCATCTGGTATTTGTCTTTCTCTAACTTATTTCACTTAGCATAATGCCCTCAAGGTCCATTCATGTTATTGCAAATGGCAAGATTTCCTTTTTATGGCTGGATGTGTGTGTGTGTGTGTGTGTGTGTGTGTGTGTGTGTGTGTGACAGAGAGAGAGAGAGATTCTCTTTATCCATTCATCCTTTGATAGACACAAGTTGTTTCCATATCTTGGTTATTGTAAATAATGCTGCAGTGAAAACGGGGAGGGGGGGTGCATATATCTTTTCAAGTTTACTGTTTTCATTTTTTGGATAGATATCCAGAAGTGGAATTGCTGGATCATATGGTAGTTCTATTTTTAATTTTTTGAGGAACATCCATACTATTTTCTATAGTGGGTATACCAATTTATATTCCCACTAATAGTACACAAGGTTTGCCTTTTTTCCACATCTTCACCCACACTTGTTATTTCTTATCTTTTTGATAATAGCCATCCAACTTTCTATTTTCTATTTGTCCCAGCTATTATTTACTTCCTTTTTTCTCTTTTCTTGCCTTCTTTTGGATAAGCTGAGTGTATTTTATTATTCTATTTACTCTCTTAATTGTTTTTTTAAGAAGTACTTGCTGTCAAGTTTACCCTATATATCAACTTACCAGTAACTCCCTTCAGATAATGTTACACCACTTCATGTATAGTCTAAGAACTTTACAGTACATTTGCATTTCCTCCCTCCAAGCCTTTGTGCTATTATTATTGTCATACATTTTGCTTCTATAAATGTTATAATCTTCCCAATATGTTGTTACTGTTTTTCCTTTGCACAGTTGTTCAAAGAGATTTTTAAAATAGGAAAAGTATTTTCCCCATGAATTTTCCATTTCTGGTACTTTTCATTCTTTTGTACAAATCCAGGCTTCTATCTGATATTATTTTACTTCTGCCTGAATAACTTCCTTTAGCATTTCTTGTAGTGTGGGTTTGCTCTTTATTAATTCACTCAGCCCTGCCTTTTTGTCTGAAAAAGTCTTATTTCACTTTTTTTCCCCCCACTTCTGTTTTTGAAAAGATATTTTAGCTGGATATGAAATTCAGATTTGACCATATGTTTCTTTTAGTACTTTGAACCTGTTGCTCCACTGCCTTCCAGATTTTGAAGATAAGTCTGCTGTCATTCTTCTTTTTGCTACTCTGTATGTACTGGATTTTTTTTTCCTCCAGTTGCTTATAAGATTTTATCAGTGGTTATCAGCAATTTGATTATAAATGGGTTTGGCATTGTTGCCTTCATGTTTTTTTCTATTTGGAGTTTTTTGAACTAGTTGGATATGGGGGTTTAGTTTTTATCACATTTGGAAATCTTTTAGCTATATTTTCTTGAAATATGTTTCTATCTCTCTTGTCACTACTCTCCTTTTGGGATTCCAATCACATTTATTTTGCCGCATAGAACACTGATACCTGTTCATTTTTCTACATTTTTTTCTCTGTTTCATTTTGGATTATGCTATTTCATGTTTTTAAGTTTGATAAACTCTTCTTTGGATTGTCTAATCTGCTGTTAGTAACAGCCAGGATATTTTCATTTCAGAAATTATATTTTCATCTCCAGAGATTTAAATTTAGTCTTCTGGGGCACCTGGGTGGCTCCGCTGGTTAAGTGTCTGCCTTCGGCTCAGGTCATGAGCCCAGGGTCCTAGGATCGAGCCCCATGTTGGTCTCCCTGCTCAGCAGGGAACCTGCTTCTCCCTCTCCCCTCTGCTGGTGCTCTCTCTCTCTTGCTATGTCTCTCTCTCTCACAAATAAAGAAATAAAATCCTTTTAATAAATAAATAAATTTAGTCTTCTTTGTATTTACTATATTTCTCCTCATGCTTATGCTTTCCTCAGCTTCTTGAAAGTACTTGCACTAATAATCCTTGTGTGCTAATTTTACATTGTGTGCTATCAGTTCCTACTGATTGATTTTTCTCCTCATTTTGGATCATATTTTCCTGTTTTTTGCATGCCTGGTAATTTTGGATTGGATGCTGGACATTGTCGATTTTACCTTGTATGCTGGGGTTTTTTTGTTTTGTTTTTCCAGTGTCTTCAATGTTTTGTGGCTCTGTTCTGAGACACTATTAACTCATTAAGAAAACTTTATTGTTTCAAATCTTGCTTTTGGGCATTGATAGGCAGAGTTGGAACAGCCTTTGGTCTAGGACAGTGGTTCTCAACTGGGGATGACCTGCAGAGGATATTTGAGGATGTATAGAGACATTTTGGATTGTCATACTTAGTGGGTAGAGGCCAGAGATGCTGCTAAACATTCTACAGTGCATAATAAGACAGCTCCTCACAATAAAGAATCACTTGGCCCCAAATGTCAGTAGTGCTAATTTTACCCCACTAGTGAGGCACTACCAATAATTATTTACTGTCATATGTGTCAGGGGGTCTTTCCGTTCTTGCTGGTGGGAACACAAATTATATCCAGTCCTGTATGGCCTCTAGCAATTTTCCGCCTGGTCCTTTTCAGTGGTCTTTTTCACAGATTTGGGAAACATTTATCATGCACTGATCAGTATTTATCTACATATTCGAGGGAAGCCAGTGCAGATCTCTGCCCCACAGATTCTGGTTGCTTTGGTCTCCCTCAGCAACAAACTGTCCTCTCATCTCAGGAAGATCTCCAAGCTCCTTTTGGTCCCTCTCTTGAAACTGCAGGCTGGAAATTCTTCAGGCAGTAAGCCAGAGCAATTTTTATGACTTCCCTCCTTTGTTCCCTTCTTTCAGGGATCACAGTCACCCGGTACTTTCTTTCATCCATTGTCTTAAAAATATTTCAGAGGCACATGGGTGGCTCCGTCAGTTAAGCATCTGGCTCTCAATTTCAGCTCAGGTCTTGATGTCAGGGTCGTGCGTTCAAGCCCCACATTGGGCTCCATGCTGGATGTGGAGCCTACTATATATATTGCTTATATTTTTGTCTATTTTTTAAGTTGTTTAAAGTGAGAGGGTAAATCTGATTCCTGTTACTTCATCATAGCCAGAAGCAGAAGTCCTAGATTTATTCTTTTGACAGATATTTATCCAGTTTCTATATGCAGGGTACTGGAAATAATATGTTGAACAAGACCAATATGTTGTACTCTGTCATCAAGCTCGTATTTTAATGGGAGGGAGGAAAAACATAAGCAATTGTAAGTTCTGTGTTAATGAAATTAGATGATCTAAAGAGTTTCTAGTGGTAATAACTTTAGGTTGAGTACTCAGGGAAATCCTTTTTGAAGAAGTAATGTGGTGAGCAGTGGGAGGATTTGAGATGTCTGAGATGTCATTGATAACTGAAACTGAGTATGGATGAGAACCCCTAAAGAAAGATTATAGAAGAAGAAAAGGAAGCCTGGGACTTAGGCTTGAGAAATTCCAAGCCATCCAAGAGGAGGATGACTTGCAGTGAAGGGAAGAGGAAGAAGAAAGCCAATATTGTGTTTTGTCTCAAAAGCCAAAAAAAAAAAGTGAGTTTCAAGAAAGAGGTTTACTCTTCTCAGGCTGCCATCACAAAATACTGTAGACTGCGTGTCTTTTTTTTTTAAAGATTTTTTTAAATTTATTTATTTGACGGAGAGATAGCACAAGTAGGCAGAGTGGCAGGCAGAGGGAAAGGGAGAAGCAGGCTCTCTGCTGAGCAGGGAGCCCAATGCGGGGCTCGATCCCAGGACCCCGGGATCATGACCTGAGCTGAAGGCAGCCGCTTAACCGACTGAGCCACCCAGGCACCCCTAGACTGCGTGTCTTAATGACAGAGATTTGTTTTCTCACAGTTCTGGAGGCTGGAAAGTCCAAGATCAAGGTCTGGAGGGTTCAGTTTCTGGTGGGTCTCTATTGCTGGTTTGCAAATGGCTACCTTCCCATTCTGTGGTATCTTCTTCTCTTCTTATGGAGACAACAAGGCCATCAGATTAGGGCTCCACCCTGTAACCTTATTTTACCTTAGTTACCTCCTAAAGGCCCTATATCTCTTAATATAGGGGGTTAGAACTTCAGCATATAAAACAGGGAGGTACACAGTTCAGTCTATAGCAGAGGAAATGACCAATAGTGTTTAATGTTCTTAGGAAGGCAAAAAAGTTGAAAATTAAAGATCATTCATCAGACTTATCAATTCATTGGTGACTTTAGTAAGTGCTGTTTTCATGGAGTGAAAGACCTGGAAGCCAGATTGGAGTAGGTTAAGAATAAGAGAGAAGAAAATGGTGATAGCAAGTATAGGATAACTCATTAAAATAACCTAGCCCTAAAAATGTTATTTTGAGGAAAATAAAAGATTGAGTGAAGTTTTGTTTTGTTTTTGTTTTTAGGAATGAGAGACCTTGCACTTGTTTGTTTTTATTTTTAAGGAATGAGAGACCTTGCACATCATGGTGAGGAGAAGACATGTTCTAGTATTTATCTATTGCCACAACAGTGCTACCTTACAAACCACCCCAAAACTTACTCCCTTAAGTAAATTAAGCACTTATTTCACTCCTGTATCTCTGACTGGCAAATAAGGCTAAGAGGTTCTTTTGGCTTTGGCTGGGTTCCCTCACATGCCTTGTACTAGCTAGCTATCAGGTGAGCCAGGTTAGCCCCTCTCTGCGTCTCACATCCATCCAGCAGGCCAGCCCAGGCATTGTTCTCATGGCAAAAACAGAGATACACAAGGGGGCATAAGTGCCCAAGTAGTTTCTCAAGCTTCAGCTTGCACTGGCCTCAGCCAGTTTAGAGTTCATACTTGCTAACATCCTGTTGGCCAAAGCAAGTCACATGGGTGAGGCTAGAATGAGAGGACATTGCAAAATAATAGGGCAAAGAGATGAATATAGGGAGGGGTGAAGAATTTGGGCTGTAGATGCAGCTATATTAAAAAAAAAAAAAGGAAGGGATCATTGATTATGATCATTGATTATAATCATTTTTAAGTTCCTCAGAAGGCAAATGGGAACAGGATCCAAAATCTTTCTAAGGGCTGTCAGGTTCCACACTCTTTCACAGTTAGTCGGTTGGCATTATTTTAGATCAATAACTTGCTAAGTGTTTTTAATTTAGTACTAAAATTTCCTATTTTTATAAATGTATGTGAGTCACATTTGTGTTTATTGAATATCTGAATACCTATTATATTTAAGATACTGCTTTAGGCACAGTTGCATTATACTAATTTAATATACAAGTTAATTAAGAAATTCAGGTAAATTCTTTTTGGCCCTACCTGGCCAATGATCACTTGTAAATCACATAGCACTGCAAACTGTTCATTGATTTCTGAAGAGAATTGGTTTTGTGCCTTTAATCGGACTATAATTTCCTTTATTCCATCCAACTAAAAATTCAGGTAGATATCCTATTTCTCAGGAGAAACTATTCTTTTTATTCTAGATGTTTTCTTAATCTTTATGGTTTGCTCTAATAATCATGATAGCACTTACTAGTTAAGCACATACTATGCTAATCTTTATATTAAAAAAAGTAGTTCTTCTGAAATTGTTTGGAGTAAACTGCAAATCTGCGATTCTAATCCAAAAATATGAGACTTCAAAGTCTTACTCTTAACCACCAGGTTCTTCTGTTCCTCCAAATAACCACATCAAATAATCAAAAGCAAGTCAGAAAAAATGTCCGACTTAAAATCTACCACTTAATCTGCCAGGGCCCTTAAATTCACCAGTATCCTACGAAAGAGAAATTTTTCTCTTGAGATAAATTAAGTCTTTAAAAACAAAAAACCTGTATAACCTAACTCTTACAGAGTTTGCCAACAAGAGAAAGGATTTACGTTAGACATCATGTTCCACTGGTAGACCATGTGTAACTGGCTAGATCCCTATGGCTCTTTCATTTGAATCCTCCTCCCCTTTAAAGCCCAGAGATTTAAAATTAAATGGCTGTACTAGTGCAAAAACAAATCATACACATATCTGTCATCCTGTATCCCCACATGTGTACCTTTTGACTTTTTGTTAGTAGTACTAATATTAACATTTATCGAGTCCTTACTATGTGTCCAGCCAGGCATTTTACATGCATTCTCTATACCAACTGCTTTGTTTACATAAACTCATGTAATAATCGCATTACCCTTAAGAGGTGGGTACTCTCATTATCTTCACTTTTCAGTTAAATTGAAGCTTAGAGGTTAAGGAATGTACACTTAGCAGGTGAGTGATTTAATTCGGAATCAAAACTTAGGCTCTATGAAAGCTTCCCTCTGTCCCAATTTACTAAAATCCTTTAGTAAAGAATTTACTTTAGACCTATTTCAAATATTTTTTCCCCAACCTCCCCACTGCTGGGATTAATTTCCCTTCTCTGTAATCCCTTAGTCTTCAGTTACCTCTTCTATATCTATTTATAATAAAATAAATATATTTATTTTGATAATTTATGAATACTTCTCCCTTCTGCCTCCTTACCAAGCTGCAAAACCCTTGAAGACAGACACCATCACAGTATTTTATATTCTAAATACATTAGGTAGGTGTTGGTTAAGGATTTGAGGGAAGAATGAGTGAATACTAACTTTGGTAACCAGCCGACCTGGCTTATAAATGCATGCCAGCTCGTCATAGAACTGAAACACTTTGATAGATGGCGAAGTCCTTGGTATTGGCCTCTGGGAACCCTGGAATTATCAAATTTAGAGTCCACTAGACCAAGGATTTCATTTTTATAACTTCTTACTACATCAAAACCATGGGAATATGCTTGTTGACTTCATAAATGTTCTCTGATCCAGTTTACACATTTAACAACCCTATTGTGGTATTTGGATAGACTTGTGGAGAATCAGGCTCAAGGGTATAGCTATAATAGCTATTCAGTAAATTTTCACAACATAAGATGACGCTATTGCCAGAGGAAATAAACCAGTCATTCAGAATTTGGAGTTAAATAGATGAGTTCAAATTCGATAGTTTCGGGTACTTTATAGTAACTATTCACATTCTAAATCCTATACCAGATTTGTTTATCCGTGCATACAGCTGACTTTTCTCCCTTTGAAAAGATGAACTTATGTTTCTTAAAACCTTTAACCTAAACAATACTCTTATGGTAGGGGAGCCTTGGTGGCTCAGTCAGTTGAGTGTCCGACTCTTGATTTTGGCTCAGGTCATGATCTCAGGGTTGTGGGATCGAGCCCTGCATGGGGCTCCGAGATCAGCGAGGAGTCTGCTTGAGATTCTTTCTCTCTCCCCCTCCCTCTCCCTCTGGCCTTCCCCACAGCTTTCTCTCTCTAAAATAAATCTTTAAAAAAAAAAAAATACTCTTATGATAGCTCTCAAAAAACATGTCTGTGCCCTAACATATTTTCTTTTTTTTATCTTGAGAAATTGAAAGATATGACTACTACTTATTTAGTTAAATATGAGGAAACTTCATGCTCTACATATATAATTTCCTAGATACGGTTGTGGCTGTAGCCCTTCAGAATGTCTGTCTGTCTGAAATCTGTAGACGAGGCACTTATCATATGTTAAGTATTCTGAAGAAATAGATAAATGGGTATTAACATAAAGGGAGAATCATGACAGAATTACAGCCCAAGAGTTAGTATGCAGGATAGGGTAATAAATCCTAGACTCTGAACTTGCATTTATTAGTTGAGTGAACCTTAATGCATCATTTTACTTCTTTGAGCCTCAGTGGTGGTTTTTGGAATTGAATGCAATATTATCGGAAAGATTTTTAGCATAGTGCCTAGCATGTAGCAACTGCTCTAGAAATGATCTTTTCAGAACTGTCTTGCTCACACTAAAATTTGTTTCCTGCGATTTGGCTAGCTTACATTAAAGTTTATTGTCTCTATGACAGAAATGAACTATCCCATATCTCTGGTAATAAGTAAAACAAGTGTGAATTATTACGGCTAGATATATTAAAATTTTTTTGTTAGAATTATCAGTAATCATTTTTTAAAATATTTTTTAAAGATTTTATGTATTCGTGAGCTCATGAGCAGAGAGGGAGAGAGAGAATCTCAAGTAGACTGGGCGCCAAGCACATAGCCCAATGTGGGGCTTGATCTCAAGACCCCAAGATCATGACCTGAGCCAAAATCAAGAGTTGGCCACCTAACCCTCTGAGCCACCCAGGCACCCCAGTAATCATTAATTTAAATCACACATTGTAACTGTTTGGATTTCCATGACCCACAAAAGATTTTCATCTTTTATACTTCCCAAATGCACATATTCTTGTAAACCTCCATTCACATTCTGGAGAGACGTTCTACCTTACTTAGGGTGGATGAAATTACAGAAGTATTGAAAATAGGCTTGTATGTCCAGATGATCATTTCAGTGCCCCTTCCTTGTCCTCATTCACTCCTCACCTACCGTCTGTCTCGGTTGCTAGTTTGATAGAAGAGGCCTTAGGGTGAGTACCTCTCTTCCAGCTTTGTCCCCCATTCACCAAAAGACACAGTGTTAAATTAAACCTTTGCATTTGTCGACAGCTCCGTATGGTTTTTAAATCATGTTAAATGGCTCTCATTAAATCATTCAGAAATGTAACGGTAAACAGGATGATGTTTCATTTTTTTTGAGAGGGAGAGAGAGAATCTCAAGCAGGCTTCATGCCCAGCACAGAGTCCAACGCGGGGCTCAATCTTACAACCCTGAGATCATGACCTGAGCCAAAATCAAGAGTCGGATGCTTAACTGACTGAGCCCCCCAAGCGCCCCTCAATATCTTTTTTTAAAGATGAGAAAAGGAGAATGAAAGAGACTAAGGTTACTTGTCCAAGGTCATAAGGCTGATGATTGATCTTCTCAGAACTGGGACTCAAGTCTTTATGTTCCTCTCCCCAGTTCTTTATACACTGTCACTGAGCTTTCAGTAGAATCCTTGATATGGATATATAAAGCCACTTGATCTGATAAGTTTAAATGCTGCTGCTTCAACTTTCTAATCATACGTAAGGCAAAGAAGCCATGAAATAAAAGACTGCTACATTTGATGATCCAAAATTTAGAATGGATTCATGACAAAATCACCATAAGCAGATACAAACACTAATGAACTAGGCCGCGTAGGGAGGGGAGTGGGATTGTAAATCACATAGAACAGAGCACCAATCTTAACTACATATCAATATGAAAATAAGCTGAACCTTCCTCATAAGAGAAATGCAAATTAAACAATGAAATATCATTTTTTGACCTATCATTTTTTTCAAAGATCCGTTTTATTATACATTATTGGTAAGAAAATGAAAGACATTTGCACACGTTGTTGGCAAGAGCGTAAAATGGTACGTAATCCATGAAGGATATTTTGGTAATATCTATCAGAACTTTAAAAGCACCTTGTGACTCAATTTATCCTATTCCTAGACATCAACCCTATAGATACAGTTGAATACACAGACACATACAAGAGTATTCAACTTAATTTTTAAAAACATACAAAATAAAGAGTTTAAAAAGTACATCAAGAAAATTTGAGGGGGTACCTGGCTAGCTCTGTCAGTAGAGCTTGGGACTCTTCATCTTGTGATCGTGAGTTCAAGCCCCATATTGGGTGTAGAGATTACTTTAAAAAAAAAAAAAAAAGTTGAGGAATATTTAATCTTTCACTTGGTACAAATATGTATGATTGTACTACAAATTCCTGACATTAAACCTAACTAGTCAATTTTGCAACTTCCAAATATAAAGGATTATTTGTTAAAAATTCTAGATTGCAAATTCTTTGAAAGCATGCACTGTGTATGCTCCCTCATCTTTGTACCTCAGAGGTGCTTTCTAGTGGGTACCCAATGTTAAATAATTTGGTACAGAAAATGGAATTGAGAAGTGCTTTGGTTATTACTAGATTACTTAAGAGATCCAGGTTCTTATATTAGTCCACGTACATCTGATTGGAACACTCTGAGAAAAGAAGTTTATTTTTCTATTTTCCTATACCTTAGTTTCCCCATCTTAAAAAAGGGGTGGGTGGGTGGTGTCTAGAAAGGTCCCTTCTAGCTCTATTGTTCTAATGCCTCTGTTTCTAGCACTTGAAGATAGCTATATTCTTCTACTCTTAGTATTCTATAGATTAGTAGCCCCAAACTTTGCACACTGAGTTTTAAGTGTATATTTATGAATTAAGTATGTCAATCTGTGTACTAGTACTAACATATTTCTTTTAAAACTGGAATTTTCTTCCCATGCATGTGTATAGTTTGTGCACTCCTGGAGTTTGTGTACCCAAATTTGGAGTACACTCTCTAGAAAAGTAACTTTAATGTTTTTGAAGGTCTTAAAAAGAACAATGTAGTTATTAAAGTATTATTCTCTGATGAATATACCTTTGTCAATCAAACAGCAAAAATCGGGGTCTTTTAGGTTTTTTTTAGCAAAAATTGTTTTTATCATCATTTGTTGCTTCATGCCATCATCTTCTTTTGGCATTGATACTTGATCTACCAAGCTATCTTAATAAATATATTTGTATTTTTATAGCTTGCCTTAGAGTTTCTCAAAGAGGTATATATACAAATAATACAAATACGAAGGCTAGCAGTCCTTGGAAGAAGGAAAAACATTACTGCTTTATCTGAGCTTTGCTAACTTGAAAAACAAAAAATCTTGAGGTCCATGAGGCCATCAGTCTAATAATAGTAACCGATGCAAATATTTTCAAAAATCAGTTAAGATTTCTGATATGAATGAGAATATTGTATTTTGGATCTCTTTGTCATTTATCAGGCCATGACCTACTTTAAATATATTCTTATGTATTCACCTCTGTTTTTTGGCTTTTTAAGTGATTTTCTATTTTTGATGAGTAACCTTTGAAGCTACTTGTAGTTTGTCATTTTGCTTCATATCTATGAAGCTGAAACTATGTTATTCAGTGAAACTGGGACCATTTGCCTGGGGAGAACTCAGTGGCAACATGATAGCCATTGAAATATGCTATAACAGGTTAAATCTCTCTGGTTTATTGAATGGCAAATGAGTCCGTTTTTGACGTTGCAAGGAAAGATCAGGAAAATGCTACTGAGGTCTGGAGGAAGCTGCCGCTTGTAACAAGTCACTTAAATACTACATGCCTATTTCCTCTTCACTAATAGAAAGAATCCTAGATCTGTCATTGGAGAAAGGTTAGGAATGATGTAGTCCAACCAAACTAATCAGTTAAGCATCAAATGAGCTACTGTACAGCAAGCTATTAGTTTATAAACATAAGGATTCACATCTGAAAATGTGAATAGACTATCATGAATATTATTTAAGATTCAGGACTACATGTCCATTACATGTGGACTAGCTACCCTTTGGACTCTTAAGTTTCTGTTTCTAAAGATTCTCATCAGAGAGCTAGTAGACAAGCATAAGGGAAAGAGGAAGGACCGTATTCCAATTCGTTGGGTGACTCTATAACTTCAGACATATTTGTACTTGAGTCTAAGACTCACTTTTATTGTTTATCATCAGGTTAAGTATACCAACCTTGCTTGGTTGTTATGAAATTTAAATGAGATAATACATGTGAATGTGCCTAGAACATGGTAGACTTTCAAACAAAGGTTAATTCCTTCTTGTCTCAAAGTGGCTCTGATCCTGGTAAGTTAAAGGACAAATGAGAAGGGTTGAATCCTGCCAAGTTCAGTAGGTTAAATGTCATGAGTATACTTATGGAATCCACATACACAGTGGTTTTGTTGTCCAGCGCTATCTGGGTGACGTCTTAAGTACCTGGCTATATGTAATGTATTCAGTTCAGTAAGGAGGCTGGAGCTAAGAAACAGAACAAAACTCTTGTACTTTCAGGGTAATAAAATGCCCTATCTACTCTGTTTAGAGGTCCAAACAATAAAAATGACTGAATTTTCTTTTACAAGTTGATAATTTCTTTGAAGTTAAACTAAAATGCTTTGCACTTTTTTTTCCAGCATGCTACAAATGAAAACTGATGAGAAATTGAATTTGTCCGATGGGAATACAGCAAGTTGCCCTTTGAGCCCCATTAAGATGTGCCTTAATCGTCCCATTGAATGGAATCTGAATTTGACAGCAGCATCTCTAGCGAGCTGTACAGTTCACAACCAAAACCTCAAAAGTGAAGAGAAATAGATTGCAGTTCTTCTTGCACTATCCTTATTTTGTACATCAGTATTCTTTCTGCATTTATCAATTGATCTTGAAATATTTCTAGTCCTGTGATGTCTTTATATTAAATGTAATCATTAGCATTAATCATTTGGATTATATTCTTTGTATGTTTTTTTACGTTTTACACCGGACCGTTGTGGAATTTTGCAGTACAAATGGATTTTGATGTTTCTCTTTTTAAAGGTATTTTGTGAATTTTTTTATGCCCTAAGTTTAAATACATAATTGTCCCCGGTTTTATTTCTGTGCACAAAGTTTTAATATATACTGCATTATGTGATTTAGAAGGCTAGTATTGTAAAGATTTGTGATGACCTGACCATGAACAGTTGTATAATAGGTGGATACCAACTACCTCGAAGCAAACTGGTAAAAGGCAAAGGTATCTCTTAGAAGTATATCTATCTCTTTCAAAGTTATATATGTATAGAAAAATTGATCATAGTTTATCACCAAGTAGCATGTTTTCATTCATAGAATTTGAGCTGATCAGTTCTTTCTCTGTACTTTTAAACCTATAAAATCTGTGGGCTGTAAGATCAGTGGCACAATTGCATGTTTTACTCTTCAGCAAAGCTGTGCCTCTTGCAGACAAGAATACTGTTTGGTGTAAGTTACCAGTTTTGAATGAAAAAATGGTAAATGGATTTACATCTATTGATTTTATTGTATTTTAGCCATTTAAGTGTAAAATGTCTTTTAAAATCAGGATAAAATTCCTTACCTTTAACTATAATAGTGCAAAAGCATAGCTTCAGCAATGGCTACATGATTGTGTCTAAAACTTGAATAGTAAGAATACTAAAGGTTTGGTGCTTAAATTTATTTTTCCCATGCCAGAGAAAAAAAGCTCTGGTATGGTGGTCCATGGAAGTATATAAGAACATGGCTCCTTCCCTTTGGATAGCCTGGCTGTGGGGTAAATGGGATTTAGTCTATGGTGTTTCTAAACACTTTTCCTTATAGCACATTCTGTGTACACTTTAAGTCCTATTTCTCCCTATCCCTCACCCCAAAAAATTATTTTTAAAGTGACAGGGATTTAACAAAATAAGACTTACATAAGGAATTTGAAGCACAGGAAGACACAGAGCCAACAGAATGAAAAACAATCATCTATTTTTTATTGTTTTTACGACCACATCTGCCTTTTCCTTTTGCTTAATAAGCATTCTTACTTTGTAACTTTCAGACTCCTTTTATATTTCTGAGTTTTATAAAGCACATATATGTATGTAATATAGCAATTTGGTTCTAAAAAGCACAACGATTTTAATTTAGCTCTATCTTAGAACATCACCTTAAATGAATGGCCTAAATAAACCTTAAAAAGCACAATTATTAATAAAACAGATCCAATGTTAGGACATTTCTATTCTGGATAATAAAGAGAAAAGGTAATCAGAGGGATAAGAAAACATGTTTTGCTGGGTGTTGCAGACGGAAAGAGGACTGAGTTCATACTCCGTTCCACAACTGAGGCAAGTGCCAATTTGGGAAGAAAAATGAGATTGACAATGAAGAAACAGTGCTCATAAACTAGTATATAAAGGACTTCCTGTCATGCTTTTCCTACTAGAATTGTCTTTTATTATCCACAGTATTTATTTTGTTATGCCAAAAACGTAGAAAGCAACTCCATAATTAGCATGTGTAAGTGTGGGCACCTGCCTGGCTCAGTCAGTAGAGAGAGCATGTGACTCTGGATCTTGGGGCATGAGTTCGAGCCCCATACTGGGTGTAGAGATTACTTAAAAAAAAAAAAAGTACATGTGAACATCTCCTAACCCAAGAAACGCCATCAGAAACATAAGAAAACTAGAGCTCTCATATGCAAATATTGTAAGAAGAGAAATTATTATCCATTCAGATAGCATTACCAAAATGTTTTTAGTGTAAGAATCACAAAATTATCAAAATAACTGTTCAGCTTAGATGCTGGGAACTTTGGAGTCATTGTAGTAGTCCTCCTCCCTGAAGGAAAAGAAAGCAAGCTCCTTTCTAGCCAGTTTGTGGTACTTCATTTGCCCTTGAGATGTCCCTTTTTAAATGTGTTCTGAAGTGTTCTCATCTGTGTTGGATGTGCCCCATCTAAATCATAAGCTTCTCAAATGCAAGCTACTAGCTAGTTACACTGAGAAGCTGTCCAGAACGCCATATACTAAATGTGAGAGTTCACGCATCACCTGAGAAGCCGATTTGCAAAGCAGGTTCCTAGGCCCACCTTAGACGCTGGTTACACCCCCGGGTCCGCTGCGGGCTTCTGTGGAGCGCCAGCCAGGTGCTGTCCTAATGTTTCAGTAAAGGCCAAAGCAACATGGAGTCACACAGCACAAAGTCCTACAAGCTATCAGGCATTTTCTGATTTTGATACAAGGGTAACTTTATTAAAGCAGAAAACTGAACATAATTTTAAAGGACATGGTTAAAAGGACTTCACCTCCATCATCTCTTCTAACTTGTATCTTCATTGAGAAACTCTGCAAGGTTAAGTTTACTTTTTTCTAGTGCTGCTGTTTTGGCTCGTCTTGGCAATCTCATCTTCATTTCTGATTCTGGCTCTGGAATTTCAGGGTCACTAAATGGATGTTGAAAATACACCAATTTAAATACAAGCTTTAAAACAAGTTTATTTATCAATAAAACTTTGTTTCTGTCATTTTATCAGTGTGTAATTGATATCCTGATTTTACTAAGTTTTTAAAACTAAAACCAAAAAAGACTTATTGGCTATCCTGCCAAGTAAATCATGGAAAACCTAGCTAATTGCTTTTTATTTCTATATGGAACCTGGTATTATAAGGAAAAACAACATTTTGTAATGAAGTGATTAAACAGGAAAACTGCCCAAAAGAATTTTGGAGGACAACACAAAGTGAAAAAACATCTTACATTCTCTTAATTTAGGTAATACATTCTTAAAACACTCTGTAAACAGCAGGTTTCCAAAAAACATTTTAAATTTAGTCAAAACTTAACCTAAAGCTATATACTGAAAATACACACATTACAATTTTACCAATAGATGAACACAAGGCAACTACAAACTTTCAGCTTACGACAGTGGCTTAATTGGCAGAATCTAAAAATAAACACTACACGACAAATATATATAATTTACAATGATAGAGTAATCCTGCTTATAAATGCCAAGAACCCAAATCTAAATCCTTTAAGAGTTTGCTAATTCAAGATCGGAGAGCCATACACACAATCATGTAGTTAGAAGCACACATGGATATATAAACTGAAAGGACATATTAAAGATGACCACCTAAGACTACGGGCCATCCCAGTAGGAAAAGCACACAAGACATGGGACGTCAAATGCTCTTGATAATGGAATTCTAGACTATATATATCCAAGACCTTGCGATTTACAGTTTTCACTGAGTATCTTATACATACTGAGTTCTCTCCTTCACAGTGTTAGCAAACTACAATTTCTTTTCTACTCCTAGACCAAAAAAAACCCAAAAAAACACCACATCCATTTTCTAGATGTACATGGCATACCTTTCAGAGTCAACCTCCACAGTCTGACGTCTCCTGTTCATCCTAGCTGAAGCTGTCACTTTTCTCCGTCCTTCAAAACAGTATATAATTCATTATCAAAATTTATTCTCAATTGCTTACTGTTTCTATTTTCTGACCTACCCAAATCCTTCATTTTCCCTCTGCAACAAATTTCTTCCTAGTTTCCAGCCATTTATTCTTTTGTAAGCTTGGGTAATAGGCAAAGGAAAATATGGAAATCAAATTATAAGGAGGCAAATTTTAGTTAAATATATTTGGGAGAAAGAAGAATGTGAAAAACATGCTATGTAAAGAGAAGTACTTCTGCTATAGCACATGACCTGTGGAGAAACTAATGAAAATTAAGGGGAGAAAAGTGGGGTATGCCCATCAGCAGACCCGGGAGAGAGAGAACTTTAATCAGTAAGGTAATGGCTTCTTACAAAATATTCAAATGTATACATGGCCAATTCAAGTATGTGTTATAAAACATTTTTCAGTATAAAAACTAGACCTTCTAACAATATGCTGAAGGTTGCAAAAATTCTACTTGCTAGAAACTTCCAAGGTTAAGAAGATAAAGTTTAGCCCATGATGCTCCCTCATTTATGATAAGAATCTGATCAAATTGCTCAGTATGAACATTTGGTTGAAATTTATATACCCTATTTATTATTCATGTGAGACTTAACTGTTTTTCTCCACAACCTTACATATTTGCTCATAATGCAGCTAGCCCCAAGAAAACATCCAACAATATGGGACTAATTTGGAACAATACCCAACAATAAGCATGTAAATAAGTGATTGGCTACAAAAATATTATGGCCAGATTCCATTTAGAAAAAAATTAAATCTGCATAGGGCCTCAAAATTGTTTTTTAAGAATTGAAATAATGGTTGGCTCGTGGGTGGGATGATTAGCGTTCTTTATATTAGTTTGCTTGCATGTATTTTCTGATTCTTCTGTAATAAGCATGAACTGCTTTTGTAATAATAATAAAACAATAAAAAGATGTTGAATTTCAGATTTTTTTCCAAGTGATCCCCTAATTGTCAACATTTTCTTTATTCCAACAAATCCCCTATTGTTGGATACCCCTTGGGAAATAAATGATGTTGAAAAATTATGAAATAAAATGGGAAAAAGGAAAACAGAAGCCCAGACAAGTACTACAGGGATAAAAGGTTTTCAAAAGTGCTTAATCATATAAACGACAGAATATAACCAGCTAATAATAGAAAATCATCATTGATCTGATAAAAAAAATCTTAATTTAACCCAAATAGTCCTTTACAATATGATACATTGCATCGTAACTCTTTCAATCAAAAGCACTTGGAGCAACACTGGTATTAGAATCTTTTAGACACAAAGCAAAACCTAATATCAGCTGTAAGAACTGAAAATAAAGGATACCTGAGACATTTAAAAATCTTTATCAACAAGGAAACTTGCAAAGTGAGTATTTCATTGGAAAACAAAATTGAAAAGTTTTATTATAAAGATCCATATACTACCTCTGTTAGTCTTTTGCTGAGTGGATTTTGATGCTCGGGTTGCTTTTACATCCCTGAGAGGAGTTTTATATGCTTCTTTACTTTTTTCTATTAAAGGAAATGACACAACAATGTAAATTTTAAAAAGCTTCATTAAATATTTTAAATGGTCTTTCCAAGTCAATTTTTCATAAAACAGAAATGACACCAGTACCATTAGCAGCTATTGAAAATTATCATAAATCAGTGTTCCAAAAAACGTGAATACTGGAAAGCAAACGAAATCTAAGACAGTATGCATGGTCATATGGTGAAAAATGTACACATAAAAAAAACTACGAAAGTGGAATAAACACTTATCAGTAATACACTTTCCGAGGGAATTAATTAGAAACATTTTTCTTTCATTTCTGAAATCCAAACACATGTTAGAGGAGAAAAAAAAAGTGCCTCTTTAAGATGCAAAGGACAGAATCTTACAAATACTCAGGTTAGTATGTTATTACCATCTTCAATTTGAAAAGCAGTCATAGTCATGTTGGCATCCTGTGCTGCTACCGCTTGGTCATCATACTCTTTATTTCCTTTTTCTAACTGAATCTTGATTTTCTCCAGAGCTCTCAGACATGTCCTATCTTTTACTTGCTATAATAGAAAACATCATTAATGTTTTTTAATGCAGCATTTTCTAATCTTCTTTCAGAAAAGCTATATATGGGTATCAAGATGTTTAAAAACATTTAAAAAATTCTATTAAATTTATGAAGGAAATATTTACTTCAAATAAGCAGACACAATTTGCCGACATATGTATAATTTAATACAACCATGTAATGTATTTAATACAATAATTTAATACAACCATGTAAATTCTACTTTAATAAAAAATTTGTTCACAGTAATTTATATACAGAGTAATTAGAAATTACTTTACCTCCAGAATTTCATTCAACAGAACCAAAAGATCTTGAGCAAGATTGCTACTGAGTTCTAAAGAACCCAAGGCTTTCGTATAGACCCGAATTTCTGGTGAACATGGACATGTTAAGATCTCATTGCAAATTTTTATAGCCAAATTGTCATGAACTGATAAGGCCTAGAAAATCAAGAGAAAAAGGTTTTGTAAACTGGAAATGGTATTACAATATAGTTCCTACATATCTAACAAACATTTCCAACTAATTATCTTGCCATAATTTCAAATGCAAAATGTCTAAATCCAAATTTAACATATTCCTCCCAAACTGAACTCCCCCTCTTCTTATAGAGGATCCTGTGGTACAGGGTCCAGATCCACCCCCTTCATGAATGAAGCAATCATCTCCAGCTACTCTGCGTTCTGGAGGCTAAAGGTTCTCAGGTGCAGAACTGATCTAGGCTGGAGACAGTGGGGCCTGCCACGTTAGTCCTCCTTCAGTGGCTGGAAGATATGCAGGTCAACAGCCCAGCCTTGTCTCCATCTGAACAACTCAAGGGATTTTCCCAGTTCTGGAGCTTCCTGTGGGATGAGCTGGGGCTTTAAGACTGCATGACAGTTCAAGTTCTTCCTCTGCCCCAACCTACTTCCCTCACTCCTCCAGGATGTTGATCAGGAGAAAACTTTGCAATTAAAAGATGTCAACAGCTTCTTTGAAGTCCTCTGTAACCCATACTCAGGACCTTAAGAGTTATCTTGGTTGGACTCCATCTTCCTTGCCTCCCTAAGTTCTTTCTTCATGTCTTTATACCCATCTTTTTTTTTTCCATGTCACTGTCTACTGTTCTTTTCTTTCTACTTTCTATTGCTATTATCTTTTTTCTACAAGCTTTTTATCTCTTAATTATACAGATTTCCAACTGCTCTCTTAATATTCACTCTCTATTCCTCTCACCAGTTCACCTCATATAACGATACTGACCACCAAACTGTTCTTCCTAATAGGTAATTTTCATCCCATTAAGCCTTTCAATATATACCCTACATCATTATGGCAAATACGGCCAACTCCAAATTCCCTACACCTTAATGTTCTGCCCTCAACAGGGCCATTCTGGCTCCTTAGCCAGAATGATTCTTCCACAGTTCCCTGCATGACTTGGACAACCAGCTACATTTAATCACTTTTACCTAAAGTCTTTTTCATTCCCAATAAGACCGAAGTGAATTTTACTAGTAATGCTGTACTCGTCACCCCTACTACATGAACCCTGCCTTCTTCTTAAGTCCTAAGCACTTAGTAGCTCTATCACCTACCCTTACTATATTTTGCCTTAATATCCTTTATAATCATCTTTCCAATAACATGTAACATAATGACTTGGATGGAGTATGCAGTCACTAAATTAATTAAATTAAAAAGCTATACTTTCAACTTAATTAGCTGGCATCTGAAATCATTAATAACACATTAATTTTCAATATGGTAACAAGTTTAATTAAATGATTAAGTTAAAGGATCCAAAACCCAGCTTAAGTTTAATTTATGGGACAGTTTGCGGTTAACTTATCTTCTTTGAATTAAAAACAAAAATGAGCTTGAGGTGACCAATTCATTCTTTGAATTCTCCTTCCTTGTATCAGAAACAAAGCAGATAAGCCAATGTTTGAAGATTCAATGAGTCCTAGATAAACACAGGATATTTTTCAGAATGTTAAATATAGCCAGCACTAGGTTGGGAGGGGGTAGTGAGAGAGATGAATTTTTGCTAAGTTCTGAATTTCAGTAGCAAATTATCTCTATCTTTATATGATTATCACATTTCCCAAAAGATCTTTTTCTTCCTTTGTGTTATGTGCCACCATACAGACCAGAAATCTCAAGATCAAACCGTGGCCTCTATTTCTAAGAACCTATGAAAAGGATTATTTTATCAAAAACAACAGTGACCTGTATGATAGTCATCATCTTTACCATCCATAGGCTAACATACCCACCCACCTGATAATCTTGTGAATTCTTGGCCTGAGGATTTAATCCACTTGGTCTTGTCAAATCTACAAGTAACTCAGCAACATTAGTGATATCTACTTCAGCTAAAGGAGAAGATGCAGGAGCACTGGCCAGTGTTTGCAGAGTTGGAAGAAAGGCTTCTTCAAAACATTCCTGATTAGTCCTATTGAAAAACAATTTGAAAAGTATGTGAGCAAAGAAAAGGCATAGGATTCTCAAAAAAAAAGTATAAAATTCACCCCATCGAGATACAGTATATTTTCATCTAGGAAAGAGACAAGTAATTCAGGTAAATAAAATCTAGGTAAGTTCTCATTTTCATTACTAACCACTGAAAAAAAAAGGAACAATAACAAAATTATATTTATAGATATAACTCATGGGGAGCCTGAATTTAACTTCAAGTCAGATTCGGATTTATCAATATAACTAAATACCTGCTCGCATAAGCAAACATGGGGAAGAACACGCCTAGGCAATGTCGAAGTCGAACATCCTCTTCAGTCACAGGATTGTACCATAACAAGATAAGACGAGAAAGAATCCTGCTGCTGACCAAGAGCCCTGAGAACATCAGCTTGGCTAGTCCTTCTGCAGCTCCTGTCCTGAGTTCAGACACCTAATAAAAATGACTTTCATTAAAAGAAATTTTTTTAAATTTGTATTTCCTTCTAAAGCCTTACAATGTAGCCTGTCCTACAATATTCTTCCATGAACTATCAAAAAATCACTCATACTATGAATTTGTTAAAGATACATAAAAAGATTTTAGGTTAAGGCTATATGACAAATTATTAGTCTAGCTAAGAAAACTTCAATTCCCTTAAAATTTTTTTAGAAGAAATCAAAAGTTACAACAGTAATGTATTACATGCTTCTCATGAGATAAGATATAGAAAACACTCAGTAATAATCCCTACCATGAGAGGAAGGTGACCTATAAACACAATCTCCAGAGGTGGGAGTGACAATGTGTATGAATAAAGGGGAAATGGGAATAGAAGGTGTACAAGTGGAAAAAGGAATTCCTAGAAAGAGTAACCAAAGCAAAGCTTAGAGAAGAAAATGGAAAAGAAGATACAATGATATTCAAATGCAGGTACAGGCATAAAGACAGGTAACTAAAAATACTAGTTATTGAGACTGAATTATTAAAGTCAAGCCTCCGACACTTCCTAGCTGCATGATCCTGTGCATATTAACTTTGTACCCCATTTTTTAAAAAAGATTTACATATTTATTTTAGAGAGGGAGCACACGTGAGTGGAGGAAGGGGCACTGGGAGAGAATCTCAAGCAGACTCCCCGCTAAGTGCAGCGCCCCCAACGTGGGGCTTGATTCCATAACCCTGAGATCAGGACCTGAGCCAAAATCAAGAGTCAGACGCTCAACTGACTGAGCCACCCAGGCACCCCATGTACCCTACTTTTTTCATTCAAAAATAAAAAGTTCTGAATTTTAAAAAAGGATAATAAAATTACAGTTACAAAGATAAAGAAATACTACAAATAAAACTCTTACAAGCACTATCCACATAGGGGTGCCTGGGTGGCTCAGTCAGTTAAGTGTCTGACTCTTGGTTTCAGCTCAAGTTATGATCTCAGGGTCACAAGATCCAGACCTGAGTTGGGCTCAGAGCTCAGCAGGGAGTGTGCTTGTCCCTCTCCCTCTGCTCTTCCCCCACTCTTTCGCTCTGTCTCAAATAAATAAAATATTTTTTTAAAAAGTGCTACCCACATAGTAAATCCTCAACAAATATCAGTTATTGTTTATTATTACTGAAGAACAGTAAATTTGCTCAGTGATCACATTATAGAGATCCTGAAAATCAGGCAAAAACATTCAGCTGTAGTGAGGCAGGATGTGGAACCACTTAAGGTTTTTGAAATGGCAGAGAAATAAAGACTTATATGAGATTTTAGGAAAATTATCTTTGCAGATTATAATCTACGAATGTAAAACAAGTCTAAACTAGAGACAGAAGTAAAAACAATGGAACAAGCAAATACAAGAACTATATCAAAAATTTTTCCAAAACACAAAAATAAAGATTTAGAGGCCAACAAGATTAATAAGTGCTAGGGCACTAGCACGTGCTTTCCACACACTAACTCATTTTGGGCTCACAACAACCAGAGGGCAGAAACCTTGTTCCACTCAGCACTGTACTCTCAAGAACATAGTGACTGGCACATAATTCGCCCTCAAATATTTGTTGTTTTTTTTTTTTAAGATTTTATTTATTTATTTGACAGAGAGATACACAGAGAGAGAGGGAACACCAGCAGGGGGAGTGGGAGAGGGAGAAGCAGGCTTCCCACGGAGCAGGGAGCCCGATGTGGGGCTTGATGCCAGGACCCTGGGACCATGACCTGAGCCGAAGGCAGAAGCTTAACGACTGAGCCACCCAGGTGCCCCCGACCCTCAAATATTTGTTGACTTAATTAAAGAACCATCCAGTGAATAGGCGTCATTATCCCCATTTTGCAGATGAGGAAAAAAGCCAGAGACAGTAAACACCTTATTGAAGATTCACACAAATGCAACCAGAACACAAATGTACAAGTCTACAACTTCAAAGGCTGCATGCTCCCCATCTCTTTAAAATGTTTAACTGTGACATACTTTCCTGATAGCAATAGTGATCCATCTGAAGTTGAATGTCAGGAATTTGAAATGAAACAGAACTGCAAGTCTTTAAAGCATGTAAAAAAATTCTTATTATGGCCCAGAGGGCAGTGAAGTAAGTCAGATTTTGTTTAGTGGTAATGACAAAAATAAAGTTAAAACCACAGAATCTAATATAGCCATAAAGAGATTAAGGTACCAGTACTATTAAAAAAAAAAAAAAAAGCTTCATTCCTTTGTCACACAGTTTTACTGCTCAGTCATTTTCTACCAATGCAATGTCAGCAAGCCCACAGCACTGGGTAATTCCCAACAGGAAATTAGTATATTGCTTGAATATTAACTCAAAATTTAAAACCAACATCTGCCTTTTGATTGGTGAGTTTAATTTATTTACACTTAAATCACTGATAAGGAAGGATTGATTACCACAATTTTGCAATCAAAATGTGGTAAGTCAAAAACTGTTAAAAGAGACAAAGAACGATAAATACTGATATTAAAAAGGTTAATTCATCAAAAGATAATTAAAAGTATAGATAAAACAAACAGAGCCTCAGAATACATAAACAAGCATTGGCGGAAATGCAGAATGAAATAGCTCAACAATAATAACTGAAGAGCTTTCTGGAATGGACAGAACACCCAGACAGATCAGTAGGAAAACAACAATAAGGACTTGAACAATATTACAGACCAACCAGACCCACCAAACATGTAGTCCCTCCACCTCACTATAGTAGAATACACTTCCTTCTCAAGGGCACATGGAATATCCTCATGGACTGACACTATGTTAGGCCAAAAACAACTCGAAATAAATTTTAAAAGAATTAAAACATCAAAATATCTTCTCAAACCACAAGAGAATATACCTAGAAAGCAATACCAGAAGAAGACTATAAAATTTACAAATATGTGTAAACAATATATTTTTTACAAACCAATGAGTCAAAGAAGACATAAAAAGAAAATTTAGAAAACACTTAGAAATGAACTAAAATGAAAAATACAAAAACCCAAAACTTAGGAAGTGCAACATAAGCTGTCTTCACAGGGCAATGTATAGCAGTAAATGCCTACAGTGAAAAAGAAAAAAAAAATCTTGGACTTCCAGGAAGATGGTGGAGTAGGAGTATCCTAAGCTCACCTCCTCCCATGGATATACCTAGGTAATACCCACATCACTGTAAATCACCCAGAAAACGACCCAGACTCTCCCAGCTAAATGTAGAGAAGAGGCCACATCAAAAAGAGCACGAAGGGTGGAGACATGGCCATGAACCAAACTGACCCATGGGACTGTCCACAGGAGGGACATTGCAGCCCCTGGACAGAGGAGAGGAGCAGACCCCATCCCATGCACCACAGGTACCAGAGAACTGCACTGGAAGGAAGAATCCCCTTTGTAACATATGGCTTTGAAAACCAGAGAGACTTAACACTGTGAGTGCTTATAATCAGTGGGGCTTAACACCTGGAACCTTAAAAAATCAGCCAACTGGGCTCTGGGAGAGACAAATGTAGATAGGAAACTCAGTCCCTGCCCTTAAGGAGAGAGCATAACAAAGAACACTGCTAAGATACAGCATGGAAGCAGTAATTTGAAAAAGGCCTGGAGTATACAGGAAGATTTATTTACTAATCTCAGAATGTGTGCTAGAGGGACAGGGATCTTTAGGAGACTTCTCCAAGAACAAAAGAGCTGGCAGTGCCACTTCCCTCCTCTGGCCCCCAGCCCAGATACCCAACATTTGAGGGAATCAGCGCAGGATGAACATGTTCCACCTACCTTGCTAACAGCACACCCCACTCCTGAATTCTCCAGACTTGCCCATTCCAACCCACCCACAACAGGAATTCTCCAAAGCAGCTAAAGCAGTGGGGTGAAGGCACACATCTAATCTGACTGCCAGCCCTGCTTACCAATGAAAGCTTCCCAGGGGACAACACCGGGAGAGCCATTTCAGTTCATTGTGAACACATCTCTGACAAACACCCACGCTGACCCAATCAAGCCTAAAGTAGCCCCAGACTGGCCCATAAAAATATAGGGACTAAAGCTTGCCAACAAGCAAAGGGAACCATTGCAGATGACTGGACTGAAGGCAAACGTGGCCCAGCCACAACAGGAGGGTGCGTAGCACACAAAGGAGACACCCCTGAAGCACCAGGTTCTGGTGAGCAGGGGACACTGCACTCAGGACACTACAGGACCTCTTCTTCATACGGCCACTACTTTCAAGAGCAGAAGACAAAGAGCTGACTTTCCTAACACATAGAAACAGAGACAGAGTTAGACAAAATGAGACAGAGGAATATGTCCCAAATAAAAGAACAAGACAAAATCACAAGCAACAGAGCTAAATGAAAAGGAGATAAGTAATATGCCTGATAGATAATTTAAAGTAATGGTCACTAAGATACTCACTGGACTTGAGAAAAGAGTGGAAGATCTCAGTGAGACCCATAACAAAGGGATGGAAAAAAATAAAGAACCAATCAGAAATGAAGAACTCAATAACTGAAATTAAAAATACACTAGAGGGAATAAACAGTAGACTGGAGGAAGCAGAACAGATCAGTGAACTGGAGGACAGAGTAATGGAAAATAATCAAGATGAACAAAAGAAAAAATAATAAAAAATGAGAATAGATTAAGGGAATTCAGTGACACCATCAAGCATAATAACATTTGCATTATAGAGATCCCAGAAGGAGAAGAGAGAGAAAAGAGGAGAAAATTCATTTGAAGAATAGGTGAAAACTGTCCAAAACTGGGAAAGGAACAGAAATCCAGACCCAAGAGGCACAGAAAGCCCCCAGCAAAATCAACCCAAGGAGGTCCACACCAAACACATAGTAATTAAACTGGCAAAAAGTGGTGGGGCGCCTGGGTGGCTCAGTCGGTTGAGTGCCCAACTCTTGGTTTTCAGCTCAAGTCATGATCTCAGGGTCATGGAATTAAGCCCTGCATCGGGCTCCACACTCAGCATGGAGTCTGCTTGAGATTCTCTGCCTCTCCCTCTGCCCCTCCCCTCGCTCACATGCTCTCTAAAATAATTAAATCTTTTAAAAATTGGCAAAAAGTAGAGATAAAGAATTTTATTTTTTTTAATTTTTATTATTAAACTGTTACGTTAGTCACCATACAGTACATCATTAGTTTTTTGTTTTTTTTTTTTTTTTTTAAAGATTTTTATTTATTTATTTGTTAGAGAGAGAGAGCATGGGCGAGAGAGAGTGAGCGAGAGTACAAGCAGGGGTAGCTGCAGGCAGAGGGAGAAGCAGGCTCCCTGCTGAGCAAGGAGCCCGATGCGGGACTTGATCCCAGAGCACTGGGATCATGACCTGAGCTGAAGGCAGCCGCTTAACTGACTGAGCCACCCAGGCATCCCCATCATTAGTTTTTGATGTAGTCTTCCTGATTCATTGTTTGTGTATAACACCTAGTGCTCCATGCAATACGTGCCCTCCATAATACCCATCACCAGGCTAACCCATCCCTCCCACCCCCTCCCCTCTAAAACCCTCACTTTGTTTCCCAGAGTCCACAGTCTCTCATGGTTCATCTCTCCCTCTGATTTCCACCCCCTTTCATTTTTCCCTTCCTTCTCCTAATGTCCTCCATGCTATTCTTTATGTTCCATAAATAAGTGAAACCATATGATAATTGACTTTAAAGAGAATTTTAAAAGCAGAAAAAGAAAAGAAGAAGGTTACACACAAGGGAAACCCCATAAGAATATCAGCTGCTTTTTCAGCAGAAATTTTGCAGCTCAGAAGAGAATGACATGATATATTCAAAGTGCTGAAAGAAAAAACCTGCAACCAAGAATACTCCATCCAGCAAGACTATCATTCAGAATAGAAGGAGAGATAAAGAGTTTTTCAGACAAACAAGTTAAAGGAATTCATCCCCATAAACCAGCCTTATGAGAAATGTTGCAGGGGATTCTTTTAGTGGAAAAGAAACACCATAAGCAGGAGTAAGAAAACTAGGAAGCACAAAAGGAGTAAAATTAAGTATACCTAAAAATCAGTCAAGGAATTCACAAAAGGAAAAGAAATAAAGTATAACACCGTGTATCTAAAATGTGGGGAGAGAGGAGTATAAATTTAGTACTTTGAAAATGGTTCAAACTTAAGCAACCATCAACTTAATATAAACTGCCATATCCATATATAGCAGGTTATATGTAAACCTGGTGGTAACCATAAATCAAATATCGGTAACAGATAAGCAAAAAGTAGAGAAAGGAATCCATGCATATCACTAAAGAAAGCCAGTAAACCGTGAATGAAGAGACCAAGAAAGGAACAGAGAAGAACTACAAAAACAACCACAAAACAAGTAAAAGAAGAGCCGTAAGTACATACCTATCAATAATTACTTTGAATGTAAATGGACTAAATGTTCCAATCAAAAGACATATAGTGACAGAATGGATTTAAAAAAAAAAAATGCTGCCTACAAGAGACTCTTTTCAGATCTAAAGACATATGCAAATTGAAAGTGAGGGATAGAAAAACATTTATCTGCAAATGGAAGTGAAAAGAAAGCTGGGCTAGAAACAGTTATATCAGACAAAACAGACTTTAAAACAAAGTCTGCAACTAGAGACAAAGGACAATACATAATCAAAAGGTAACAACAACAAAAAAGGAAGTAATCGATAGCAATATAATTATAGTAGGGGACTTCAATACCCCACTTACAGAAATGGATACATCATCCAAACAGAAAATAAACAAGGAAATAATGACTTTCAGTGATGCATTAAACAAGATGGATCTAATAGATATATATTCAGAACATTCCATCCCAAAAGAGCAGAATATACATTGTTTTCAAGTGCACATGGAACATTCTCAAGAAAAGATCACGTTAGCCAACAAAACAAATCTCAACAAAAGGACTGAAATCATACCATGCATCTTTTCCAACCAAAATGCTATGAAACTAGAAATCAACCACAAGAAAAAAATCTAGAAAGAAGACAAATATATGGAGGTTAAATAATATGCTACTAAACAATTAAGGAGGCAACCAAGAAATCAAACAAATCAAAAAGTAAAATGGAGAGACATGAAAAGGAAAAAAATCTTTGGGAATGCACCAAAAGCTATTCTGAGAGGGAAGTTTATCACAATACAGACCTACCTCAAGAAGGAAGAAAAATCTCAAACAACCTAAACTTACACATAATGGAGCTAGAAAAAGAAGAACAAACAAAATCCAAAACCAGTAGAAGAAAGAAAATAACAAAAATTAGAGAAAAAATAAATGAAATAAAAACTAATAAAACTGATAAATGAAGCCAGGACCAGGAGCTTGTTATTTGAAAAGACCAACAAAACTGACAAACTCTAGCAAGATTCATCAAAAAAAAAAAGAAAAAGAAAAAAAGGAGGACTCAAACAAAATCAGAATGAAAGAAGAAAAATAACAAGCAAATCACAGAAATACTAAAGATGATAAGCAAATATTATGAAACATTATATGCCAACAAACTGAACAACCAAGAAGAAACGGATAAATTCCTAGAAATATGTAACCTCCCCAAACTGAATCAGGAATAAATAGAAAATATGAATGGTTCAATTACAAGCAATGAAATTGAGTCAATAATAAAAAAAATTCCCAAAAAACGAAAGTTCAGGGCCACTTGCCGCTAGGCCCTACAAGTGAATTTTACCAAACATTTAAAGATAAGTTATTACCTATTTTTCTCAAACTATTCCAAAAAATAGAAGAGGAAGGAAAGTTTCCAAATTCATTCTATGAAGCCAGCATCACCCTGATACCAAAACCACATAAAGACACTACAAAATAATATATTATAGCTAATGAACATAGATACAAAATTCCTCAACAAAATATTAGCAAATGGAAACAGTACATTAAAATTTTTTTTACTTTTAAAAATTAAAAAAAAAAATCATTCACCATGATCAAGTGGGATTTATTCCTGGGTTGCAAGGGTGGCTCAATATTTGCAAATCAACATGATACATCAAATCAATAAGACAAAGGCTAATGTTCTATTGATCTACTGATCATTTCAATAGATGTAGAAAAAGCATATGACAAGTACAACCATCCATTTATAATAAAAACCCTCAACAAAGTATGTTTAGAGGGAACATACCTCAACATACTAAAGGCCATAAATGAAAAACCCACAGCTAACATCATACTCAGTGGTTAAAAAAAAGACAAAAAAACAAAAAAAACAGAGCTTTTCCCCTAAGATCAGGAACAAGACAAAGATATCCACTCTCACTTTTACTCAACATAGTTCTGGAAGTCCTAGCCATAGCAATCAGACAACAAAAAGAAATAAAAGGCATCTAAATCAGTAAGGGAGAAGTAAAATTCACTATTTACAGATGAAATGATATCCTATAGAGAAAACCCTAAAGACTCCACCAAAACACTACTAGAACCGATAAATGAATTCAGGAAGGTCAGATTCAAAATCAATATACAGCAATTGTTTGCATTCCTATATACACAAATAATGAAGTAACAGAAAGAGAAATTAAGAAAACAATCCCATTTACAATTGCACCAAAAAGAATAAAATACCTAGGAATAAATGTAACCAAGAAGGTGAAAGACCTGTACTGTGAAAACTATAAAACAGTGATAAAAGAAACTGAAGATGACACAAACAAATGGAAAGAGATTCCATGTTCATGAATTGGGAGAACAATATTGTTAAAATGTCCATAGTACCCAAAGCAATCTACATATTTAATGCAATCCCTATCAAAATACCAATAGCATTTTTCACAAAACTAGAGCAAATAACCCTAAAATATGTATGGAACCACAAAAGACCCCAAAAAACTAGAGTAATCTTGAAAAAGTAGAACAAAACTGGAGGTTTCACAACTCCAGATTTCAAGATATACTACAAAGCTGTAGTAATTAAAATAGTAAGGCACTAGCACAAAAAATAGATACAAACATCAAAAGAACAAAATAGAGAGCCCAGAAATAAACACACAATTATATGGTCAATTAATCTTCAAGAAAGGAGGCAAAAACACACAAATGGGAAAAAGACAAGTCTCTTCAACAAGTGGAAAACTAAACAGCTACATGCAAAACAATGAAACTGGACAATTTTCTTACACCATACACAAAAATAAACTCAAAATGCTAATGCTAAATGAAAATCTAAATGTGAGACCTGAAACCATAAATACCCTAGAAGAGAACACAGGCAGTAATTTCTTTGATATCAGCAGCAGCAACACTTTCCTAGATATGTCTCCTGAGAAAAGGGAAACAAAAGCAAAAATAAACAAACTACTGGTATTACATCAAAACAGAAAGCTACTGCACAGCAAAGGAAATAATCAACAAAACTAAAAGATAACCTACTGAATGGGAGAAGATATTTGCAAATGACATATCTGATAAAGAATTAGTATCAAAAATATATAAAGAACTCATACAACTCAACACCAAAAAATAATCCAATTAAAAAATGGGCAGAAGAAAAAAAAAAAAAAAAATGGGCAGAAGACATGAACAGACATTTCTCCAAAGAAGACATACAGATGGCCAACAGACACATGAAAAGATGCTCAACATCACTTATCATCAGGGAAATGCAAATCAAAACCTCAATGATATTAACTCACACCTGTAAGAATGGCTAAAATCAAAAACACAAGACACAACAAGTTTGGCAAGGATGTGGAGAAAAGGAACCCTCATGTGCTGTTGGTGGGAATGCAAGTATGAAGGTGCCTCAAAAAATTAAAAATAGAATTATCATATGATCCAGTAATTCCACTACTGGGTATTTACCCAAAGAATATAAAAACATCAATTCCAAAAAGATATATACACATATTTACTGCACTAGTATTTACAATAGCCAAAATATGGAAACCATGCACGTGTCCATCAGTAGATGAATGGATAAAATATATATATATACACACATACATACAATGGAATATTACTCAACCAAAAATAAAAAATAGAGAATGAAATCTTGCCATCTGCAAGAACATGGATGGATCAAGAAGGTATAATGGTAAATGAAATAAGTCAATCAGTGGGGTGCCTGGGTAGCTCAGTGGGTTAAGTGTCCAACTCTTGATCTTGGCTCAGGTCTTGATCTCACAGTCATGAGTTTGAGCCCCGCATTAAAAAAAAGGAAAAAGAGGGGCGCCTGGGTGGCTCAGTTGGTTAAGCGACTGCCTTCGGCTCAGGTCATGATCCTGGAGTCCCAGGATCGAGTCCCGCATCGGGCTCCCTGCTCGGCAGGGAGTCTGCTTCTCCCTCTGACCCTCCTCCCTCTCATGCTCTCTGTCTCTCATTCTCTCTCTCTCAAATAAATAAATAAAATCTTTAGAAAAAAAAAAAATATTAAAAAAAAAAAGGAAAAAGAAAAAAGTCAATCAGAGAAAGACAAACACCATATGATTTCATTCATATGTGAAATTTAAGAAACAAAACAAACGAACAATGAAAAATGACACACCAATAAACAGACGCTTAAATAAAGAGAACAAACTCGTGATTACCAGAGGAAAGGGGGGAGGGGTGGGGTGGATGAAATAGGTGAAAGGAACTGAAAGTACACTTATCATAATGAGCACTGAGTAAAGCACAGAACTGTTGAATCATTATACTGTACACCTGAAACTAATATAACAGTGTACATTAATTACACTGGAATTAAAAAAACAAAAAACAAAACAAAACAAAAAAAAACACCTCAATAACCTAACTTTATACTTTAAGGAACTTAAAAAAAAAAAAACTAAACCTAAAGAAGGAAGGAGAAAGAAAATATTAAAGATTAGAGAAGAGAAACAAAACAGAGAGAGAAAAAGAGAAAAATCAATGAAACCAAAAGTTGGTTCTTTGAAAATATGAACACAATTGACAAACCTTCAGCTAGAGTGACAAAGATAAAAGAAAGAAGATGCAAACAACTAAAATCAGAACTGAAAACAGGAACATTACAACTGACCTTACAGTAATAAAAAGAATTGTAAAATACTATAAACTGATCACCAAAAATTAAGTAACTTAGATAAAATGGACATTTCCTAGAAAGACAAATTACCAAAACTGATTCAGTAAAAAAAAAAAAAAATCCAAATAGACCTCTAATTATACTCCAATTGAATAAGTAATCAGAAACCTCCCCAAGAGAAAAGTCCGACCCCAGATGGCTTTACTGGTAAATTCTCACCAAGTAATAAAAGAAGAATTCACAGCAATCTTCTCAAAGTCTTCCAATAAACAGAAGAGGAACAAACAATTCCTAACTCAGTATATGAAGTCAGTATTACCCCGATACCAAAGGCAGACAAAGACAGTGCAAGACAACAACAGCCCAATTTCCCTTATGAATACAGACATAAAAATCTTCAACAAAATGGTACCAAATCAAATCCAACAACATATTAAAAAGATTATACACCATATACACCATAACCAAGTAGAACTTATCCCAAGAATGCAAGGGTGGTTCAACAGAAGAAAATCAAGCAAAGTAACGTACATCAATAAAACAAATGAACAAAAACCCATATGAGCATCTCACTGATGTAGAAAAAGCATTTGAAAAATTAAACACGCTTTCATGACAAAAGCAAAACAAAGCCAAAACAATGAAAAAAACCCAGACAAGAATTGAAGGAAACTTTCTCAAGGTGATAAGGTCATTTATAAAGAACCTACATCACACTAAATAGTTAAAGACTGAAAAATTTTCCCTTAAGATTAGAGACGAAACAACATTGCTGCCTCAACAATGTACTGAAAGTTCCAGTTAGAGCAATTAGGCAGGAAAAAGAAAATAAAATAGAAAAAGAAATAAAACACAAATTGTAAAGTAAGAATTGAAACAATGTCTCTTCACAGATGACACGATTCTATATAGAGAAAATCCCAAAGAATTCACACACACACAAATTACAAGAGTTAATAAGTGAATGCAGCAAAGTTGAATACCAAATCAAATAAACACACAGAAAACCCAATTAAGTTTCTATACAAAATCAGTGAACCAACCACCCAAAAAGGAAATTAACAATTCTATTTACAATAGCATCCAAATATATAACAATAAATTTAACCAAGAAAATCAAAGATTTATAACCTGACAACTACAAAAACACTTTTGAAAGAAATGAAAGATGACCTAAATAAATGGAAAGGCATCCAAGTTTATGGATTGGAAGACTTAACATTATTAAGACGGCAATACTATCCAGTGTGATCTACATGTCCAAATGCAACCCCTATCAAAATTCTAATGGACTTTTTTGCAGAAATGGAAAAACCAATCCTCCAATTCACGAAGAATTGCAAAGGACCCCAAGTAGCCAAACAATACTGAGAATAAAGAACAAAGTTGGAGAACTCAACTCCCCAATTTCAAAACTTATTATGAAGTTACACAAATTAAAATGGTCTGGTACTGGATTGACACAGATAATGTAATATTGAGAGTCCAGAAATAAACTCACACAAGTAGGGTCAGTTGATTCTCAACAAAAGTGCCAAAACAATTCAGTGGGAAAAAAATCGTATCTTCAATTAATGGTGCTAAGACAAACTGGATGTCCACAAGCAAAACAATGAAGTTGGAACTCTACCTCACACCATGTAGAAATATTATCTGAAAATTCATCAAAAGCCTAAATATAAAAAGCTAAAAATAAAACTCTTAGAAGAAAACACAGAGACAAATCTCCATAACTTGGATTGGCAATATATTCTTAGAACACCAAAAGATGCACAAGCAATAAAAGGGTAAAAAACACAACTTAGTCTTTATCAAAATTACAAATGTTTTATATTATCTAAGGACATTCTTAAGAAAAGACAACCTATAGGACAAAATATTTGCATATCACATACTTGATAAGGATCTACTACTCAGAATATATGAAGAACTCCAAAAGGGACAACCCAATATTTGAAAAGACATTTCTCCAAATAAGACATACAAATAGTCAACAAGCACATAAAGATACTCATCAGTAGTCATTAGAGAAATACATTTCAAAACCACTGGAAGTATCTTTTCAATCTACTAAAATGGCTAAAAAATTTTTTAATGGAAAATAACAAGTGTTGATATGAATGTGGGAAAATTGAAGCCCTGGTACAATGTTGTAAAATGTAAAATGGTTTGACTGCTGTGGAAAACAGTTTGACAGTTCCTCAAAGAAGTTAAAGAAATTATCACGTGAAACCGTAAACTCCTAGAAGAAAAGAGGTCTTGGTGATTTTTTGGATTTGACACCAAAAGCAAAGTCAACATCAGCAAAAAATAAGTGGGACTGCATCAAACTGAACAGCTCTGCACAGCAAGGGAACCCATCAACAAAATGAAAAGATAACCTACATATTGCAAAAAAAAATTTGCAAATTATATATTTAATAACAGGTTAATATTCCAAATATATAAGGTACTCATATAACTCAACAGCAAAAAAACCCAAACAATCCAATTAAAATACAAATCAAAACTACAATGAGAAAGCACCTCACACCTGTCAGAATGGCTAAAATCAACAACACAAGAAACAACAGGTGTTGTCAAGGATATGGAGAAAGGGGAACCCTCTTGCACTGTTGGTGGGAATGCAAACTGGTACAGCCACGCTAGAAAACAGTATGGAGGTTCCTCAAAAAGTTAAAAATAGAACTACCTTATAATCCAACAACTGCACTACTCGGAATTTAGCCAAAGAATACAAAAATACTAATTCAAAGGGATACATGCACCCCAATGTTTATGGCAGTATTATCTACAGTAGCCAAATTATAGAAACAATCCAAGTGTCCATCAACTAATGAATGGATAAAAAAGAGGTGGTATATATATACAGTGGAATATCACTCAGCCATCAAAAAGAATGAAATCTTGCCATTTGCAAAGACATGGATGAATCTAGAGAGTATTTGCTAAGTGAAATAAGTCAGAGAAAGACAAATACTATATGATTTCACTCATACATATAATTTAAGAAACAAAACAAATGAGCAAAGGAAAAAAGAGGAGAGGCAAACCAAGAAATACTCTTAACTATACAGAACAAGCTGATGGTTACCAGAAGGGGGATGGGTGGGGGATGGGTTAAATAGATGATGAGGATTAAGGAGTGCACTTGTGATGAGCACCAGGTGTTGTATGGAAATGTGGAATCACTACATTGAACACCTGAAACTACCATTACACTGTATGCTAACTAACTGGAATTTAAATAAAAACTTAAAAAAAAATGAGCAGAGGAATTGAAATGGTATTTTTCCAAAAACATAGAAACAACAACAGGCACACGATAAAGTGCTCAACATCACTAATCATCATGGAAATGCAAATCAAAACCACAATGCATTATCACCTCAACTTGTTTGAATGACTTTCAACAAAAAAACAAGAGCTAAGTATTGGTGAGGATGTGGAGGAAAGGGAAGCCTTGTGCACTGCTGGTGGGAATGTAAACTGGTGCAGCACTGTGGAAAACAATATAGAGGTTCTTCAAAAAATTAAAAACAGGAGTGCCTGAGTGGCTCAGTGTCCGACTTCAGCTCAGGTCCTGAGATCAAACCCCACACCCAGCTCCTCGTTCAGCAGGGAGTCTGCTTGAGATTCTCTCCCATTCCCTCTGTACCTTCCCATGCTCACACAAACACTCTCTCTGTAAAATGAATGGATAAATCCTAAAAAAAAAAAAAAAAAAATTAAAAATAGAATTACCATATGACAGAGCAATCTCACTTCAGGATATATATCCAAAGGAAATGAAAACAGAATCTCAAAAAGATATCTGCACTCCCATGTTCACTGCAGCATTACTTACAATAGCCAAGATATGGAAACAACCTAAATGCCCACTGATGGATGACTGGATGAAGAAGATGTGGTATATATATGAATATATACAACAGAATATATTTGCAGATAAGAAAAGGAAATCCTACCATCAACAACATGGATAGGCCTTCAGGACACTGTGCTAAGTGAAATACCCAGACAAAGATAAATACTGTATGTATCACTTTAAATGTAGAATCTTAAAAAAAAAAGTAAATATAAAAAAATGGTCAAACTCATAGAAATGGAGTAGAAAAGTAGCTGCCAGGACTGGGGGTTGGGAGAAATACAGAAACATTGGTAAAAGGGTACAAACTTTCAGCTACAAGTTCTTAAAAAATAAATAAATAAATACAATTCTGGAGACCTAATGTAAAACACGGTGACCTTAGTTGGTAACACTGTATTGTATAATTGAACTTTGCTATGAGAGTAGAATTTAAATGTTCTCACTAAAACAAGTAAATAAATATGTGAATTGTTGGGATGTGTTAATTAACTAGATTGGGGGTGAATCATTAAAAAAAAAAAAAATTACCATAAATCCCAGTAAGCCTCTCCTAGGTATATACCCCAAAGAACAGAAAATACATGCCCACACATGTTCATAACAGGATTATATACCCAATAGCTAAAAGATGAAAACAGCCCAAATATTTTTCAATGGATGAATGGCTAAGGAAATTGTGATATATACATAAAATGAGTGTTCTGCCATAAGAAGGAATGAAGTACTGATACAAGCTACAATATGAATGAGCCTCGAAAATAAGCTAAGTGCCACAGCGATTATAATTCTCAATGGAGAAAAACTAAGAGCTTTTCCCTTAAGGTCAGGAACACAGCAAGAATGCCCACTCTCACCACTATTGTTCAACACAGTACTAGAAGTCCTAGCTTCAGTAATCAGACAACAAAAAGAAAGAAAAGGCATCCAAATCAGCAAAGAAGTAATCAAACTCTCTTTCTTCACAGATGACATGATACTTTATGGGGAAAACCCAAAAGATTCCAACCCAAAATTGCTAGAACTCATACAGCAATTCAGCAACGTGGCAGGATACAAAATCAATGCACAGAAATCAGTTGCATTTCTATACACTAACAATGAGACAGAAAAAAGAGAAATTAAGGAATCGATCCCATTCACAATCACACCAAAAACCACTAGATACCTAGGAATAAACCTAACCAAAGAAGTAAAGGATCTGTACTCTAGAAACTACAGAACACTTATGAAAGAAATTGAGGAACACACAAAGAGATGGAAAAACATTCCATGCTCAGGGACTGGAAAAATAAACATTGTTAAAATGTCTATGCTGCCCAGAGCAATCTACACATTCAATGCAATCCCTATCAAAAAACCACTGACATTTTTCACAGAGCTGGAACAAACAATCCTAAAATTTCTATGAAATCAGAAAAGACCCTGAATCACCAGGGGAATGTTGAAAAAGAAAACCAAAGCTGGGGGCATCACACTGCCTGACCTCAAGCTCTATTACAAAGCTGTAATCATTAAAGCAGCATGATATGGCATGAAAACAGACACATAAGTCAATTGAATAGAATACAGAGCCCAGAAATGGACCTTCAACTCTATGGTCAACTAATCTTCAACAACGCAGGAAAGAATATCCAATGGAAAAAAGTCTCTTCAAAAAATGCGTGTTGGGAAAACTGGACAGCCACATGCAGAAGAATGAGACTGGACCATTCTCTTACACCATACACAAAGATAAACTCAAAATGGATGAAAGACCTAAATGTGAGACAGGAATCCATCAAAATCCTAGAGGAGAACACAGGCAGCAACCTGTTTGACCTTGGACAAAGCAACTTTTTCCAAGACACATCTCTAAAGGCAAGGGAAAAAGCAAAAATGAACTTTTGGGACTTCATCAAGATAAAAAGCTTCTGCACAGCAAAGGAAACAATCAACAAACCTATGGAATGGTAGAATATATTTGCAAATGATATTACAGATTAAGGGCTGGTATCCAAGATCTACAAAGAACTTCTCAAACTCAACACTCATCCAAAAAAACAAATAATCCGGTCAAGAAATGGGCAGAAAACATGAACAGGCACTTCTCCAAGACATACAAATGGACAACAGACACATGAAAAAATGCTCCACATTACTTGCCATCAGGGAAATACAAAACAAAATCACAATGAGATACCACCTTATACCAGTCAGAATGGCTAAAATTAACAAGACAGAAAACAACAAATGTTGGCAAGGATGTGGAGAAAGGGGAACCCTCTTACACTGTTGGTGGGAATGCAAGCTGGTATAGTCACTCTGGAAACCAGCATGGAGAATCCTCAGGACGTTAAAAATAGAACTACCCTACGACCCAGCAATTTACCCCAAAGATACAGATGTAGTGAAAAGAAGGGGCACCCGCACCCCAATGTTTATAGCAGCAATGTCCACAATAGCCAAACTGTGGAAGGAGCCGAGATGTCCTTCAAGAGATGAATGGATAAAGAAGATGTGGTTCATATATACAATGGAATATTACTCAGCCATCAGAAAGGATGAATATCTATCATTTACATCGACATGGATGGAACTGGAGGGTATTATGCTAAGTAAAATAAGTCAATCAGAGAAACACAATTATCATATGGTTTCACTCATGTGGAACATAAGGTATAATGCAGAAGACAATAGGGGAAGGGAGGGAAAACTGAACGGGAAGAAATCATTGAGAGAGACAAACCATGAGACTCTTGACTACAGGAAACAAATCGAAGGTTGCAGAAAGGGAGGTGGGTGGGGGAATGGGGTAACAGGGTGATAGGAATTAAAGAGTGCATGTGATATGATGAGCACTGGGTGTTATATTCAACTAATGAATCCTGAACATTGTATCAAAACCTAATGATGTACTATACCTTGGCTATTTAAAAAACAAAAAAACAAAAACATGCAAGCATAGTCCCCTCCCCCATGGGACTTACAGATAAAGCAAATAAATAAACAAATATATCCAAAAAGAAAGAAAGAAAAGAAGCTAAGTGAAAGAAAGCAGACATGAGGTCACATACTATATGATTCCATTTATATGAAATATCCAGAAAAGTTAAATCCATAGAGACAAAAGGCATATTGGTGACTATAAGGAACAGGGAGAAGGAGAAATAGGGAGCAACTGCTTAAAGGATACAGTTCTTCCTTTTGGGATAGTGAAAATGTTTTAAAAATTATATAGAGGTGGCAGTTGCATTACATTGTGAAGGTACTAAATGCCAATCAACTGTCGACTTTAAAACTGTTTATATCAATTTCACCTCAATAAAAAAAATACAAAAAATTTTTGATTGTTGGGGCACCTGGGTGGCTCAGTCGTTAAGCGTCTGCCTTCGGCTCAGGTCATGATCCCAGAGTCCTGGGATAGAGCCCAGCATAGGGCTCCCTGCTCCGCAGGAGGCCTGCTTCTCCCTCTCCCACTCCCCCTGCTTGTGTTCCCTCTCTTGCTGTGTCTCTCTCTGTCAAATAAATAAATAAAATCTTAAAAAAAAAATTTTTTTTTTATTGCTTATATATGCTATAAAAATGTAGTTCAGGGGTACCTTAAGGAAAAAAATCTAATTCCATACCCTATCTCAGACCTTCCACCAACCCAATGTAAAATTATTTTAAATTATTTCTTAAGACTCCGGGGAAAAACTTTAAGTCATAAATCATAAAGACATGGGAAAAGATTAAAAAAAAAAAATCCAAAAAAAAACCGGAACCCCCTCTAATAGTCATTTTTGTTTTCACTTCAATTCTCTGCATATACAATCCGACAGTGAGAAACAAGGTATATTAGGAATGAAAGTGGAACTTAATCATATTTAAAAGGCAAAATTTTTAAATGTTGGTCAAATTTAAGCTTCAGCCTAAAAAAAATAAAGAGCACAAACATACACAATAAAAAGAAATTTCATAATAACAAGGCTGTGATTATTTCTTACCTCACTATCTAAGAAATCAGAAAGGAGTTTCAGAACATTCTTGGCTGTAGCAGTCTCTTCTTCAGCTTCTTTGAACTCTTGGTCTCCATCAGTGTTTATTTCTGCATCTTCACTTTGTACGGCTTTGATTTTTTTAGTTTTAAATGGCTCAATACCAAACGTCATCAGTTGGTCAAAGATTGCCTTTAAAGCACTTATTTTTATTGTCACATCATCAATTTGCAAAACCTAAATTGAAACATCCCCCGCCAAAAAAAGTAAATTCAGTAAACTTTTCATTGTCTATGCTGTATAAAATTAACATGTACCTTATTTTCTTAGTCTAATTCCAACAGTCAAGTCCACATGAAACATCATTTTTCAAAAATTAAAATTTGTTTTAACGTTATTATTTTCATTTGTACCATAACACTTAGACTTCTATTTCATTCAGGAAAAGTTCATCTTCAGTACAAAAAAAATTCCTAGAACTAGAATCAGGCTGTAGTATATTATTTGTTCCTTTTATTTGAAAAAGAATGAATATATTGGATATGATTTTTTTTTAAGATCTAGAAAAACTGTTCAATTACATTGTAATTGTTACGGCCATCCATTAAGTAAAAAACATTACATTTTAACCAATAAAAAGCATTCATTAGAATATCAGTACTCTTCCAGGTTAGCAAGCTTTACTAAAGATAAAATTTTCTTTATTAGTTCAATAAATTCAAATTTCATTAAAAGTAAATTCAGTTCTCAATGAACTGGACTCCTTTATAAAAGGAGGTAAACTATAAAATCCAGCAGTTTGTATGAGTCTGTCCTAGGTTAAGAACACTGAATTCCTATATACTAAATTTCAAAGCCATGAAAAAGATAGAGCTGAATATTTCTATTATGAAAAGCTTTATTATATTCTTTAATGCATTTAAATTTTGGACATTGATCCACTACTTGGCTATATGGCTTAGCCTTTAGAATGAATAAAAATCACAAGTTGGTCAAGTTAGTGAATTGAGAAAAATAGCTCAAATCTTTGAAAGAAATTTCAAAATGTTATCTATGATGGTAAGACCTACAAATTTCTCAGAGACAAATGCAATGTAAGGACTATTCTATAAGATTTCTAAACATGCTACTCTTTTAGCAGCAACTTGGTTTTCCTTGTCCTTCTCAGTCCCTTACTGGTTAGCAATAGCTCTCAATACTGTATTTATCTAAGCAAGACTTTAAAATGAAATAATTTCTGGGGCACCTAACTGGCTCAGTCAGTAGAACATGTGACTTGATCCTGAGGTTGTGAGTTTGAGCCCCATGTTGGGCATGAAGCCAAGAAGGAAGGAAGGAAGGATTTCTCTCTCTTACCTTTCTAACAAGTGTGTATACGTGTCTTAAATCAATTTGTATTACTAAGGCTTGATTTAAAAAAGAACTGATTTCTTACTCCCCCAAAAGATAGCTATTTTCCCTTAATTTAAAATCTTCTAATGAGAGCCCAAAAAGTAACTTTATGAACAAATGAATTCATTCAGTGGTTAACTTCTTTTGATCATAAACCCTTTTAAGGACATGAGAAGAGCTTAAAACCCCACTGCAGAATAACATACAAAAAAAAAAGGACAAAATTTTACATATAACTTTTTATTTTTTTTTTATAGATTTATTTATTTGACAGAGGGAGAGAGACAGCGAGAGTGAGAGCACAAGCAGGGGGAGGGGCAGAGGGAGAGAGAGAAGCAGGCTCCCTGCTGAGCAAGGAGCCCGACAAGGGACTTGATCCCAGGATCCTGGGATCAAGGCAGGCGCTTAACTGACTGAGCCACCCAGAAGCCCCTACATATAACTTATTTTACTGCATTTGAACCTGATATTCACAAACATTTTTAATTTACAAAAAAATATCTAGGGGTGCCTGGGTGGCTCAGTCAGTGTCTGACTCTTGATCTCATGGTCATGAGTTTGAGCCCTGCACTGGGCTCACATTGGGCATGGAGCCTACTTTAAAAAAAAAAAAAAAAAAAAAAAAATATATATATATATATATATATATATATATATATATATATGTATAGATATAGATTTTTTTTCAGGCAAATATTAATAGCTAGTCCTCAAAAAAAGTTTAGGGATCTCAGTTGTTTATATTACAAAAGAGGGGGGCAACTTCAATTCTTTAAAACTTTAATTCCATGACAAGGCTGCTTTTCTATTGACTGGTTTGATTTGGAAGAGGGTAAAATTGTGGAATGGTCTTGATAAGAAACATCATTTATCTTTCACACCTGCTTGATTTTGACAATTCCTTTCCACGACGGAGAAGTACAAATATAAAAATAAACAGTATCAAGGCTCCTATACGCTCTGTCAAGTGGAGCATGAGTTAGTATTAAACATATCAGAATGCTCCAGGACACGCTTAAGCATTACAATCATACTATATTTCTTTGGCTGCAATGACCACAGCACTTATTACTGATGTTATGGCCAGCAAAAATTAAAAGGATCAAAATCCACATTTCATCTTCAAAGGCTAAGTGAACTTAATTATCTTTTAGAAAAGTTCTATGGTGTTTCCTTTGCTGCAATACTAGAAATTTTATGTAACTGTCTACCTTTAATCTCCTCAATTAGAGTTCCAACCTGACTACAACTCACAATTTTTCAGCAGCATTCTTAATGGTATATAGAATATCTTAATGAATGTTTTATCCCATTTTTAGAGCCAAAAAAAAAAAAAAGCTACTTAAGCTAGACATAAATGAATTCTTCACTACTGAATGTTCTAATAAGATTTTTCTTCCACTTAAGAGTAATGACCAGAGATCAATCTAGCACTTCAAGACCCATCTTCTAGGAAGCCAGGAAACCCAAGTAGAGAGCTTACTATATATACAGTATTTCTTAGCAAAACCTCTTTGAAAATACAGGATTTTATTCTCTGGGCACCTATATTAAGCCAAAAAATTTCACAATAGTAAACAAGACTTCCTTCTAATTACTAACAGAATCACTGATGCCAACTGACTGAGAAAGAATGACTATAACACATGCAGATTCACTCTACATCTTAGAGCAAAACCAGATGTAGGGCCAAGTACTATAAATGATTCATCTGGACAAAGTACCAAAATTTTTGTTTCTTTGAGAAAGGAACTTTCACATCATTTTTAAAGATAAGACTGACGGTGCCTGGGTGGCTCAGTCGTTACGTGTCTGCCTTCGGCTCAGGTCATGATCCCAGGGTCCTGGGATCAAGTCCCACATTGGGCTCCCTGCTCTGGGGGAAGCCTGCTTCTCCCTCTCCCACTCCCCCTGCTTGTGTTCCTGCTTTCGCTATCTCTCGCTCTGTGTCAAATAAGTAAAATCTTTAAAAAATAATAATAATAATAAAAAAGATAATACTGACATTTCAAGTTTCCAAAAGGATCTAACAATAACAGAAATTTTTCTAAGACAACAGCAGCATAGGATGATAAATATAAACAGAGCATCAACAGGAATTTCATCACTGCACAGTAAATAAATTGATGAGATGCCAAATGCTCCAAAAAAGGAAACTAAAACAAAACCCTGAAATTCCTAATGACTATCTTTTGACGTAAGTATGATTTTAATTTTCTTCCTCTGATACAAGCCACGAGCAGTTTGACCATTTCCAGAACACATGACTTCCCCAAGTTCTAATTGTATGCTTTTTTTCCCTTGGTAATGTGATTGCAAATTAAAGCATGCTCCAAGATAAGGGTTTCATGCTGAGGGAATACTCTACTATTGCTTGAGTTCAGTCTTTTTTTTTTTTTTTTTTAACATTTATTTATTTATTTGAGAGAGAGCGAGCGAGCACGTGCGAACAGGGGGCAAAGCAGTGGGAGAGAGAGAATCTCTAGCAGACTCCCATGGAGCCCAACACTGGCAGATTTCAGGACTCTGAGAGATCATGTCCTGAGCCAAAATAAAGAGTTGGATGCTCAACCAACTGAGCCACCTGGCACCCCAGAGTTCAGTCTTTTAAAATAATCTTTTCATGAAAATGATGATCTGTGTTGTCACGTTATTTTCAAACTGAGCACACAAAGCACTCCCATTTACCGCTGGCAAGCAATTTGCACTAAAATTCCCTGCAGCTTTTTTATACCATTACATTTGGCAATACTAGATGCTACCTGAGTCACATTGTCTTTTCATATGGAGAAGTGGAGGGAGGTATATTTTTGAAGTTAAGCCAGGCCCAAATGTTAAAAGATAGATGTTCAAAGACGTTAAAAAGTCAAATACATTCCATTGGTACACTAGATTTCATCCTTCTTGTCTATTCAGTAGCATTCTAGCAAGTGCCTTCTCTTCCTGTATTATCAATTTTTTCCTTTCAACAGAGCCATTGTCCTTAGTATTTATTACAAACATGGTGTAATCTTCTCCATCTTAAAAAAAATCTAAAACAAAACCAAAAACCTCTTCTTTTTATTCCAAACCCTTCTCTTGCTACCTCCCCATTTCTATTTCTCCTAACAAAAATAAAATCTTGAAAGAGTAGTCTACACTGGCTATCTCCAATTCCTCTCTCATAATTCTCTCTTCAGACCACTCCAATAAAGCTTTGCCCTTCACATAAGCTATTCTCATGAAAGTCACCAAACACTTCCTTATTTGCCCCAAATGGTCAATTATAAATCCTTATCAACCTGTCACCAGCATTGGACAGTCGGGTGATGCTAGCCCCTGTAAAATATCATCTTCATTTGCCTTCTAGGAATGACATCACACTCTCCCCTTACTGTCTACTTCGCCTTAGCCTTTACTGGTTCTCTTTATCTCCCCTTTCCTTGAAATGTGGCCTAAGCCCTAGGGAACTACAAAGTCAAGATCTCTACTCAATCTACACTCATCCCTCACATAACATCCAATCTCTAAGCACTGGATACTATTATAAAGACTTAGAATTAATCTCTCCAACTTGCACTTCCCTCCTATCTCCAAACTCACATACAAATGTCTTATTTGATATATCCACTTGGAACTCAAACTTCAAATTTACCATGCTCAAAATTGAACTCCTTATCTCATCCACCTGCCATACAACCTGTTCCTCTGTTTTCCCTATCACAGGAAAGGGCAAGTTTATCTTTCCAATTATTTGGGCTAAAATTCTTAGCTATCTTCAATTTCTTTCTCTCACATGTTACATCAGATTCATCACCAAATTCTATATTTTTTTTTTTTTTTAAAGATTTTATTTATTTATTTGACAGAGAGAGTCACAGCGAGAGAGGGAACACAAGCAGGGGGAGTGGGAGAGGGAGAAGCAGGCTTCCTGCCGAGCAGGGAGCCCGATGTGGGACTCGATCCCAGGACCCTGGGATCATGACCTGAGCTGAAGGCAGACGCTTAACGACTGAGCCACCCAGGCGCCCCTCATCACCAAATTCTAAAGATGTCATCTTCCAAACTTATATTACCACCCCTTCTCACAACCCCAATAACCACTTGAATACTGGTCCAAATCATCATCTCTTTCCTGGATAATTGCATACCTTCCTTATGAGTATCTCTGCTTCCATACTTGTACCCCTACAGTTAATATTAGGGACCTGCAAACTATGGGTAAGGGGCCAAATCCAGTCTGCTGCCTGTTTTTGCACAGACTTCAAGTTAAGAAGAGTTACACATCTTTAAATGGTTAAAAAAAACAATTTCATTACATGTGAAAATTATCTGAAATTTAAATTTTACTGTCCATAAATAGATTTTTACTAAACTACTATCACACTAATTCATTTACATATTGTCTTGGGTGTCTTCACACTTGCACCGCAGAATAGTACTCGAGACACACCATATGGCCTACAAAGTCAAAAATATTTACTCTCTAGCCGTTTACAAAGAAGGTCTGTCAACCCCTGGTCTACATCAACACTATACCCCAGTCAGATCATAATAATCCTCTACTCAAAATCCTCCAGTTCTTTCCCATTTCATTCACAGTGAAGTCTCTTAAGTCCCTAGAAGATACGGACATCCTGTTGCCTGCAAATCCTTTCTCCTACTATTTTCCTCTTTGCTCAATTTGCCCTAGCCGTAGTTACCCTGCTCCTTGAACATGTGAAACAAAGTCCTACTTCAGGGGCCCTTCCCCTGTTCTTCCCTCTCCTCAGAAACATCTTACCCAGATATCTACATTGTTCATTCTCCCACTTTCCTCTGGTATTGGCTCAAATTCAACTTATTAGTGAGGCCTTTCTCTAAGAAATAGATCCTTCTCCCTATTTCCACTCCTTACTCCTCTTCTTTGCTTTTTTTAATCTGACACGCTATGTATTGTTTATTTTTCATTGTGTTTCCCCTTCTAAAATGTAAGCTTCATTAGGACAGCAACTTTTATCTTGGTTTTTTTCATTATCTATCTTATTATTTTCCAAGCCTAGAATAATGCTGGGCACAGAATATGCTATATGTTTAATTTTTAAAAAATATCTTAAATAATTGACATTTCATCTTTTTTTCTACTTTAACAAGAAAGAAATCTAAAGATAAAAATCATCCAGTCCCTAAAAGTCATCCGTAACAGTCATCATCATTAATAAGCCCTGGAATAAATTAAATTCAGAGCACTCAAATTATCACCACAGATTCTGAGTACTTATTTCAGGAAATACAACCAAGATTTTGTCATAGGATAAATCCTACCTGCAACAGTAATACGAAGTGTTTACTTGCAAAATCCTGATTCTGTAGTCCACAGCATCCCAAGCATAAAACAGCCAGATTTCTTATTACAGGATGAACACTTACTATTCCAGGAAGAATCTAAATTAAATAAATTTAATTAAAATAATTTTGACGAGGACAAGAAATTCATAACAGTATATTAAAAACATGGTGAAATAGATAATTTCTGTATGATATCACAGATCTACTTCTTATCCATATTGTCTAACAATTTTCAGTTAAAAAAAAAAAGGTAGGGGCGCCTGGGTGGCTCAGATGGTTAAGCGTCTGCCTTCGGCTCAGGTCATGATCCCAGGGTGCTGGGATCAAGCCCCACGTCCGGCTCCTGGCTCGGCGGAGAGCCCGCTTCTCCCTCTCCCTCTGCCTCTCCCCCCTGGTTCATGCACTCTCTCTCTATCTCTGTGTCTCAAATGAATAAATAAAAAAGAAAATCTTTAAAAAAAAAAAAAAAAGGTAAATATTAAATTGCTAAAACAGAAGAATGTAGCCAGAGTGAAATACAGTCTGATCACAAGACACCTCCCCTTCCACCTGCTAAAAGTGACTTAATAGCTTCCCAGTGCTCACAGGACAAAGATAAAACTCCCTTACATGACATATATCTCATTGTGTAGTCTCTCTTAGTACTATCTTATATTATGCTACCCCTTGCTCTTTGCTTATACAATGGTCTGATTTTGATGCCTTCCATTCAGTGCTATTCAACAGAAATATGTTAAGTCATAGGTCACTTTAAATTTTCTAGAAAATTTAAAAGAAACATGTGAAGCTAATTTTAGTGTACTTTATTATACCCAATATAACCAAATTATTAACATTACAACATGTAATCAATATTAAAAAAATTGAGATAATCTACATTGTGTTGTTTGTACTAAGTCTTCAAAACCCAATGTATTTTGACCCTTACAGCACATCTCAGTTTGGACTAATTGTTAATAGCCACAGGTTTTGTTTTTTAAAGATTTTATTTATTTATTTGAGAGAAAGAGAGTACACAGAGGGAGAGTGAGAAGCAGACTCCCTGCTGAGCAGAGAGCCCAACATGGGACTCGATCCCAGGACCCTGAGATCATGACCTGAGCCGAAGGCAGACGCTTAACCGACTGAGCCACCCAGGCGCCCCTAGACACAGGTTTTTAATAGACACATGTGGCTGGTTGCAACTGTACTGGAGAGAGCAAATCTAGAATATTCTTCCTTCCCTTTTTCACATACTTAATGTCTATTCAAAAATCAGATCAATGTCATCTTCCCTGAATAGAGCCAATCCCACTATTATAAATTCACATATGACCATATAGCTCTTTTTCATAGCACTTATCAATGGCATAACCTTCTACTTATATTTGATTGATGTCCCTCTCACTTGACCAGAAGATCTACAAGGGCAGTCTACATGTTTTGTATACCATGTACACTCTATCACTGGCATTTAGTATATAGTAGATGTTCAATAAATATTTGTTCAATTAGTAACTTACGGTTTTTACTTAAAAATGGTAACTTCATTAAAATATTATAACTCCTCTAAATACCCTACTCATTTACATCCCTCTAGTTTCTTTCTTTCTTATTTATTTGAGAGAGAGAATGAGAGAGAGAGCATGAGAGGGGGGAGGGTCAGAGGGAGAAGTAGACTCCCTGCTGAGCAGGGAGCCCGACACGGGACTCAATCCCGGGACTCCAGGATCATGACCCAAGCCGAAGGCAGTTGCTTAACCAACTGAGCCACCCAGACACCCCCGTCTAGTTTCTTTTCATCTTTAGACATAAATTGTTTTTGTATACTTAAAATCATTATGATCATTCAATTTTGTGTTCTTTCTTCACTCAAAATTGTGTATCTTTTCCAACAAGTATACAGTCTTCATATTTACTACTTCAATTGTGTCATATACAATAGTTTACCATTCTCTTGCAACAGGACCAGACATAAAGTATGCAAACAGAACTTTAAAAGTACTACTTTTCACTAAAGACATTTGCTTCACTAAGAATAAAGCTAAAATTCTAATGGCTTAGTAAAATCTTCTTTCAATCAGAAGTTCTACATTGTTGTAAACAATAATTGGTCTTCTTTACTGACTTTAGAAACTCATGACAATCCAAGGAACTTGATTTTAGATTATATTCATTGGCTGTTTTTCATTAATCCCAAGTAAAAACAATTGGGGGAGAATCCTGGAAGAGCCTGGATACATTCAAAATTTGCTTTGGATAAGTAGTGCTGGTAAAAACAATACCCTAGAGTTGCACTACGTGATTCTGTAGCCACTGACCACATGTGACTACAGAACACTTGAAATGTGATTACACCAGACTGAGATGTGCTATCAAGACTTAGTATGGGGGCGCCTGGGCGGCTCAATTGGTTAAGCGTCCGACTCTTGATTTCAGCTCAGGTCTTGATCTCAGGGTCGTGAATTCAAGCAAGCCCTGCACTGGGCTCCATGCTTTTTTTACTTAAAAAAAAAAAAGACTTAGTATGAAGAACTGAATGTAAAATATCTCAGTAGTTTAATATTGAGTAAATGATGCCATTAAAACATTTTGGGTATATTGGGTTAAATATATTAAAATTAATTTCACCCGTTTCTTTTTAATTTTTAAATGTGGCTACAGAAAATGTAAAGTTACATGTGGTTTGCATTACATTGTTATCAGACAATGTTGTTTTACTACAGATTGCAGTATTTATGTCCCTATGCTCAATAATATGGAAATTACCTTTGAAGAGCTACTTAAGTATAAAGTCCTTTAAATATACAGGAAAAAACAAATTCCTTTCATGGGACTCACAATGTCAACAGTCTCATAGTCTTTCTATATAGCAAGATTCCAATATTTAAATATTCCTGATGTGTTTCAGTATTTCCCCTTACTATCAAAGAATGAAGATATTCTACATCTCTTTCTAGCATAATTTTTTCATACTTCTTAAAGGAATAAGTATACTTATATACCAGGTCTTTTATATACATTATCTTAATTTAATCTTCACAATATGAAGTAGTCACTATATAATTTTTTTTTACCACTTATATTTATCAGATGTTTAAGATGGTCATCTTTTTCTTCTTTGGAACTCCAAGGAACATATTACTTATGAAATGAGGAAGGAATGGGCTAAAATATAAAGCCTCAAAGGCCACAAACATACCAAAGATTCAATGATGCCATTCATGGTTGCACCTATACCAGTCGAAGTGGACATCTGCTTCAACAGTTCATAGCACAAAATAAGACACTTCTGTAGTGTTTCAACATCATTCTAAAATGAAACACAAAATATTCTGCATTAGTAAGAATATCTTCTGTCCATCCCTTAAATGTTAGCTTTTTCAGGGCTTTGTCTAAGGCATATTGTCTCTAGACACACTCCCTGGCAATCTTATCCAATCATCCAACTCCATTTACAATACATGAGTTGACCCAGCTATTTCTTAAGTTTCAGATTCATATATACAATTGCTATAAGACATTTCCTCTTGTATGTTCCACAGGCTTCTCAAACTTAAATGTCCAAAAGAGAACCAATTTATCATTACCCCAATCCCTCTTCTTGTGCTATTTCCATAAATAACACTGCCATCTACCCAAATGTCCAAACCAAAAGACCTACAATACATTCTTGACTCACTCTTCTCCCTGTTACTAATTCCTAAATACTTCTCAAATCCATCACTTCTTTCCACATCCACCATCATTATCTTGTTCAGGCTGTAATCATATCAAGCCTACATTAATTTAACAGTCTTCAACTACTATGCCTGCCTAGGCTCTTATCACGCTGCAACCCATTTTCTGACGAAGATATAAATCTCATCCTACCACTTAAAACCTTTAGTGGTTCACCATGATCCTTGGCTAAGGCAGAAAGTTTCCAATATTGCTTATACAAGGCCTTACAAGACCTGGCCATTAATTTTTCCACTAGATTTCTCTCTTACCTCTCCCCCCTCAATTCTCTAGTCATGTGGACCTGAAGTTTTCAAACACAGCAGGTACTCTTTAACTTCTGGGCCTTCACACATGCCTTTCCATCTGCCTGCATTCCTTTAACAATTCATCAGGGAGAGACAACAGAGTGCATTAAAGGCACAAATCTAAAGCCACTTGCCTGACTTGCCTGGATTTGAATCCTGCCTCTACAATTTACTATCTGTGTGACTTTGGGCAAGTTATTTTTCCTCTATAAAATGAAAATAGCACCACCCCATAAGGTTATAGTGAGAATCAAACACTTGTGAAGTGCCTGAAGCAGTGACTACCACAGAAAAAGCATCCTGTAAATGTTAGCTTACGTTGTTATTTTTACTCAAATGTCAAGTGAAAACATTTCTTCCCCTGGGGAAGCCAACAACAGCCTACCTGGGTTAGATGCCTCTCCATTCAACCCCTATAACTTCCCCGCCTATACCATCTATTATGCCATGCTGTAAATTATACTATAATAAATTTATAACCCTTAAATAGGACAAATGAACACACAAAAGATCAAAGGAAGTCAAGTTAAACAGATGATATTAATCACGATAGAACATATTTGTTCATATTTTTCCAATTCAGACCTGGAGTTTATATTGTTTTTCAGTTTATATTTTCATTTTTCACTTTAAATCTGCTCCTCAAATTAAAGAACCTATAATAATCCATAGACTTTGTCAAACAAAATAAGGTACTAGCTAGGAAAATAAAATTCAGGCATACTCAAAAGTGGAGTGTTTGAGCAGGGATGTCTATGGCTAGAGAGCACAAGGACATAGCACAACTTACAAAATGCTCCTGTATAGTAAACTCTTCCCTATTCAGTATTCTACTTATGAGCATACTCCAATCAGCACTTTCTAAACTGAAGTAAAATAATAATGATGTTTACTACAAAAGGCAAAATTCTAAAAGACCCCCTGAAAGTTAACATCAAATATTATACTGATACCATTCTATCTTATGATAAAATATGACAAGTTTATCAAACACAATGAAGGTTAAAAAAAAATGAATGCTGAAACTCAGCTTTAAGTGTTACTAGATAAAATGCTTAGTATTTCATTTAAAATAACAAAACTACTTAGCTTTTTCTAAAAACAAAAGTGTAGTTAAGCTTTAAAAATTTACATGTATAATGGTATAGTTATAGAAATTCTTTTCCTAGCTCAGAAAAGTCAGGAGTCTTCCACAAAGAAAAAGATGGATAGATAGATGCATATTCCTTTTCTAAAGCATTCAAAACACATACACTCTCTCGCTCAATCTCTCTCTCTCTCTCTCTCTCTCACACACACACACACACACACACACACACACACAAGGAAAACACTAGAAGGTAAGTTTCCTTAGCAAGGAAGAAAGACTATATAGACTACAGAGATTAGCATGACAAGGGAGCAAATAAAGTCCTAGTTATAATAATTAAAGCTAACTGAGGCCTTTCAAAGTCTAAGATAAAAAGAAACAAGAGAAAAAAATTATTTTCATGTTAATTCATGATACTGCTAAAAAGTCCTCCAAATAAATATATTCTGGCAGATTTCTGAGTTAAGAAAGAAAATAAAGTGTAGTTGAGATGATTAATAACAGCTGAAATTTAGTATGATAAAGTAATCTATACCTTCTCTATATGGACTTCTTTGATTTCAAGTTGCTCTGTCTCTTTCAATAGGTTTATTTTGGCATCTTCTAATGCTTTTATTTCTTCTTTTAATTCTGATGCTTGATTAAAATCCTGTAAATTAATGCAATTTTCCAAAGCTTCTTTTGCCTCAATAAGTTTAACTTTTATTTCTGCCATCTAAGGAAAGATATAAATTGCTTTAACAAAAACTATTATTATGAACATCTATAGCAAACTAAAGAGTAATACTTAACATCATGACAACCATATACAACAACAGCCATATACAAAAAAGTCGTAGTCTTCCTGATCCAAAGAAGGGCAAATCTTCCAGACTGCATAATCTGGTAACATTTTAGATACTCTTATAGTTTAACAGTTAATCAATAATTTGACTCTGTGAGAACAATTTTGAAAATGTAGAGCAAGAGGAAAGAAAAGACTTGCACGGCTACGTTATACTCAAGCATTTATTTAATTTAGAAGAAATTTACCTTGAGTTCTTTCTTTCTTGCATCAGCTGGATCACCAGCACCAACAGTAACGATGGGTGCCCGAATCTCTGAGATAATTTCTGTAACCTGATAAGTTATAATTCAGAGTACATGCTTTAATATATGTTCTATATCATAAAATGAAATCAAACTGCTACACAGAACTCCAAATAGTATCCACAATCTCTTTAAAAATAGAGCAAAACAGAGTAAAACAGCACACATTCTACTTGTTAGACAATTTTGGGGAAAGAAATGACCAAACAATATACCTGACTAAAAACTCTAAGATTATGAGAAGGTAAACAGGCACATAGACATTGAAGATAAATTCTCTCATATAATGCTTTAAAAACAAAGAAAAATGAATATAGTATCTAATCTTAGGCACCAAAAACTAGAATTCTCTGTCTATAATCCTCAACTCCCTCCCTTGTTTAGCTCCACGGGAGTTAAATATAGAAAAACAGAATACTCTTTTATTCTTCCTTTGGGTATACAATGCATAAATAATGACAGCATAACTAAAGACTTTCCTTTCAGAGCCACTGGGACACAACAGTTGGCTGATTCAGGAAGAGGCTACATCCCAAATGAAGGTACTTAAGCAGATGTTGGATAACCACTAACTGGGAATGTTGCATGTTGTAGAAAGGATTTATGTGTAAGTATGTATAAGAAGGGGTTGGAAAAGACAACCCTGAATTAATTTGTAACTGAGAGATTGTATGAATTGATGAAAAGCACTGATACGTGTCTTTTTGGCTAGCCCAGAAAAAGTAATACTTGGCAATAGTATTATAATAGATAACATTTATTTCTGTATTTACCAAGCACTTGATGAACACTATTTCATTGAACAAGGTAGATTTTATTGTTATTCTCATTTTCCAGACAAGTAAAAAGGCTAAATTAAGTAACTTGCTCAAAGTCACAAAGCTAGAAAGTAGCAGAAGGGATCTGAACCTAAGTGCGTCTAATTTGAGCCAGCTCTCAAACACTCTAGTGACTAAAACACGTGTCCCCTCTTCCCTAACTTGTTCTATTTCAAACTGATTCAACAGAATGATAGGAAGAGAAGGAGATGATTTTTCAAATGTGTGTGTGGGAGAGAGATTTAGTTTTAAGAAGTCTAAAAACTTAATATACAAGACTAAAACAAAAGGCAATTAAAGATAAATAAAGCAAAAAATACTGAAAAGAAAACAAGACAATCCTCAATATCATTGACCAAAACCTTTTAACCTTTATGAACAATTAAGAAAATTACTTACAATTTGTGTTCTCTTATTATCATCCATAACGATGCAGAGCAATCTCTCAACAAGAAAAGAAAGTAGGGATACCGGGGTTGTGGGTAGAGTAAGAATCTCCTGTAAAACAGCCAGTAGTCCTTTCCTGCATTCAAAAAGAACTATTTTCACTTAAACATGATGGTAGAAACACATTTTATCTCTAACATTTCATTTATTCTGCAGACTTAATTTTATTTATCTCAGTTCTTTTTTATCACCATAGGTACAAAAAAATTATGTATAGACTAGGTCAAAAATTTATGTTCTGCAAAAAAAAAAAAAATTTTTTTATAAAGACCCTACAATCTGTCATAAATCAACATGATGAAATGAAAAACATCAGAAGTGAATCAAATCTTTAGAGAGCATTACTAGCCTTCTCTGTAATAGAGATTTTTAAGCAAAATCTGCAATTTTATTGATTTATTCTGAAAAAATTGCATGTATTTCCATATATATGAACAAAATGGATACAAACTGCACAGGTCTACCTATATGCATATTTTTGCCCATAAATATAGTATAGCACAATTCCAGAAATACAATACAGTACTTTATTTTCTCTTCCTTAAATTTTCTTAATAACATTTTTCTCTAGCTTACTTTATTTTAAGAATATGGTATATAATACATACAATATAGAAAATCATGTTAATCAACTGTTTATGTCAATTTTTATGTTTATGCTTATTGGTAAGGCTTTTAGTCAATAGGCTATTAATAATTAGGTTTTTGAGAGGTCAAAAGTTATATGTGGATTTCTGACTCCATGGAGGGGGGATGGGGGACCAGCACCCTTACCCCCTCCCCGTGTTGTTCAAGAGTCAATTATATGTATGTATGTGTGTGTGTATGTATATATATATATACACACACATAAATGTATGTATACACAGAGAGACAGAGAGAGAGAGAGAAAGGGTGTATTTCCTGTTAGATATTACATGTGTAAGAGGAAAAAGAAAACTCTTTATTGTACTTTAGAGAGCTAGGTTAAATATAAATATACTTAATCATACCGTAACAAGACTATATTTCAATACAGGATGTTAGAAGAGCAAATTAGGCAAGGGTTAATATTTAGACATACCTTCCTCCTTCTTCACTTGTATCCAAAGACTTGATAATTAGAATTAACTGTTGACCTATAAATTCTTTTGACATCAAATTTCCAATATAAGAAAAATCATTTTTCATTTCATCTTTAACAACTGGGATACTCTGAATATAACTAAAACAAGCAGAAAAAATAAAATGTAAAATCTGTTAAAAAAAAACATTAGACAGCTCCCCATGAGGTCAGAAAAGGGTTTTTTTCAGTTCATATTTCTTCAAATATATGGATGTTTATACGACATTATTCTAATTTGGCCTAAAGAATAAACTCTATGCTATTGCTATGAACTTTTGCAAACAAACATATGGGCTTGAATCAAAAAGAATTTCGAAAATATACCCAATAAAGATTCAAATTTCTTATGGGAAATTTTCAAAAGGCACATATTTATGTCTCTCAAATTGATAACATTATTTCAATGTCACCAATATTTTCAATTAGTCTTGGATCCCTTTAATAAAAACTCAGTTTTTCATAAAGAGCTAGTCTTCACTCATCATCCCTGACCATTATTCTTTTGCTTAAAAGAATAGTAATAATTAGGGGCACCTGGGTGGCTCAGTCGGTTAAGCGGCTGCCTTCGGCTCAGGTCATGATCCCAGGGTCCTGGGATCGAGCCCCACGTCGGGCTCCCTGCTCGGTGGAGAGTCTGCTTCTCCCTCTCCCTCTGCCTGCCTCTCTGCCTACTTGTGCTCTCTATCTCTCTATCAAATAAATAAATAAAATCTTAAAAAAAAAAAAAAAGAATAGTAATAATTAATACCAATTATGCAAGTAATCCATGAATACAATGACCTTTTAAAAAAATCAGAAAAATAGACCTTCATGAATTTGTATTATCCTTGCTTAGGGGCCCTACTAATACCTGTATTGTTCTTATTTTAGTGTAGATATTCCTAAACAAGCACCATCTACTACCCTTTTATTCTTACTATCACTGCCCAAATTAAAGCCTTTTACAAACCTCACCTAGATAAAATTCAACAGCCTATCAAAAGGTCTCCCTTTTTTGTGTGATCAAAAAAAAGTTACTTAAAGGCAGAATTAGGAGTTTAAGCTTAGACAAGTAGGTGCTTTTAGGCTAAAAGTAATATGAAAAACAATCCTGATGAAAAATGTCATTTTTAAAATGTCAACAAAAATCAAGTTATAAAAACTGCAGAACTATGTCTGATGAATAAACTGACTTGTCTTTAAAATGACAACCAAGAGTAAATAAAAGCTCACAAATCTCTGGCCATGAGATTAGGACTTTCAATGGTATCAGCACTCTGGGTTCTAGCAGAAAACTAAAGGAAAGAAACTAATAATTATCAAAATCATTAGCTTGGTAGTTGCTGTTTTCTGACAAGCTAAAAAACCTTCACTCATCTTTGAATCCTCCCCTCCCCTTTGAGTACTTTTCCACTCTAGCTTTAGCACAATGCATGCATTAAGACAGAGGGTATTTTTTAAAATAAATTCAAAGAGTAGTTGTTTCATTAATAGGTTACAAATCTCGAACTGCATAAATACAACTCAAAATGTACCCACCAATTTTAATTACCATGAAAGCATCTTTTTAACCATTTTTAAACATATTCATTACAATGAAGAGACCACTCAAGAATAAGAAAGCCTTTTTCTTATTCTTAAAGCTCTCTCCAAGAATTTAAACTTAAGGTCATTTTCTAAAAATTATGTTGTTGTCTCTTTTTCTTCCTCAAATTTGACAAGCCTAATTTAATATCCCTGATTTCTTCCTTTATGTGAATACCTCAGTTAACAGGAAATTGTTTCATATCAGAATTCTGAGTCACTACCTCTTTCTATTACAAAATGTCTGAAAATATATCTCTGAGATTATCAGGAAGTAGTTTTTCCATTTAATTTTGTTTCTGTACCTGAATAAGCTAATCCTATCTAGTAATGTTGCTCCAAAAAGAAAACCACTCTATTTCTCAAGTATTTTTCAATAATAATTAAAATACAATTTTTAAAGTTTTCTTCTTTATAAATGAAAAAAAGCTGATTAAAAGTTACCTATTTCAAAACTCACAGATTAAGTGACAGAGGAAATATAAGAATCCCTGACTTCTCAGAGCCAGAAGAACCAAGCTCCCTACCTGTTGATTTCAGTAACTAAGAGTTAATCTGTGAAGTAATCCTTGAGGAGAGGCTCTCCCTCTGTTACTTAAATATTTATTTCCTCATATTTTCTTTATTTTCTATGAGCATTTATTACTTTTATATTAATTCATATTATTAAGCATTGCATCAAACTCATTCGTTTTGGACATACTACAACATGGCTCAAACAGCATTATAACGAATACTCTAAATACTGAAATCTGAAATAATTACTATTGAAACAGGAGATTCACACATATTTTTTATGCTGTTACTATGAACTCAGGTTGTAAGTTTCCATTTTGGCTCACATTTAAGATATTTATCCTTGATTCAATATTTTGCATACAAATTAAAATGCACTTACAGTTTTGCCTCCTAACTTACATGGAATCATTATAAGCAAAAGCAGAATACTACATTCCATACAAAGGGAATTCAGGCCTGTAATTCATGTTATATGGAAGAAGCTTTTTAAAAAATGCATCAAAAGCATAAAGTTAAAAATCTACACACCAAAATCTATCAAAATATATATAACTTTTGGCCCAGCAATTCCACTTCTGGGAATCAACCCCACAAAATCCCAACATACATAAAATGTATGGTCTAACACAACTTTGTCAGTGAAAACTGGAATCATGCTAAATGTCCATTGACAGAGAAGTAAATTAATTGCCATCATAAATTGATTTTATGATTGCCAACTGATTGCCATTGTACTATGGGATGATACGTTGTTAAGAGTGTGATAAATTTATATGCACCAACATATAATGATCGCAGATATAAGTAGCTGGGGAAAAAACCCAAATATGTATAGTGTGCTATGTTTAAAAATATTTATGTATTTTAATATATGTGTATATAAATGTAGAGCGAGAGGTCTGAAAGTGTATACCCCAAATTGTTAACTCTAAGATAAATGGAATTGAGGAATTAGGAGATGAAAGGAAAATTCCACATTTTTCTTCTATATATTTCTGTATTTGAATTTTGACAAGAATTGCATTCATGTTTTACTTGGTAATTTTAAAGTGAAATGAGAATAATTAAGAAAAAGGTATATTTTGAAAAAACTTTTTAAAAAACAAAAAGCCAAATGGTGACAGTTTTAATTAATATTAAACTAGCCAAAAAGGTTCACCTTGTCAGTTGGAAAAGTATGGCCCACGCACCAGATACAGCCCGCTGCTTGTTTTCATACAGTTTGCAAGCTAAATGGAAGCTTATTTATACAGGATGTATATACAAATACATTTGAAAATATATACAGATGAAAATTACATAAAATTAAAATTTTAGTGTCCATAAAAGTTGAAAGAAGTTTTATTAGAAAACAGTTACAATCATTCATCATATATTCTTTGGCTGCTTTTGCACACCCACAGCAGAGCTGTCATTGTGACACAGGTCCACAGACTAAAATAGTTACTATCTGACCCTCAGAAAAGGTTTGCCAACCAATTTCAAAGAGTAACATATCATCATTATCAACTTTACAGAGAAATGTTCATAATCACATCCTAACGGTTTTAAGGAATGTCCCTAAACATATTGACTTTTTACTCTTTCAGTGTTCTGTCCAGCACAGAATATTCTTCAGAAAGACTCAATGCACATTCTTATTTATCCCTGCCTAGCCAAATAACTGACCCCTGATCAAGCACGACTTTGAGGGAGGGGGCTTCACGGTTGACACACACAGGAACAAAAGTACAATCCAAACAAAAAGAAAAAATTTTACCTTAGTAAATACTCTGCATATACTATGGGCTCTGGCAAAATTTGCTCCAAAAATTCTTCACCTTCATCTCCTTTTGATTTCACATATTCACAAAGGACACGCCAATACAAAGCATTTTCAGGAGTTAATGTTTCCACTGGAATCAGTTTCCTTCATTTAAAAGGGAGAGAATAAGAGAAAGAATAATCTTAAAGTTAAAAATTTGAATGGAGTATAAAAAATGGGAAATAAAAAGCAGACCTGATTTATAACCAGTATCCTTTTAATTGCAAAGTCATTAACTTATCCACCCACACACAAATGAAAATATTTAGAGCAAAAGAAAAAAAAAAAGAATCAAACAAGCAAGCATACAATAGGGAAGCATGTCGTTGGACTTTCCATGGTAAGCTAATGCAAAAATCAAAGTAACAAAATGGGAAAAAAAAGAATGCAGCTAAAGTAGTCTATGATAAGGTAGTGAGTTCTTACACAAGAGGGATAAATGAGAAAAGACATCCATCAGAGTAAAGAAAACACAAGTGAGGTAGATAAAAGCTATTGAAACAATCCGAAGTAATCAGAAAAGGACTAATTTTAATTGGAGAAGTTCACGAGTATCACATTTCAAGTAATGAATATATACCTGCCATCATTATTTTTACAGATTTCTGCCAGTTCATTAAGAGGAGCCACTGAAAATAAGGCATTGAGAACAGAGACTGCCACTTCAGGAGAATTTTCCACATCTAACCGATGAAGCAACTCTAATATATTTCCTTCAGTGAAACGTAACCAGCCTTGGAGAAGATGCTTCTGCATTGCTTGTTTCACAGCATCTGTTAAGTCATTTGAAATATAAGTGAACAGAGGCTCCCTCTAGCTTCCATTTCCTATATTTTGTCTGTATTAATGACCTTTTATCAGATTAATGTTAACATAAAATCAGTATTTATAATAAAAATGAGAGGAGACTAAGAACAACAAAGAAAAATACCGAAGGAAAAAAAAAGGTACAATAATATTGCAAAAATCACTATGCTGCTCACTTCTAATAAAAATGGAAAAGGCCCAAACCAATACCCAATCACTATCACGGCCTACAAAAATATCTGCATTCCTTCTCCCCAGGGTTCACGGGGCTTCAGTGTTAGTCCTGACATTATGATAGCGATTATTTCACCTGATGCCTGACTTCATCTATTACACGATTGTTATTTGCAGTAGTGAATCATACAAGCATTTATCACTGAACAAACTTTATTCTTAGTTTTTTAAGAAGTCATCCTCCCAGTCATTAGTCCTCTGACAATGTTTTGAAACTCAAGTTTTCTTGCTACAGCAAAATTAAGCTATCTTAGTCTTCTCATGGGGATTGGAAATTTAAGATATATCGTTCATCATTCTGTGAGCAGTCTCTAGTTTTAACAGAGAGAAAAAGGAAAAAAAAAAAAAGGAAAATTATGCTAGTCTGATCATTCCTAATTTCTGTCTCCACAGTACAGCACACATTCTTATCAAGCTATAAACAAAGGGGAGGGTGCCTGGGTGACTCAGTCAGTTAAGAGTCTGCCTTCAGGTCAGGTCATGATCCCAGGGTCCTGGGATCAAGCCCTGTGTCAGGCCTTCTGGGGGGGGGCGGTTGCTTCTCCCTTTCCCTTGGCTCCTCCCTCAACTCTCATGCTTGCTTTCTTTCTCTCTCAAATACAAAAAAAAAGGAAGAAAGAAAAGATATACACAAAGGGAATAGATAGCACTTTTTTAGAAGAGAGAGTTGAAAAAGAGTTCCTGCCCTCTGATATAAATTAGCTATATAGCCTTCAGATATAGTTTCATCTGTAAAACACAGGAAAATTAAAACAAACACTGCTCCTTTAACTACCAGGATCTTTAACCCTTTGAAATGTTTTCTACATGGTGTACCAAGCTAAATTTTGACAGGCTGTGTCATTGATGGGCTTACTTGACATAATTAAGGACACATGTTTTCTAAATCTTCTAAGTCTACTAAACCAAAATCTACTGATGTTTTGTATATACAGAAGTCTATCTTACCTGATCTGTCATTAAGACCTTGTTGAAGGAGCATTACTCTCTGAGCAATGGACATAGCTCTCATATGAACCTTTTCAGCTAAAACCTTAAAGAGATAGTAATAATAATAAGGTGGTCATTAAACTCAACATAGTCTACATATTTCATAACTAATAATATCTCCTTCATCTAAGAAAATAACCCAGAATTTCCAAAACGAATATCTGGTAACACATTTAATGTAATAAGAGTATACCTAAATTATCTATACTTTCTATCCATAAAAATCTCATAAAAATCCATAAAAATTGAAGAAATCATTATTACATGTCAAATATTTTTCAAAAGTATTTTAAGAATATGTCTACACAAGTTATTAGGCTTATTTACCTGATAAGCCAGCTTTCTGACAGCCTCTTTCACATCCTTGGTGCGCCCCACAATTTTTGGCAAAGTCTTTGCTGATGGTGCAATACATGATAACACTGCACGCCTAACTTCTGGATTTGAATCATTTTCAATCAAAGTAGCATATGCTAAAAATAGAGCAATACATTTTAGTACACTAAAGAAATATTATTTATTTAACCACAGTCATAAGATAGCCCACATTTTGATATTTGACAATATCTTTAAAATAATAAAGATAGGGAGGGGGGTGGGAGGATGGGTTAGCCTGGTGATGGGTATTGAGGAGGGCACGTTCTGCATGGAGCACTGGGTGTTATGCACAAACAATGAATCATGGAACACTATATCTAAAACTAATGATGTAATGTATGGGGATTAACATAACAATAAAAAAATGAAAAAAAAATAATAATCAATTTTTAGTCTTACACATTTAATTTTAGCGGAAGATTTTTTTCCTGCCAACTTCCCTTAAAAAATAAATTAAGAAATTTGTCAATAGACTAGGCACAAAGTCTAAAACTAAAAACAAAGAGCCCTAAAGATCATGGAAAATCCATCAATAAGATTGTCTTTTTTTTTTTTTTAAGATTTTATTTATTTATTCATTTGAGAGAGAGCACATGAGAGGGGGGAAGGTCAGAGGGAGAAGCAGACTCCCTGCTGAACAGGGAGCCCAATGCAGGACTCCATCCCAGGACTCCAGGATCATGACCTGAGCCAAAGGCAGTCGCTTAACCAACTGAGCCACGCAGGCGCCCCGAGATTATGTCTTTGTTACTCTTCAAGATCTAAAAGAAAGCCTAGTATAGCAGGCAGTTTATTTTAAAGTAATAAGGTTTTATAAAGGGCTCATTATTTTGATTTTTAATGAGTCCTAAAGAAGGATGTAACTTCTAATTTTACTCCCTGAAACAAAATCCATTTCCTGTATTTAAATGTTTATTCACCTCTACTTCTCAAATTTTCCCCAGCTTTATAATTAAGTACTTGTTGACTATTAAACATTTATTTTGTACAATATTATTATGTGTACCATTTAACACCAAAAAATATTAACTATCATCAGTTATCAAAACTGATTATAAAGCTAGTAACAGGGACAAAGAGAAAAATGAAAATGTGCCCAAAATGTAGCTAGGCATGGACGGAAAAGTGGAATATGACTATCTTTACGAGCCCAGAGGTAGAGAAAAATTTCTTAAATAAAAGAAAGTGCAAATCAAAAGAAAGAAAGGAAGAAAAGGGAAAAAAGTGCAAGTCATAAAGGCAGAGACTGATTAATTTTGACATTAGGAATTTCTGTCTAACAGAAGATATCCCAAAGAGGGTGAAACAAAGAGCCATCTAAAGTTGAAAAAAATCTACAATTCACACAACTCCAAAATTTCTTTCCAGAATATAGAACTCCAGTAAATCAATATGACAAACAGAAAAATGAGAACACATTAATAGGCATTATATAGAAGAAATACAATTGACTGTTAAATATATGAAAAGATGCATAAAAGGATATATTTCATACATACAACCAGATAAACAAAAATTTTAAAATCTGACAATATCTAACACTGGAGAGAATATGGATCAATGAATGTTTTTATGCACTGTTACTGGGAGTATTAATTAGTAAACTGTTTTGTAGAACACTTGTACCTTATCTAATAAAGCTGAATGTGCACATATCCTAACAAATCCACCCTAGGTATACACCCCAGAAAAAACTATTTAAGCTGTGCACCAGAAGCCATGATAAGGAAGTTCATAGCAACAACACCATTTTTTTCAGAACAAAATAACTGGAAACCAGATAGTCTGTCATTATTAGAATAATTAGCTGTGTTAACAATTCATTCGACAGAATGCTGTAAGACAGTAAATATATCAACATGGATGAATGTTACAATTATAAATATTAGAAAGCACAGAAAAGTATGACTCATATAGCATACAAAACGATAGGCAAAACTTTTTAGAGACACACACATGTGGCTAATTGTTTAAACAGAAAGACAAGAGAGTAATTAACCCAAAATTCAGGATAATCGTTAACTCTGAGAGTGGGGTGGGACGTAAGGTAGGCTTCAAAGGCACTGATGATGTTCTATTTTTTTAAGTTGGGTGGTGGCTACTTGAGTATTTTTAAAAATCATATATATATATATGACCTATACTATTCCACATAGAGAGAGGAAAAAAAAAACAAAACACCTCTCTACTGAGAATTTAACAAAGTCAAGGAAACTGAAAAAGATTTTAGGAAGCTACACATACCATTAACGACTGGACATTCATCATCTTTGGGATCCTGAAGTCGTGAAAGAGCCAAAACTGCCTGTATCCTCACATTTGGAATTTTATCTTTCAATCTAATAAGCATGGCTTCATTAATTTTATCAAACAAATCATCATCAATCTGGGCATTTTCTGGCATACTTCCCAAGAGCTTGTTTATGAGCTGGCACACTCTAAATCTAACTGCGTTGCTGTTTGCTTCATGAGACTGAAACAGGAACAAATCAAAATTTATTTACAATCACATACCATTTGAATTGTTTAGAATTCAGGAAGTTACAAAAGTAATTCATTACTCGCAGAGAAACTACAATGCTACCTTAATCCATATGCATACTAAAAGTATTAAAATATACACAATCCAAAGTAAGTATAAGCTAAATTACAAGAGCATACTTCTCTTTGTAGGAATTTTCACTTTACTTCTAAAATAAAGAACTCATTTATTTATTTATTTTAAAGATTTTATTTATTTGACAGAGAGAATGAGATAGAGAGAGAGAGAGAGAGAGCACATGAGAGGGGGGAGGGTCAGAGGGAGAAGCAGACTCCCTGCTGAGCAGGGAGCCGGATGCGGGACTCGATCCCGGGACTCCAGGATCATGACCTGAGCCGAAGGCAGTCGCTTAACCAACTGAGTCACCCAGGCGCCCCTAAGATAAAGAACTCATTTAAAATGATGTGAGAACTGGCAAAGAGAGGTCATTAAAAACTTAACGCTGCATTTATTTTAAGTCCATTTTTTAATCTTAATGACAGTTCTAGTATTTCCTATAAAAGGCAGACTCATCCACATTTTCTCAGTTACTAAATACTTCATTCTCTAAAACATACAAACTCCCATGGCCCTTTTAATATAATAAAGTTTTCTACAACACTTCCCCAAAGTTCCAGTTTTCATACCTTTAAAAGAAAGGTAAACAAATAATTTAAAATGCCACCATCTTCCTCTTCCTCATCATCTTCCGTATCTGACTGGTGAAATGAAGTAACAAACTTGGCTGCAAAGTCTATTACTCTCTCCACCGCTGGTTCACGTTTATAGACCACCAGAGCATATTTAAGATAATGGACAAACTCCTCATGAAAAACTGTTTTAACATCCATCTGAAAGACAAAAGAGAAACCCTTCACAAACTGCACTGATACAATCCCTTCTTCCCAACAGTACCCTAAGACTGCTTAAAGTACTAGTCGTAACTCAAACTAAAATCATTATTTAGTAAACTCTCAGGTGAGTTTCCAAACTATCAAAGGAAAAAAAATTGCACAAATCTCTCTCCAGAGAAATGTACTTCTCCAAGGAAGAAAACAAATGTGAATGTTGACAGTGAAAGGATCCCTTTGACTTTAATACCCTTTAAACTCTCAATATGCCTTGGTGCCAGTTTAGTAAAAATATGCTTCTTTATGAAACAACTCAAAATCAACAACGGCTTTCATATTTTACCACATTTAGCCTTATTCTTACACAGCGATTTCCTTTTGATATAACGTTCACATCCTATCTCATATCCTTAAATCCGATTATATTGACTTACAATTTTTCTTGGACCTCAAGATAATTTTCCCGAAACTCACTGTCCTATTCTTCTCACGGCACCACTCAAAACAGTATTTACTTAAATAGGAAGAGCCGGGTCCTAATGGTTAATTTGTTATTTGGTGATTCGATTCTATTTAACTGTGAATAATCTGGCGTTCCTGATGAGGGCGGTGACCTGAGGGACAACAACCGCTGAACCACCCCGTTCAGGATCCACCCAGCGGCCCAACACTTGGCGCCAGGTCGCCCCGGTGCTCGTAAACGTTGCTCTCCAAATTCACAAAGAATTAACGGTCCGCGCCGGAGGCCGCTGGGGAGAGGCGGTGCCCGGGCGACCTGGGGCAGGTCTCCAGACCTCTCCGAACTGGGTCGGGAGGTTCAGAAGGTTGGAGTCCGGAGGGCCACGGGAGGCCCCTGGGGGACGCTGGTCCGGGGAGGGCGAGGGGCGGCGGCCGAGGCCCGGAGCCGCGCTTACCGTGCGGTAGGTGCGGCTCAGCGCCACCACCAGCTTCGCCTGGTTCTGGTGCGGCTGCTGCGCCAGCTGAAAGGCCTCCTTAACCGGCAGCAGCTTCTTCTCCGCCCCCATGGCGCCGGCACCCGGCCGGGACGAGCCTCGTCCGCTCCGGGCTGCAGGGTCCCTACGGCCCGCAGGTCAAGTTTACAGAGCCGCCTCGGGTTCCGGTCAGCCGGCAGCTGAGCACCCACGGTGGAATTACCGCCAGAGCGTTCAAATAACTCCCGCGGAAGAAGGAAATACCGCGAGACTGCCGCGAGAGCGGGAAGAGATGGATCCCTCCCTGAATTACGGCAGTTTGGGCGCATGCGCTTAGGATCTGCGCCGCGCTTTTCCGAGTGGGAAGTCGCGTTTGTAAGGGGAGGGGGCGTCGGCTCGTCTGGAAGTGGTGTCGGCTACTTGCCGAGCGGTGGTGCTACCGTCCGGACGGAGCTCGTGGTGCTAGACCTAGCTGGGTCGTGCAGCTGGGCGTGGGGCGAGAAAGAAGAAAGGATCCTCCATGGGTGAGAACAGGGAATCTGCTGAGGGGAACAATTCCTGCTCCGGCTAAAGGGGAGCAGGGGATCCTGGGCGTAAGGGTTCGTGTGGAGATCCGTCGAGAAGGGAAAGAGGGCGTGCTGGAGGCTGGGCAGCGTCCCGGCTTCCACTGAGAAAGCGGACGTTCCCGATCTGCTGAGGGGGACGTTACGAGGTGTCCTGATGGAAGCGGGCCTCTGTCATTTTAAACCTTAGGACCTCGGCTGGTGGAGGGTCTGCAAGAGGGAGGCAGTCTGGGAAGAGCTGCGAAGAGAGGCATGATTTAATTTAGACCTAGCTTACTCTAGAGGCACCAGCTTTCGAGGCCTAGTTTACAAAGGTGCATGACGACAATGTATTCAACAAAGGAGAACACAGGGGATGGTGTTTAGGGTCGTGGTAAAGATAAAGAAATTTGTAGTGCCTTCGAGCAGGAACTAGGTCTTTAAACTTAAAAAAAAGAAAAAATGGTATTATATCAGACAAAAACGAACATCTCTGTACTCACAGCCAACCAAAGAAATAGAAGATTACAAAGCCGCCTGTATACCTTTTTCCTTTTGAATTACCTTCTCTCTCCAGCATTAACGGCTTTTCTGAACTCAACTGTTTATGTATTAATGACATATGAATAAGTCTCTGAATAAATATACTGTATTGTTTTCATGTTCTAACATTATATAAATCATCATTTGCAAACAAAATAATCCTTTGCAACTTGCTTTTTTCAATTAATATTGTTTTTGAGGTTTATTCATATGGCTACTTTCATAATAATAACTTACACCTTATGGACCCTTATTTGCCAGACACTGTTGTAAGCACTTTACTTCATTCAGTCCTTACAAACAGCCCCAATAAGGTAACTTCTAGCTTCTTTTAAGATGAGGAAACTGAGGCACAGACGGGTTTCTATAGTATTCTGTTCTATGAATATTTGATAATTTATTCATCCATTCTCTTGCTTCATATTATAATACATACAACATAAGTATTCAAATGCTAGTTAAAGTAACGACTATGGTAGCATTTGGGTTGCCTATAATTTCAAAATTATCAGGAGGTCCAATTCTGAAAAGGCAAAAAAGGATGAGTATTTTAGCTTAATCAGCTGGAACAAAAGCATAGAGGCCCAAGAATTTATAGGATATACTGCTAACATAATCTCACTATAGATAAAATGTAGAATGCCTGGAAAGCTGTGGAGAAAGCTAGAAAGGGCATTAATTTATTAACCAAATATCCAAATATTATTATTTCAACATATAATCAACAAATTATTAATGAAATGATTTACATTCTCTTTTTTCCCTACTAAGTCTTTGAAATTCGGTGTTATTTTACATTAGCCACATTTTGGGTGCTCCATAGACACATGGGGCCAGTGACTACATTATTGGATAGTGTGAAATGATTCTTATTTTGAGAACCACTGTATATGCCGTTTGTTTTTCATGTAAAATTGGCAAACTAAAAATTAGAACAAACTAACATTTGGAGACATTTTTCTTATTTTGTGGCCTTTAATTGCTCAGCTCTTTTTATGCCCTGGGTCCCTGCTACCTATGTTCCTCTGAATGTGAAGTTTCTAACAATATTATTTCCTTTACTGTATTTTATTTGGTGATTTCTCCACAAATGAGAGATGACTTTGTATCATTTTGTCAGTTACTGAGGGATGAGGCATCTGGCCACCAGAGGTCAGCCTAACTATTTTGATTAGCTTTTTTTAGGATTTAATAACATGTTTTTGTTTAGTATTTTTTGAACATAAAAAGATGGATTACAAAATGAAAAGGCAACGTTTGGAATGGGAGAAAATATTTGCAAACTATATTTCCCTTAAGGGATTAGTATCCAAAATATATAAGAAACTCCTACAATTCAATAGCAAAAAAGCAAAAACCCAATTAAAAAATGAGCAAAAGACCTGAATAGACATTTTTCCACAGAAGACATACAGCCAACAAGTATATGAAGAAGTGCTCAACATCACTAATCGCCAGAGAAATGCAAAGCAAAACCTCAATGAGATATCACCTGACACCTGTTAGGATGACTATTAGAAAAAAATCAAAAGAGGGCGCCTGGGTGGCTCAGTCGTTAAGCGTCTGCCTTCGGCTCAGGTCATGATCCCGGGATCCTGGGATCGAGTCCCACATCGGGCTCCCTGCTCGGCGGGAGGCCTGCTTCTCCCTCCCCCACTCCCCCTGCTTATGTTCCCTCTCTCGCTGTGTCTCTCTCTGTCAAATAAATAAATAAAATCTTTAAAAAAAAAAAGAAAAAAATCAAAAGATAAAAAGTGTTAGTGAGAATGTGGAGAAAAGAGAACCTTTATACATGTTGGTGGGAATGTAAATTGATACAGCCATTATATAGAAAACAGTCTGGAGTTTCCTCAAAAAATTAAAAAGAGAAATCCCAGTGTGGTCCAGCAATCCTATTTCTAGGTATATATCCAAAGGAAATGAAATCATATCTCAAAAGATGTATCTGCACTCCTGTGTTTATTGCAACATTAGTCATAGTAGCCAAGATATGGAAACAAGATAAGTGCCCATCAATGGAAGATATGATTTATATATAATGGAATAGTCTTCAGTCTTAAAAAGGAAGGAAATCCTGCTATTTGCTACAACATGGGTCAGCCTAGAGGATATTCGGCTAAGTGAAATAAGTCAGACACAAAGGCAAATATCGTATAATCCTGCTTATAGGTGGAATCTAAAAAAGTCAAACTCCTAGTAACAGAGTAGAATGGAAATTATCAGGGGCTTGGAGGATGGAGGAAATTGGGAGATGTTGGACAAAGTACAAACTTGGAGTTATAAATTCTGGAGACCTAATGTACAGCCTGGTGACTACAGTTAGTAATAATGTATGTATACCTGAAATTTGCTGAGAGTAGATCTCAAGTGTTCTCACCACACACAAGAAAATGGTAACTGTGGGGTAATGGATGTATTAATAGCTTGTTTGCAGTAATCATTGCACAATATATACATGTATCAAAACATCACATTGTACATGTTAAATATATACAACTTATCAATCATACCTCAAAGCTGGTAAAAAAAAAAAAGATCCTATATTAAACTTAAACATTCTAGTCTCACTACCTTAAAGCTCACCTGTTTCTTGAGTTTTGCTTTTAGTTTTGTGGGAAAAAAGAACAAGTGATACCTGGGAATAAATTTCTTCCTGTCCTTGGTAAACTTAGTTTAGTTGAAGATATAACAAAACTGAAGATTTTGTAAGGTAAGGCTATGTAGTTCTGAAATTATGGTAAAATCATTCTTTAAAGGTAAATTATACATAGGAATAAATGGAATAGCTGTGTTTAATTCAGTTTTGATGTGGGAAAATTATACACGTGGATTATAAAGGAGTAACAGTGATGGGTTCACTCTAGAATTTACATGTGCCCCCAAAGAGACTTTGTCTTATTTCTGCTAAAAAAGTAGAGTGGGCCTTTTAAAGAACGCTTTGAGTAACACAATAACAAGAATAGCCCAATAATAATCTTGCAGATGGAATCTAGTAAAAAATGTAGCAATATTGATCCTGCTTTAAAATTTTTTTCATTTGTCTTTGTGCAACATATTACCCAATCACCTGAATATAATTGGGAATTTTTATCTTCATAGAATAAAAATAGAACATGCTTGTATAGTTACTTACAGCAGACCTTTGTCATTCTCTCATTTTCTTTCAAAAGACATCCTAAGCCGTAATATGTGCCAGACATTTTGGGGAACAGAGTTAAGTAAAAAGAATGTGTAGAAGCCAGAGAAATGTTCTTCAGAGGAGTATTGACCTGAAGCCATACCATATGATGTTATTACCACAATTCAGTGTGTATTTGAAACTAGAGATGTTTACTAACTCATTTTGAAAATCACTCCTACAGAATGGCATAAATGGGATGTTGATATTTTGGTTTTTGCTTTTTTCATTTAGAGTTCTGCCTTTAGTACATCCATGTTGCGACGTATACGTCTAGTGTGCTTTTACCACATTTTGCTTATCCACTCCTTCAGTGACGGAAACCTACAATACTTCTAATTCCTTACCATCAAAGATGAAGCTTCAGAGTACATGTTGGTCTTATGGAGAACTTCTTTACTATATATATACACAAGAGTAGAATTGCTGGATCATGAGATGTGCAAATAGTTTGGCCAAATGGTACAGCCAGATTTCTCTTCCCCAGACTATAATATCACCAGCAGTACTGGTTCCTACAGGTCTTGTTCCTTTGTCTCCTCACTAACACTTGGCATTGTCTCCAGCTTTCTAATTTTTACCAAATAGAATAATGTGATAACTCTTTACTCATCATATGGCTAATGGCCGGTTGATTTTCTCTTCTGTAAATTGAATATTTTTGTCCTTTGCCCTTTCTTTATTGAGGTTGCTATCTTTTTGTTGTGGATTTGTAGTTAACTTAGTTCTTGATATCTTTAGTTCAATCCAGAAATAATTTTGATGTGATTGAATTCATCATTTTTTGGTCTTGTGCTTTATGGTTTTTTGATTTAAAAGTCTCCTGGGGGGTGTCTGGGTGGCTCAGTCAGTTGGGCCGCCTACTCTTGATTTCGGCTCAGGTCATGATCTCGGGGTGATGAGATCAAGCCACACGTGGGGCTCTTTGCTCAATGTGGAGTCTGCTTGTCCCTCGCCCTCTGCTCCTTCTGCCCTCCGCACACTCATGCTCTCTCTTTCTCTCTCTCCGTCTCTATCTCTAAAATAAGTAAAATCTTAAAATAATAAAAATAAAAGTCTCCCTGGCCCCACGTCACAATGATACTCTATATTCATGTATTATATTCCTTTAACTTCATAGTTTACCAGTCACTTCGGTCTTTCATCCAACGTGAGTCCTCCTTTGTATGTAGCATTATATATATATAAATTATATATATATATAAACACTAAACATTGGTCTTTATTCATGTAATGAGCCAGCTTTACCAATACTATGTACTAAATACTTTCATTACCCCTTGATTTATTTGCAAACTTTATTTTGTACTACATTCCAAAACTTTATATGGCTGTATTTCTGAGTTTTGTTCTGTTCGATTGGACTATTTGTTCCAATACACTAACTCTACCCTCTTTTAATTTCTGTGACTTTTGTAGTATGTGTTAATATCTTGTAGGCCAAGAACCCCTTTCACTCTTCTGTTTAAATCATTGGTTTGGCTGCATGTGCAATTTTATTCTTTTCATATTGGGATTGTATAAATCAATTTGGAGAAACTTTTTATAATATTCATTTGTTCCATCCAAGATTTTTAAATCATCTTTATGTCCTTTATTAGAATTTTACATTTTTCATAGAGGTCTTATATATTATTAAGTAGTTCCTAGATCCTTGAGAAGTTTGGGTTTTTTTTTTTTTTTTCTCACTGTGGTGAAGGGTATATATGTAATACATTTTTTTAGTTAGTACTGCTTGTGTAGAAGTTAAAAGTTCCTGGGTTCAAATCCACATCCTGTCACTTAGTAGAGGTATGGCCTTGGGCAGGTAGCTTAAACCTCATGTTTAAAATGAGGTACTTAAAAAAGTACCTGTCTTGTAGGGTTGTTAGGAGAATTTTAAATGAGTTAACATTTGCAATTCCTAGAATAGTGAGTGGTATATACTAAATAATAATGTATATCCATAGATTATTCTTAAATCCAGGAACTTCGTTGAGCTCTTTTATTAGCTCTAATTGTTTATATGTTAGTTTTTTTTAATTAGATGACCATATCTCTTTTTTTTTTTTTTTTAAAGATTTTTTATTTATTTGACAGAGAGAGAATGAGAGAGAGAGCACATGAGAGGGGGGAGGGTCAGAGGGAGAAGCAGGCTTCCTGTGGAGCAGGGAGCCCAATGCGGGACTCGATCCAGGGACTCCAGGATCATGACCTGAGCCGAAGGCAGTTGCTTAACCAACTGAGCCACCCAGGTACCCAAGATGACCATATCTCTTTTCTTCCAGTTCTGACACCTGTCATTTATTCTTTTTTTATTTTATTCTTATTTTTGTAACATTGATTAGGACTTTTGGTACTGATCACACAATATCAGGCATCATGGTTATCCTTATCTGATTTTACTTTTAGAGGGAATATACCTAAAATTTCTCATTCAGGTTATATTTGCTGAAAGTTTTTGATGATAACCTTTACCAAGTTAAGAGGGTAACTTTTCTTCCTAGATTGGTAAGAGTATTTTGTTTTGTTTTTGAAGGAACTAAGAAAGGTTAAATATACACAGTTGATAAAATAATCGTTTGTTTGGTTTTTTTTTTGCCTTTATTTTCTTACTAATAATTAATATATGGTGACATATATTTATAAATTTTTTGAAGTTGAGGTATTCTTCCTTTCCCTGGGATAAGTTCTATGTGATAGCATATTCTTTTTTTTCTTTAATCTATTAGATTTTGTTAGGTAATATTTGGAATTTTTGCAAGTGAAATGAGTCTGTACTTTTTTTATTTGGTTCATCTTTAGGTTTGGAATTAATATTTCATTATCCTTATAAAAGGAGTTTGTCAGTTTATATGCTTTTTTCTTTTTTCAGAAACAAATAGGTGTTAATTTCCTTGGAATTTTAGTGGAACTCACTTATAAAACCGTATAGGCCTGGTGCTTTTAAAAGGAGGTTGGTACCTTTTCATTTTCTTTAACACTTACTGGTTTGTTCTATTCAAGTTATCTACTTCTTCCTATGTGAGTTTTAGTATTTTCTTCCAGAATTCAGCCATTTCACCTAGATTTTCACATTTAGTATATATTTGTTATTTTTTTTTTTAAGACTTATTTATTTGTCAGAGAGAGAGCACAAGCAGGGGAGAGCGGCAGGCAGAGGGAGAAGGAGACTCCCCACCGAGCAAGGAGCCCAATGCGGGACTTGATCCCAGAAGCCTGGGATCATGACCTAAGCCAAAGGCAGACGCTTAACCAACTTAGCCACCCAGACGTCCTCTGTTTTTTTATTTTTAATCTCTTTTTGTGTTCTTAAGTCTCTCAGTACGTTTCACTAGTTCATTTTTCTTATTCATATTTTCACAAAAACCATCTTTTAGTTTTGTCAGTCTTTTCTATTCTCATATGCTATTTCATTTCTGCCTTTCCTTCCTGCTTATTTTGCTGTTGCTCTTTTCCATTATTTTGAATTGAATGCTTAACTTGTAGATATTTAAACTTCCTCATTTCCTCATCAGTGTATTCAAAGCTATAATTTTCTTTCAGGTATGTGTTTCCCATGTCCCACAAATTTTGCTTTGTATGGTTTATATTATTCGGTTTTAGTATTTAATATCCTTTATAATTTCCATTTTAACCCATGAGTTATTTAGCTTCCCAACATAGGATTACTTTTAACTATCTTTTAATATTTACCTTTATTGCATTTTGGTCAGAGAATTTAGTCTGAACGAAATAGACCCTTTAGAACTGGTTATACTTTATAACCTAATACATGATCTATTTTCATGTGTGTATATGTGCACTCTCAAACATCTATTCAGTTTGGTATAGAGTTCTGACTACTGATATAATACCTAAAGTGTATTAATATTTTGATTGTTTTCAGGCTTCTTATATCTCCTGCTTACATAGTTCTGTCCATTGTTACTTGAGAAATTTTGAGGATGTGCTTTCAGGATCATAAACATTTATGATGAGTACTATATAATTTTATTCCGTTCCTTTTACTGATATTATTGTCCATCTTTGTCCCTTATATGTTTTGACTTGAAATCTTTTTTGTTGGGTATTAAGATTGCTATCTCAGCTTTATTTTGGTCCACAGTTGCCTGATACATCTTTTTTCGTTCTTTTATTTTTTTGCCTTTCTGTGTCTTTTTGCTTTGAAGTATCTTCTGTTAGTTGCATATTATTGAATCTTGTTTTGTTTTTTTAATCCAATCAGAGTGTCTGTCTTTTAACTGTGAGTTTAAACTGTTTACATTCATTGTAATTTCTACTATATTAAGAATTACACCTGGAAGAAAAAAAAAATTTACACCTGCCATCTTCTCTCATATCTATAGAGTATGGTTATATGACCACAACCTTTGGGTCCCAACAAGAGTCGTACGCAGCTCTATAACCAGGACAGGTCCCCTAAAACTAATCCCAATAAGCACATCTAAAGGGAAAAAAGTACCTTTTACAGCTCTCTATTGAGTTTGGGGCATAAGGGAACTGCTCTTGCAGAAGTAATTTTCTGGGCTAGAACAGTGTACTAAAAAATAAACTGACCCAGATATGTACCAATAAATGATTAGAATGACACCAGGCTCTCCTTCCCAGGAGTCATTCCCAGTAGAAAAATCTGCCTAAGACTATGAGCTAGAGATGGAAAAGCCCAGTAAGTGTTCATGTTCAGCATCTGTGTTCTTAGATACTATATAAAGTTAGAGGGACAATAATGTTACCCATTGCTTTCAAGCTTTAATATCATTTCTCTAGTCTTCTCATTCACAGGTTAAAGCTACCTTTCCAGATAGTTCAACAACTAAGTCACCAGTTTCCAAGGGCATTTGCACCACCTATGGAAAACATCGGATCCGTGTACACCAGATGTCCCTGACAACTCATCCCACCATCTCCCTGAACAAAATTTGCACCAACAGCAGACAAGAAAGGCAACCATTGTTTCTTTTATTACCAAGTAGATATAACATCCCTGCCAACAAAACAATACACAAAGTGTCTCTTCACAGTATCACGACCAGTTGAGAACACGCTAAGAAAATCAGCTTGCCTAGATGAGGACCCCTTCTCTTCTTGGGTAGCCAGGATTTGAAGGAGAGACTCTGACCTGTACCACTGGTAAGTGACTTAACACTTTTACACACTGAACTGGTCCTGAGAACTGAGATGTCTTCTTTGTAAGTGAAGAATATACAACATAATCTTGAAGAACTGCACAGTGATATGAGCCAGAGGCATACTGTGTGTGTGTGTAGTGGACTGACAAATTAATCTTGTTGAAGGATTTTTCATCTTTTGTTTCTATTTGCTAGTTTTAGTCAGTATTTTGCTGGCTTAGATTGTTACCTTTTTCTGGTTTCTGCTTCTAATCTAATGGGTCCCAGAAATCCCTCTCCTGACCCTTTATCAGAATCAGAAAGTGAGGAAGAAGAAAATGCTAACTACCTAAATGAGAGTTCTGGTCAAGAGTGGGATTCCTCTGAAGAAGAAGACCCTGTGGTGCCCAACCTCACACCTCTTGAGAGTCTTGCCTGGCAGGTTAAGTGCCTTTTAAAATACTCTACAACTTGGAAACCTTTAAATCCTAATTCCTGGTTATATCACGCTAAACTCTTGGATCCAAGCACACCAGTCCATATACTTCGGGAGATAGGTCTAAGACTCTCCCATTGCTCCCATTGTGTACCCAAACTGGAACCAATTCCCGAATGGCCTCCTCTGGCTTCTTGTGGAGTCCCACCTTTTCAAAGGCCCCTTACAAATGCCAGTCGGCTTTCTAGAGATCATGCCACTCTAAACGGAGCACTGCAGTTTGCCACCAAACAGTTAAGCCGGACATTGAGTAGAGCCACTCCCATACCTGAATACCTAAAACAGATCCCTAATTCATGTGTTTCTGGTTGTTGCTGTGGCTGGTTAACTAAAACAGTTAAGGAAACAACCCGCACTGAACCCATCAACACTACTTACTCGTACACTGACTTCCAGAAGGCAGTTAACAAACTCCTAACTGCATCACTCTAAAGACCCACCATTTGTTCTGCTATCTCTCATATTGCTAACTGAGAAGGAAGTACAAAGTCACACATGCCATAGTTGAGAAGCAAATGCCTTCTCAACCAAACCGTACCCTGTCCTAACAAGCCCTTAAGTACTACCAAGTACAGTGGTACCATAACTCAGCTACAAAAAATGCATGGTGATCATGCCCTTTGACAGACCCTGTGGATAAAATGAAAGCTTGAGTAGAAAATTAGACAAAAGGGACCATATTACAAAAGTTTAGTTGACTGTTGTCCACACTCAGTTCTCCCTCTCCGCCCAATTTATTCTGCCTTTCTGAATGGACTCTTAACCAGATATCTCATTGTGAACGGGAAGGAAGAAGTAGTAGGTCCCTACCCCTTTTGTTACCTAATCTTCAGAATAGCCACTGGGGAGGAGGGAACTTAGCTATTCCCAATAACACCTCTCTGAGCATACTCTTTTCTAACAATTTCTATGAGATAGTTGCATTAATTGGAATTCCTTAGACAAAAGAAAATGGTGGGGCTATGAATTTATCTCCCAGCTTTTATACAGATAGGCCTATATATGGCACCCTTTAGGGTTCCTATTTTGGAGGGGAGGGAGTGAAGTTTCAAACCAAGGCTGCACTGCTTCAGGCCTCTTACAGTACCTGCAGTTACAGTATAAACCTTTATACATTAAGCTCCCACCAGGCTGTCTCTAGCTACATTGGCCTAAAAATTGTAACCAGGGGTTAAACAGACACCTGTTCTGCAGGGAATAGGTTTCCTGCATCTGGGCATTCAGACTTTGGTCAAGAGCAGATCACATTTTAAAAGACCAATGGGAAAGGATTAAAAGCATTTATGCTTTCAATATTAACTGCTAATGAATTAAAATATTTCATCTGCATAATGTTCTCAGCAGTACTTTATGCAGTGTTTACATCCATTGCAAACTTTTCAGGAACTCTTCTAACTTTAAAAAACTTAGCACTACAGAAAATCTCAGCCTAATACAATCAGAAGTTGGAGTTTTTAGCAGCATTGTTTTTCTACATAGATTAGCTTTAGATTTTCTTCTAGCTCAACAAGTAAGAGTATGTACCCTTATAAATGAGTCTTGCTGCATTTATTTAAATGAGTCAAAACATAGAAATCATACATAAAAGAAGATTCATGGGACCAATAAATCTTTTCACACACCTACAATAGAGTGAAACCTGTGTGTGTGATCTTGGTTGACTGGGCATCTAAAAGGAATCAGAAAATAGATTGTTAAAGATCCTATATCCTTTCATTTTACTTTTACTTTTTTCCTATTCTCCATAATTAAGTGCTGTATATGATGTGGCATCAAAAAAATGGAAGCATTAATGGAATCACAAATTCTATACATGTATAGCAACTTTAAGGAGAGAGGAGAATGTTTATAATCCAATGAGAATTTCTGCTGAGCCTTAGTTGTCATGTCTTAAGGAAAAAAGAGGGACCTGTAGTAGGTAGGAAAGATATTTGTGAATGGAAAATTACTGAACTGAAAACATACCATACTGTTAGTGTAATTGAATGTATCAGAAACTGTTCCTATGTAGAGATGTTCTGTGAAATTGGGTTTTTTAAATGTTATAAAAACCTGTTTCCCTTTTTTTTTTTTTTTTTCCTTAAGGGGAAGGTGGGAAGAGGTAGGGAGGTCTGAAAATTAAAATATATTGATGTTTATGTAACCATAATATGTTCCTTTTTCTCTGTGTGTGTATATAAAAGTGCCTTGCTCCTGAAGCATTTTTGCTATTCACTCCGAAAGGAAGCCTTTCCCCAGCTCTGCAGCTGAATAAACCAACAGCTTTGTACGTGCTGAAGAGTATGGTCATTTGTTCTCAACAAATGAAGTAGATCCTGCTTTGCTTAAGGCATATTCAACATTCACTAAATGCTAAATAGAGTCAACTGATCAGATAGATGATAGATACATACATACATAAAATATAGTGTCTCTGATAGGAGGTGACTTGGGAGCTCTAGATAATGAAACGTACTTGTAAAAGAAAATGTCAGATATTCAGTCAAGACCCGGATTTGAACCCATTTGTTTGTATATGTTAGGTAATTACGGGTTACACAAAATGAGAGATAACTGGAAAAGCCTTAAGCCTTTACTTCTTTTTGTGTGCCATGGACGTGGGGTTAGGGGTGGATTTACCACTTGCACACTCTCCCTCCAAGGGATTAGGAGAAATGACAAATTTACTGTGTTTTCATAGAAATATTTATCTAAGGAAACAGGATTTCTAAACCAAGAGACATTAATGTTATAAAGGTACTGTTCTCTTGCAATGCAGATAGGCAGCCTTTTTTTGTTAAAGCGGTCCAGATACTTTGAGCACAGAAGACCATAATCATGTCTTTTAAACCCATCAGCTTTCCTAAGAGAAGGAAAAAATTGATACATGTTTGATGAGGGACAGATTTAAGTCGCCTTTCAGGGATTATCCTGCTGGGGCTCCTATCACAAGTATCCATTTAAAAAAATTTCTCTATGATGAATATAATGTTCTGTTATTAGAGTAGATTATTAAAGCTGTTAGGGAATTTAGAAATCACTTGGGTTATTTTCTTACTGATACATAAATTCTCTCTTCTGTCTCTAATAAATTATTTTCTACTTTTGGCTTCCATATTAGAGAATTTAATGCCTTTTGGAGCAGCCCATTACTTTTAAATGTCTCTTGTTAGAAATTTAGTCATTCATCTAATAATAGTATGGAGTGCTTACTATAATCCAGACCCTGGGAGTGCAAAATTAAATAAGATACTATACATAAGAAATCAGTTTTAAAATATATTGAACCAGGGCGCCTGAGTGGCTGAGTCAGTTAAGCATCTGACTTCAGCTCAGGTCATGATCTGAGAGTCCTGGGATCAAGCCTGAGCCCTGCATCTGGCTCCCTGCTCAGTGGGGAGTCTGCTTGTCCCTCTCCCTCTGCACTTCCCCCCTGCTTTGCTCTCTCTGTCTCTCAAATAAAATCTTTTTTAAAATAATAAAAATAATAATATATATTGAACCAATGTAAACTACCCCAAAGCTTTTGGCCATTGATGCTGTTTTTGCTCTCTAGGGTCACATTAAACTAGCCTAATCCTTATACAGACCCTTAGATATTTGTAAATGTGTGGCCATCCAAGTGTAGTGGAAAGTTACATGGAGGGCACACTCCAACAATGAAACCCCAAAAGGGGTAGTCACCTAAGGGAATAGATAAAGAGGCCTTTTATACCCAGATTTAAGTTGTATTTGATAAGTTCACGAGGCAATGGCGCATAAAGATCAGGGCCAGGAGGGTTTTGCTCATATGACTGGGGTACATAGAGAAAAGCCCAGAAAGTTTGGGTAACTTGTCAGACTTCATGATACAAGACTGTGCAAGCTCCTGGCATATGAGCCCACCAGTGAGCAATATCCACTGGACTGAGGGAAATTGAGGGAGCTGTATTAGCTGACACCAACCACCAGTATTTCTCCTGTGTCGACTTGCTGTTACCAAAAAGAAAATCTCTGGTGTATCTTTGCCAATTTTAAACAAAGTTTAGTTAACAGTTACATGTTTGAGTCCGATCACTGTATACAGTCCTCTACATTCTTCCTTTCAATTGGTGGCATCAGTGGGATTATATAACAGTTTTGGATGTGAGACCAAGAAAATGGAAAGGATGAAGGTAACACAATGACCTGACACTTGCTGGCTACCCAACTCCTGTTGGCTGTGAGAACTATGGCCAGCTCCTCAGTGAGATGTGGGAAAGGAATGCCTGATTTTAAAAATAATTTAATATAGCAAGCAGAGGGTCCCAGAATTGTTGCTTCCAAACAGCATGGAATCCGTTTAAAATGCTAGTGACAATTTAGGGTTGGATCATAAAACAAGTTGACTGGAGTTTGGGCAATTTATTTGGGAAGACATAGATGACCCTGACACACAATGTGAAAATTCCTGGGATCATTTGGGAATTGATGCCCTGTTCCCCTGGAGTAGAACATGATCTGTAATCATCTAGGAGACTCAGGATCCTGGTCAGCCTGACTAGATTAAAACTAAGTTCCTAGTATACACAGAAACCAAGTTGGTGTGGTATCAAATTAGATTTCAGCAGAAACCAGATAAAATTGTCAGAATCAGTGTTGCAGCTTGTAAATTCAGGAGCTCATTGTTACTTCAGGGAAAATTACATTTGGGTTAACCGCCAAAGTTATGCTTATTTAATGCTAACATTCCATCCCTGGTGTCAAGTGTGGGACCTGACACCCCAGTGTATCAACTGATGTTTTACAATGTGTTCATTAGGCAATAGTCTGGAAGGGACAACTTCCTTTGGGAGGCACCCAAACATTTGGAACAGTCCAAGGGTATGGCCAGTTTTTATGAAAGACCCTAGATTGGCTTTGTGATTGCACCCTGAACAACCAGAAAGACCCTGGGGTCATGACCTGAGCCGTAGGCAGACGCTTAACGACTGAGCCACTCAGGTGCCCCTAAGCAGTTAATTTCTCACTTTGCTTTATCACGAAGGAAAAGATTAAGCATTACTTTAAAAAAAAAATACTTGATATTTTGGGCAACCATTCTGCATTGCAGAAAAGATCCACACATTGGAACATTTCCAGAACCCCCCAAAGACTCAAGGATTTGAAGCAGGTTACTTATCCCTCTTTCTAGCCAAAGATGGGAGGCTTATTCTCTGGACAAATCAAACCGAACAGATTAGAACTGGGACTTGGGGGAGAGTAGTGGTGGCAGTGAGGTGTTATACTGAAAACAAGAGATGGAGAGAATGTCAGTATTCTGAACATGAGCCTTCAGTCCCCTTCTCCACCTGGCTACAGAATCTGGCACTGAGTTTAAATACCCAGCCTTGCCCACCCCACCCAGAGAGATGAACAAGTATAAAAACAACTTGCCACTTGATTATTGGTTGCAATGAAACCCATAGCCCACAAGCCTTGCCCACTTGTACATGTCTTCCAGTCTCTAATAATCATGACACACTGATAGCCAAGGATCAAGAGACATTTGAGAATAACTTCAACAATGAAACATGAAGACCAAAACAAAAGAACCAAAACAAATAAATGAACAAAAACCTGGAAATAATGCAAGGCACATAAAATACTCTCAGAAACAGGAGAATATACTGCATCCATGAAGTAAGAACAGGATGCTAGAAAAAATGAACAATCAGATAATAAAAATATTGGAAAAATAGAGCTTGAATTAAACATTCAGTAGTTGTGTTAGAAGATAAGTTGAAGAAATTTCAATAAGTAGAACAGAAAGAGATGGGGAATAGGAAAGAACAGAAAAGAAAATTAGAAGATCAGAATGGGATACAACATCTGATTAGTAAGAGCTCCAAAATGAGAACAGAGAAAGGAGGTGAAAAGAGATAGCAAAGAACATTTCCCCAAAATGTAGGACCTGAGTCACATAAATTGAAAGGATCCACTGAGTGCCCAGCACAATGAATTAAAACACAGAAAAGCATAAACATGGTATTTCAGGATGACAGGATTAAAGAAGGTCCTAAAAGTTTCCAAAGGGGACGAAACAAGAGTTACATAAAATATTTTCATGGGGCACCTGTGTGGCTCAGTCGGTTGAGCATCCAACTCTGGATTTTGGTTCAGGTCATGATCTCAGGGTCCTGGGATCAAGCCCCACATTGGGCTCTGCCCTCAGTGGGGAGTCTGCTTAAGGATTCTTTCTCTCCCTCTTCCTCTGCCCCTCCCCCTGCTCTCTCTTTCTCTTTCTTAAATAAATAAATAATCTTTAAAAAAAATTTTCACAATGGTATTTAGATTTCTTTTTTTTTTTTTTAAGATTTTATTTATTTATTAGAGAGAGAGCACAAGCAGGGGGAGAGGCAGAGGGAGAAGCAGACTCCCCCGCTGAGCAGGGATCCCCATGCAGGGCCCAATCCCTGAACCCTAGGATCATGACCTGAGCTGAAGGCAGCTGCTTAACCAAGTGAGCTACCCAGGCACCCCTGGTATTTAGATTTCTAGGTAGCAACACTGGTTGAAGGAAGACTATGAAAGCAAAGCCTTCAAATATAAGAGGAAAATTTATTTCCAATGTAGAATTCTGTACCCCAACAATCCAATCAAGTATGGGGCTAAAATAAAGTTTAGACTTGCATAGTCTCAAAATTTTATCTTACCATGTACCCTTTCTTAGGAGGCTCCTGGAGAATGTGCTTCACCAAAACAAAGGAGTAAATCTAAATAAGAAGGCTTGGGATCCTGAAAACAAGACCTCACTAAGGAATGCAATGAAGGAAAGTGCTGGGATGGCTACCATGTCAAGTAAGTAGGATGGGGGTTTTGGGAAGTAGGTCTCTAGGAAACTGGGAACAAAGTGAGTACATGGAAAATGCAGAAAGGAGTGAGACAGATGTTGGAATATTGGGGAAAATCAAAAGGATGAGTACATGGGATACTAGGTTAATGTTAAAATGAGGCAATTAGAAGTACACCAAATACACATTTTTGGATTTTGGATGATGGACACATTCTGGAGTGTCACTGTGTCACAAATATAAATCTCAAATTTTATTTCAGTTTTATTTTATTTCATTAGTTATTTTATTACAATTTTAGTAGTCAGATTTCAGAAGTTTGACATTAAAAATATAGTAAAATTGTGGTCGTGTCAGCAATTAGATTGCTTCTTCAGGTTCATACTCCACAATTGCAATAGATGCTCCAGTAAGCCGTGCACTGCAGAAGGCTTTTTCAGAAAGAAGAAAAAAAAAAAAATATATATATATATATATTTATTATTATTATTATTATAACATTTTTGGAAAAGGAACTTTGTCCATTGCTTAGGCAAATCTCAGAATTTTCTTATTTACAGAAATGATGTGTAGGCTATAGCAGTACTGTCAACAGCACTTTCATTTAAATTTTAGCCTCTGTTGACTCAAAAGCATAAGGAATTACCTACTTTAAAAATATTTTGAAATTTCATACTGTTTTTCATCTTCCATACTGTTTTTGCTATCAAGATATAGTTAAATCCAGTGACAGCTCCATAATATATTCCCAGATAATGCTTTAGGGCTTTTCTCTGAGTTACGATTGAGGATTTTCCCCATAATTTGTTTATATTATTATTATATAATCAAATAAAATTTTATTTAATTGCAAATGATTATGTGTGGTGATATATGTTTTCTCTTTCATCAAATCTGTTGAGTAAACCATGCCAGGTCAATTTGTCTATCTGCCTTTTTTTGTTAAGTAAGGAGTAACATACCTACAGTAAAATATAAAAGTACACTAATCTTAAGTGTACTTTATGATTTTTCACATGTATACACTTGTATTTTTTTTAAAGATTTTATTTATTTGTCAGAGAGAGCACAAGCAGGGGAAGTGTCAGGCAGAGGGAGAAAGGCAGAGGGAGAAGCAGGCTCCCCCTGAGCAGGGAGCCCGATGCAGGACTCGATCCCAGGACCCTGAGCCAAAGGCAGACACTTAACTGCCTGAGCCACCAAGGCACCCCTATTTTCTTTAATTCATCTGTTAACTTCTGTGTATATTTTATAGTGTATGTAAAATATTAGTACACTATAATACTGATTCCTAGGTTAAGAAGTACATTATTGGGAATGCATGCTCAAAAAGTTCCTGCTGACGGATTGCTTGGTCAAAGTTTGGAGATGTCCCTTTTATACTGATTGCCAGGGAGCTCAGAGAGAGTATCTGACTAGAATAGTCAGGTCAGGACTGCCTCAGAAGTGTGATCTGAGCTGAAACTTGACAGCTGACAGGATTGAAATAGGAGAGAGGACAAGAAGGACATTATAAAGCAAGACCTAGAGGGAACTGAGAAGGTTTGTTAGAGCCATTAAAGCAATTTTCAAAGTAGGACCTGGTACCATCCACAACAGCATCACTGAAGTGGTTGTTTAAATGCCTTACTCATACCTCCTAAATCAAAATTTCTGCTATGGGGAGTCTGAAATGCTCATTTTTACCAAGTTCATGGTAATTTCTATGTTAACCAGAATTTAAGAAGTTTTAACTCTGGGGGTGCTTGGCTGGCTCAGTCGATAGAGCGTGGCAACTCTTGATCTCAGGGTCCTGAGTTCAAGCCCCACACTGGGCATAGAGCTTACTTTAAAAAAAAAAAAAAGTTCTAAATCCATGTAAATACTCTAGACAATACTTGGGTTTGTACTGCAGAGGCAAAGTGATCAATTCCAAATAGGAAATTGAGAAATGGCTACATTGAAATATTCAACCATAGATAGGTCAGCCATATTACCAATACTTAACTCAGTTAAAAACATTTGCATGTCCATTGAGTACTGAGCACCCTACTGCTATGTAATCAAGAGAATTAAAAAGCATCAGTTCCATTCCTTTTTTGAGTGTTGGAGAGTTGTATTGTTTAATTATCTCTGAACTCCAGAAAAAGACCAGAAAGGCAACAGTATTGACGCTGGATTCACTTCCTACCTTTTTCCCTAAGGCAAAGTTGGACGTACTTTGCAAATTGGTTGTTAACTGTTTCAGGTATTGAAAAGACTACTTCTTGGGCCCCTGGGTGGCTCAGTCAGTTAAGCGTCTGCCTTCGGCTCAGGTCATGATCTCAGGGTCCTGGGACTGAGTCCCACATCGGGCTCCCTGCTCAGTGGGGAGCCTGCTTCTCCCTCTGCCCTTCCCCTCTGCTCGTGATCTCTCTCTCTCTCTCAAAATAAATATATAAAACCTTAAAAAAAAAAAAAGACTACTTCTGCCACAAACTGCTCTTAGCTCCTGTACCGAACTCTTCTTTTATCTCTGTGTTTCACACCTTTGTTACCAGTAACACAATTTTAAGGTAGGAAGATGGAAAAAAAATGACTACCAATGCTAGAGTTCCTAGACTCATTTCCCGCAAGCTGTTTCCAGAACCATGTGGAGCTCATGGTGTTCATATTAATATTAATATTGATGAGAAATAGAAGCAGAAGAATGTTCACCTTTAGCCCAGAAGGCTGACCTATAGCCTATATAATTCTGATAAGGATCAAATACTTGCTGATGGCTACATTCTTAAAGGATCTCATGACTGCATGTATAACTGAACGGTAAGCACCAGAGAAATCTCTCAAAAGTTGGTTTACGAGTAGAAATTTGAAGAAGACATTTAAGATTTAATACTCCCTGCACGTCCCCTCCCCCTTGAACACTAAGCATAAAACCACCAGCTTCATACAGCGTAAGTGTAGCTCCTTTGCCCAGGAGTCCTGGCCCCATGCTACTTAACTTAAATAAACTTACTAGGTTGCACCATACAATGTCTCAAGAATTCTTTCTTGGCCCTTGCATTGTACACCCCTGCAACAATATGATCCGTCTATAATATTGCCACAAATCATTTTATTCCAAAGTGTCATGTCCTGTGGTGTTATGTTGAGATAACTATAATATCAGTGCAAGTGTTGTCATTTTTCTGACAAGGGGTTTTGTCTTTATTTTACTCCTGTGGAGATGAGATATAAGACCTGATCCCAGGCTACCTGTGGGACTTCCGATCTGATGGGGAGGCCTTTGAAAGAATTCACCCAAGGCAGAATAAAAGAGATAAAAGCTTGGGGCGCCTGGGTGGCTCAGTCGTTGGGCATCTGCCTTCAGCTCGGGTCATGATCCGGGGGTCCTGGGATCGAGCCCCGCATCGGGCTCCCTGCTCCGCGGGAAGCCTGCTTCTCCCTGTCCCACTCCCCCTGCTTGTGTTCCCTCTCTCACTGTGTCTCTCTCTGTCAAATAAATAAATAAAATCTTAAAAAAAAAAGAGAGAGATAAAAACTTATTGAATACACTACAAGGGGGCAGTGAGCAGGACAGCGAAGGATAGGCTGTCTGCCACAAGGCGATGGTGAGGGGCTAGAGTTATATAGGGCAGAGTGAGGAGGTATGGGAACGTATGGAATTTTCCCTTTTTTGGTAACTGTGCCTGGTTGTAATTAGTCAGTTAGGGACTATGGCAGTTTCAAGGTGGGTCACTGAATGAGCCTGTTTGCATTCAGCTTGGTGGTCATTGTGGGCCCTTTTACCTTACTCAGATGTCCATTGCTCAAGCTTGTTGTCTGAAAGCAGCCTCTACACTACCTTTAGTGAAACCCTGGTACTAGTTAATGTGTGTGAGGATTACAATATAGGCAAAGTGCCAATTTAAGCTCTGTGTTCATTTCTTGCATTCTTACCTCAAAAAGGAGGGGATCTTTGAGAGAGAACTTTAGCTTTTAAAAATATGATATAGGTGCTACCCAAAAATGCAGAGCCTTGAGCACATATTTTACGGACTTACAAACTAGTCTGAAAGATGAGTAGTGTTAAAAAAAAAAAATTCAACCGAGTAATTTGAAGGTCTGATTGGCTTTATTAAGCAATTCATGAGTTAGGCAGAATCCTGAAGTTGTAGTACAAAATGGAAGGTTTTTATAGGAAGGAGCGTGAAGCAAGGAAGTTATCAGCAAAAGAAAGAAAAGATTCTTCCAGGCAAGGTCACTTTCCCTTTGGGGGGGAGCGGCAGGGGGTGTCTTCATGCAGATTACCTTATTGGTTCTTAACAGAAAATTCCTGACTGACCAGTTAAGACAGTATTTGTTGGGGAGCTTGAAACCACGATTAATATTAGACATTAAGCCCTGGTTTGGTGACTTGACCTAAGTGACGCCATTTTGGGCCTGTGGTTTTCTTTTTAACAGTAGGAATAAGGCAGAGTAGGGAAAATCGCCTTCTATTTAAAGAGATTAAGTGAAATAAACACTGAAGAATGTGATCTTGGTTTTAGATGAGTAGTAGAAGTATATTAGTAGTAATGACAATCAAGTTACCCATGCTACTTAACTGATAACGAAAGAAAACTCTGACTAAGCAAAGGCTAAAAGATTAGTAAATTTCTACTAAAGAGATCACCTAAGGCAGCACTTGGATTATCAGTGTGGTAAAGATGAATTATTCAATACCTGTTGAGACAACTGCCTAGCCATCTGGAAAAACAGGTCTGTATTCCAACCTCACTCCATATATCAACATAACTCTCAGCTAGATCAAATTTGTAACCATAAAAAAAAAAAAAAAAGAAAAAAACCCCAGAAGTGCTAGGAGAAACTAATAGATGGGAAAAGCTTTTTAAGCATGAAGTAAAAACCAGAAAATATAATAGAAAAGATCGATAGATTTGCCTACATAAAAATTGAAAATATTTATAGAGCATGTCAACCAAGAAAAGAATTCACTGAAAATTTGAGCAAACAGACGGTTATCTGGGCAATTAGAATTGCAATTTGGGAGACACAGATTCAGATAGAAACCTGAATTGTGTTCCAAGGAAGACAGAGAGCAGAGTTATATAGGCAAAAGGCTATGAGTGTAGTTCTCATTCAGGTTCTCTATGCAAAGGAGGGATTGGAATTAGGGTAACTGGGATTGGTTGGATTAATCTGAAAATGAGGGATTGAAATTTGCTAAACACATTGACTCTTTGGAAGTGAAGAGTGCAGATGATTCAGGTGTCATGGTGAGGAGGAAGTTAAGTCCAGGCTGAGGGCTTGCAGCTAGCTGAAAAGTTCACAGTTTCTAAGTTGAGGACATGCATAACCTATGGCTTCCCAACCCTATATATATATATATATTTTTTTTTTTTTTTTTTAAATGAGAGAGAGAGTGCACACTTTAGCAGGGGGGAGGGGCAGAGGGAGAGAGAGAGGATCTTAAGCAGGTTCCACACTCAGCATGGAGCCCAACTGGGGGCTCAGTCTCATGACCCTGAGATCATGACCTGAGCTGAAATCAAGAGTAATATTTGGGGTGCCTGGTTGACTCAGTCAGTTAAGCATCTGCCTTGCTCAGGTCATGATCCCCCTACTCAGCGGGGAGCCTGCTTCTCTCTCTCCCTCTACCTGCTGCTCCCCCCCGCTTGTGTGCACCCTCTCTCTCCCTCTCTCTGTCAAATAAATAAATAAAATCTTAAAAAAAACAAAATAGGATGCTTAAAAGACTGAGCCACCCAGGCAACCCCTCCCAACCCTATTTTAAAAAGAGACTCTCTTAGCTAAGCTTGCTTGCTTTACCTTGGAAATCTCCTTTTCCAAGCATAAGAAAGCCGAAATAAATCACGAACTAGGTGAAATGTTTGCAATATATATATCATAGGCCCAGTGCTAAAAGCCCCTACAAGGAAAGATCTTGTAATCAAGTGTTAAAAAATTATTAAAGACCACTTAGTCTCTCTCCTCTGCCCCTTCCCCATGCATGCGCTCTCTCTCAAATAAATAAATAAATCTTTAAAAAAAAAAAAAAATAGGGGCACCTGGGTGGCTCAGTCATTAAGCGTCTGCCTTCGGCTCGGGTCATGATCCCAGGGTCCTGGGATCGAGCCCCACACTGGGCTCCCTGCTCTGCGGGAAGCCTGGTTTTCCCTCTCCCACTCCCCCTGCTTGTGTTCCCTCTCTCGCTGTCTCTCTGTCAAATAAATAAATAAAATTAAAAAAAAAAAAAACAAGGAAGAGAAAAATCGAAAATTTCTGATTAGCTGGGGCCACATAGTCAGCCTTGTTTGGAGTGAGGAGGAAGAGGAAATAAGTACAGAGCCCAAACTGGCTTGGCATTTGAGGATTGGCTGACTAGATATACTGTGTTTCTGGTCAGGCAAAGCATTTACAAGGACACAAAAGTTATCTTAAGTTTCAGGTTGCTGATGTGGCATTCTGAACACTCTGTCTTGGGCCTAGAAAGTTATTTCAACACGAAGAAAGCCCGGTGAAAACAATGGAAAAAAAAGTTTAATTCCTATAACTGATCAGTTTCTGGAAAGGTGTTCCAACAGCCCTACTAATATTCACACAAATGGTGTGTAGGGGGAGACACTCTTCACCTATTAAAATGGAAGCTATTTGAAGATCAATAGCTGCTAGTTTGGGCAAGGGTATGGGAAAACATGCATTTTTGTGCCCTATTAATGAGAGTGTAAATTGGAATAACTTCAAGAGAATGGTATAACAAAATATAGCATCAACATTTAAAATGTGCTAACTTACTGAAACTGGTTTATTAGGATTTATTCCTATGGAAATACTGGCACATGTGTGCAACGATCCACGTGTGATGTCATGCAGGAAGTTATCTCGATGCAGTGGTAACCTCCAAATACACTGTCAGACAGGCTATCCTGTATGTCATGGGCAGGAAACACCACAGCCCAAATTAAGATGCTCAAAATCACATAGTTTAGTGAATCACTTTTCAATAGGAGTCAGTGACGGTTAAGACGTTTAGGATAAGGTGCCAGGGAGCTGGGAGGACCATATTACCTGAATCCTGTGTTATGCAGTGTTTTTGTCCCGTCTGCTGCATCGACCTTCACTTCTGATAGTGCGGTTATGAGGACCACAGCTGAAATTGGAAAGGGGGCTCAGCAGATAGAGGGGTGCCTAGAGCCAAAACGTTCTTCTATCAGAAATGTGCAGGGCAAGTATGCCTGGTTAGAGATCTGCTGTGAGCCATGCTTTCTGTTTTTCTGAAGCAGAACATCCATGGGGCCAGGATGGGTGTCAACAACGAACAGCATTTGGGGGGATAATGTAGTTATTGGCCCGAAGGTGGTATCTTAACTTACACCTTGGCCTTTCCATTATTTTCAGTTAGTAACCCTCTTGTTTGTTCCATCCCTTCTATATATATTTTCCATTCTATCTTTATCATGTCTTACAGTATGCTTTCTGTACTTAACACATCTAAACAGTTCTATCTCATAAGCTATTTGCTTTCCCGTTACACTTAACACATTAGTTTCGTATGTCCTTTTTGTTTTTCCTGTCCTTTAGAACAGAAATGAATATTCTCAGGTGCCTGAGTGGTTCAGTCGGTTGAGGGTCTGACTCTTGGTTTCAGCTCAGGCCCTGATCAAGGCCCATGTTGGGCTTCGCGCTGAGTATGCTGCTTAAGAGTCTCTCTCTCTCTCTGGGTGCCTGGGTGGCTCAGTTGGTTGAGCAACTGCCTTCAGCTCAGGTCATGATCCTGGAGTCCCAGCATCGAGTCCCGCATCAGGCTCCCTGCTCAGCAGGGAGTCTGCTTCTCCCTCTGACCCTCCCCCCTCTCATGTGCTCTCTCTCTCCTCTCATCCTCTCTCAAATAAATAAATAAAATCTTTAAAAAAAAAAGTCTCTCTTTTTCCCTGCCCCTCCCCCCCACCAAAAGAAAGAAAATACACATAGCAAACATATATGAAACATTTTGCTTAGAATATAAAAAAATTTTTTTTCAATAAGGGATAGGATAAATATGTTATTTTGTATATAACGGGATATTAGTTGTTTAAAATGGGAATGTATATCTTTATTGACAAAAAAGGAAAAAGATATCTTTTATATTGAGTGAATAGGATTCAAAAACATGATGTACAGTATTCCATTTATGTTTTAAAAATGTATTTATGTACATAAATGCATCTAGATGTGTACAGAGAGGACATCTAAAAGAAGCTTCTCTAAAATATTAACGGTAGTTTTCTCTAAGCGTAAGATTGGGGGTAATTTCTTGCTGCTTATATTTTGTTTTATTACAGCTGAGTTTTTTGGGGAGAGGAGTACTATAAGAAGCTTACATTTTTATAATCTACAGAAAGAACAAATCAATTATGGCTTTTAAGAATTTCAGATTACCAGCATTGTGTTCTGGGAAGAATAGCCTTCAAAGTCAGATAGACCCAGATCCATTACTAGCTGTATAAAATCGGGTGCTTAGCCTCCCTTATCTTCAATTTCCTAGTCTGTAGAATGACAATCATAATAAGTACCTTAGAGGAAGTAAGGACATGTGCTAAGAGCATAGCACAATGCCAAGATCATATTAGTGGTCTAATAAATGTTCCCCACACACACCCCATATTTGATACAGTGCTTAATTCCCTTCTGCTCTGATAGTGTGAAAGGACCTACTAATCATAGTGCTAGGAAATCTCAGCTACAGAGAACTCTTTCCAAGACAGGTCAGCTTATAGTATCTTCCTTACTTAGTAGCTGTGGTCCGACAAAGCCTGATAAGGGAATCTGGGGTTTTTCCAGGCTTCCATTAAGAACTTGAAAGTATAAGATATCCCACTGGCGGGGTGCCTGGATGGCTCAGTTGGTTAAGTGTCTGCCTTCTGCTCAGGTCATGATCCTAGGGTCTTGGAATGGAGCCCCGTGGCGGGCTCCCTGCTCAGCAGGGAGTCTGCTTCTCCCTCTGCCCCTTCCCCTGCTCCTGCTCTCTCTCTCTCTTTCTTTGTCTCTCAGATGAATTTAAAAAAAAAAATCTTAAAAAAAAAAGATATCCCACTGGAAAATATTTTGGCCCCTAGATCTAATAAGATCATATTTAAATAAGTAAAACTTGGGGTTAGATCGCAGTCTTACCAAACTTTAGTGTGTATGTGATCATCTACAGAAGTGATTCTCAATCCCATTCAGACCTGATGTCACTTTTTTTTATAATGTTCATGTTACTATACTGAAATTCAGAGATAATTTTTATATGAATACACACATTTTTAAAAATAAGTATAATTTCTTGACAGTAAGATAAAGAAATAAAAGGAAAGTCATTATAATTAAATGTGTATTTCAATATATAAATGATCTGATATGATTAACTTTATGACATAAAGCAGTATTCGGATGCTTGCACATCTGGGTAGACTCAACCACGAATGTGTCAAATACAAGTGTGTTGTATTGACAACCAAATAGCATGAGTCATGTGGCCATTGATGATGTGATTTTCCAAAATGGTGCACAGCTTTTGGTAAAGTTTTGGACTAAAAAGGCTAATTTCCCTCTAGTTTACACAGTGGTTGAATTCCTATAAAATTTAATGCGTAATAAGACCCTGCAGAAACTACTCTAAAGGGAGATTGTTTAAAATGTGTGTTCTCGGACCCTCAACTCCAAGTATTTTGACTCAGGGAGTCTAGCATAGGACCAAGAATCTATATAACAACCTCCTGGCAGTGATTTTGATTCAGACTTTCTGTTTCCTAAATGAACTGGGAAACTGAGATGTTGTCTTGGAGAGAGAACCTAAGATGATATACCGGGAACCAAAAACTGGTATATCATTGGCCATTCCTACCCAGTGTGGTATACTGGGGCTAGAGGAAGAAATTTAGAACAGGAATATCTTGGTTTCAGTCACAACTGGGCTACTTGCAATTGCCTGGCTTGGTACAAATGTTCTGGATCTATTTTCTTATCTGTAAAAATGGGTATTGTTACCTGCAGTGTAGAGGAATGGGATTGTGGTTTCTGAAACCCTTTGGAGCTTGCTTGCTTTATCAAGATGACTAAAACACCTGATATAAAGCAGTCTGTAAAATGATACATATTAAGCATGAAAATTGCTTATTATGGCAATGCTGTTATTCACACGTTAGGAAAATCTGATCAGGATGTTGTCACTTTCCCCAAAGCCCACTGTTTGAACCCAGAGAAAGCAAGCCACAAAGAAATTTGGTCGCTAACTCCTCCACTCAACAAGCAAAATAAAAAGGCACAAGCTCGTAAGCCTGATGACAAGATTCTGGCTCCATTTGGCCAGTGGCCAAGAGTGTGGATATGGATGAGTCACTTCCCTTTCATTGAGCTCGGTTTACTTAGACTTTCAGCTCCATCTGTTAGTCAACTACTCCATTCCTCTTTGCTTCCTCCTTTCCCACACCTGCTACCAGCCTTTCTACCTCTCTGATGACTTTTCCTCCGCGCTCCTACCGCTTCTTGTACGTTCCGCGCTTTCTTGTCCCAGATTTCTGTCACCAGCTCCTCGGCCGTCCCTTTGGCTTCTTCCCTTTGTTCGGTGATCTCTGGCAATCCTCCCGCAACGTCCGGGCTCCTCCCCAAGATGGGGGAAGGGGGGCGGCTACCCGCAGCCCCGACTGGGGCCCACACTGTGCGCCCGGGTCCCGGTACCTCGTCGCGTCCTCGCGACTTGCTCTTACCTCCCTTTCCCTCTCAAGACCTCCCGCCCCCCATCTCCGCCTTCAGCGCCGAGCTCGGAGGCTCCGGAGCCTCCGGCTGAGTGTGCTGGTCAAGGTGCCCTGTCACTCGCCACCCGTTCGCCCCGGAGAACATCGCCAAGGGCCCCTTCCCAGACCGTGCGCCCCGGCTGCCAGACGCTGAGGCCGGCTTTAATTCTTCCTTGGCTTGGGATGCCCACCACGGGCGGGGGCAGTCGCTGCTGAGTCCGGAGCCCGGAGCCACCCACGTGTCCAAGAGCGCGGCGCGCGGCCAGCGCAAACCTCTCCAAGGCCGGCGGCTCCTAGTCGCGGAAGCTCCACTGTTGCCCGCGAAACCCTCACCGGCCGGAGAGCGGCGCGCGGGTCGCGAGCGGCACGTGCGGATCCTCGGCGTCTCGCCGCAGGGTGCGGGTGCCCGCAGAGCCGGCGAGCCAGCGAGCGAGCGCCGGAGCAGGGAGTGTGGGCTCGCGGACCGGCCGAAAGGCCAGCACCTCGGGGCGGCAGGGGCCGCGCGGCGGTGAGGCCGGCGGGACTGCAGTGCCACCGCTCCGGAGAAAGCCCACACGCTCACACGCCCGCGCGCGCACGCACGTGCACACCGCGGGCAGCGAGAACACGAGCGAGAACCCTTGAGTGTTGGACGCGTTATAGCCATGGCTTCTGTCCTCAACAGCAAAATTCACGCGTCCGGGACTTGCCAGGACTCCAAAGCTGATGCCCGCGGTGACGCCGACGGGAGAATGGACTGGGATCCCGAGATGCACGTGAAAATGTGCAAGAAGATCGCCCAGCTCACCAAGGTAAGGTAAGGCGCTGCGGGCCGGCGAGCTGCGCGCCCTGGGGGCCCCAGGTTGGGGGAGGGGGGACGGGCCCAGGGGAGGCCCAGGCTGAATCCGGGCAGAAACTTTGGGAGGCCGACCCGTAAGGGAAGCGGTCCTAAATCTTGGTAACTTGACCTTCTGGAAGCGCCTGTCTGGAGAATGAGGATCCTTGCCAAGGAAACTCCTACAGTGCTGAGCAGGTGGTCTGTGCTCCCAAGGTGGGAAACCTAGTTGAATCAGCGCTGGTGGGAGTGCGCGCGCGCGCGTTTGTTTTCCTTTGCCAGCTCTGCTCAAATGATCGGGTCTGGAATGTTGTGATTTTATTCATCATTGTACTTTACAGCTGGGGAGGTCATGTGGGCTCTATTTAAACACTTGATGAATTTATTCCTTCATTCAACAAATATTTGAGCCATTTGTTGAGTGCCAGCAGCTTGTCTGGCGCCGTACTAAACCTGGAAGGCAGCCCGGGGGACTTACTATCAGACTGGTGCAGATGTGTGTAAGAGCATAAATGGGGAAGTGCACGAGTCCCCAGTTAATTACTGGATTACAGAAGACCTTGGGAGGTCAGCCCGCCCATCTCCCTACCTACTCCCAGGGACGGGATTGAACCTCTCCAGGACCCGATGAAGACCACCAAGAAGATGCCACACTGCCCTTGGTTAGCTCTCTGCAGCTTCCCTATTAGGAGCTTCTTATTGTAGGTTCCCCTCCTGTGCCTTGTGTATAGATGGAAACAAAATCCCTCTCTTACAAGGTCCCAGTGGGGGAATATAGCTGTTTGTCGTGGGGTTTCCTTTTGATCTCATAATAAACTCCTGATACCATGCCTGCTAGTGGAAGGGTCAGGTCCAGATTCTGTTCAGTAGTATATGGGGCATGCTCTCTTCTCTATCTCCCTCCCACCCCTCCACACCCATTTTTTTGTAGGTTCACAGGCATTTTCCTCTCTGACTATTTTGCCAGAAGGAAGAGAGCACAGAGTCTTGGAACTGGACACTAGCTGCCTTCTCCTGCCCCTCCCATCAACTTCTCTACATTATTTGCATATGAGCCTGTCTCCAGACAGTGATTTCTTTAGTCAAAGATTGAAAAAAGGGAATGGAGATACCCCTTGAAGCGTTGGCATGTGTGGCTGGCACCAACTGATCTAATCTACATTTATCCAAATGTGACATCAACCCCTAAAAAATACTGATTCAAGGCTCTAGGCACAATATAAGACATCTCTATCTTTAAGGAATCTAAAATGTTTTTGGAGACACAAGGTTTGAAACATGGAAAGAAAACTCAAAGACACTACTGTATAATCAATTGCTAAGTTGGGTTTTTCAAACTATGAGTTCTATAGAAGTGGAAACAAAGGGTAAATCATTATGGGCAGGAACAGTTAGGGGAGATTTTATGGAAGAGATTAACCTTGAATTCAGTTGAATTTATGGAGTGCCTACTTTGTGCCAGGTGCTGTGCTGAATATTGATGGCATGAAACTGACTAAGACACAGTCCCTACCCCTGTGTATAAGAAACACACGAATAGATCATTTCAATACAATGTGGTAAGCATTCCACTCAGCAGTATTTATGACACATCTATTATGTGCCAAGCACTGAAGATGACAGCAGTGGAGAAAGCAGCATGATCCCTAGCGCACAGTAGGCAGTGTTTCTCAAAGGATATTCTGCATTAGAAATCATAATGGATTCTTATTATGTAGTGCCTCTTTATACGGTTGTTATGCTAATTGATTAAATTAGACATTTTAATATTGATATCGATATGCTACCTTTCTTTTGGCTAATGTTTGTGTGTATTTTCCATCTCATTAGATTGAATCTTTCTGTTAAGTTCTATTTTAGTTGTATTTCTGACAGGTGAATTTAATCCTTGTGCATTAATTGTGATTACTAATATATTTGGGCTTATTCTTCCATCATGTTTCATGTTTTTCATGTGCCATCCTTTTTCATTCTTCCTTTTCCTCCGTCCCTGCCTTCTATTGGATTAGTAAAATGATCTATATTCCCTCATTTTCCACTGCTGGTTTGAGGGTGTTAGGTTTTATTTCTATTCTTCGCAGAATTGTCTTTTTTTTTTCAACATACGTATTTGACTATAATTTTTTCTAACAAAGTTATTGTGTAATTCTTTCTTCCTGCAAAAGATTTTCTTTTAAGATTTATTTACTTATTTTAGAGAGAAAGAGAGAGCAAGCAGGGGGGTGGGGAGGGGCGGAGGGAGAAAGAATATCTCAAGCAGACTCCCCACTGAGCCTGGGGCTCCACCTGGGGCTCAATCTCAGGACCCTGAGATCATGACCCTGAGATCATGACCTGATCCAAGATCAAGAGTTGGACTCTCAACCCTCTGAGCCACCCAGGCACCCCATTCCTGCAAAAGATTTTTGCAAACTTTGCCATTTAACAGCCCTCTCCTTTCCCATCTTGCCATTGTTATCTAGAGTATTTGACTTTTTTAAATTTAAAAATCATTTTTATAATCAAGCCTTAATTAAATTCACTGACATTTCATCACCTCTCACTATTTTTTCTTGAATCCAAAGCCTTCTCTTTGGGTTCACTTTTCTTCTAGCTGAAGTTCATTTCTTTTCCTTTTTTGCTTTTTTTTTTTAAAGATTTTATCTATTTATTTGACAGGGAGAGAGAGAGAGAGAGACAGCGAGAGCAGGAACACAAGCAGGGGGAGTGGGAGAGGGAGAAGCAGGCTCCCCGCTGAGCAGGGAGCCTGATGCGGGACTCAATGGCCTGAGCCGAAGGCAGACGCTTAATCGACTGAGCCACCCAGGTGCCCCTGAAGTTTATTTCTTAGTAAACTTTTCTGTAGGGGTCTGGGTGGGGGAGGGAATTCTTTGTATATTTGAAACTGTTGTTATTTTGCCCTCAGTGTTGGGTGATAATTTATTTGGGTATAAAATTCTAGTGAACATTTATTTTCCCAAAGCACAGTGATGAAGGTACTCCATTGTTTTCTGGCACTGGTTGTTGCTGGTAAAAATTCTACTGTCAGACTGTTTCATTCCTTTGTGGTTAGTCTGCCTTTCTCTTGATAGCATTTAAGATTTGTGTTTGTTTTATTTTGGTGTTTAGCAGTTTCATCAGAACTTTCTAGATGCTAGTGTACTTTCTGTTGAGGACTGGTGTGCTCTCTTTAATTCTGAAAAATTATCAATGATTTTCTCTTCAAATAATGTTTCTTTGTCATCGACTACATTCTCTTTTCTGGAACCGCCATTAGGTCAGTGAGGAAGCCTCTTCATCTATATCCTGAAATGTGATTAAAAAATTCTTTTTGCCTCTGTGTTGCATCCTGGTGAATTCCTTAATCCAATCCTTCTGTTTGCCAGTCCTCTAAATAAGTTGTCCAGTCCAGAGTATTTCCCATCTTCAAGTCTTAAGTCCTGTTAAGTTTTAGAATTTCAATTATATTTTTAATTTCTAAGATTACTAATTTCCTTTCTGATTTTAATAACTTAATTTTTCCAGTTTTATTGAAGTATAATTTGCATATTACAAAATTCATCTATTTAAGTGTACGATTCAACATTTTTTGGTAAATGTTCAGAGTAATTACATTATAACCATAATCCGGGTTTCAGGACATTTCTATCCCCAAAGAAACCTATCCTAGGTACCCATTTGTAGTCAGTCCCCATTCCCACGCCAACACCAGGCAACCATTAATCTACTTTCTGTCTCTATAAATCTGTCTTTTCCAGACATTCAACTCAATGAATGGATATAGTATATGGTATTTCCATCTGGTACTTTTCACTTAGTTGCTTAATCTTAGCAGAATGTTTCTGAGGTTCATCCATGTTGTAGCATATGTCAGTCATTCATTCCTTTCCATTGCTCAGTAGTATCCCATTGATGGATATGCACTTTCTGTGGCAGACATTTGGGTAATTTCCACTTTGGAGCTATTGTAAATAATGTTGCTACAAACATTACATTCCTATGCAAGTCTTCGTGTGGACACACATTTTCATTACACTTGGGTAGATACCTGGGAATAGAATTGTTGGATTGTATGTTATTTTTTTAAAAGATTTTATTTATTTATTTGAGAGAGAAAGAGAGAGCACAAGCAGGGGGGTGGGGAGGGGCAGAGGGACAAGTAGACTCCCCACTGAGCAGAGAGCCTGACACGGGGCTTGATCCCAGGACCCCAGGATCATGACCTGAGCCAAAGGCAGACGCTTAACTCGCCACCCAGGTCCCTGGATTGTATGTTATATTTATGTTTAACTTCTGAAGAAACTGCCAAACTATTTTCCAAAGTGACTGTCATCTTACATTGTTCAGCCTACTTTTCCAGGAAAACCCAATCCAACCCCATGCTCCCAGTTCTCGGGTTACAGTGAAGTACATTACTTACTCCATGGTTCACTTATTTCCCTTCATTTTTCTCTTGATGTTTACTCTCCTGAAATGTCTTCATCTCTAAAAGTTGAGTCCTACTTATCTATTAAGTCTCACTTCGCCCAAGAAAAGCCTTTGAAAAACCCTGCCTTTGAAATTAACCATGTATTCATTAATTATTAATTGTGCATTCATTATTTTTTTCTTACATCTGTTTTTCCAGAAGTTCGTACAATGCCTGGCACATGGTAGACGCTCAGTAAGCTTGTTAAATTTAAAGTTTCCTCCCACAGATTTGGTTAACATTTCTTTCATGATATTTATCCATCTGATGTCATAGTTGATTTGTATGTAGTATGTCCCTTAAAAATCATAAACTCTAATTTATTCACAGTACTTTGCACCTGGTAGACATTCAATATGTGTTAGGGTAATAAATATTCATTCACACGGTTGTTCAGAGTCCAAGGTACACATTAAAATCACCTGGGGAACTTTTTTTTTTT